>NC_042621.1:43367746-43979628 GCF_901001135.1 Rhinatrema bivittatum
TGGTGGAGATAGCTTCGGCACGGTGTGTTTAAGAGCTGCAGGCTCTCCCCGGGGGGAAGCCAAGGTGCCGCAGGGTCCCGCGCGATGATCGTCCGCTGGCTCAAAGAGACCATTGGCTCAGCGTACGTGGTACTGGGCCAGCCGTTCCCGTGGGTCTCAGAGCTCGCTCGACACGTTCCCACACTGTGTCTTGGGCGGAATCTTCTCAGGTGTCTGGGGCAGCATCTTCTCAGGTGTCGCCTCAGGTGCTTTGCAGGGTGGCTGCCTAGGAGTCGTTCCACTCCCTCCTTAGACACTACTGGCTGGATGTTCAGGCTACTGATCCGGGGTATTTGGAGTGAGGGTACTCTGAGCGGGACTCTCTGCTTCCCACCCTCGGTAAGTTGGCTCTGGTACATCCCAGGTGTCCTGGACTGATCCTGGTACGTACAGGGAAAGGAAAATTAGTTTCTTACCTGATAATTTTCGTTCCTGTAGTACCAAGGATCAGTCCAGGATCCCGCCCGCAGTGCTGCGCTATCGTAACGAAGAGTCCGCTCATTGTTGTTTTCAGTATTCTGCCCCTTGGTTCTTCGCTCTCCCGGTTGGGGAGTCTGGTCCCTGTAGGGGTGTTGGAGTTGTTTTCGTTTACTTACATGTTTGTATGGTTAGCTCTGGTTGTTTTATGGATTTTCTACTTTGACATTACGTATGACTGAGGGGCTGTGACTGGCACAGGGGCATATATGGCTCCGCCCACAAGTTTTAGTCTGTCTCCATCTACTGGTGCGGAGTCACAACCCAGGTGTCCTGGACTGATCCTTGGTACTACAGGAACGAAAATTATCAGGTAAGAAACTAATTTTCCTTTCTACTAGGGCCCAGGCAGTATCCCGGGCAGAAGCCAAACTGCTGTCGCCCGCTGAGATCTGTCGAGTGGCGACATGGTCTTCCCTACACACCTTCTCCAGGTTCTTTTTTTTTTTTTTTTTTTTTTTAATAATTTTTTATTTATGCTGATTTTTACAATCTTGCAAAGAAGAAAAAGAAACATTTTAATTACAGATTCTCAATTTTCAAATATTTCAGTAACATTTCTAAGAAAATATATTATTAGTCTGTAATAATAAAAATAAAAATAAAGAATAAGAAAACTCCAGGTTAGAAAAAAGAAATTTGAGCGGTCAAAGGAAAACAGGAAAGCCTTTTACAATTGAAAAAGAAGACTTGTCCTAGATATATAATATATATTTACTGCTTCGTTCCTATTGCTAATTTCAAGGGGGTTCAGAATCAAGAAATTTTCTCAACTGTGTTATTTCGAAATAAACATATTTTTGACCATTTCTCCAAACTTCACACCTACATGGGTATTTCACAATCATTTTCCCACCCTTACGTTCCACATCTGTTCTTAATTCTAGGAATTTTTTTCTCCTTAATTGTGTCATTCTGGAAAGATCTGGGTAAACCCAGATCTTTCCACCGTGGAAGTTTTCTGTTCTTTTTTTCATAAATAGTCTGAAAACAGCATCTCTGTCTACTGCAAAAACAAAGCTAACATGTAATGTTGTTCTAATTTCAATTTTAGAATCTAACGTGACCTCTAATGTATCCGATAGATTTAATGATGCACCTTCAACTTTATTCCCTTCTGCGATATTACTCTTATTTTCAACATAGTATATTTTAGATATAGTGGGCATTGATTTTTCAGGCCACTTCAATATATGTGTTAAATACTCCTTAAACATATCTAAAGGTGGAATTAAATTAAGCCTTGGAAAGTTCAATACTCTTAAGTTTAGATATTTTTGTTGATTTTCAATCATTTCTAGTCTTTTATTATGTAATATCTCAGTTTTTGTAAACCTTTGGTGACAGGTTTCAAGTGCCTCCAATCTTAATTCCATCACTTGTTTTTCTTTATCCATTTTTCCTATTGAAGATTCTAAATTTTTTGATTGAAGGTTCGCTTCCATATTTTGCTGTGTTAATTTTACTATTGCAGTTTCCAGGGATACGATAGCAGACCATAGAGAGTCCAATGTTATTTCATTAGGTTTAATTGGTAATATTTTCAAATCTATTCCCGATTCTTCTTTCCCCTTTTTAGCTAGGTCCTCTCCATTACCTTCATTTATTAAATTGCTTGTGGCGGTGGAGGGGTACATGGAGCACCGGGGCTAAGAGATGTTTCGGTCGGTAGATCAGGCACCCGCTCAGTGCCACCATCTACAATGACCACTTCCTCCGGTTGGAATCTAGGAGTGGATGAGAAAAATGCTGGTATCTGGGATTGAATTGGCTCAGATAGTGGAGAGGATATTGTTGCCTCTCTTATCTTTGCCTTTCTTTTTGTATGCGGCATTTTTTTTTTTTTAATGGAAATATATTGATACCAAGTCTTTCTCTCTCTCCAAAATCTTCTAAGTTTATTAGTTCTATCCTGGACGGGTTGGGAGCGTTAGAAAATTATAAGTAATTATTCACTTTTCGTAATATCCAAGCAAGTCCAGATACTTCTTTATGGCGACACGCGCCGGGACGGCGACAAGCGCCGAGGGAGACTGGGTTTTAAGGACGCCAGTCCCAGGATGATGACGTTGGCGTTGTGGTCCGTGGGCGGCGCTCTGGGGACCGGGAAGCAGGGCTCCTCCACCCCTTCACCGAGCTGGAAATCGTGTGCTCACCAGGCGGTTTTGTAGGTAAAAAATAATCTCTTTTCTCCGCTCCTTCTCCCACCTTCTCCAGGTTCTAACGCCTGGATGTCCAGGTCCGAGAAGATGCAGCCTTCGCAAGGGCAGTACTAAGTGGGCCACGGGCAGCCTCTCGCCCTGTCCGGGAGTAGCTTTTGTACATCCCACTGGTCCTGAGTCCATCTGGCTACATGTAGGAAATGGAGAAATTACTTACCTGATAATTTTGTTTTCCTTAGTGTAGACAGATGGACTCAGCATCCCACCCACGGCTGCCCAGGAGAAGTGCCAAGGAAGAGCCTGAGAAGCGAACCTCGATGCTATACAAATACAGGTAAGCTGATGCCTACCCCTAGCCCAGGGCACCTGCAATTTATTTATTTATTTATTTAACACATTTTTATACCGACCTTCATAGTAAATAAACCATATCGGATCGGTTTACATAAAACAAGGGTATAACAGAAGCAATAAATAAAAGTAATTAACAAGAGAAGAGAATAAGATAAAGTTACATTTAACAAGGAGTAAAAAACTTGGGAAGCTTAAGAGCTGGAAGGAAGTTAAAGGCCAAAAATAATTAAAGAAGCATAGTCCAAAAGGAATTTGGATTAAAGCAAAAGATGCTTTAATCAGTAAGTGCCAGAGTTCTTCGTTTGAATGGTTGTAAGACTTTAAGACTTTAATCTTCTACGTCCAGGTGAGTAAAAAGAAGATTAAGGGGTTGTCTGGAGGATCATCGAAGGCTTGGTGGAATAGCCACGTCTTAAGTTTTTTTCTGAATGTAATGAGACAGGGTTCTAGTCGGAGGCTTGAAGGAATATTGTTCCAAATAGATGGACCTGCTATTGAAAAAGCTCGGTCTTTGGTCAAGGAAAGGCGTGAGGCTTTAGTTGGGGGGTAATTCAAAGTACCTTTATGATTATCTCTAATTGGCCTATTGGAGGAATGAAGTTTGAAGGGTATTTCAAGGCTGAGATGGAGTTGGTGATGGATGGATTTATGTATTAGGGTAATTGCTTTGTAAAGGATTCTGAAATTTACAGGTAGCCAATGTAGGTTTCTGAGGATGGGTGAGATATGATTTCCGCGGCTGGTGTTGGTCAGTAATCTCGCTGCAGCATTTTGAATCATCTGAAGCGGTTTAATGGTCGATTTGGGTAGGCCAAGGAGGAGGGCACTGCAATAGTCAATCTTGGAGAATAACAACGCCTGGAGTACTGTTCTGAAATCTTTGAAAAAAAGAAGTGGCTTGAGTCGTTTCAGAACCTGGAGTCTGTAAAAACAGTCTTTGGATGTAGTATTAACCATTTTCTTAAGGTTTAGTCTATTATCGAGAATTACTCCTAGATCTCTCACCTGCTTATGAGTGATGAATGTGTTGTGAGGGAATGGTATGGGAATATTTTCTTCATTTGCTGAGATGAGGAGGAGCTCCGTCTTTGAAGAGTTAAAGACCAGATTTAATCTATTGAGGAGGTTAGTGATAGATATAAGGCAGTTATTCCAGTGGGAAAGTGCTTTTGAAATAGATTCTGTAATAGGAATAAGAATCTGTACATCGTCTGCATACAGATAATGAATTAAATTAAGGTCAGATAGCAATTGGCAAAGGGGTAGGAGGTAAATATTAAAAAGGGTTGGGGAAAGGGAAGATCCTTGTGGAACTCCTAAATTGGATTTTGTTAATGGCGATTCTTTGTTGTTGATTTTAACTTTGAAGGATCTATTGTAGAGGAAAGATTTGAACCAACTATGGGCAGATCCTGAGATACCAATGTCTGTTAGGCGATCCAGAAGAATGGAGTGGTTGACGGTGTCAAACGCCACGGAGATGTCTAACAGGATTAATAAAAAGGAGTAGCCTTTGTCAAGACCCATTATAATATGATCTGTAAGTGAGATAAGGAGGGTTTCCGTGCTGCGTGCTTTGCGGAAGCCATATTGTGAGGGGTGTAGGATATTTTGATCTTCCAGGTATTCTGAAAGCTGGGTGTTTACCAGCTTTTCTGTTATTTTGGCTAAAAATGGCAAATTAGAGATGGGTCTGAAGTTGGCAGGTACATTAGGGTCTAGATTGTGTTTCTTGAGAAGGGGTTTGAGTGACGCAGTTTTTAGGCTGTCAGGGTAACTTCCTTGGGTTAAAAAGCAATTTATGATACTTGTTAAAGGTTTTGCGATCGTATTTGGAATGAGAAGCAGGAGATTTGAAGGAATATTATCTGCAGGATGGCTAGATGGTTTTTGTCTTTTTAGAAGGGATTCAATCTCTTTAACAGAAATTGATTCGAAGCTTTCAAGTTTGGCTCCCTTGCTTGATTGAGGATTCTTGTCTGAGGTGAGAGGTAGAGTATTTGGTGGAAGAAGGGCGAGCGTATTCAGGATCTTTTGTTGAAAGAATAAAGCAAGTTCATTAGCCTTAGATAGAGCTTGTTCGTCTGGGATGGGTGGAGGAGTTGATTTTGTGATTTGAGTGACGTATGCAAATAGGGCTTGGGCATCGTATTGAAAATGATGAATTTTGTTGGCGTAGAATTCTCTTTTTGTTAGTAGAATAGAGGTCCTATAATGAAGTAGAAAGCCTTTGTATTTAGACAAGGTAGTTGAGTTGGGTGTTTTTCGCCAAATATTTTCTCTGTGGAGTAGCTCCTGTTTCATCTGTTTTAATTTAGGGGTAAACCAGGGTTGATTACCTTTTTTTGTAGGATTGATTGTTTTAGAGACTGTTGGACACCATTTGTTAGCAACTGTTTCAGTGATCTTGTGCCAGGAAGTTAGGGCTGAGTCAGGATTCGAAAGGTCTAGATTCGTGAGTTCCTTAGACAGCTGATCACTAAGTATTTCCGATGGGCAAGGTTTTCTGAATTGAATAGTAGAAAGGAGATGAGAAGTGTGAGTCTGTTTATCTATGGAAAAGGAGGATTCTATCAAGAAATGGTCTGACCAGGGGATTGGTGTGCAAGATGGTACTGAAGTGCAGGAGAAATTAGAATTGATGAAAATTAAGTCCAGAGTGTGTCCTGCTTTATGCGTAGGACTATTAATGATCTGCGTGAATCCCATAGCATTGAGGGAGGTGAGGAGCGCTTCGCAGTTTGAGGAGCGAGGTATAACATCAGTGTGAAGATTGAAGTCGCCTAAAATCATAGATGGGAGGTCTAAATTGATATGTTTCACTATGGATTCTATGAGTGATGAAGGGTCCGTTTCTAAAACTCCAGGAGGAGCGTAGACTAGTAGAATTTGTAGTTGTTTTGATTTGACTAGTCCCAATTCTAATTTAGAGTCAGACTTGATGGTATGAGTGGATAGTTTGAGTTCTTTTTTGGTGGCTAAGAGAAGGCCACCTCCTCTTTTTTTGTGTCTGTAGAAGGAGAAGATGTCATAGCTATGAATAGGAAGTTGATTGATTAGAGCAGTATCAGTATCTTTTAGCCAGGTTTCTGTAATAGCACAGATATCTGGATTTGAATCCTGGAGATAATCGTTGAGGATGTGTGTTTTTTTTGTTAAGGATTGAGCGTTGAAAAGGGTTACTGAAAGTAGTGTGAGGCCTAGTAGTTGATTTAGAGGTGAGGTCATGATTGGAATAATTCTTTTTTGTATGTTGTGGGAGGAGATAATTATGGAGCTTCTCCTTTGGTATTGAATGATTGGGATATTATAGGTATGCATGAGATTGGTTGTAGAGACTAGAAGCTGGGGATGTTGTAAATTAGAAGAAAGCTGGACAAATCCAGGTAGAATGCAGATAGAAGAAAAAGCTGGGTGAATGTAAATAAAAACTTTTTCTTTTATAGAATCAATTAGTGAAATTCCTCTGTAGGATCTGATGAAGTCTCTGGCTATTCCACGGATTCTCAGGTGAAGCTGACGTGATTAGCGCAGGTGTAGAGTAAGAATTGGGTGGAGCTATCTAGCAGTGGATTCAGAGGATCTGTATCTGGTGGATCGAGATTGAGGGTAGATGTGGCTGAATTTTGATGTATGAGGTCTGAGGATTCGTAAAGTTGCTGAAGATACTGTTGTGCTGATAGGGTTGAAATAGATAGTCGGCTGATGAGGAACCGAAGATCCTGGGGTAGATTCGGGGCTCCCTCGGGGCTGAGCCGAAGGGGCGAGACAAAGGGGCAAGCCCCTTTGTCGCGCTCCTTCGGCGCGCGGCGCCTGAGATGACTGAGATTTAAAGGTGCTGCTAGTCTACTAGTCTTGGTGTGATTGGTTGCCTTGCAGCCGTCTGCTGGTTGGCCGGTTCTCGGTGGGGGGCGGGCTTCGGCCGCGAGGGGAGCGGGCCTGGATCGGTGCTTCGTTTGGTCGCCCTGTCGGCGGAGGCCCCGTCCGGGTAAGAGGTTTTAAAGAGGCCTTACCCCGATGGGTCGCCGGCGCCGATTGCGCAGGCCTTGCAGCTGGAGCGGCAGCAGCTCTTCCCAGGTAAGCGGAGCAAAGAGGGCGATTCGCGGCTTCCTATTTAATTTTAAAAGGCCGTCTGACCTTGTCTGATTGGCTGCCTTGCAGCCGTCTGCTGGTTGGCCGGTTCTCGGTGGGGGGCGGGCCTGGATCGGTGCTTCGTTTGGTCGCGCTGTCGGCGGAGGCCCCGTCCGGGTAAGAGGTTTTAAAGAGGCCTTACCCCGATGGGTCGCCGGCGCCGATTGCGCAGGCCTTGCAGCTGGAGCGGCAGCAGCTCTTCCCAGGTAAGCGGAGCAAAGAGGGCGATTCGCGGCTTCCTATTTAATTTTAAAAGGCCGTCTGACCTTGTCTGATTGGCTGCCTTGCAGCCGTCTGCTGGTTGGCCGGTTTTCGGTGGGGGACGGGCTTTGGCCGCGAGGGGAGCTGGCCTGGATCGGTGCTTCGTTTGGTCGCACTGTCGGCTGAGGCCCCGTCCGGGTAAGAGGTTTTAAAGAGGCCTTACCCCGATGGGTCGCCGGCGCCGATTGCGCAGGCCTTGCAGCTGGAGCGGCAGCAGCTCTTCTCAGGTAAGCGGAGCAAAGAGGGCGATTCGCGGCTTCCTATTTAATTTTAAAAGGCCGTCTGACCTTGTCTGATTGGCTGCCTTGCAGCCGTCTGCTGGTTGGCCGGTTCTCGGTGGGGGGCGGGCTTCGGCCGCGAGGGGAGCGGGCCTGGATCGGTGCTTCGTTTGGTCGCGCTGTCGGCGGAGGCCCCGTCCGGGTAAGAGGTTTTAAAGAGGCCTATACGACTGGTGTTGGCATTATGTTGGTTAAGTGCACTGGCGGTCTCCAGTTTGAATCAAGTTTGTTTTAGTTAGCCGATATATATTTATTTTATTTATTTATTTGTTTTTGTATACAGACATTTGATCGAGATATCACATCGGTTCACATAAAAACTGAACAGTAAATAAGACAGGGGTTGCTTATTTTTACAGTATAACTTAGAACAGTTATATATGTCCACAATGGCTTTTTGAGGATACTGAGGAGCTAAGGTCACCGCAGGGGTATATCTAGGGTGACGTCAGCTTTGAAATCTGACTCAGTCTCCCATCTGCTAGCAGAACAACACATAACCCACTGGTCCTGAGTGTCTACACTAAGGAAAACGAAATTATCAGGTAAGTAATTTTTCCATAATGTTAAACAAACTTGATTATTTCTATATAACTTGTACCCAGTTACAACGGCCATTCTAACCCTTCCCTCCTTGGCTTGTGCCCCTGGAGACATATCCTCAGTGCAAGAGGATACTACATCACCTTGAGGGCAGGTCCTGGCTACAGGATTGCTTCCTGCTTCATCAAGCTGATGCTCTCCTTCCAAGTGACCAAGGCAGCACCGAGACTGCCAAATTGGAGGTGGGACTTCTCTACTATGTCCCTGAAGGTCTCCTGTATAAATCTGTCTCCCTTAGCTCCTCCAGAGATCAGACTCGTTCTCTGAGGGCTAGGAACTCTTTTCTCCTAGTGCGCACATACGATTTCTGATCAGCTGGTGTGGCACTCAGTGCAAAAAAACTGGAAAGTCTCCCTTTCGCTGGTGAATTATTGAATTAAAATTTCTAAGGGAGTAGGGATGTAAAGCTAATTTAAAGTACTTTTAGTCTATTGATTTATTTTATATTTGCCTGTCAATGACCCTCAAAACGAAGTTAGTGTACTTATAATTACCTAGTTACCCACCTTATTGACTCTTGTTTTGAATTAAATTCCTTTGGCATTAAATTTTATAGTAAGGAGCTTTGAGGCACGTGCTTCTGGTCATCTTCTGCTACAAGGGATACGGGGCCTCTGGCAGCTGGGGCTGAGGAGCCTGGATCCCTTGTGGTGACTTGTGCAGTCTACTCCAGGGCCCTGTTGCATAATGTATGCAGATGAGTCTTCTGATCCTCTTCTGCTGACATGATCTCTTCATAAGTTGCTCCTGCTTTACTTTGTACAAGAACGCCTAAAATACAAAAAATTAATAATCACAAAATACTCCCTTTTTTATTTGACCTTTTTTTTTTTTTTTTTAATTGAAAATGTTTATTGGGCGAAGCAAAATGACAAGTATCAAATAGCGTGAAATAACAATATAAATACACCCAACATTTTTTTTTTTTTTAAATATAAGCAATCCCCTCCCCACAGAGCAATGCAAGCATAAGAATCAGCAAGAACAGAAAAATGCTATACCTTATATATCAAAGCTTTGAAGAAATAGCCATGCCTTATAAGCTAAAAACTATAAAGTACAAAAATGCAAAACAGGCTTACATAAAGTAAATGCATAAATAAAATTAAATAGAATTTTAAAAAAATGAAGACATGAATGAAAGAGTAACACCCACCCGGTAGTCAAAAATCCAGACATTCTAGAGCAACAAATTATTATGCCTGGAGCCTCAACCAGCTTATAAAAGGATCCCAGATGGCCTTGAAAGAAGTCAATCTATTGTGTTTCATAGCTGTGAGAAGGGCCAGTCGGTAGTATCCCTGAAAGCCATGGATCACCAAAGGAACCCCCGTTGTTTCCAAAAAGTGGCTAACTTGCAACGAGCCACTAAGAAGACCTGTTGAGAAAATCACTGGGAATGCTTATGCAAAATTGAAATGGGGATATTAAGTAAAACATGACAGGGTTCAGCTTTGATCGGCACCTTCAAAAGTTGCATTAGCCACTCAAAAATGTAATTCGAAAAGGTCACCATTTTGCACTGCCACCAAACATGAAAAAATGTACCAAGGCCACCACAATTTCTCCAGCAAGTATTTGCACATGAGGAAATATACGATGTAAACGAACTGGAGTTAAATGCCATTAATACAGTAATTTATAGCAATTCTCTCGCAATGCGGTAGAACTAGAACATTTACTAGCATACTTAAAGACTAAATCCCAGTCCTCAGTGCTCAAGGGTAGCCCCAAATCAAAATCCCAATCTCATAGATGTTTAGTGGATTCAGGTAAACGCCGATTAAGAAGGTTATACACTTTAGAAATTAATCTGCATATAGGACCTGCCTGTTGAGAAAAGGTTTCAAAAAGTGACCTGATCGGCAAAGAGTATCTGCTTGCAGCAGGGAATCTACAAAATGCTTAAGTGGGCATAAACCAAAAAATCTATAGTTTGCAAACCAAACTGATCTTGCAAGGCACCAACAGGCAAAAACTTTCCCTGAGAAAGTAAATGCTCAATGAGGGATATCAGAAGCCAATCAAGATTTAAAAACTGGAGAATGTAATCCAGCTGGGAAAGCAGTGTTGTGAAAAAGATAGGGGAGAGAAAATTAAGAGCTAGAACCAACCAATACCAACCTCCATTGAGACCAAGCTCGCAAGGTCATTTGCAATGATGATGGAAAAACTGCAACTGACCGCCAAGAAGACTTTGGTTGCCAGGGCATAGCAGGTAAAGGTATCTCCCCAACTAAGGCTTCTTCTAGTAAAACCCACTGCTTAACAGCAACCTGCCTATGTCTGTCTATTAGTGCTCTTAGTTAGGAAGCCCCAAAATACCAAAGTAGGTTGGGGACCCCAAGACCTCCTTGTGACTTGGGTTGAAAAAGAGTAAACTGGGCCACCCTAAGGGGGTGGGGGGGGGGGGGGGGCGTCTCATCCAGGTAAAATCAGAAATCTTTTATTTGCCAAGAATGGAGTAAAGCAGAAGGGAAAAAATAGGAAGAGTAGAGAACAAATAAAGAAAACAGGGAAGATATTCATTTTAATGTCTATACAGCCCAGCCAAGAAAACATATCCCTGGACCACCTCCCCAAATCCCGATCTATTGCCCTTAGATGAGGACCCAGAAGAACTCCCAAATATTTAGGGGCACGTTTAGCCCATATAAAAGGGAATAACCGTTTAAGCTTGCCCACCTCAAGATCAGCCACATTGATATTCAAGATTGCGGATTGATCAAAATTAACCTTAAAGCCCGAAACTGTACTAAATCTACTCAGTTCATCAACACCTTTTAGGGAATTAGCAGGATCAGTTAGTGTGAGCAAAATATCATCCGCAAAAAGGGAAGATTTAAAATGAAGATCACCCAGCCTGTTACCCGCAATTTGTGGAGAAGAGTGGACCCTAGTAGTAAAGGGTTCTAAGTGCAAGGGATAACGGGAACCCCTTTCTTGTGCCCCTCCCTATATAGAAACAATCCACATATCCTCCATTCATTTTAACTCTAGCCTGGAGCTAGTCATAAAGCTTCATTAACCATTGAAGGAAAAAGGATCCAAAACACATTTTCTTCAAAATTTTAAATAAGAAGGACCAATTGACTAAGTCAGATGTTTTTTCCACAGCAATAGATAATACAGAAGGAATATGTTCTCTTTGAGCCCAACCAATGAGATCCACAAGTTTACAGACATTGTCAACTGCCATACAACCAGGGATAAACCCCACTTGGTCAGTGTACTAACGAAGGCAGGATCTTATTCAGCCTCTCTGCAAGGACTCACACCAAGATTTTTTCAGGTCTAAGTTGTTCAGCGAGATGGGCCAATAAGATCTGCAATGTGTAGGATCTCTGCCTAGTTTAACTGTAATGGTTATTTCTGCTATGTTGGACAAAGTAGGTAAAGAACCCCCTTCCCTTAGATAATTGTAGACAGTCAATGACATATGTGGGAGTATTGTTTTGTAAACCCCCTCAAGAATCCATCCAGGCCCAGAGAAGTTTCCCGTTTTCACCTGCTTAATCACATTTAAAACCTCAGGCGTGCTATTGGGATTATCCAAATAAGCCTGCTGTTCCAAAGAGAGCATAGACAATGATAGCGAACCAAGGTAGTCATCAATCTCAAGGTCTTCAATATTCTCATCTTTGCTATATAAAGTCACATAAAAGTGGGTAAAGTACCCCCAAATATGAGAGGAAGTGGACATTATATTCCCCTGAGATTTTTTAACTTTAGCTATAGAGCTTTGAGAATTAAAAGCCTTCAAGCGTCTAGCAAGAAGAAGCCCAGCTTTATTCCCTCCCTCATAAAAAAAACTGCTTAAGAATTTCCAATTTATGAGTCAGGGAGGCATCAACAAGTGACTGAAGCTCAGATCTAGCAAAAGATAATTGTTTATACACAGAGGGAGACAGGCTGGTCATATGTAGCCTAGAAAGATGAGCTATCTGGGCCAAGAGTGAAGACCTATGTTTTTCTCGCTCCCTTTTACAAAAAGATGCTTGAGAAATAAGATCCCCTAGGCACCATCTTAAAACACTCCCAAACTGTAGCAGGGGAAGTTTTGGCTGGAGAGTTTGTTGAAATCTCCTTGAAGTTGTTTACCCAGAAAGAGAGAAAAGGACTCCTCCTTCAATAAACTTTCATTGAGCCACCAGAAGCAGAGACTCTTATCCACATCTTGAAAGCAAACATCCACTCAAAGAGGTGCATGGTCAGACCATGAAATATTCCCCCATCTCTGCTCCCAGTACATGATTCTGTATATTTTTATCAATAAGAAAATAATTGATACGGGAGTAAGTCCTGTGGGAGGAGGAGTAAAAAGTATAGGTGTGAGATTTGGGGTTACACTGCCTCCAAAAATCAACCAGACAGCATTGTAACGTAAGAGGATAGTAGCTTTCTCGTCCTCTGTAAGGAGGCAGGGGAAGAAAAAGAATTACCCAAGCCCAGGTTCCTAGTGAAATTAAAATCTCCACTTATAATTATGGCACCTTCTGCATAAGAACCTAAGAAATTGCCATGCTGGGTCAGACCAAGGGTCCATCAAGCCCAGCACCCTGTTTCCAACAGAGGCCAATCCAGGTTACAAGAACCTGACAATTACCCAAACATTAAGAAGATCCCATGCTACTAATGCAATTAATAGCAGTGGCTATTCCCTAAGAGCACTTGATCAATAGCCATTAATGGACTTCTCCTCCAAGAACTTATCCAAACCTTTGAACCCAGCTACACTAACTGCACTAACCACATCCTCTGGCAACAAATTCCAGAGCTTTATTGTGCATTGAGTGAAAAAGAATTTTCTCATATTAGTCTTAAATGTGCTATTTTCTAACTTCATGGAATGCCACCTAGTCCTTCTATTATTCGAAAGTATAAATAACCGATTCACATCTACTCGTTCAAGACCTCTCATGATCTTAAAGACCTCTATCATATCCCCCCCTCAGCCGTCTCTTCTCCAAGCTCAACAGCCCTAACCTATTTAGCCTTTCCTCATAGGGGAGCTGTTCCATCCCCTTTATCATTTTGGTTGCCCTTCTCTGTACCTTCTCCATCGTAACTATATCTTTTTTGAGATGCGGCGACCAGAATTCTACACAGTATTCAAGGTGCGGTCTCACCATGGAGCGATTTTAGAGGCATTATGACATTTTCCATTTTATTAACCATTCCCTTCCTAATAATTCCTAACATTTTGTTTGCTTTATTTATTTATTTATTTATTTTTAATTTTTATATACCGAAGTTCTTGTATCAGATACAAATCACTCCGGTTTACATAAAACAGTGAGATGCCCAAACGGAAGGGACTTTACATATAACTATAAGACAACGGGCTTTACATATAACTATAAAACTATAATAACAACGTACAACTGGAACATGGTAAAGAGATAGTTACAAGAGAAGGAAAAGCTTTTGATATCAATATCATATAATAGTGATAAATAACAATGGGTATGGTAGATTTGAAAATAAGCTAAAATAAATAAAGGTAAAAGTAATGCATTAAAACAGTATAAATGCGAAAGTAATAAGCGCAGTATATACAATAAAGCATATTATCTTAATGGGGGAACATGTGGAAGCGTTGATTTGATTGATAACTCTGTTGTATATTACGCGAGAATGCGAGCATGTGACTGCTGCAGCACACTGAGTCGACGATTTTAAAGTATTATCCACTATGATGCCTAGATCTTTTTCCTGGATGGTAGCTCCTAATATGGAACCTAACATTGTGTAACTACAGCAAGGGTTATTTTTCCCTATATGCAACACCTTGCACTTGTCCACATTAAATTTCATCTGCTATTTGGATACCCAATCTTCCAGTCTTGCAAGGTCCTCCTGTAATGTATCACAATCCACTTGTGATTTAACTACTCTGAATAATTTTGTATCATCCACAAATTTGATAACCTCACTCGTCGTATACCTTTCCAGATCATTTATATATATTTATTGAAAAGCACCGGTCCAAGTACAGATCCCTGAGGCACTCCACTGTTTACCCTTTTCCACTGAGAAAATTGACCATTTAATCCTACTCTGTTTCCTGTCTTTTAACCAGTTTGTAATCCACGAAAGGACATCACTTCCTATCCCATGACTTTTTTTTAGTTTTCTTAGAAACCTCTTATGAGGGACTTTGTCAAATGTCTTCTGAAAATCCAAATACACTACATCTACCGGTTCACCTTTATCCACATGTTTTATTAACCCCTTCAAAAAAGTGAAGCAGATTTGTTAGGCAAGACTTCCCTTGGGTAAATCCATGTTGACTGTGTTCCATTAAACCATGTCTTTCTATATGGTTCTCTACAATTCTGATCTTGAGAATAGTTTCTACTATTTTTCCCGGCACTGAAGTCAGGCTCACTGGTCTATAGTTACCTGGATCGCCCCGGAGCCTTTTTTAAATATTGGGGTTACATTGGCCACCCTCCAGTCTTCAGGTACAATGGATGATTTTAATGATAGGTTACAAACTTTAACTAATAGATCAGAAATTTCATATTTTAGTTCCTTCAGTACCTAGGATGCATACCATCCAGTCCAGGTGATTTGCTACTCTTTAGTTTGTCAATCTGGCCTACTACATCTTCCAGGTTCACAGTGATTTCGTTCAGTTCATCGGATTCATCACCCCTGAAAACCATCTCCGGAACTGGTATCTCCCCAACATCCTCATTAGTAAACACGGATGCAATAGCAGAGTAGCCAAAGTCTTTTAAAAAAGATTGGTCTGAATTAGGAAAATATACAAAAACCAAAGTGCAGATATCTTTCCCCACTCTAATCTTGACAAATAAAAACCGCCCTTTAGAACCTGCAAGTTGAAAATGCAACTCAAAAACCAAGAAATGAGAGAATAGTATACCCACCCTAGCGTATTTAGACCCCAAGGAGCTGGCACCTAGAAATTTGTGAGGAAAGACGGTGAATGCTCATGGTGCTTGCGTAAGTGGATTTCCTGAATCAATGCAACCGTCACCTTCTGAGAAACAAGTTCCTGACCTAACAGCGCTTCAAGGGGGGTGTTAAGACCCTGAACATTCATGGAAAAAATTCTAAGTGCCATGAAATGAGGAAAAGTAAGAGAGAGAGCAGAAAAGCGACAAGGCAATATACAGACAAGGCTGTGAGCAAAAAATTGCATATAAACAAATCAGTAAGATGACAAAGTAGGATTAGCAATACTGGATTAAGCACTGCTCTATGATCCCAAAAACCCCCTATCAAACCACCCTTTCCACATGGTGGGTCCCACTCCTTTCTGGGGACCTGAACATCTGCCAATGAAGAACTACCTAAGAGAGAACCCCCCCGTCATACAGAAAAAAGGGAAAAAATTAGCATTGCACCCACTATAATGGAAAACCAAAACGCTTCCAAAGAGCCTAGCATAAGTGCCCTAACAGTTTACAACAGAGTACTTTGAAAAAAGCATATAGTTACACAAATAAACAGCTGGATAGACAACAAAACCAGTCAAAAAAAACTATAGCCGCAATTAAAAAGAGCAGCTCTAGAAAATAAGAGATACAGCAACGACCAGCAATACATCCATAAGCGCCTTCAGCCCTGATCAGACATCGCAGATCTAGAGTCCTCAGAGTGGCACCGTAGCTGACTACCACCCTTGCCAACTCTATGCCATCACGGGTATTTGTCTAGCTTCTGGTCTCAGCTGCCATCTTGGGCAGCTGAAAATTAATATGGAGATTGGCTTGCTGGAACGCCTCTACGGCTTCAGTGACAGTTTTTATACAATGTGTGATTCCTTTGGCAAACTGAAGACCAAACAGGAAGGTCCAATGCTAACGCACCCCTTCCGACCGCAATGATGCCATCACCTCTCGGAGCTCATACCGCTTGCGCAGCGTAGAAGGTGCCAGATCATTAAAAATAGACAGGGAGTCTCCTTCCCATTGTCATTCAACCTTCTTTCTTACAGTTTCATAAATTTAAAGATTTTTGCACAAAACTGTAAATACAAGATTGTCATGAAGGCGCTTATCCTGTTGAGGGCCCAAAGCTCTGTGAGCTCGCTCACTCTTAATGTTCTGAGAAGTAGAAAGCAATTCCGAAGAGTCCGAACCTCCGTGAGTAAGTATATGTGTGCAGATATTCAGCGTGGTAGTCTCGGCATCAGCATATGCGGACGTTTCGGGGACTCCACGAATGCGTAAGCTACACCACCTTGAACAGTTTAATAAATCCTCAATTTTATACATTTAAAAAGATATAGTCGAAGCGCACTTGATTTTGTTGCGTGGTAAGCACATTAATAGCAGTGCCATGTCCATGGACCCACATGTCGATCTCGACTACTTTAGCCCTGAGCGCCAACATATCCTCACGGCCCTCAGCAATAGAAGTGAGAAGCTCTGCCTTATATTGCTTCATATCGGAGCCTAATTTGAGGAACCAACTCTGGATTTCGTCTCTCGATGGCAAGTCCATTGTGCTAAGACTGAGGCTGGTGGGAGGCAAGGATTTCTCACCATCTCTGCTGCCGATGTCCTCCATGGCCTGTTCTCAAGGGAAACATCTGAAGATAGTTTGTAATAAGAAAATTGTTTCAAATCTGCGGTTTTTCCCTTTGTTGCCATCAGTAGGCTTGCAGGAACGATTGAAGAAGAAAAGCGTTCAGATACCAAATGGCTAGCCAAATTTAGCGATGGATACAGTAAATAGAGGTAGGGAGCTCAACACTCATGTGTCCATCTTGGCAGACGTCAGGATAGCACCCCCCCATTTGACCCTCTTTTTAACATTAAATAATTACCAGTAGATTTAATAGAACCAAATATTGCTTTTCCCAGACACTAATCATAAATTCTTTGTCTTGTTCCCATGAGTCACTGGAAGCAGCTGTTTTTGAAACCTTGTCATAAACTAGTTGACATGGAATCAGATCTGATTACATCACATGAAATGGATTGCATTATGTGGCACTACAGCAATAATGACTTGTTCACTCCAGTAAGCACATCTAAACCGTAGTTTACCATCCAGGTTCTCATGTACAAAGTGGAGCATAAAATAAAGGGTAACTAGCAGTTGTGGGGAAAAGAGGGATACAGTTTACATGACTGATTATAAGGATTTAACTAGAACAAAAAGCATATTGATATAACAGGGATTATTATAGCAATTCCCTTTCCTGAACTTACATAATCACTCCAGACAGGGTCTACCCCTTCAGCCCCACTAATACATTGATTTCAGCTGCTGAGAACAGGACTTGGTGGTTCCTTTGTGATGTGGACAGACTGCTGACCATTTTCTGCAATATCTTGCCCTTTGTCTAACATGTAGTTCTTTCCAAAACCTGTGTTCTTCTGTTCATTCATTTCAGGCACGCCACAGTTTTACGGAGGGTGGAAAGAAGATTTTCTTGTCATGGTGTTAGGCCAAGACATTTTTCTAAGTGTGCCACAAATCCTTGGTGAATAAGGCTTCAAAAGCCAGATCTTATAATTACTAGGATGTTTGTTTTTCCTGCACCTTTGGCGGCCTGAGGGTGGGTTTATATTTTAGCTTGCTGTGGGGTAAGGGCAGCTGAAAGATCTGGCCTAGATCTTTTTTTTTTTTTTTATGTTTTTCCTCACTTACGGGCTGATAACAGTACAGTGTGCTCCGGAGCGCACTGTTAACCCTCGATTGGATGCGTGTTTTTGACGAGCTAGCGTTACCCCTTATTCAGTAAGGAGCCGAAAACGTGCGTCCAACCCTCCCCCCCCCCCCCCCCCGAACCTAATAGCACCCGCAACATGCAATGCATGTTGATGGCCCTATTAGGTATTCCCGCGCGATTCAGAAAAGAAAATGTGCAGCCAAGCCGCACATTTTACTTTCAGAAATTAGCGCCTACCCAAAGGTAGGCGCTAATTTCTTTGGGCACCAGGAAAGTGCACAGAAAAGCAGTAAAAACTGCTTTTTTGTGCACCCTCCGCCTTAATATCATGGCTATTAAGTTGGAGGTCCCGAAAGTTACCAAAAGTATAAAAAATAAATAAATTTGAAGTCGGCCCGTGGCGCGTGGGTCGAAAACCGGAAGCTCAATTTTGCCGGCGTCTGGTTTCCGAACCTGTGGCTGTCAGGGGGCTCGAGAACCGACGCAGGAGAGTGGCCTGTGCGTGCGCCAGGCTCGCCCGTGGCCTTTACTGTATCGGCCCGATGGGTAGTACAAAGAAATTAGATTGTATTGATGTAATACTTGCCTTTTCTGTGAGGTAGACATAAAATACTGCATGGAAGGAAATCTCCATCGGACAGAGCCAAATACCCCTTTAAGTAGTTGGAGTGGATTGGCTGCAGCCAGGGCTGGTGCAAGGGACTGTAGTGCCCTAGGCAGACTAATGTAACATCACAACCCCCCCACCCCCCACCTCACCCTGAGTTGAATGTGCCCCTCTGACAGTGGTAGATAGTTATGGTCTCCCTCTTACAGTGCCCTCTCGCTCTCTGTTTGCACAAACCTAGCAAACACTCCATGATTGCTTCCATCCCTCCTCTTTCACATGTTGAAAAAGGTGCCATCATGTCCTCCAGTGGTACCCCGCCCACTGCCACCACCCTAGATGATTGCCTAGTCCTGCCTAATGGTTGCGCCAGCCCTGGCTGCAGTCTGTCTCCAACACAATAAAGAGGAAAGTAGGCCCGCACCTCTCTTTCTTTGTATAGAACTTGAACCCACCCTGGAAAAGAAACATGGGTAGTAGAGGACAGCACATTTACCCTTTCCCACCTGCCCTGGAAGAGAGATCGCTGGCAGTGGACAACACAATCTACTCTCCTCACTTACCGCTTCCTATCGGCCAGACAGGAACATGAGGACAGCAGTGCTGCTGGCGCCTTCTCCCTCATCCCCTGCCACCGCCCCACCGCCTGAATGGTGCAATGTGAATCCTGTGGTTTCAAGCACAATGCTAGGGCCCCAGCAGAGGAGAAAGGAGCACGGGCTGCACACACTGCAAGGCTGCTGTACTCCTGTTTCGCCGATAAGAGCTGGTGCGTAAGGAGGTTCAGGCAGGGGAAGTGGTAGAGGCAGGCAGAATGAACTGGGAATCGTGGGATGGGGAGAAAATAAACTGAGTGAGGGGGGCAGTGAATGAACTGGGGTAATGGGTTTGTGGGGTGTGGGAGGGAATCAACTGGAGTGAAACAGGTTTGGGAGGAGGAGTAAATCTCTGTGAGTGAGGAGTTTGTGGGGGAGCCAGGGTGAGTGAGGGGATCAGGTGGGGAGAAGAAGTAAAAGGGAGAGTGAACTGAGGGTGGGGGAATTGGGTCCATGTGGCGGGGGTGGAGTAAACTAGGATGAATAAGGGATTTGTTGGGGGATAGTGAACCAGGGTGAAGGAGGGTATTGGATAGGGAGAAGAAGTGAAAGTGAGAATGAGGAGGTTGGAAGAAGGGATAAGGGGATGGTGGTGTGATCCTACTACAACATAGCTCAGTTAAGCACTTCCTACACTTCACAGTACTTCCTGTCCTTGGATGGACTCTTGCTACTAGTCTGCAGATATTTTCCATTTACACAGTGAGGGATTTTGTGGATTTGAGGTAAATGTGATTTAACAAGTCTTCCTTTCTTTGCAGCATGCACATGCACATTCGTCAGGATACTTCATAACTCAGGACTCTGCATTTGGAAATCTGATTCTTCCAGTCCTACCTCGACTTGAACCTGAATAAGAGACAGTGCCTCTTAAACTTGAGGAGAACATTCCATGTTTTGCATTTATTGTTAAAATGACTGTCAGTGTTGGGGTGGGAGACTTGGGTTATAGGACTGGGATACTACAGAGGCCATATTCAGAGCCCCTAGGAGGAAGGGAGTCTGGTTGCATGTGTGCTGGATTCTAGAGGGAGTCATGGGCCACAGTCATGTTCTGTTCCTGAGAGGAGAGGCGAGGGGGCTCTGTGGACCTGGACCTGTTCCTGTTGCCTGTCTGCCCTGATCTTATTCCATTTCCTCTCAGGAGCCCTACTGCTGTACTGTAATCAGTTGTAAACATCTACAGTTAGCGCTGAGTTGTTCTCAAAAGGGAATCGTGCCTTCAGGAGTGGCGGGGAGGGCTGGGTGTTAGGTTTGACTGAACAGCTTACTTTCAACTTGGCTGGCAAGTATGGCTTTCTCCTTGTGCGTGGGAGTGTACTTTTTAAAAAAATATTTTTAGTACAGTTTGTGTTTCCACTCCTTACTGAGAGTGGGGGTGGGTCAGTAGGGAATTTATATAAATCAATATACATTGTTTTATGCTGATGCAATAGATAAACTGTGTTGTTTTGGGGTTTTACCCAGAGAAAAGTGTGATTTGAACTGAAATTACATTACAAATACTCCCACAAGGCTGGATCTCTGATTCTTTTAAACAAATATCAAGTGTACAAGAGATTACATATCTTGATCATAATTAGAAACACACAGGCTAGGGTTCACCAGCTTAACTTTCTTTTTTCTTTTTTTTTTTTTTTAATTTTTTATTTATTCATTTTTATTAATTACAAAGCATTTCAATCTTTGTTCAGTATTAAAGAAAATTTTAACTGCTAAAAGCTTAAACATAGGAAATTTCAATCTTAATAATTAGCCCACAAGTTATATGAGAGGCGGAGTACAAATAATAGGAAGCGTTTACATCGTCATAAAGAAAAAGAAAAGAAAAGAAACTAGCCTTAGCCAGGTATTTACTTTCCCATCTTAATTTTGGTTAAGTAATCGGACTAATCATGGGTGATAAAATATCTATCACCCTTCTTTGGGAGCTAAGCCATGCTTTAAGATGTTCCGGCAGGAAATAAACATTTGTGGAATTATTAAACTTTACAACACATCTACATGGGTATCTAAGCTGGAAAGTCGCTCCCAGAGCTCTAATTTCCTGCCTTAATACCAAAAAACCTTTCCTGCGTTCCTGTGTGGCTTTAGCCAGATCTGGGAAGATCTGGACAAATATTTAAGAAGTAATTTCTCATTATTATCCCAATATCCTTCTCATAAATGAATGAAACTAATAAAGTGGCTCATTCCACGATCTCTTTTGCCGATGATTCCAGGAAATTTGTCAGGTTGGCCATATCAAGCTGGATATTCATCCTATTTTCTCTTATTTGCCGGTATGGTAGAAAATAAACTTTATTCAATGCCGGTATTTCTTCCGATGGTATTTGTAGAGTTTCTACAAAATACCTCCGTAGCGTGGTTCTTGGCAGTTCTCCTACAATCTTAGGAAAATTTAAGAGTCTTAAGTTGAATCTTCTAAAACGATTCTCCAACATTTCTATTTTCCTTCCTGGATTGCACAGCTTGACACTTTTTTATCTGGTTTTCCAATACCTGAATTTTCTCCCCATGTTCTTTAATTTTCTTATCGTGGTCTAGAGCCACTAAGTCCATCCTAGAGGAAATTTGGGAAATCTGCGTCATGCAGGTCTGGAGCGCCACATTTTGTTGGGCAACTAGCTCCCAAATTGTGTCCAAGGTTATCACAGGCGGCTTCAATGGGGGCACTATCTTAGATTGCGGTTCTTGAGCACCAACAGGTTTAGAAGTGTCTATTGTTGAAACAGGAATGAAAGTTATCTTACCACTTTCAAATCCTTCCATCCCCTGTGCTCCCGCCTCTCTCCAAGCAGTGCTGCCACTTAGCCCCGATACCTCACTCTCCGCCTCCACCGTCGCAGCTGCGCCCTCCATGGTGTTCTCCGGGCGCAGTCCGCTCGAGTCCTCCAACACAGCCGCAGACGGCAACGAGGACGAAATTGCCTGTGGAACCCTTAACTCCGGAGGGCTGAGCGTTGTTTCCCCAGACGAGGCAGCGGCTTCCTTCGCGTCCCCGTCAGCAGGGATCAGCGTCTCTCCTTTTGGGTAAAGTTGCGCCATTTCTAAGATGGTACGTTGTCCGGCTGGAAGTGAGGGTGTTGAGGGATAGGCCCTCACCTTCCCTTTACGTTTCGGGGGCATTCCAATAAAAACGAAGTAACAATATTGAGGAACGAGCAGGAACAGCAGAAGCGCGCTGCTACCTGGCGGCCATCTTAAACTCCGCCGATCTCCACCAGCTTAACTTTCTAACCAGGACAAGTCCAAGGTGCCGTGCCAGAGCACTTCTCTAACAAGCACAACAGTCACATGGTCACACATCAGTTGTCGTTCAAAGAACCAATAAGAGTTCCATTTTTGGGAATTTGTTTTCCCACAAGGAATTAAATAACTTTTTCAACCATGGCTATGTTAACTTGACTTTTGCAGGCATTAATCATTTCCCTGTACGTACCCGGATCAGTCCAGACTCCTGGTTTTTTGCCTCCCCTCCAGCAGATGGAGACAGATGTTTTGACTGAGCTGCCCTATAGCCTGAGGTGCCACCTGCAGTCCGTCAGTATTTCTCAGTCTCCAGCAGATGGTGGAGGTGCAAAATCCTGCAGTCTGAGATACATAAAAAAAAAGAAAGAAGACCAGCAAGTTACTGGATTAGACTTCTAGCCTCCTAGGGGGTTGTCAGGTCCTGGTGGACAACCCCCCTGCTATTTGAGGCAGGCGAGCAGCAGATCGGGGACCCTGTAAGCTCTGCACCAGGGAGCGGCACATCTCTCAGGTAGGCGAGGATTTCGGTCCTCCTTCAGCTCTTGCTCCCATGCCACTGGCGGGGGGGCTTTTCTCTTTATTCTCCCTGCGGTTTCTTGCATTTTCCCCGGTTCTTCGATGCCGCATGGTGTGGCGCGTGCGGAGACACGCATGTGCATCGTTCGTGCGCCAGCCTCTGTTCCAGATGCTTCCGAGGTGGGGAGGTTACCTCGGGGAAATCATTGGGGAACCAGGCACTCAAATAAAAAAAAAAAAAAGAGGACTGGAAGTCTGCAACTTGTTAGGTGCTGACACAGAGAAGTTTTAACGGACTCTGCCCTATACCACCTAGAGTCTGTCAGTATTTCTCTGTCTCCAGCAGATGGTGGAGGTGCAAATCCCTTCAGTCTGGATTAGATAGTATTTCTCTTTAGAATTTGATTGGTTTTTCAGACTTAGTTTATTGAGGAACTTAGTTTTTGTGTTTTTTTTCTAAGACTTTCCAGTTTTAAAAAAAAGAAGAAAACAGGAGCCTTTGAAGCCTCCCAGGGGGTTGTCAGGTCCTGGTGGGGCCATCCCCCCTGGTAACAGAGGCTGAGGAGCAGAGGGTTGAGGACCCAGAAACCTGCCCTCCGCAACGACTGAGGGTGATACCGGGGAGCAAGGTTCACTCACCCTCAGAGGGAGGGGCACAGAGCTTCCATTAAAAAAAAAAAATGTAATTTTTCTGTCTTTCACAGCCGGCCCAGCGTCCTCTTCGTTCCCCCCCCCACCGCTTCACCACCACTGCGCTGCAGATCGCCCATTTCCCGCCGTGCTCCTGTGCTAATTTTAGGTCTCTCATTATGCTGCGTGGTGTGGCCTGTTCATGCGGCAGCGTGCGGCTCTCCAGGGCCAGAATCTGCTCGGACTGCCTCTCAGGAGGTGAGGGCACTTCGGGGAAGCCTGTCGCTGAAAATTCCCACAGCGGTGGTTCCTGGTGGCAACAAGAGCCTGGGAGGCTAGATACCCACAGTCTGCCCTCAGACCCGTTCCTGCTTAGCGTGGGAATGGAGGCCATTTTGCAGACATTCAGGGATCAGGAGAAGGCTGCGCTGGGGGAAGGGAATTCCCCACCTCCTCTTTTGCTGGGACCTCCGGGGGGGATGATTTTCTGGCTGCTCAGGGGCACTTGTCGGGAGGTGACCCCGGGGGGACCTCGGACGACTCTTCCTCCTCATTCTCCTCCGATTTTGTTTTGCTGCTCCACAAGGCCTTTAAGGCCCGTAAAGCTGCTAGAAGACAGGGTAGCAGGGTCTCTCGTTCGGCCTCAGTGTCCTCACGTGAGGGCAAGGACGCCATCTTGACCCATAAGTGGCCCAAGTCCCCACCGGGGTGGGAGCCCCGAGGTCCAAATGACCTCTCAGGTCTATTTCTGCTCCGGTGGGCAATGAGTCTTCGGAGACTTCAGATGAAGATGAGACACTTCCGCAGGGACCTGATGTGAACCAGAATACTCAGATCCAGTCCTCCAAGCAAGGTGGCATGCCTATGGTTGAGGGTGATGATCCCAAGCTGGTATGCTTATTCCGAAAGGATGAGTTAGGGCCTCTCATCCCAGCTATTCTGGAAGAATTGGGGATTGAGGTTCCTCAAGAGGATTCATGAATGAGTGCAGTGGATCCGGTCATGGTTGGACTCAGGGGTCCAGCTCGGTCATTTCCCTTCCACTTGTCTGTTATGGACCTATTGTTTCGGGAGTGGGACACTCTAGATTTGGGATTGAAAGTCAGCCGTGCTATGGACAAATTATACCTGCTACCAGAGGATGCTCTGGAACTTCTCAAGGTGCCCAAGGTGGATGCGGCAGTCTCCGCGATAACAAAGAAGACCACCATCCCGGTGACAGGAGCCACCGCCCTTAAGGACTTGCAGGATCGTAAATTAGAGTTGCAACTTAAGAAGATTTTTGAAGTCTCGGCTCTTGGAGTTCGTGCGGCCATGTGCAGTAGTTTTGCACTGAGAGCCAGCCTCTGCTGGGTGCAGCACTTACAATCGGCAGCATCCCTTTCCGATGCAGATCTAGTTCAGGCCGGTCGGCTGGAGGCTGCAGTTGCTTACAGTGCTGATGCGCTTTATGATCTCCTTCATACTTCGGGCAGAACTATGGTTTTGGCTGTCTCAGCTCACAGACTCCTATGGCTCAGGAGCTGGTCGGCGGATGTTTCTTCAAAGCTCCACTGAGATCCTTGCCCTTTAAGGGAAAGCTGCTCTTCGGCCAGCAATTGGAAGACATGATCAAGTCTCTAGGAGAGAACAAGGTCCATAAGTTACCAGAGGGTAAGCCCAGGACGAGAGGATCCCTTCTGCAACAGTTCAGGTTTCGGGGGAATCATTTTCATTCCTCCCGATCTTCCAGGGCCTCATCTCATCAGGGTCCTACCAAGCAACACTCCTGGAATCAGTCCTTTCGTGGCCGACGACCTGGTAGGGACGCAGCTCCACAGGCACATGGCGGTCTCAAGTCCGCACAATGAGGCGACGCCGGTTCACTCCTCCATACCAAAGATAGGGGGCAGACTGTCCCTTTTTCTGGGGGAGTAGACCAATTTGACTTCAGATCAGTGGGTCCTAAATGTAATAGAACACGGCTACGCTTTAGATTTTATTCGGCCGCTCTGAGAGCGATTCCTGGTCTCACCGTGCTCTTACTAGCAAAAATGTCAGGTGGTACTCGAACCCTAGGGCGTCTAAAGGACTTGGGCGCCATAATTCCGTACCTGTGGGAGAACTCAGGCGAGGTCGCATCTCCATTTACTTCATGATACCCAAAAAGGAAGGCTCCTTTCAGCCCATTCTCGACTTAAAGAGAGTCAATCGGACCCTAAGGGTGCCCCGGTTTCACATGGAAACTCTTCGCTCTGTAATAGCATCCGTTTACAGGGGAGAGTTCTTAGCATCTCTCGACCTGACAGAAGCATATTTCTACGTACTAATTCATCCAGACCATCAAGTTTCTGCGGTTCGTGATCCTAGGACATCACTTTCAATTTTGTGCACTGCCATTCGGTCTGGCAACTGCGCCCAGGGTGTTCACCAAAGTAATGGTGGTGGTAGCAGCAGCTCTCTGGAAAGAGTGGATACTAGTGCATCCTTACCGGGACAATTGGCTGATTCGAGCAAAATCAGAGGACCTTTGCCAGAAAGTGGTTCAGCGGGTCCTACAACTTTTGAACTCGTTGGGCTGGGTAGTCAATCTGGACAAGAGTCAACTAGTTCCTTCCCAGTCCTTGGAGTTTCTGGGAGCTCGGTTTGACACTCTTGGGCAAAGTTTTTCTTACCGAGGAGAGACATACCAAGGTACAAACTCAGGTGGAGTCTTTGCGGTCCATGCCTCGACCCAGAGTCTGGTACTATTTGCAGGTTCTGAGATCGATGGCTTCCACTCTCGATCTGGTCCCATGGGCCTTTGCGCATATGTGTCTTCAATCAGCCTCACTCTCCCGTTTGGAATCAGCTCTCCGAACAGTTTCATCTTCTCCTGCCCCTGGACACTTTGGAGTTGCTTTGGGTTCTAAAGGTGGATACCTCAGTCTCGGCGGTCACAAAGTGGACGACCATCCTGGTGGTGGGGGCCACCATTCTGAAGGATGTGCGACATAAGCTGGAGTTGCATCTTAAACGGATTTTAGAGGTGTCTGCATTGGCATTCAGGCGGCTGTCTGCAGCAGTTTTATACTTTGGGCTTCTCTGAGATGGTGCAGCAGTTACAGGATTGGGCGGACTTGTGACCTGATGAGTCTCAGCAGGCAGAGCGTCTGGAAGCTGACACCCTTTATGACCTCATTCCTACTTCGTCCCATTTGATGGTTTCCACGGTTTCTGCCACGAGGCTTCTGTGGTTGCAGAACTGGTCTGCGAATGTTTCCTCTAAGGCTCAGCTCCGGGCATTGCCTTTTAAGGGCATGCTCCTGTTTGATGAGGATTTGGACTAGCTGATCAAGCTACTGGGAGTGAATAGTGTCCACTAATTGCGGAGGACAAGCCCAAGGGCTCCAAGGGTCCCTTTCCGTCTCTCTTCTGTTTTCATGGACAAAGGTGGTACAGAAAGAGCAGAGCTCCAGCATCTGGTCAGGGGCAGGCCTAGGGAAGGTCGCAATCCTGGCCTCAGTTCTTTCAGGCCCGCAGGTTGAGCAGGGTTGGCTGCAGTCAAGGTACTGGCGGGGCTAAGCCCTCCCAATGCAGTGAGGCTGGCCCTCTCCTCGGTCCCAGTGATCGGGGGCCATCTTTCTCAGAGGAGTGGGCCAAGATCATGTTGGACCAGTGGGTTCGAAGCGTGGTCGACCACTGTTCGCTTTAGAGTTTTGTTCGTCTGCTGCAAAGGCTCTTCCGGGTCTCTCTCTGTGCCGCCGCGTGAAAGCAACAAGTTGTGCTTCGGACTGTCAGTTGACTGTGTCGGCTGGGGGCCGGAGTTCCGGTTCCTCCACAGGAGCAAGGAACAGGTCATTTTTCAATCTATTTTGTAGTACCGAAAATGGATGGGGCGTTTCAACCCTTGTTGAACCTAAAAAAAAAAAAAAGAAGTTAATCTCGCTTTCAAGGTTCTTCATTTTCCCCATTGGGACCAGTCTCGGAGCAGTTTCAGCTACCTCTTCCTCTCACCGAATCTGCACGCTCCAGCCTCTCTTGATGGCTTCTCCTGGACACGTTGTGCCGGGGGGTGGGTTTGGAGATTTCCACCTGGACAGTAGTAACTACAGATGCCAGCCTTTCCGGGTGGGGTGCAGTCTGTTAGGACTGTTTGGTGGTCGATCAACAGGTTGGATGGCTCTGCAGACTCGGATGGCTCTGCAGACTCTCCTCCCTCTGGTGAGGGGGAGATCAGTACGAATCCTGTTGGACAATGCAACAGTAGTGGCCTACATAAACTGCCCTGGGCCGAGCGGTAGCCTTGGAGGCCCGGGAGTTGATCAGCTGGGCGGCATGGCGTTTGGAGAGGATCTCAGCCTCTGCAGGCATGGACAACGTTCAAGCAGGTTTCCTCAGCCGTCACCAGCTGGATCCCGGGGAATGTGAGCTTTCGGAGGAAACTTTTCACCTTATATGCCGCAAGTGGAGCCAGCCCAGCATGAACTTATTGGTGGCTTTCCGCAATGCCAAGACCCCGAGGTTCTTCAGTCGGCATTGGGAGACAGAAGCAGAGGGGGGGGGGGTGGATGCTCTAGACCTCCTTTGGCCATTGGACATTCTGCTGTACATATTTCCACTGTGGCCACTCTTCGGCAAGGTGGTGTGCCACGTAGAGGTCCATTGATGGGACGTAATTCTCGTAGGACTGGAATGGCCGAGGTGGCCGAAGTTTGCAGACCTGATCTTGCGGTTTCAGCTCCTGCCAAATATTCTCCGTCAAGGTCCCATTTGTTTGGAAGGGGCAGATCGCTTTTGTCTAGCGGCCTGGCTTTTGAGAGGGCACAGCTAAGAGCTAAGGGTTATTTGGAGGCAGTGATTGCTACTCTCTTGCAGTCCAGGAAAACCTCTACTTCCCTGGCATATGTCTTGGGGTGAGGACCACAGTATGGATCCCACCCAGATCTCCATCACTGATGTCTTGGCCTTTTTACAGGTTGGTCTGGTTAAAGGTTTATCCTTTAATTCCCTGCAAGTTCAATTAGCGGCTCTAGGTTGCCTTTGTGATAGAGTGTGAGGAGTTTGGCTGCGCATCTGGACATAGTGCGCTTCCTTTGGGGGGGGGGGTGAAGCATTTGCGTCCTCCCATCTGGAATCCTTGTCCTTCCTGGAGCCTGGTTTTGAGGGCCATGCGTGTGTTACCGTTTGGGCCTTTGAAGCACGCAACGCTAAAGGATCTTACTTTGAAAGTGATTTTTCTAGTGGCTATAGCCTCAGCTCGGCAGGTGTCAGAACTTCAGGCCTTATCCTGTAGGGAACCTTTCTTGAGGATCACAGACACAGTAGTGACCTTGAGAACGGTTCCCTCCTTTCTGCTGAAAGTGGTGTCATCCTTTCATTTGAATCAGTTTGTGGGTCTCCTATCTTTCCAGGGTTCGAATTCTTCCACTCCTCAGTCCAGGGATTTGCACAGATTGGATGGTGGGGCGGGCCTTATTACGTTCCTTGGTGATTCCAACAATTTCTGTCAGACCATTTTTTTGTGCTATGGAGTGGCCCCAGAGAGGACTTAAGGCTTCTAGGGCCACTATTGCTTGGTGGTTGAAGGAGGCTATCAGCTCTGCGTACATTGCTAAAGGTTGATCGGTGCCGGTCGGGCTTCGTGCTCATTCTACCCGATCGCAGGTGGCCTCTTGAGCTGAGTGTCGTCAGGTTTTGCCGCAAAAGATCTGTAAGGCAGCTACTTGGAAGTCTTTGCACACGTTTGCCAGGCACTACCACCTGGATGTCCAGGCCCCAGAAACAGGGGGCTTTGGCAAGAGGGTGATATGAGCAGGATTCTCCGGGTCGCACCCAGTTCAGGGAAGCTTTGGAACCTCCCAGGAGTCTGGACTGATCTGGGTACGTACAGGGAAAGGAAAATTTTGGTTCTTGCCTGCTAATTTTCTTTCCTGTAGTACTACGGATCAGTCCAGAGCCCCACCCAGTTGCGGAACGGGAAATTGGAGCGTCCGCTCGACTAATTACTTTTGTTTTCTCTGAAGAATCAGTATGGCTCAGGTTCCGGTCCCACCTAGGGTGGGCAGAGTTGTTGAGTTTGCATGGTTTTACTTCCTTCTGCTCGTGGGGGGGACTAAATTGTTTATAGTTATGATTTTTGGCCAAGGCGTTTATTCTTCTGGCTTGGGTACAGTTCAATACTGACGTATTGCAGGTGGCACCTCAGGATATCGGACAGCTCAGTCAGAACGTCTCTGTCTGCATCTGCTGGAGGGGAGGCAAAACCCTGGAGTGTGGACTGATCCGTGGGACTGCAGGAACAAAACTTAGCAGGTAAGAACCAATTTTCCTTTCTTCCAAAATAATTCAGTAGTGATGCTGGCTGCATTTCTATTGTTTTATTGCCCTTTGTCATCAATGCCTAGAAGGCACAGCTGTGCTAAAAACATTACCCACATTTCCAGCATTTGCTCAGTTTCTACTGTTTTAATTTGAAGTCTTATTGTGATGGGATTGGTAACTATATCATGGCAGGATCTACCTAGAAAACTAGAACAAGACTGAATACAACTCAAGCTTATGAAACATGTGTTCAATGCAAATGTTTTTGGATGGTATAGAGGCCAAAACATACAATAGCATTCATCTGATCCTATCAGTTCATGTTTTTCACCCACATGTAGGACTGAGTTAGCTATAACCTATAGGTGATATCATCTGCCTGTGCCACAGAGACCCTTCACTCTAGCTCAGCAAAGTTTTATGGCTAAGCCTGCATGGGAGTTCCTCTGCACGTGTTGTCTCGTAAACCCTCCCTCTTTTTGCCTGCGCTACTGCGCAGATATATACCCTCTTTCTCTAGTTATTTTTTCAACAATTTCTGTCTTTGGTAGTCTATGTATTTTTTTTTCCTTGTCTTGCAATTCCTCAACAGCACTTTTCAGTGCTACTCAAAAAAAAAAAAAAATCATAAACATAAGATCAAACAATGTTGAGTTCCAACAACCCACTCCCAGTGGCTTCAAGGATTGTTTCCATGGCCAACGCATGACCATTGTCCCAACCATGACTCCATGAGTGTTGTGACTGTGGATTTAGCAAAACTGGATCTGGAAGATGGTGGAGCTTAACAGGTGCAGCTGTTCATCATTGTAGAACAAGATCTTCTCTGACTCCCTCCATGCCAAGTTGAGCAAGGGCTCTTTGAGTAGGGCATCTCCTCTGCAGCACTGTGTGCTGGATCCACCATAGTGGAGGGTTGAGCATGGCACAGAAGCACTGGATTCAGGCCATCTCAAGTCCCATCAGCACCAATGAAGAAATGCCATTCAACTCCAGCGGTGTTATCTACATGGGAGTGTTTGTTGTCACCGCAGTCTCATTGCACAGTGTTGTAAGCCCTGGAGCAGGAGTGAGGCTGGACCCAGAATGGTGCTGGCTTGAACAGGACTAGTACTCGCTTGGCACCAGGATTTTCTGCCTATAATGGCCATCTCCGCCTCTGGTTGGGCCCTGGGTTTGGGTGGCCTGCAGGACTTAGCAGGGTAGGACTACTGGAACAGAGACAAAAGGTTGTCTACAAAACAAATACAGAAGAGCGAGTACGACACAGGATCGATAGACAAATGGACAAAACCAAGCAGAAGTAGAGGGCCATAAACTGAGGCCTCAAATAGACAAAACCACAACCATGAAAAACACCAGCTTTGAGGCAGGAAACCCACACCTTTGCCCAATATATATATATAAGGCTAGAACAAGAAGTAGAAGTAAGCCAGGTCATGAGAAGGGTCAGAGTGGACTCCTAGCTGAAGCACACTTCTCACAGAGGATCATGCCTCTTAAGTAATGGCAGTGCAGGTAATGTGACCACCAGCAGGACCTCCAAGCCATAGGGTAGATGCTACCCTTTCCAGATCCCAAGTGAAAATGGGGTCCAAGGCATCTGGAGTGGAGCCTGCAGGGCAAGGGCTGGGGCAGAGTCTGGCTGGAATCGTGGATGCAGAATGCAGATGAGCCACACACAGCTCAGAGTGATTAGAAGAAAAACATAAGCAACAAATCTGGATTTTTGTGTGGGAAAGCAGGATTTTCTCAAGAATACAGAACACTGCAAATATCTTGATAGCTGCAGGCCTGAGCGTAAAACAATTGTGCCAGGCTCAAAGAAATCCATGATGCTACTCCTGGGGGTCCTGCTAGCCTCAGCTTGATGTTGTGGTGTGAGCTGCTGGTGGTTTAACCCCTGGCGTGAGGCTGGACCCAGATGGTGACAAGTCCTGAGCAATAAGAATATTCCTCTGCCATTGTGTTAGAATACAGTGGAGAACTATTTACACTGAAAATAATTAGGATGAGAGTAATTCTAATGACTTGGTGCATGTAGAGTTCAGGTGAGTAATGCCTGTCTGTCTGTTTCACTCAGTATTCCCTACCTACATCAGCGGGTAGAAAACAACCCCCATTTGGTTTCAGACCAGCACTTTTCACAGCAGAGACTCTCCAAAAAGGCAAGACAAAGGATAAATGTATTTGAGCCTAACTACACTGCTGGCATCTCTCCATTCGCAGAGAATGACATCTACAGCAGGGCAGCAAACTTGCATATCGGTGATGGAGTAGTGGGTGGAGGCCAACGGAGGCTGAATCCCAACAGTAACAAGAAGGGCACCAAGAAAAAAACTCTGTGACAGAGAGGGATCAGAAGAAACCAGAAATGGTACACAGTTCTCTCAGCTGCTTGTAACATGCTGTCCCTTCTGTGGCCTAGCAGTTTTCTCCTGCTCCACTAGATTCCACTGAAATGAGAGCTAGCCCTTACTGAGCATCTCCATCCTGAGGCTTCCTTCACTTCCAACCTGCCTTCCTTTTCCTTGGTTTTTTTTTTTTTGGGTTTTTGTTTTTTTTTGCAGTCGCTGTTCCCTGCCCCATCTTCTATTGAGCTCAGTTAGTGCAGCAACACTTCTCCAGTCAGGAGCCACAGACGGCAGCTTCCTTCAGATCCTAGAAACCCTTCCATCTGCAGTGTCTGCCTCGGGGTCGAGTCCCCCAATCAGAGGAACAGATGCTGGGCTCACCTGAGTTACAGCTTCAGCTCTGCCTGAGCATTAAGCAGACCTGCATGAACATGGATACAAGATTCCATTGCCGCCCTGAGGCAGGAGAACGGAGTGCCTCCTTCCCCCTCAAATTTTGTGTAGGTTTGCTTTTTGAGATAGGCTCTAACACACTAAGAAATGAGGGCTCTGTTTTACTTATGTTATAGATAAGTGTAAACTTTATCTGGGTACAGTTATGATTCATATCTTCTGAAAGGAAAAGCTAAACCTAGCAAGGCAAGTAGGTGCTGCCTGTGTCGCAGCTGTTCAGGAAGGGAATAAAGCCCAAAATGTGAGGAAGCAATCTTGCCACTGTGCCAGCCTGTGTTGCAGTTGAACAAGTTTCATGACTATGTAGAATTCAGACTTTCACAGATTTAGTTTTAGAAGTGTAATGTTCTGGGAGATGGGACCTGTGTAAGGTTAATGTGTACCCATGCAGATTTTGAGCTGTTACCCTTCCTTCAATGCTATCAAATATTAGAAAAGTGTGATTTCCACTGTTGGTTTTCTTTTCTGCTTTGTCTCTGCTTGTGGGCTTATAGAGGATGGGGTGGTGAGAATAAGTGGCACAGAATAAGCAGAGAAAATCTGGTGGTTCGGGTGACGTCACAGGGAGGAATGGCAGCCTGAGAAGGGAACTCTTGAGCACCCCGAGCTAATATCCAAGCGCATCGCCCTCCACACCCTACTTTTGTTGGAAATAACGAGCAGTGCAACCATTCTAGACAAACACCCACATGACTTCTAGGAAAAAAGGCATGGATCTCAGCCATTACTCCTACACAAAATCAGATTGTAACTCACACTGAAGGCATTATGCAGGCTTTTCATACTTATTATTCTCAGTTATACCAGACCAAGGGCTGGGATGCTTCAAAATGGGAGGACTTTGGGGATCGGCTTCAACTTTCCGCCCTGACGGTGGAATTCAATCTTTATCTGAATGAACCCATCTCAGAAGAGGAGGTGTCTCAGGTTATACAAAATATGCAAAAATTAAAAGCCCCTGGCCCGGATGGGTATAGCTCTGTATTTTATAAATGTCTCACGATGCCACTATCTAAATTGCTCCCTACTGTTTATAATACAATGATTAGCCAGGGGACATTCCCTACAGGGGGAACCAGGCTTATGTGACTATTCTTCCCAAACCGGGAAAGAATCCATTATTGCCAGCATCATACCGTCCCATATCCTTGCTGAACGTGGATAACAAAATCCTAGCCAAAATTCTTGTGGACCATCTGGGGAATGTTCTTCCCTCCTTGATCAAACCTGGCCAAGTGGGCTTCATGAAACAGTGGTATGCGCTGCGAAATATCCAGCAAGTGGTTATAGCAATGGCTCTTTGCTCTCGAACGAAGGAACCTTACTTGATGGTCAGTCTGGACGCGGAGAAAGCCTTCGATAAAGTGGAATGGAGTTACATGTTTCATGTTTTACAATTAATGGGGTTCAGTGGTCTCTTCTATCAAGCCATTCAACTTCTATATCATAACCCTGAGGTGTGTAAATGAGGGGCTGACTGATTCCTTTGTGGTGGAACGGGGAACCAGGCAGGGGTATCTGCTCTCCCCACTACTTTTTTTATTGACCCTGGAGCTGTTCTTGCTAGCCATTCAAGACACTCCTGCTATCAGGGGAATACAATTCCACGGGGGAGGGAAACAAGAAAGTTTTAAGTATGCGGCCTTCACAGATGACCTGTTACTCTTTCTTACGTCTCCGCACAGGTCTTTAGAGGCCCTTCTTGCTCTTTTCGGACTCTGAGGCGTTTTCAGGGATGCGTATTAATTGGGATGTCAGAGGCGCTCGCTTTTCCGGAGACTCTCCAGGAGAGATGGGGGTACCCTTCCCCTTGAAATGGGCTCCCGGCTCCATTAAATAGATAGGGATCCTTTTCACCACGGATTTACGAAATATATATACCCTCAATAACCCCCCACTACTATGGGCTACCCAGGAGAAGTTGAAAATTTGGCGAGACCTAGCCCCCTCAGTAGGAGGCCGGATAAACTTATTTAAAATGGTATTTTTGCCTCAATGGCTTTACATTTTCCAGAATTTCCCTTTAATATTATCCTCTCAGGATCATTCCCGCATTGATCAACTCCTCCGTCACTTTAGATGGAGGGGGAAAAAAGCCAGAATCCCATTGAAATGGCTGAAGCTCCCCTGGGCGAGGGGGGGAATGGGGATTCCTACTCTTAACCTCTATGGGCTGGCGGCCAACCATCGCCTGCTCCGTGGCTGGCTTCTGGGACAGTCTCCCTGTGTCAGTCTCTTGGCCGAGCATGCATTGATTGCCCCCTTGGCCCTGAGTTATGTTCTTATGTGCCCAGGAATGACAATTTCACCCCTGCTAACGAATCATCCACTCATACTGCCCCTCAGCAAAGCATGGATATCTTTAACCAAATCTCTGGGGATTTCCAGAGTATGTTCCTATCTCTTACCCCTATGCGGAAATTTAGATTTCTCCCCAGGGTCCACCACACAGTGCTTTCAAAGCTGGAGGTGAAAGGGCATTCTGAGTTTGGGCCATGTTCTAGATGCTGAAGGTTCTATGTTATCTTTTAACTACTTGGCTGTGATACAGTAAAGACAATGAGAATCGGACGATCAGAAGAAGCCCTTTATTTCAATGCCCGACTCTGGCCGAGTTTCGCTCATAGAGCTGCCTCAGGGGCAATTCAATTAGCAGGACTTAAAATATGCCTGCAGGGCTGCTGTCACACTGTCACAATGTCACAATATCATTAGTGTCTGCAGAACACTCTGACATTCTTTCTGCTAGTGTTTGAGTACAAGTTAACCATTATATACGATCGTTGGGACCCCCTGCAACACACTTGGCAGCGTTTAAGGCCTTGGATGAATTTTTCAATTTGACCATTTGAAAGCCCCCACTCTTTCAGGGTATTACTGAAGGTTAAAGCGTGGCTTGCCTAAGGACTCATATCAGTTAGTGGTAGAGCGCTGGAACCGAGATGGTGCCTTTTTTGCTGACACCAACTATTTTTGCATTTAGTGTCAGGAGTGTGCTTTCCATCACCAGCAATATGTATTTGAGAGAAATGCACTTAAAATTTTTGAGACGTGCATATATCTCTCCACACATTGCACTCCGTGCTGGCCTTACCCCCACAGCCACATGCAAACGCTGCCAGGTGTCAGTTGGGAATATGTCTCACATTTTCTGGGCCTGTCCAAAAATTCAGTGTCCCCATATTTATGGCTATTTCATTGTATTACTTGATATTTAGTTTCGATAGGGAGTGTACGTATTCTCTTGCAGAAGGCAGGCATGGTAGGAAAGAAGGTAATTCTCATACATTGGATGGAAGAAACGACACCATCCTTTTTGGCGTGGCGAAGTCACTTTCACAAACTGATGCAAATGGAAAATTTGTCCTCTGGGAGCTCGCCCAGACATCGAACTTCCTTTCTACAGCCCTGGGAGCCGTATTTACAATCATTACCGCACAGAATGAGAAGTTTAGTACTTGATGGCTAATCAATTCTGATATGGCAACAATCAGACAGTATATGAATTTAATCACTGGCGGATGGGTTACCTTGGGAAGGGAGGAGGGTAGGGATGGGGTAAGGGGATGGTGCGTAGCAGCCTTGATATTACATCTGCATAAGTATTTGAAACCTAGGGCAGCAAAGGAGTAAGCTCTTCGGGGCCTGATTGCTCTAACAATGTTGGCTGCTGCGCCCTGGAAGGAATGGGTTTATTTCCTTGGAATATAATGTGATTACATGCTGGTGCAATGCTGCTGTCTTTTTATATGATGTTTTCTGTAACAGTTTATGAGTTGTCTTTCAGTGACAATGTTTTGTACGTAGTTTATTTCATGTATCACTTAATAAAACAGTTTGAACATAAAATCAAGGACTTAGAAAATCGGAATCCCTGAAATGGAGGCCTATACAGACTGCCACGACGTGGTCAAATCTATAAGCCACTTTTTCCTCTCTAAATCGGGGGAGGGGGATCCACTAGCCTCCGATTCGCAGATTGAACTTGAGAGGGCACATCGGACCCTGGGACCATGGCAAGGGAACTTTCCGAGAGACATAATCGCATGCTTCCTGTGATTTCCAGTAAAAGAAAAAATCTTGCAAGCAGCCAGGAAGCAGAAATCATGGGAACGGGAGTCTCACTCGATTTCGGTGTTCACTGACCTCTCTCTAGGAACCCTCAAGCGTCAGCAAGAATTCCGGCAAATCACCTCGTTGCTTAGATAGGAAAACTTCCAATACCGCTGGCTTTTCCCCACAGGGATTTCAATGACTCTCAAGGGAACCACTTCCAAAGCCGCCTCCCCTTCTGAAGCAGTCGCCATCTTGCAGTCAGCAGGCTTCCCAATAAAACAAACAGCGATAACGGAACCACGAGAAAGGCGTGAGTTTCTGTGATGGCTACGGGGGGAGAAGGGTGGCTGCCGTCTCCGCCGACACACCGATTTGACCCTGCCGCAAGCGCTGGAGAACCAGGGCTGAAGAGTCGACACAGGGAAGGAGATAAGACAACCGAAGTATCCAGGCGGAGTTCTGGTAGCACTGACATTGAAGTGGATGCCAATTCATATGCATGGCAAGGACAATTGTTTATAAAGTTTTTAAGTTTCATGTTATACTTTTAATAGTTCGCACAACACAAGTTATTCCAGGAGTGAGAATGGAGGGTGTTAAATCAGCTGCCCGGGGGTTTGCTTGGGGGCTGACATTCATTCCCGGTCATACACGGCCTACTCCTGCTCAGGCTGGAATGCCATAGAAATATGGTGATTGAAATGGGGGAGGGAGAGGGGGGGTAGGGACAGAGATGGGAAAGCAATGAGGGAGGTATGGGGGGGGGGGGGGGGGGGGGGAGAATGTTCGGAGTGATTTGTGATACTGATGCTGGGACAGGCATTTTAAGACAGTTACAATTATTACCACAACTGGGTCTGAAAAATGAGAGGCAACCTTTGGATAGGGAACTAATGAAGAGATATTATATCACTATTATGTGGATGCTATCCTGCAAGGGGAAGAGCTGAATCTTAAGAGAATAGCCACTGCCATTAGCAATGGTTACATGGAATAGACTTAGTTTTTGGGTACTTGCCAGGTTCTTATGGCCTGGATTGGCCACTGTTGGAAACAGGATGCTGGGCTTGATGGACCCTTGGTCTGACCCAGTATGGCATTTTCTTATGTTCTTATGTACAATTGTTATCCTTAAATGTTAAAGGTCTCAATATCCTGCGCAAAAGACACCTTCTGAAACAAGACATACAATCTCATTCAGCTATGATTATTTGTTTACAAGAGACACATCTCAGATGTCGCTATGAGCATTTATTGGCATGGCCAGGTTTTGCATACAAATTTTTTTTCAGCCACAAATAAGGCCAATAAATACTCATGGGTGAGCATACTTTACAAACAGGGTCAGGATTATAAAATATGCAAACATATAGAAGATGAGCATGGCAGATATATACTGGTTAAATTTGAACTGAGAGGAGAACTATTTACTTTAGTAAACATATATGCACCAAACAACCTTCAGCAGGGCTTTTTTGATAAGCTCGACCAACTACTACAAAAGGAAGGGGATGGGAACTTGATCATAACAGGAGATTATAATTTGACCATTAACCCTTATTTAGACAACTGGGGAGGTAGTGGAAAGGGGACTGGCCCAGCTAAAAGTAGACTGAAAACTCTCATGAAAAATGCCATCTATTGGATATATGGCGCCAAAGAAATCCAGCAAGCAAAAACTACACTTTTTACTCCAATCCACACAATTCCTATACTAGGATTAATTATTTTCTAGTCGATAAATTACTGGCAGGCAGAATCACACAGACATGTATAGATGCCATCACGTGGTCGGATCATGCACCTATCGGCATGACGGTGGGCCTTTCCAGAGCAGAGTTGGGATTCCGCCCATGAAAACTGAATGATACCCTCCATCTTGATGAAGTATTTTGTACTTCTCTGCAAACGGAGATTAAGGAATACTTGGCCATCAATAATGGTGACCCAGCAGTGGTGTTGGGAGTGTTTGAAGGCAGTACTGATGGGACACTTAATCTCCTGTGGAACATATTGTAAAAACCTTAGCCAGAGGGAGAAACAAAAAGTGATAGAGGAAATAGTGACCTTATTAGAATCCCACAAATGCACACTAACCAAATCCATTTATGCAAAATTGCAAAAGATGAGAGATGTACTCCAAAGCATGGTTGTGGCAGAATTAGCTGCAAAAGTCTCACTGGTAATGCAGGAAAAATTTGAGTGGGGAAATAGATCAGGATTATTCCTTGCCAGATATCTGAAACAAAAGGAAATGCAAAATCAAATTTCAGAAATTGAGGGCCCTGATGGCCAAATGATCACTTTCCCGCTGGACATCCGGCAGAGATTCCAGCAATTTTATGGGAAGCTCTATTCTGAAGCTGCTGGCATTTCTGAGGTCCAAATTGACCAATATTTAGATGATATCCATCTCCCCTCACTCACGGTTGAGCAAAGGGATCTCTTGGACAAAGAAATCTCCATTACAGAAATTCAACATGCTATTAAAGACCTGAAAGCTAATAAGGCACCAGGACTAGATGGCTTCATGCCCCAATTATATAAGAAACTGGTATCTTCACTAGCACCTCCATTAAATAGTTTATTTAACTCCCTGAGGGAGGGCCATCATCTGGGAATAGGGGCAAATGTAGCCAGTATTACCATCTTGGGTAAACCGGGACGAGATTTAAAGAAGTGCGGTTCGTACCACCCTATTTCCCTCATAAATGTCTATCTCAAGTTACTAGCCAAAATCATGGCGACAAGACTGAACGGGATTATAGCCCAATTGATCCATACAGATCAGGCCTGCTTTATCCCGGGAAGGATGGCTGCTGATAACATTCGGAAAATAGTCAACCTAGTAGAAAGTGCCAGGACAAAGGGACTACTGGCAGGCTTAAGGGCAAATTGTCAAAGGGGTACACGCGTAAGATACGTGCACCGAGCCTATGTTGAATAGGCTCGGAGTGCGCAAGCCCCGGGACGCGTGTCACAGTGGTGCATCATCTGGGGGCGGGGCTGCAGGCATGGTTCTGGCCCAGGGATGTTTTGGAGGCGTGGCCGAGGCTCCGAAACCGCTCCCGGGCTGGGGAATTGTGCGCCAGCTGCCGCACGCAAGTTACTCCTGCCTCAGGCAGGCGTAACTTTTCGAACAAAGGAGGGGGGTTTAGATAGGGGAAGGAAGGGGAAGGAGCGGGGGCTGGAGAGAACGGAGGCAGGCTGCGCAGCTCGGCACACGCAGGCTGCCGATTTTGCCAGCCTTGCACGCGCCGACCCCGGATTTTAAAAGATATGCGCAGCTATGCACGTATCTATTAAAATCCGGCGAACGTTTGTTTGCTCCAGTCGCGCGAACAAAAGTACGCGCAGGCGTAGTTTTTTAAAATCTACCCCTTAATGTCTGTTGATGCAGAAAAAGCTTTCGACATGGTGCACTGGCAGTTCCTTTTTCGCACTATGAAAGCAATGAATTTTAGCCCTTAGTTCCTTAATTGGTTGAAACAGTTTTATGCAGATCCCCAGGCAAGGGTAAAAGTCAACGGGGACATACACCGAGCCATTTTCGATCAAAAGGGGCACGAGGCAAGGATGCCCCCTCTCTCCGTTATTCGCGCTCTTCTTAGAACCACTAGCAATCAAAGTGCAACGTAGTGGACTGATCAGGGGTGTTATCATTGGAGAAAAAGAATACAAAATGTCTATGTTCACTGATGACATTCTTTTTACATTAACAAATCCAGCCCAGTCCCTTCAATCAGCTTTAGATACCTTGTTGGCATTCGAGAGAGTATCAGGATTTAAGCTCAACGTAGAGAAATCAGAAATTTTAAATGTGACCGTTTCAGAGAGAGATCTATTGAAATTGCAATCATCCTTCCCCTTCAAGTGGGCTACTAAGAAACTCAAATACTTGGGAGTGTATATTAGTAATAATATTAATGATTTATTCCACTTTAACTACCCCCTGCTCATTCAAAAAATATTCAAAGATCTGGATCGATGGGATGAATTACATATATCCTGGTTTGGGAGAATTTCTTCCATAAAAATGAATGTCCTGCCTCGCTTAGGGTACCTGTTCCAGTCGTTTCCAATCCATATCCCCTCTGCCATTCTCAAAAAGTGGCAACGTTGGATCTTCTCATACATATGGAAAAGAAGGCCTCCCAGGGTATCTCACGCTGTCATGTATAGACCAAAACTCCGGGGAGGACTGGGAGTCCCTAACCTGAGTTGGTACCTATTAGCCGCCCAAATGAGAGCCATATTTGACTGGCATAGAAAAGGAGAACAAAAACAGTGGGTTGATATAGAGCAGTCACTGATTGGAAGAATACCACTTAGGACCTTGATTTGGCAGCCCAAAAACACTTGGCAACCTTTGCTATGCATACCGACTGCGACTAGTAATACCGTAAAGCTGTAGGAAAAGTGGAAGGAGGCGTTGGTAGGCAACCGGAGATATGTTTACAACTCCAGTGTGCATACAAACATAAGATTTCCCGCAGGGAATCAATCCACAACCTTTCAACAGTGGGCTGATAAGGGATTAAGATATATTGGGCAAATGTGGGAAGGAGGGGCAATGCTTATCTTCTCAACAGTACAAGATAAATTCCAGTTAACAGAGAGAGATGTTGTCCCCTATTTACAAGTTCGCCACTTTATACAGGGGGAAAAAATGGGGCAAGATTTAGGGGCGGGCAAGACCCAAATTGAAAATTGGTGCAACCAGGCTGATAGTGTTAAAAGGGCAATATCTCAAGTTTACAACTTTATTAACAAAGACCCCAAGGAGAAACCAGCATTTAGGAAGGCTTGGGAGACAGACCTGGGCACTTCGCTTTCAGAGGACACATGGGACTATATATTTTTATGTACCAAAAAGAGCTCTCCTTTCACCTCCTTAGGAAAGAATAGCTACAAAGTGCTACTTAGGTGGTACCTGACTCCTGCATGTCTTCATAAATATAATGCTTCTAGTGACCCTAAATGCTGGAAGGGGTGTGATCAAACAGGAACATACTACCATATGTGGTGGTCTTGCCCCAAGCTAGAGACCTACTGGCAGTCAATTAACGATATCATAGAGCAAGTTAGTGGGCTTGATGTCTCTGACTCCAGAAAATGCCCTTTTGAACCTGCCCTTGGATGTTACCTCCGAACAGGGGAAAATCATACTTCTCATAAGTTTTGCAGCACGATGTGAATTAACAAGGGTCTGGAGATCTAGCACGTTACCCAATGAATCTGATATAAGGACCAGATTATCCAAGCTTAGCTCTTTCACATTCAGGCTGTCTCCAAGCAGAAGAAACAAGGGTTGTAGCGACCCCTACAAGCGTGGCTAGACCAACGCACAGAGACTCAGGGAATGCATACAGTACCATCATAAATTGTCGTCTTGTCTCTTATATAAGTATTTACTATAAAGTCTTATACTGCATAAACTCATTTATTACATCTCAGCATTGTACGCATGGGTAGGGGGGTGGGTGGGGGGGGAAATTACGGAGTATTTTTCAGATTTATAGAAAGGATTACACATGTTTTACTGTTGTAGACATATTTTAATGTCAGTTATTCGTTAATATGTATAAGCTGTTTTATATATATAATGTTTATCGTGTTGTGGTTAGACTTTACTAAGTGACAACAAATTGGATGTAATGTGATACGTGATAAAATTCAATAAAATAGAAAGAAACAAAGAAAGAAAATCTGGTGTAAAATGTTAGGGGGGAAAGTGGTAACGACAGAAAAAGGAGAGAGGTATTACCCAAACGAGCAGGCCCAAGAGGTTCCCCACCATGGAACGAAAGCGAGAGAGGCTGTGAAAAGACAGGGACCTGAAGGTTTCAGGAGAACATTCCCCATAATGACAGCCTAAACAGCTGTAGTCTGATCCATAGCATTTGTAATTGTGGCTAATCGGTGAGTGTAAGACTGGAGCAGTGCAAATCGAGCTGCATTGATTGTTCTTGCTTCTCGGGCAGCCTCAGTCTTTGTCCTGAATCCCAAATGCAAAAGAAGTAAAGGGAAGGATGTTTACCAAAAGAAGATAAATCGGGGTATGCCCTTGACAGACAAGGCCTTAACTCCCATACTGTTGAGTAGCAGGGCAGAGCATTGCTAATGCTTACAGAGGTGAATTGGCTCTTCTGCCATTTGGGGTCCTTACTGTAGCTGACAGTGCACACAGAAGGAATGAGGCTTGGACAGGAAGTGCAGAGACTAAGAGGTAGTTTAGCACTTTTGTTCTCCTTCCTCCCACTATATCTGTCCCTGGGTATGACTGCCTCCACTGGAACAAGAAGCAGTCAGATATGGGTCCTAGAAACAGCGGAGCCAAAGGGCTGCTTCTACACAAGATAACCACATTCAGAGAATGAGATGCTACTTACTCCCTTGCATATTACCTCCAATTTTCATTCATGCTCTCCAGGACTTTCACATCTTCCTGCAGTGCAAACTCAAAAATTTTAAATGAGACACACTTTGATTTTAAAGTATTATTTCCTAGTGTGTAGACAGATGAACTCAGGACCAGTGGGTTTATGCTCCCCTGCCAGCAGATGGAGATGGAGCAAGTTGCCGATTGCTTTGAGCTTTTTGAAAAAAGAAATTTTACATTCTAAATTCAGGAAAAGAAAGCTCCGCTCTCCTGTGATGATACCTAAAGATCCCTCCCCCAATTGAGAATTCCTGAGGTCCTTCAGAGGTGTGCCTTGGTCCAGTAGCTGAGTTTCCCGGCGTGGACTTAGCTGCTAGTTCAGCTGAAAGGCAGCGAGTGCAGGAGGCCGAGTGCAATGGTGACAGCAGATGCTTTCTCCCCCCGCAGCCAGAGACCGTCTCTGTACTCAGCCGGTAAGTGCTGAGCTCAGGTAAGGTTTAAAAAAAAATAGTTTTACCTGAATCAGAGACAGAGGAGTTTCAGGACTTCCTTCAGTCTCCATTCTTGGTACGTGGTGCCGACATTCATTCCCACTTCCATTGGAGTTGGTGAACTGGACAGCCTGGTGGGTGAGTGGCATCTGGTGGGCTAGGCCCTGCACTTAGGCTTTTTTCTTGCACGCCGCATGGTAGGCTGCAGCAGCTGTTTTCACACGCTCTTGTGCGTGTTCCGCTGCCCTCTATAGGCACAAACCGTTCCTACACACGTTTACCACAGCAATGTTACAGGTAATCAAGAAGACTAAAGCATCTTCCTATTTGTGTTGCCTTTCATATTAGGGCTTCTCAGCCTGACCTGACTTCTAACCTGTGTCAGTGCTGCTGAGTGGTGTTTGCAGGAGGATCATCTGAGAAAAGGGAGTTCCCTTGTCCTCTCCAGCCTGGTTGGTACTCGCGACAGATGTGAGTCTCCACGGTTGCGGGGGCTCATTGTCTGTGGAGTTAATGGCCCAGGGATACTGGAATGCTGAAGAATCCCGCTGGAACATCAATTGCCTGGAGGCCCGGGCGGTATGGCTGGCATGCTTGCAGTTCAGGCTGTATAATCAAGTGGTTCGCGTGATGTAAGACAATGCGACGACAGTAGCCTATATGAATCACCAGGGAGGAACCAAGAGCCAGCAAGTGTTGCTAGAAATAGACCAGCTGATGGAATGGGCAGAAGGTCATCTGCACATGATCTCGGCCTCTCACATTGCTGGAAAAGACAACATAAGAGCGGACATTCTCAGCAGGGAGAGTCTGGAACAGGAGAGTGGATTTCAGCTGATTGTGGAACATTGGGGCCTTCTGTTCCTAGACCTGCTGGTGACTTTTAGAAATGCAAAGGTTCCTCACTTCTATAGTCTCAAGACTCAATACAATGCACTCAGTTATTTATTAAATAAAACACTTAGCTCTTTAAAAGTCTGGAGGACACTTTAATAGTCAGGCAGACTTTTAAAAAATAAACACACTACCTACTGCTACCTTATTGACTGACTAAATACAAACAGTCTAACTTGTTTATTTATTCACTGCCAACCTACTGCTACCTTATTGACTGACTAAAAATACAAACAGTCTAACTTGTGTATTTACTGCTTACCTACTGCTACCTTATTGACTGACTATTTAAAAATGCAAACAGTCTAACTTGTTTTATTCACTGACTGACTATTAAAGGCACAAACACACAAACACACTAAATAATATTCCCAAATAGTTAACTTTGCCCCAATACTTTTAAAAAAAGTCAATGTCAATGTCCCAAGCAAAAACTTACTGATTCCTTTCAGCCACCAGCAAGGTGATCCTCTCCTCTCACTGTTCAATATATTTATAAATGATCTGGAAAGAAATACGACGAGTGAGATAATCAAATTTGCAGATGACACAAAATTGTGCAGAGTAGTTAAATCACAAGCAGATTGTGATAAATTGCAGGAAGACCTTGTGAGACTGGAAAATTGGGCATCCAAATGGCAGATGAAATTTAATGTGGATAAGTGCAAGGTGATGCATATAGGGAAAAATAACCCATGCTATAATTACACGATGTTGGGTTCCATATTAGGTGCTACAACCCAAGAAAGAGATCTAGGTGTCATAGTGGATAACACATTGAAATCGTCGGTTCAGTGTGCTGCGGCAGTCAAAAAAGCAAACAGAATGTTGGGAATTATTAGAAAAGGAATGATGAATAAAACGGAAAATGTCATAATGCCTCTGTATCACTCCATGGTGAGACCGCACCTTGAATACTGTGTACAATTCTGGTCGCCGCATCTCAAAAAAGATATAATTGCGATGGAGAAGGTACAGAGAAGGGCTACCAAAATGATAAGGGGAATGGAACAACTCCCCTATGAGGAAAGACTAAAGAGGTTAGGACTTTTCAGCTTGGAGAAGAGACGACTGAGGGGGGATATGATAGAGGTGTTTAAAATCATGAGAGGTCGCCCTTAAAATTGCTCTCTATTAATGTGAAGGGCCTTAATACTTCTAACAAACGACAGATGTTTCTGCGGGATATGGCTCACCATCAGGTGGATATCATCTTCTGCCAAGAAACACACCTTAGAAAACGATATGCCCGTTTATTGGCCTCCAAAGGGTACCCACAAGTCTTCCACGCGGCAGCTACACCTCAATATAAATATAATGGGGTTGGGATCCTGTTCGCAAGCTATGTAGTGGCTGATATTATATCTGAGATCCGGGATGTCGAGGGTAGATATGTCTTGGTGAAAGCAAAAATTAATGAGGAACTGTATACTTTTTTAAGTGTGTATGCTCCCAATGCAGAACAGTCGGGGTTTTTTACTAAACTATCGACTATTATCAGTGAGTGGACGGAAGGTCGCCTAATAGTGGGGGGTGATTTTAATATCACGAGATATCCCTATCTTGACAACTCTCATAGTGGATGTGTTGGGGGGAAAGTGGCAAGGCAGTCCCTTAAACATCTCATTGAAGATCGGGGGCTTACGGATATATGGCGCTTGCGTAACCCCACAGCGAGGAACTATACGTTCTTTTCTCACCCACATAAGTCCTACTCTAGGATTGATTACTTCCTGATTGATAAGGATACAGTTGGCAAGGTTTTGGAGGCGGAAGTGGGCACCATCACTTGGTCGGACCACGCCCCGGTGTGGCTCAAGCTACAAATCAGGGATACTCAGATGGGCACTAAATTTTGGAGGTTAAATGACAGCCTCTTAGATGACAAAGAGTTCGTGTCTCAGCTTAGACAGCGTATTATTGAATTCCTGGATATTAATGAGAACGGAGCAGTTTCACCGGGGGTGGTTTGGGATAGTTTGAAGGCTTATGTAAGGGGCCTCTGTATAGCGCGGGCTGCCTATGTAAAAAAGGAAAGAGAACGGGAGCGTATTCGTCTTATGGAACGGGTGGCCCAATTGGAGTTGAGGCATAAGCGGACTTTAGACCCTGATGACTTACCGCCTTTAGTGGCAGCTCGTCAAGCCCTGTTAGCTTTGGAAAGGGACAAGATAGCGTATCAGTTACAATTGCTGAAACAGCACCATTTTGAATGGGGAAACAAGGCTGGGCGCTCTTTGGCCAGGAAGCTTAAGGAAAAAGTAGCACAGTCGCAAATTACTAAAATTAAGGGGTCTCAGGGTCACTTCGTATATTCCCAGAAAGATATTGGGCATTGTTTTAATCAATTTTATCAGAAACTGTATGATTCCGAGAATTTATGCACGTCGGAGGAGATTGCACAGTATTTGCAGGAGGTACAGTTGCCGGAGCTTTCCCAAACACATAGGGAAACTCTTAATGCGGACTTGAGAGAAGGGGAGGTGTCGCTTATAATTAAAGATCTTAAGGTGGGGAAAGCTCCTGGGTTAGATGGGTTTACAGGGAAATTCTACAAAGTTTTTAGTGAAGAGTTGATACCGCCAATGGTGGCTATGTATAATGCTGTCCGGTTAGGGGCAACATTTTCAAAGGACTCAAATACTGCGGGCATCACGGTCTTGGCAAAACCGGGCAGGGACCATACACTGTGTGGGTCATATCGGCCTATATCTTTGATTAATATCGACCTGAAAGTCCTGGCGCGGGCGTTGGCTATACGTTTAGGTAGAGTGGCGCCGTGGTTGGTAGATAAGGATCAGTCTGGGTTTATTCCGGGCAGACTCGCCTCGGATAATGTGAGGAGGGTGGTGGAACTTATGTGGTGGGCCCAGTCCAATGACATACCGGCAGTGCTGCTTACGGTAGATGCCGAAAAGGCGTTCGATCGGGTGCACTGGCCATTTCTATTCCAAGTATTGCAAGGGATGGGTGTAGGGGAGTTTTTCCTCACTTGGATCCAGAAGCTTTATGGTGGTCCACATGCTAGGATTAAGATTAATGGGGCTTATTCGGATCCATTTGAAGTCAAACGGGGTACCCGACAAGGTTGCCCATTGTCCCCTCTGCTGTTCGCTCTCTCGTTAGAGCCCTTCGCAGAAAAAATTAGGCGTCATGCGGACATAAAAGGTATTCAGGTAGGGGACACGCCATACAAGATCACACTGTTTGCAGATGACCTTTTATTCACCCTCACCAGCCCGGAGACATCTCTGAGTCTCCTCCTAGAGGAACTTCGAGCGTTCGGACGGTTGTCTGGCTTTAAGATAAACGCTGATAAGTCCGAGCTCTTGAATGTATCTATGCCGGTGGGACAATTTGGCCTCCTACGGGAGGATATGCCCTTCCGATGTGCCAAGGACTTTATAAAATATCTGGGGGTCAAAATCGGGCCCCACCTTGAGGAGCTCTATCGACTTAATTACGGGCCTTTATGGTCTCAGATTCAGCAGGACATGGATAGGTGGGACCGGACGGATCTTTCTTGGTTTGGCAGGGTAGCCGCCCTTAAAATGAACATATTACCTAGGCTCTGTTATGTATTCCAAACCTTACCCGTCCCTGTGCCGGAAGGGGCCATAAGGATCTGGCAACGCAAATTGTTCCGCTTCATTTGGAAGCATAAACCCCCGAGGGTCTCTCGCTCTACTCTCTACAGGGATAAACAGCGCGGTGGACTCAATGTTCCCAACCTAAGCTGGTATTACACTGCTATCTTACTAGGGGTGATTGTCACGTGGCACGACACTAGGGAACCTAAGCCGTGGGTTGTTATAGAGCAGGCAGTTTCCGGGGAGGTGCCACTGGTGTCTAGGGTGTGGTGCAGGGACTGGGGGACAGCTATTACACACTCACTCACTCCATTTACTAAGGCTGTGTTAAAGCATTGGGGTAAATGGCGAACCCGGTTGGCTGGGTCCAAAAGGATTTATCATCTTACTTCATTTTTGGGAGATCCTGGGTTCTCTCCGGGTATGGATAAGGCCTTTTCGCAAAGGTGGGCACAACTCGGCTTGACTAAGGCTGGGCAACTCTGTAGGGGGTCGAGCATGCTGGATATGGCGGAGTTGCAGGATAAATTTGGCGGGTCGCAGGGGGATTGGTTGGCCCTACAGCAGATTATTCATTTCCTGCGTTCCGTGGGGGCGCCTGGGGAGTTATCTAAAGGTAAATCCCTCTTCGAGTCCTTTTGTGAACAGCGTGGGCCCATTCGCAAACCGATATCTCGGATCTATCTCCTACTCAATAATGGGGATAAAACAAAGGTCTCCTATCAACTTCATTGGGAATATGATCTGGGGCAAGGTCTCCAGGATTATGAATGGGATCAATGTCATATGCTCATGGGAAGGAGCTCCATTTCCGCTAACATAAAGGAAAATGGATATAAATTACTATATAGATGGTATATGTCACCGGCCCGTCTACACCGAATGAATCCTAAGATAGGTGACTCTTGCTGGAGACAGTGCGGAGAAAGGGGTACCTTTTACCATATGTGGTGGACCTGTCCCAAGATCCAGACTTATTGGGCTTTGATTACGGGGTATGCATCCGAGATCCTTGATATTGTAGTGCCCTTGGATCCCAGAGGCTGTCTCCTTAGCTTGGTGGATGGCGAGTTTAGCGACAAGCACAAGTTGCTCTTACTACAAGTCTATATTGCTGCGCGCAGTGAAATAGCTTTCCGCTGGAAAAATGTCGAGGTCCCTACTATGCTGCAGGTTTATCAGCGGATGGACAGGCTGTATCAGATGGGTCGTTTGACTGCGCTTAAACATGATCGTATCCATAAATTTCAGGATGTGTGGGCTCCATATTCAATTTGGCTGCAAAAGCAAACATGAAGTAGACAACCTTGAATGGGAATGTAAGCACGGTGGGGGGTGGGTTGGGGGGGAGGGACGGAGGGGGAGGGGAGGGGAGGGGTTGGGGGATAGATGGAAAATGCTATCGATTATGGATGTATGTGGATCGATGGTCTGTGTTCAAAAATCAGACAAGACACTGGGTGTTTCAAATACGTTTTATTCGCCATTTTACACGTTGTATCTTTTATTTATGATGGTTCCGGGAAGGATCCGCGGTATAGGGGATAGTTCTGTTTCTATATAATATGTTTATACGTACATGTCAATGATTCTGACTTGATCCTGTGTTGTAACATCTGTTTTTCATGCAAAAATAAAAACTTACAAAAAAAAAAATCATGAGAGGTCTAGAACGGGTAGATGTGAATCGGTTATTTACTCTTTCGGATAGTAGAAGGACTAGGGGACACTCCATGAAGTTAGCATGGGGCACATTTAAAACTAATCGGAGAAAGTTCTTTTTTACTCAACGCACAATTAAACTCTGGAATTTGTTGCCAGAGAATGTGGTTCGTGCAGTTAGTATAGCTGTGTTTAAAAAAGGATTGGATAAGTTCTTGGAGGAGAAGTCCATTACCTGCTATTAAGTTCACTTAGAGAATAGCCACTGCCATTAGCAATGGTTACATGGAATAGACTTAGTTTTTGGGTACTTGCCAGGTTCTTATGGCCTGGATTGGCCACTGTTGGAAACAGGATGCTGGGCTTGATGGACCCTTGGTCTGACCCAGTATGGCATTTTCTTATGTTCTTATGTTCTTCTTAAGAGAGATCCATGGTCCATGGGAATAGACACTCATACAAGTCTGGCCGGAAGACAGATAGCTTTATAAGAACATAAGAACATAAGAAAATGCCATACTGGGTCAGACCAAGGGTCCATCAAGCCCAGCATCCTGTTTCCAACAGTGGCCAATCCAGGCCATAAGAACCTGGCAAGTACCCAAAAACTAAGTCTATTCCATGTTACCATTGCTAATGGCAGTGGCTATTCTCTAAGTGAACTTAATAGCAGGTAATGGACTTCTCCTCCAAGAACTTATCCAATCCTTTTTTAAACACAGCTATACTAACTGCACTAACCACATCCTCTGGCAACAAATTCCAGAGTTTAATTGTGCGTTGAGTAAAAAAGAACTTTCTCCGATTAGTTTTAAATGTGCCCCATGCTAACTTCATGGAGTGCCCCCTAGTCTTTCTACTATCCGAAAGAGTAAATAACCGATTCACATCTACCCGTTCTAGACCTCTCATGATTTTAAACACCTCTATCATATCCCCCTCAGTCGTCTCTTCTCCAAGCTGAAAAGTCCTAACCTCTTTAGTCTTTCCTCATAGGGGAGTTGTTCCATTCCCCTTATCATTTTGGTAGCCCTTCTCTGTACCTTCTCCATCGCAATTATATCTTTTTTGAGATGCGGCGACCAGAATTGTACACAGTATTCAAGGTGCGGTCTCACCATGGAGCGATACAGAGGCATTATGACATTTTCCGTTTTATTCACCATTCCCTTTCTAATAATTCCCAACATTCTGTTTGCTTTTTTGACTGCCGCAGCACACTGTACCGAAGATTTCAATGTGTTATCCACTATGACACCTAGATCTCTTTCTTGGGTTGTAGCACCTAATATGGAACCCAACATTGTGTAATTATAGCATGGGTTATTTTTCCCTATATGCATCACCTTGCACTTATCCACATTAAATTTCATCTGCCATTTGGATGCCCAATTTTCCAGTTTCACAAGGTCTTCCTGCAATTTATCACAATCTGCTTGTGATTTAACTACTCTGAACAATTTTGTGTCATCTGCAAATTTGATTATCTCACTCGTTGTATTTCTTTCCAGATCATTTATAAATATATTGAAAAGTAAGGGTCCCAATACAGATCCCTGAGGCACTCCACTGTCCACTCCCTTCCACTGACAAAATTGCCCATTTAATCCTACTCTCTGTTTCCGGTCTTTTAGCCAGTTTGCAATCCACGAAAGGACATCGCCACCTATCCCATGACGTTTTACTTTTCCTAGAAGCCTCTCATGAGGAACTTTGTCAAACGCCTTCTGAAAATCCAAGCATACTATATCTATCGGTTCACCTTTATCCACATGTTTATTTCCTTCAAAAAAGTGAAGCAGATTTGTGAGGCAAGACTTGCCCTGGGTAAAGCCATGCTGACTTTGTTCCATTAAACCATGTCTTTCTATATGTTCTGTGATTTTGATGTTTAGAACACTTTCCACTATTTTTCCTGGCACTGAAGTCAGGCTAACCGGTCTGTAGTTTCCCGGATCGCCCCTGGAGCCCTTTTTAAATATTGGGGCTACATTTGCTATCCTCCAGTCTTCAGGTACAATGGATGATTTTAATGATAAGTTACAAATTTTTACTAATAGGTCTGAAATTTCATTTTTTAGTTCCTTCAGAACTCTGGGGTGTATACCATCTGGTCCAGGTGATTTACTACTCTTCAGTTTGTCAATCTGGCCTACCACATCTTCTAGGTTCACCGTGATTTGATTCAGTCCATCTGAATCATTACGGGTACCTCCCCAACATCCTCTTCAGTAAACACCGAAGCAAAGAAATAATTTAATCTTTCCGCGATGGCCTTATCTTCTCTAAGTGCCCCTTTAACCCCTCGATTATCTAACGGTCCAACTGACTCCCTCACAGGCTTTCTGCTTTGGATATATTTAAAAAAGATTTTACTGTGAGTTTTTGCCTCTACAGCCAACTTCTTTTCAAATTCTCTCTTAGCCTGTCTTATCAATGTCTTACATTTAACTTGCCAATGTTTATGCTTTATCCTATTTTCTTCTGTTGGATCCTTCTTCCAATTTTTGAATGAAGATCTTTTGGCTAAAATAGCTTCTTTCACCTCCCCTTTTGACCATGCCGGTAATCGTTTTGCCTTTTTTCCACCTTTCTTAATGTGTGGAATACATCTGGACTGTTCTTCTAGAATGGTATTTTTTAACAATGACCACGCCTCTTGGACATTTTTTACTTTTGTAGCTGCTCCTTTCAGTTTTTTTCTAACAAATTTTCTCATTTTATCAAAGTTTCCCTTTTGAAAGTTTAGCACGAGAGCCTTGGATTTGCACACTGTTCCTTTTCCAGTCATTAAATCAAATTTGATCATATTATGATCACTATTGCCACGCGGCCCCACCACCGTTACCTCTCTCACCAAGTCCTGTGCTCCACTGAGAATTAGATCTAAAATTGCTCCCTCTCTCGTCGGTTCCTGAACCAATTACTCCATAAAGCTATCATTTATTCCATCCAGGAACGTTATCTCTCTAGCGTGACCCGATGATATATTTACCCAGTCTATATTGGGGTAATTGAAGTCTCCCATTATTACTGCACTACCAATTTGGTTAGCTTCCCTAATTTCTCTTAGCATTTCACTGTCTATCTCACCATCTTGACCAGGTGGACGGTAGTATACCCCTATCACTATAGTCTTCCCCGACACACAAGGGATTTCTACCCATAAAGATTCAATTTTGTATTTAGTCTCATGCAGGATGTTTATCCTGTTGGACTCTATGCCATCCCGGACATAAAGTGCCACACCTCCTTTCGAGTGCTTCTCTCTGTCATTGCGATATAATTTGTACCCCGGTATAGCACTGTCCCATTGGTTATCCTCTTTCCACCATGTCTCTGAGATGCCAATTAAGTCTATGTCATCATTTACTGCTATACATTCTAATTCTCCCATCTTACTTCTTAGACTTCTGGCATTAGCATACAAACATTTCAAAGTTTGTTTTTTGTTTGTATTTTCATTCTGCTTTTTAATTGATAGGGATAAGTTAGAATTTTTTAGCTCAGGTGAGTTTTTAGTTACAGGCACTTGGACTACTTCACTGTCGGGATGCCCTAATTCTAATGCATCATTACTATCCTTTAAAGATACCTCTCTCTGAACCATGCACTGCTGAGCGACTGTCGGCTTTCCCCTTTGTTCTAGTTTAAAAGCTGCTCTATCTCCTTTTTAAAGGTTAGCGCCAGCAGTCTGGTTCCACCCTGGTTAAGGTGGAGCCCATCCCTTCGGAAGAGACTCCCCCTTCCCCAAAAGGTTCCCCAGTTCATAGCAAAACTGAATCCCTCTTCCTTGCACCATTGTCTCATCCACGCATTGAGACTCCGGAGCTCTGCCTGCCTCTGGTGACCTGCGCATGGAACAGGGAGCATTTCAGAGAATGCTACCCTGGAGGTTCTGGATTTAAGCTTTCTACCTAAGAGCCTAAATTTGGCTTCCAGAACCTCCCTCCCACATTTTCCTATGTCGTTGGTGCCCACATGTACCACAACAGCCAGCTCCTCCCCAGCACTGTCTAAAATCCTATCTAGGTGACGCGTGAGGTCCGCCACCTTCGCACCAGGTAGGCATGTTACCAGGCGATCCTCATGCCCACCAGCCACCCAGCTATCTACATTCCTAATAATCGAATCACCAACTATGACGGCCGACCTAACCCTTCCCTCCTGGGCAGTAGGCCTTGGGGAGATATCCTCAGTGTGAAAGGATAATGCATCACCTGGAGAGCAGGTCCTTGCTACAGGATCCTTTCCTGCTACACCTGGTTGGTGCTCTCCCATCATGAGACCTTCTTCCTCCAAGGCAGCACCAGGGCTGCCAGTCTGAAGTTGGGACTTGACTACTATGTCCCTGAAGGTCTCATCTATATACCTCTCTGTCTGCCTCAGCTCCTCCAGGTCTGCCACTCTAGCCTCCAGAGATCGGACTTGTTCTCTGAGAGCCAGGAGCTCTTTGCATCGCATGCACATGTACAACTTCTCACCGGTGGGTAAAAAATCATACATGTGACACTCGATGCAAAAGACTGGGAAGCCCCCCTCTTGCTGCTGGACTGCTGCCTTCATCTCAATTTTGATCAGTTCCTAGTTAAGTTTTAGGTTGCTATGGGAGTAGAAATGTGTCTAACTTCCTTTAAATGTATTAGTGAATTCACTATGTGTCTGGTAGTGGCCTACCGGGGTCTGATTGAATTCTCAATAAAGTTTTTGTTGATTTTTTTTTGGTGAAAGTGGCACCTGCCTTTATGCCTTTCCTCCGTGGCCCTTGCTGGGCAGGATTGTTTGCAAGATTGAAATCCACAGGGGACTAATACTACTGGTGACGCTAGACTGGCTCAGGCATCCATGGTATATGGATTTGCAACAACTCCTGATGGAGGCCCCCGTTTGTCTTCTGCCCCACATGGATCTGCTTCGGCTGTTCTTTACAAGGATTTGACTCAATTCTGTCTTATGGTTTGGCCCTTGAGAGGCTCGCCTGTTAAAGCATGGTTATTCCTCTGCGGTGATTACCACTTACTCCAAGCTCACAAGTTCTCCACTTCCTTGGCTTATGTGCTGGTTTGGAGAGTTTTTGGGGCCTGGTGAGAGGAGCTGGGTGTTCTTCCTCATTCAGTTAAGATCCCTCTCATTCTGGATTTTTTGCAGCTTTGCCCTTAATTCCTTGAAGATGCAGGTTGCGGCTCTTGCCTTTTTCAGAGGCCTGTCATCTCATTCTGATGTGGCTTGTTTTTTGAAGGGAGTGAAGCATCTTAGGCCTCCCTTGAGGTTACCAATTCCATTGTGGAGTCTTAACTTGGTGCTTAATTTTTTGGCAGGCCCTCATTCCAACCACTACATAGCCTTTCTTTATGGTTGTTGACCTTGAAGACTTTGTTCCTGGTAGCTATATGTTCTGCGCGTTGGATTTCTGAGCTACAGGCCTTGTCTTGCTGGGAGCTGTTCCTTCAGGTGACTCTGGAGGCATTACAGCTGTATACTGTTCCATCTTTCTTGCCCAAGGTAGTCTTGGACTTTCATTTGAATCAGTCCATCTCCTTTTCCATCCTTCTTGCCCAAGGTAGTCTCAGACTTTCATTTGAATCAGTCCAACTCCTCCGCATTCTTGGATAAGGTCAGGGATGCGGAGGAGTTTCACCTTTTGCGCTCTTTGGATGTTAAGCGTCTTATCGTGCAGTATCTGGAGGTCTCTGAGTCTTTTCGAAAGACTGATTGCCTGTTTGTGCTCCATGGGGAGAGTAAGCAGGGCGCTTTGGCTTCGCGGGCTACCGTAGCTCGTTCAATTAAGGAGGTGATCACGGCCACATATGTGGATGCTGGAAAGCCCGTTGCCTACTCAGTTTAGGGCTCATTCCACTAGAGCTCAGGCAGCATCATGGACAGAGGTTAGTCTGTTTTCTCCCGTCAATATCTGCCGAGCTGCGACATGGTCCTCCTTACACACGTTTTCCAGGTTTTATCATCTGAATGTGCAGGCCCGAGAGGATGCAGCCTTTGCATGTGTGGTGTTGACTGGGTCCTGGGCAGCCTCCCACCCTGTTGTGGAGTAGCTTTGGGATATCCCACTGGTCCTTAGTCCATCTGCCTACACGCTAGGAAAGGGAGAAATTACTTACGTGATAATTTTGTTTTCCTTAGTGTAGACAGATGGATTCAGCTTCCCGCCCTTGGCTGCCGCATGAGTGTGTCAATAGTCCTCCTGTGGGGCTTTGGGTCCCAAGGGATTACTGGTAAGTGGTCATCCAGTTCCTAGCTTGGGGTTCCTAGAATCTTATGTGAGTTCACTGTTTATGGTTGGTTGAGTACAGTTCTGGTTATCTGTTTTTAATCAAGATTTTTTGCTAGTCTGTCTGCAGTTGCTTTTGAAGAGAATACTGGCAGGCTGGGGTCACTGCAGGGTTATATATACTTTGATATCAGCTTGCTCTGTCTCCATCTGCTGGCAGGGGAGCATAAACCCACTGGTCCTGAGTCCATCTGTCTACACTAAAGAAAACGAAATTATCAGGTAAGTAATTTCTCCTTTTTTTTTTTTTTTAAACCAGAATGCAGTACTGATCAGGAGATTCAAGATAGCTGCTTATTGAGAGGCACAGTTTTTTTTAGCTCTGCATTACCTTGAGATTTTTCCTCTCAATATGCCTCATACCAAGCATAAGGCTAATATCAGGGATTTGATCCAGTCACTCCCCGATCCGACTCCTCTCTGCTGTTAATTCAGGGGTTCTTCACATCAGCGTCTGAGCTAACACCGGAGGCGTCCTTGGTGGTTTCAGCTGCGGAGTGAGCGGCTGTCTCGCCAGACCTTGATGTCACTCTCAGCCCAGGTGCTCTGGCGACTCCACCTCTTCTTCCCCAGATGGATTCCTTGGGTTATTTCTCACCACCAGGTGGAGTTCAGCTTCCTAGATCGGCGGTTTCTGAGGGGGAGCCCTCTATTGAAACCACAACAAATTCAGGCATTGTGTCAGAGGTTTCTTCAGCTTCCCTGCAGCAACTTCAGCTGTTTGTAGGTGACAAGGATCCTGCTGTTAGGCCACGAACTTTGACTTCAACACCGGAGGAAGCTGCGAAAGATCTGCAGGAGGTTCAAGCACCACAGAATGGCAAAGGTATTGATTATTTTTTACTTCGCCCCTCTTTGCCTAGGCCCTCAGTTATTATTCTGGACTCAGTTTGGTCAACTTTAATGGTACTTCAGAAATCTATTGCTACTTTAGTTGATGTCACATCTACTTTTTCACCTTGTATCTAAGTCATTGAAAACGAATTGGGCTCTGTTGCATTCTGTGTGTCTTGAACTAATAGTGGGCCCTTGGGTCGTGGTAAGTGAAGACACCGCCCACAGGGAGGAGCCCTGTGGAACCTTACCACAACAGGCAAGGTCTCAGCAGTGATGGACAACAGAGGAAACAATTTTATTATACAGCCAATGGTAATCCGAGGAGCGGATCAATAGAGTCAGTCCCAAGAGTGACCTACAGTAGGTCGGTTTGAGTAGTAATCCTCAGCGTGGAGTAGTTTGGTGAATACCTTCTCTAGGCATAGCTTGTGCTGGCAACTCCAGTAGTGGTCCGCAGCACGGGGTAGGCCGTAAGCCGATGGGAAGTTGCACAAGACTGGAGGGATCCGGTAGTGGCCCGCAAGCTGGGTAACCCGAGGATCCGTTCCATAAAGGTAGAAGAGCAGGTTCTGTACTAACGCCGGTACTATGAAAGTAGATGGAGGATCAGGCACCGAGGAGGTCCGAACAAGAACAGCAAGGGTTGTCCAAGGACGATGCAGGAACTCACTGGAACAGAGAAACAGACAGTAATGGCTGTCCGAGGAGCGGATAGCCCTGAGTGCGGCAATGCCCCCCAGTAGCATAGCGAGATGGAGTCCCAGTGTGGCGGAAATAGCAGGACAGAACTCCTTGCTAACTCGTATTGCAAGAAGTCAGCTGAGTTTAAGTATGGTAAGCGGATGACGTCATGTGGTGGGGACGCCCCTGAGGTTCCCGCAATGACGCGCTTAAGAAGGGGGCGGGCGTGTGCGTGCCTAAGTAACCCCGGATGTGAGATGGCTGCCGGGAGCACCCACGCCATCCCGGGCACGCCATGAGGGTCGGCGTGTGGAAGCGGAGGCCACCATGCTCCCCAGACTCGGAGCTGCATAGAGAAGAGATGAGCAGCAAAGGTTGCAGCCACCTGCAACCAACGGGCGCAACAGTACTCCCTTTCTTAGGGCCCCTTGCAGGGGGTTTCGGCTTCCTAGGATGAGCAAGGTGGAAGCGATGTAGCATCTCTTTGTCCAGTATGTTGGCAGCAGGTTCCCAGCTGTTTTCGTCTGGTCCGTACCCTTCCTAGGAAATGAGGTACTCCCAGTGCTTTCCTCTTTTGCGGACATCCAATATGTCATCCACCTTGTATGCGATGTCATCCCTAGCATCTAGGGGTTGTGGATCAGGAGTCTTATGAGAAAACTCTGAGAGGATAAGTGGTTTCAGGAGTGAAACATGGAAAGCGTTGGTATCTTCTTTGAGGGTGGCAACCTCAAGCTGTAAGTCAAAGCTCCCAAACGTCGGAGGACGGTGAAGAGTCCAATATATCGAGGAGCGAATCGAACCGAAGGTAGCTTGAGCCGGATATATTTGGTACTGAGCCATACCTTATGAGGGTCAGCTTGTGGAAGTGGAGGCCACCATTCTCCCCAGACTCAGAGTTGCATAGAGAAAGGAGGTGAGCAGCAAAGGTCGCAGCTGCCTGCGACCGGGCGCAACAGGCTCTCATTCAAAGAAAATTGATGATATGGGAAATCAAATTTCATAGATTCAGCAAGTTCAAGAGACTTTAAGACTGATACACTTCAATCAAGGAATTTGAAACATATTGAAAATTCCCTTCGGTGTTTCAATCTTAGGATTTTGAACTTTCCCCATTCTAATTTCATTTCAACTATTGATATGTTTAAGAAATATTCATTAAAAGTTCTTAAAATACCTATGGCAGCTACACCAACTATTGCTAAAGCATATATGTAAAAATCCCATGGATGCTAATATAACTTCTCAATCTCAAGATATGGATCCAACGTGGGACTTTATTCATTTCCCTGTACGTACCAGGATCAGTCCAGGACACCTGGGTTGTGACTCCGCACCAGTAGATGGAGACAGACTAAAACTTGTGGGCGGAGCCATATAAGCCCCTGTGCCAGTCACAGCCCCTCAGTCTTACTCTGTCTCCAGTAGATGGTGCAGGTCTAGTCACAGCCCTGCCTGACCTAGTTTTGGTGTTAGTCAGGTTTGAATTTTTGGGCTAGGTTTTTTGTTAGGCATAGTTGTTTATATGCCAAATTGGGGTTTTCTTTTAATCCCTTAGTCTCGGGTGCCCTGCCTCCCAGGGGGGTTGAGAGGTCCTGAGGGGACTACCCTCCCCCGGTTGAGGCCGCTGCCAGGGTCGAGGACCCGGCTGGTCTAGTGGCAGCGTCAGGGGTGACACCGGGGAGCCCGGTTCACTCACCCCTGCAGGACTAGGGCTCCAGGACCCGGGACAGCGGCGTCAGCGTTTAAAAAAAAAAAAAAAAAAAGAGTTTTCTGTTTTTATTTTGTTGCGGCCGGCTCTCCGTTGCTTCGGCGTTGCTGCTTCGTCGTCTTCGCGCAGGGGGGTGCCGCAGGCAAGGGGGGAGGTCGCCGAATTAGTTTTTCTTTAATTTTGACGTGCCTCAGTTTTTTTACTTCCCGCGGTCGCCGGCTGGCTGCGCGGTTCTTCAGGCAAGGCCTGCGGGTCGGCGCGCGCGCGTTTGTCCAGGGAGGGCCTCTGCTCGGCCTGCATCCAGGACGGTGTAGCAACGTCCGGGGCATCGCGGGGGGCTCGGGCCCGGATCGCGCGTTCGCCGCCGCGAGGGTTAGGCCCAGTAAATAGGCCTCAGGACATTTTCCCGCTCAGCGCGGGAGCGGCGGCCATTTTGGCCACCGGCAAGGAATTCTCGCGGACCGCGGCAGGCGATTCGGCTCTCCCTCCCGCGTTATCCCCGCAGCGGGGCGCGGCGGGAGGGGATAACGCCGAGGAGGGGCTTCGGCCCCGGGAGGATTCCAACGCCGATTCTTCCGAATCCGGGTCGTTTTTTCTGAGGATTTCGCGGTCTTGCTGCGCAAGGTACTTATGTACAAGCGCAGCAAGCGCTCCCGAGGGGGGGGCTCTGGGGAGGGCTCCAACCAGGCCCCACTGAGTAAGCGCAAGGCAAAAAAGACCGCGATGCTCGCCCAGGAGCCAGCGCGAGGGAAACGGCTTCCCCGGAGCGTACCTCAGGAGTCAGATCCAGAAGATTCCTCCACGGCGGATACTGATGGTCTCGAGGAGCCCCCGAGGGGGGCTGAGGAGACGGGGGCGGATGGCTCCGCCCAGCCCGGCACGGGAAAATGTACACAGGCAGCGGACGGGGATGACCCCAAGGTAGTCCGTCTGTTCCGCAGAGAGGAACTGTCGCCATTCATCCCGGCCATTCTCCAGGATCTGGGGATAGAGGCTTCACCAGTGGTGGTCCGCCTGGAGGCCAATATGGATCCAGTTTGACTGGGATACCCCGGAGTTAGGGTTGAAAGTCAGCAAGGCCATGGATAAGCTCTACCCGCTCCCGGAGGAGGCGCTGGAGCTTCTGCGACTTCCAAAGGTGGATTCAGCGGTCTCCACGGTGACGAAGAGGCCCACTATCCCGGTCACGGGGGCGACGGCCCTTCAGGATATACAAGACAGGAAGCTCGTAGTGCAGCTCAAGAAGATATTTGAGGTATCCGCCCTAGGGGTGCGGGCAGCAATCTGCACTAACTTCGCCATGCGCGCTAGTTTACGCTGGGCCCAGGTCCTTCAGGCGAATGCAGGCCTGTCGGCGGAGGAGGCGTCTCAGGCTGATAGATTGGAGGCGGCAATGGCTTATGGAGCTGACGCCCTCCACAACCTGCGGCGCACCTCTGCTAGGTCCGTGGTAGCCGCAGTTTCGGCGCGCCGTCTCCTGTGGCTACGCATCTGGGCAGCGGATGGCTCTTCCACAGCCCACCTGGGTTCGTTACCTTTCAAGGGGAAGTTGTTGTTCGGTAAGGAGTTGGATGATTGGATGGTTTCTCTGAGAGAGAACAGGGCATTCAAGCTGCCCGAGGATAGGGCCAGGGCGCGGCCCTCCTTTCCGGCCAGGTCCCGGTTCCGGGGGCCCAGGAAATCACGCCCTCAAAGATCCGCCGGCTCTTCGTATAGACCATCTTCTTCCTGGAACACTCAATGGCAGTAGTCCTTTCGTGGGAAACGTTACGGGGAGCAAGGCGGAGCCCCGTCGGGTGCGGGGTCCAAGCTCTCGCAATGAACTCCGGCCGGTCCACCCCTCGTCGCGTCTGCGGCACGCCGTTCCAAATGTAGGGGCGCGGTTAACTTATATTTCGAGGAGTGGACCAGGGTGACGTCGGACCAGTGGGTCCTCGACGTGATAAGACACGGCTACGAGTTAGATTTTGCTCGCATCCCAGCGGATGAGTTCCTGGTCTCGCTCTGCAAGGCCCCAGGAAGAGGGCAGCGATGTTGGACACCTTCCGTCGGCTGGAAAGCTTGGGGGCCATATCCCCTGTCCCTGCCGATCGGCGCGGCTCGGGCTGTTACTCCATTTACTTCGTGGTTCCCAAGAAGGACGGCACTTCAAGGCCAATTCTGGACCTCAAAGGGGTAAACAGATGTCCTCGCGTTCCCCACTTCGAAATGGAAATGATTCGGTCAGTTATCGCTTCGGTGCGTCCGGGCGAATTTCTGGCTCCTCTGGATCTCACGGAGGTGTACCTTCACGTGGGCATCCAGCCATTGTGCCAGCAGTTTCTGAGGTTCTGCGTTCTGGGGAGGCACTACCAATTTCGGGCGCTCCCTTTTTGGTCTTGCAACGGCGCCTTGAACATTCACGAAAGTGATGGTGGTAGTGGCGGCGCAGCTGCGACGGGAAGGTCTTCTGGTTCATCCTCACCTAGACGATTGGCTGATTCGGGCGAAGTCAGAGAGTCAGTGTCGATGGGCGGTGGACAGCGTCCTCCAGCTCTTGCAGTCCCTAGGCTGGGTGGTCAATTACAACAAAAGTTATTTGGCTCCCACTCAGTCCTTGGAATATCTGGGGGCCTTATTCGACACAAAACGGGGCAGGGTAATCCTCTCTCAAGATCAGATATGCAAACTGCAATCTCAGGTGCGGCGTCTGTTGTCTCTTCGCCGTCCACGAGTCTGCGATTACCTGACTGTGCTGGGGTCTATGGCTTCAACGCTCGCGTTGGTACCCTGGGCGTTCGCTCTCCTGCGGCCATTGCAGTCTTCTTTGCTGTCCCGTTGGACACCAGTTTCGGAGGATTTCTACCTACCGCTCCCGCTTGTGGGTCCGGCGAGATCCAGTCTTTGGTAGCTGGATCCAAGTCATCTGTCCTGTGGCGTATCCCTTCTCGTTCCTGACTGGACGGTGGTGACCACGGATGCCAGTCTCTCCGGCTGGGGAGCAGTTTGCCTAGGGAAGTCGGTGCAAGGTCGTTGGTCAGCGTCGCAAGCTCAATGGTCCATCAACCGCCTCGAGACCAGAGCGGTCCGTCTGGCTCTCCAAGCCTTCCTACCCTTGGTGCGGGGACAGGCGGTCCGAGTACTGTCAGACAACGCAACCACCGTGGCCTACATCAATCGTCAAGGAGGGACGAGAAGTCCCCTGGTGGCGGAAGAGGTGAGAATTTTGATGGCCTGGTCGGAACAACATCTCAGCAGCATAGCGTCTCACATTGCCGGGGTCGACAACGTGCAGGCGGATTTCTCAGCAGGCATCGTCTAGATCCCGGAGAGTGGGAACTGGCGGACGAGGCGTTTCTTCTCCTCTGCAGGACGTGGGGAGTTCCCCACTTGGATCTGATGGCCACGTGGCACAACGCGAAAGCTCCGCGTTTTTACAGTCGGCGTCGAGAGCGGGGAGCAGAGGGCGTCGATGCGCTGGTGCTCCCTTGGCCGACGGATGTGCTGCTGTACGTGTTTCCCCCGTGGCCAATGATCGGCAAGATCCTGCGGCGCGTAGAATTGCACCCATCCAACGTGATCATGGTGGCACCGGAGTGGCCACGCCGTCCATGGTTCGCAGACCTCATTCAGTTGTCGGTGGAGGCTCCCCTTCGTCTCCACGGCTTCGCGGGGCTGCTTCATCAGGGCCCCGTCTGTTTGGAGGATGCGGATCACTTTTGTCTCGCGGCATGGTTTTTGAGAGGAATCGGTTAAAGAGAAAAGATTACTCGGACGCGGTTATTGCTACGCTGCTGAGGTCCCGGAAGCAGTCTCCGTCCCTGGCTTATGTCAGGGTCTGGGTAGTTTTTGAGGATTGGTGTATGAAGCGAGGTTTGGATCCCACCGCCGCTGCGGTCTCTGATATTCTGGCTTTCCTCCAGGCGGGACTGGCCAGAGGCTTGGCGTGCAGTTCCCTATGGGTCCAAGTGGCGGCACTTGGTTGTTTGCGGGGGAAGGTCGGGGGGATCCCCTCTAGCTCTTCACCCGGATATAGCCCGTTTCCTGAAGGGGGCTAAGCATCTCCGTCCTCCCTTGTGTCCTTCCTGTCCGGCTTGGAATCTTAATTGGGTTCTTTCTGCCTTATGTTCGGCACAGTTTGAGCCTTTGCAGCGCTCTACTGTCAAGGATCTCCCGTTGAAGACCGTGTTTCTGGTGGCGATTTCTTCGGCACGCCGTATCTCGGAATTGCAGGCGTGGTCATGTAGGGAGCCGTTCTTGCGACTCTCCGACACAGGCGTTTCCTTGCGCACTGTCCCTTCTTCTTCCGAAGGTCGTCTCGGTTTTTCATTTGAATCAATCCGTTGAACTTCCCGCTTTCGCGGTCGGGGAGTCGTCGGATCCGAAGACGAGACTTGCGGAAGCTGGATGTGGGGAGGTCCCTCCTTCGCTATCTGGAGGTCACTAATCCTTTTCGGATAACGGGTCATCTGTTTGTCCTCCTTTCTGGTCCCAAGAAAGGGGCTGCAGCGTCTCGCACGACGATCGCCCATTGGCTCTAAGAGGCCATAGGCTCAGCGTACATTGTACAGGGAAAGACTCCGCCGGTGGGTCTTCGGGCTCATTCGACAAGGTCTCATGCTGCGTCCTGGGCGGCGTCTTCTCAGGTGTCGCCCCAAGAGATTTGTAGGGCGGCTACCTGGCAGTCGTTGCATACCTTCGTCAGACATTACCGTCTGGATGTTCAGGCCGCTGAGGTCGGAAGGTTTGGAGAGAGGGTACTCCGAGCAGGACTCTCTGCTTCCCACCCTCGGTAAGTTGGCTCTGGTACATCCCAGGTGTCCTGGACTGATCCTGGTACGTACAGGGAAAGGAAAATTAGTTTCTTACCTGATAATTTTCGTTCCTGTAGTACCAAGGATCAGTCCAGGATCCCGCCCGCTGACGGAGAGTCCGCTCATCGTTGTTTCCTTGCGCTCACCGCTTGTTCGCTCTCCCGGTTGGGGAGTCCGGTTCCCGCAGGGGTTGGAATTGTTTCCGATTAAATGGCTAGTTTTGTTAGTTAGCTATGGTTGCCCTTTTGGGTTTCTACTTTGACATTACGTATGACTGAGGGGCTGTGACTGGCACAGGGGCTTATATGGCTCCGCCCACAAGTTTTAGTCTGTCTCCATCTACTGGTGCGGAGTCACAACCCAGGTGTCCTGGACTGATCCTTGGTACTACAGGAACGAAAATTATCAGGTAAGAAACTAATTTTCCTTTCTTTCGTTTTTTCCCATGATCGAGATTTTGTTCTTAAAGCTTTTTTTTCAAAATAAACTTTCTTCTTTTTATAGCCAATGGGTCTGGATTTACCCTGACATTACACACTCTACCCAAGAACATCATAAAAAGTTTTAGTATGCGAATTGAGACTGTTTATTCTTAGATATCTATGCAAATGTGTAATTTCTCATTTAGGATCTAGATTTGTTTATTTTGACCCTGCTCATTTGCATGCTTATCTCAATGCTCACACCCAAGCCATATCTGCTTAGCTTGATAAGCATCAGGATTTATATATTACTTAGTATGTCTCTCTTTCTTTTTGTGTCATATTGTAACACATTAGTATATCACTGTCTTTGTCCCTCTGGAATCTCCCTATTTCTTATTATTTTTATGAGAGACTTAGTTTATTATCAATTATGGTAGGCTTCGTCTCATGTAATTTTCTAACAAGTGTATTCTTGTCTGTATATGAAAATTTAAATAAATTAAAAAAATTATGCATTACTAATGCATACAGCACTGAATGCGTTCATCTCCTAGCTAGGCATTCCAAATCAGCTCCTTCCTGTTTTAGCTAGGCCAGCCCTAGGTTTGTTATCCCAGTCTCAAGTCAGCAGGCAAGACCTAAGCTCAAAGAATAGGTGCAGCTTGCCAGGCCTAGATCTAGGCTGCTGGAGCTTGGAACTGCTCTGTCTAGCCTAGTTCTATGGGAAGTAAACCTCCCTCTTCCCCACCACTTCATACTGGCTTTCAGTCCTGCTACTATTCATTTGTCAGTCATAGTCCCTTGGTGTGCAGATCCTCAGTGAATACCCAAACTAGCTTTCCTGACCATACCCAGATCAGTCCAGACCATTGGGTTACGCATCCCTACCAGCAGATGGAGTCAAAGAACAAACCTTTGGGCACTGCTACATAACCGAGAGTGCCACCTGCAGTCCCTCAGTATTTCTCTGACTCCAGCAGATGGTAGAGGTGCATTCTTGCAGTCTGTTAGTTAAAAAAAAAAAAAGAGAGTAGGTGACAGGGAAAGTTTGTTCCTGGTAGGTAAGTATTGTTAGTAGTTAGTGGTACAGCTCCCTGAGTGTTAGGCACTTTTGTAGGGCCATCCTTCAGTGGAAGCCGGGCGACTGGGGGGTTGGACGCCCCTGCCTGAGTCTCATCTGCAATGGTCTGGCGGCTTCGACAACCAGTGGCTCCTGGTTCCTTCAACCACCGAAGCAGCTCCTTTTCCTCCTGATTCCTGCAGACTCCAAGGATAAAGTTTAAAAAAAATAAAAAAAACAGACACCTCAAGGTAAACGGAGTCTGGGCTGGGGACGGGCCTTGCCGACTTCCCTCAGGCCAGTCAGAGAGTGGGGAGCTAGACCCCCGTTGGTCTCGCTGACATCCCGGGGCTCCAGGCAGGTCAGCAAGGGGGGAAGGCCTTCCAGCGTGAGGTAGGCCGCGTTCTCTCGGCGCACCTCACATCGGAGGGCTCCTGAGAGCGGAGTATTGCTTCTGCAGGGAGCTTTCGTTTTTAGCTCTGGCTGACGCACGGAGGTTTCCCGGCCCGACTTTTACTTTTTTGCTGGTGGCTGTGCGGTTCCGGCCCATGGCACCAAGAGCTAAGATGGCGGCCTGCCGTGCGTGTTGCACGTCGGGACAGACCCTTGAGTCTGATTCCCTCCGTTCTGCCCGTAGCATGGGGCAGGAGGGAACTTCTACAGGGAAAAGAAGAGTCAGGCAAGGGCTCCGTTCCTCTGGGTCAATGCCCCTCTCTGAGGGGGAGGGTGGGGGTGGCAGCCCATGTCGGACATCACGGGAGGAGGAAGCCCCTCCCATTATATCCCCTGTAGAGCAGGATTGCTCCTTTGGGGATGACTCTGTGCTGACCCCTCAGCTGAGGGGGGTGAGGCCCCAGGGGAGTTCTGTCCGCAGTTTGTACTTCTGCTTCACCAGGCTTTCTTGGCCAGGAAGCAGGCGGTGTTGAAGAGAGCAGCATGGCCGATGTTCCGTCAGAGCTTCAGCCTAAGTGGGCATCCAGGGGGCCCTCTGATCTCCAGCAACCTTCAGGGGACCGGCAGGGGCCGCAAGTCGAGGATAGGTTGCTGACCTCGTTGGGGTATACCACAGATTCCGAGGTGGATGTGGATCAGGATCCGGGGCTTACTCATGATCTGGGCGATGGGACCCAGGATGACCCGAAAAAGCTACCATCTTCGGAAGGCGATGATCCCAGCGTGGTGCGCTTGTTTAAGCATGAGGAGCTCCAGCCTCTCATTCCCCAGGTCTTGGAGGTCCTGGGGGTCAAGGTGTCTCGATGAGTCCGACAGCGAAGGGGTTAACCCGGTCCTGGATGGGATTTGGGGGCAGACGACTTCCTTCCCCTTGCTGAAGAAGGTCTGCAAGCAGGTGAACAGGGAGTGGGACTCTCCAGATGTAGGCTTGAAAGTGCACAGAGTGATGGTGAAGATTTTCCCCCTATTGCAGGATGTTTTGGATCGCCTGAAGGTGCCAAAGGTAGATGCGACTGTGTCTGCTGTGACAAAGACCACCATTCCCATGGCTGGGGCTGCCACTTTGAAGGACATGCGGACTGCAAGCTGGAGATCTAGCTCAAGCGGGTCTTTGAGGTCTCCGCTGTGAATCTTCGGTTGGCTATTTGTGCTGCCTCATGCAGAGGGCCTGTCTGTGTTGGGTCCAGGAGGCATCCATGGTTCCAAGTGCTGGTGGTAGTGGGCCCTTATAGGCCACACGCCCAGAGGCAGGCGTTGCGTATGTGGCGGACGCCTTGTATGATTTGGTGCGGACCTCTGCGCGTAGTATGGCTGGTTGGCTCCTCTGGTTGCAAAATTGGTTAGCAGATTTGTCTTCCAAGTCTCAGCTTTGTAACCTCCCCTTTAAAGGCAAGCTTCTCTTCGGGGAGGATCTGGACCAATTGGTAAAATTACTTGGTGAGTCCAAGGGCAACCATTACCGGAGGATAGGAGGCCTTCAGGGAAGGTTTTTCCCTCTTGAGCTCGTTTTCGGGACTATCACAGATTTCCCGCTTAGGCTTTCAGCTCTTTCAGTGTCAAGACCAGCCCCGGGGCACCAGCAGACCTTTCGTGGAGGCCACCACCCAGGCAGAGAGACCGCAGGCCAGGGCTCTGGACGTGGGAAGCCCTCCCAATGAGGCCAGGGGCCCCCATTCCGTCGTAGAAGCTATTGGAGGCAGATTGTCTAGTTTCTATGCGGAGTGGGCAAGGATTACCTTGGACTGGTGGGTTCTGGAGGTCATCAGAGAGGGTTACACTCTCATGTTTTTATACCCGGTGCGGGAGGTCTTTTGTGGAGTCCCGCGTTGTCTCGTGCAGCAAGCGCGAGGCGTGCAGGGGACTCTGCAATGGCTTCTCGATCTCAGGGCCATAGTTCCCGTTCCCCTTGCCGAGCAGGGTCAGGGAAGGTACTCTACTTTGTGGTTCCCAAGAAGGAGGGTACTTTTTGCCCCATCCTGGATCCGCAGAAGGTGAACCAGTGTCTTTGAATTCCCCGTTTTCACATGGAGACTTTGAGAATGGTGGTGGCTGCGGTGCGCAAAGGGGAGTATGTCGCATCCTGGATCTCACCGAAGCGTATCTGCACATCCCGATATGGCTGGATCATCAGACATTCCTACTGTTCATGGTCCTGGGCCAACATTTCCAGTTCCGGGTGCTGCCGTTCGGTCTGGTGACGGCTTCATGTACCTTCACCAAGGTCATGGTGATAGTGGCAGCAGCCCTTCTCAAGGAGGGGATCCTCGTTCATTCGTACCGGGACGATTGGTTGATTCATGTGAAGTCGAGGGAAGCCTGCTAGAGATCAATCCAGAGGGTGATGTTCACCTTATGCTCGCTCAGCTGGATCATAAACGTGCAAAAGAGTCACTTGGTACCCACCCAGTCTCTGGTATACTTGGGAGCACACTTCGATAACTGTCTAAGCAAGGTCTTCCTAGCAGCGGACCGTGCAAAGAAGTTACAATCACAGGTCAAAGCTCTTCTCCAGAGGGAGATTCCCATGGTTTGGCATCACTTACAAGTTCTGGGTTCCATGGCCTCGACTTTGGATTTGGTTCCGTGGGTTTGCTTACATGAGACCATTACAGCGTGCTCTATTGTCAAGGTGGAGTCTGGTGTCGGAGCAGTTGCATTTACCGTTACCTCTTCTTCCAGAATCCAGAACAAGTCTGTTGTGGTGGCTCTTATGCAACAATCTGGAGCAGGGTGTGGATTTGGACTCACCGAACTGGGTGGTGGTCTTTACAGACACCAGCCTCTCTGGCTGGGGAGCGGTTTGTTTGGACAAGTCCGCTCAAGGTCTATGGTTACCAAGGGAAAGGTCCTGGTCCATCAATCGTCTTGAAACCAGAGTGCTTTGCCTGGCTCTGCAAGCGTTCTTGCCCCTGATCAGAAACAGAATGGTTTGGGTATTCTCCGACAACGCGACGATGGTGGCCTACATCAACAGGCAAGGTGAGACGAGTCACGCAGTGGCGCTGGAGGCGCGGCGCTTATTCGTTTGGGTGGAACGCCATCTCAAAGGACTAGCCGCGTCCCATGTCGCAGGCATGGAGAATGTGCAGGCGGATTTCCTCAGCAGGCAACAGCTCGATCCGGGAGATTGGAGCTGTCTCCCGAAGTATGGGACCACATTTGCGCCAGGTGGGGAGTGCCTCAGTTGGATCTGATGGCGACGTGAGCCAATGCGAAAACAGATCACTTCTTCAGCCGACGAAAAGAGGTGGACTCAGTGGGCATAGACGCGTTAGTGTGTCCTTGGCCCATTGGAATTCTTCTGTATGCGTTCCCTCCTTTGCCTTTCATTGGTCGTCTTCTTTGACGCATAGAACTTCATCCGGGCAGTGTCGTTCTAGTAGCTCCAGAATGGCTTCGACACCCATGGTTCGCGGATTGGTTCGCATCGCCCTGGAGGGTCCGCTTCAACTAGCTCACCTTCCACACCTTCTTCGCCAGGGCCCATATTTTCAGATCGGGAGGATCACTTCTCTCTCGCAGCTTGGCTTTTGAGAGGTGACAATTGTGATTGAAGGAGGAGGATACAGGGAGGAGAAATAGCCTAGTGGTTAGAGTAGTGGACTGTGAACCAGGAGGCCAGGGTTCAAGTCCTGCTGTTGCTCCTTGTGACCTTGGGCAAGTCACTTTACCCTCCATTGCCTCAGGTACAAAAACTTAGATTGTAAACCCTCTGGGGATAGAGAAATACAGTACCTGAATGTAAACTGGTGTGATATCTCAATTGAGATCAAATGTCGGTATATAAAAATAATAAATAAATTAAAAAATAAATAAATAAAAAGTGGTATTCCGAGCAAGTCATTTCCACTCTTCTTCAGGCATGTCATCCAGCTACGTCTATGGCCTATGTCAGAGTTTGGAAGCTTTTTGAAGGGTGGTGCCTTCAATGCTCAATAGACCCTCTTCCAGCAGATGTGCCTCAGGTTTTGCACTTCTTACAACAGGGTTTAGCCAAGGGTTTGGCGTTCAGTTCCCTTCGGGTCCAGGTGGCAGCTTTGGGGGCCATATGGGGCAGGCTCCACAGCCGTTCCTTGGCAACTCACCCGGATATTACGCAGTTTCTCAAGGGAGTCAAGCAGTTACGTCCGCCTCTCCGCCCTTTGTGTCCGGACTGGAATTTGAACTTGGTGCTTCGTGTCCTGTGTGGAGCCCCCTTTGAGCAGAGCGCCATTGAAGGATTTGACCTTGAAGACTGTTTTTCTGGTGGCCATTTGTTTTGCTCAAAGGATTTCGGAGTTGCAAGCTTTGTCGTGCGGGATCCCTTTCTTCGGATCTATGAGGATAGTTTCCTTGTTAACGGTTCCTTCCTTTGTTCCCAAGGTGGTATCTGCCTTTCATGTTAATCAGGCAGTGGAACTACCGGATTTCCACAGTGGTCCTGGAATTCCCCTCAGGAGCGGGACCTTCATGTTTTGGATGTCTGTCGAGCACTCTTGCAATATTTGGAGATCACCAATGATTTCTGATGCTCGGATCATCTGTTTGTCTTGTTCGGAGGTCCTAAAAAGGGTGACAAAGCTTCTAAGGCTACAATCTCTAGATGGATCAGGGAGGCAATTTGTTCCGCCTACATTGCCCAAGGTCCCCTTGGGTCTGTGAACACATTCCACTAGGGCGCAGGCTACCTCCTGAGCTGAGTGTTAGTTTCTTTTGCCACAAGAAATCTGTAGGGCGGCGGTTTGGTCCTCCCTCCACACTTTCACCAAGCATTATCGTTTGGATGTTAGGGCGCAAGAGGAGTCATCCTTTGGTGAGAATGTCTTGCGCATGGGTCTTTCGGGTCCCCGCCCAGTGTAGGGTGACTTGGGTACATCCCACTGGTCTGGACTGATCTGGATATGTTCAGGAAAGGAAAATTGGTTCTTACCTGCTAATTTTCGTTCCTGTAATACCACAGATCAGGCCAGAGGACCATCCCCTTTTCAGATTCCAAAAGACTGCCTTGAGATGTAATGCTTTGCTGAAGAAAAAATAATAATTTTTGTCCAATTGCAGATGCTCTTGAAAGAGCAGGTTCTGAGGTGGTTTACTGGTTTTTGTTCTTCCGTTATGAGTGAGTGGGTTGTCTGTTGTATTTTGGGTTCCAACCCCCTTCGCCCCTTAGTAAGGTTAGTTGTTTGGGTACAGGACTGAGGGACTGCAGGTGGCAGTCTCGGTTATGTAGCAGTGCCCAAAGTTTTGTTCTCTGACTCCATCTGCTGGTAGGGATGTAAAACCCACTGGTCTGGACTGATCTGTGGTATTACAGTAACGAAAATTAGCAGGTAAGAACCAATTTCCCTTTCCTCTGTATTCCCCCCCTAGAGGTTTGCTGGATATTTCTACGAATACCAGCTATTTCTCACTGAATTGGTTCTTTTAAATCTGAAATTGAGCATACATGTGTGCATAAAGAATATAGGCAAATCATGAATGGTGTGACATGCATCCGCAGCATAGACAAGGCAGGGATGGTGCCTACACATTTGCTGGGTGGTTGCAGCTTGTGTGTATACAAAGCACAGACAGGGCTGGTGTGCCTGTGTGCATACACAACACAGACAGGGCAGGTGTGCCTGTAGGCATAAACAGGCTGGGTTGACTATCTATACTTTATAAAAAAAAATAAATAAAATCAGGACATTATGTATGAGTCTGGACAATGCTTTCTGAATCTCTCTATTTATACCTTGGTTGCATATATTTCCTTTCTTTTTGAGTTTTGTTAAATTTTTTTTCAAGTGTACTGTTAATAAAAATAAATATTTAATACATAACAATCATCAGTGTGGTTCCCCAATTCCAGTCACACAGTACACATGTAAATAATAAAGTTGTGAATATTTCTTTTAACTAACTTATTCTAGCTAGCAGTAAGTAATCATTACAATAAGATTTTTCCCTCTTGAAAGAACTGAGATGTCAGGCAGGAAAGTTGCCTCCTTTTAACTTGTGTGACTGGTGCACTCCTTTCTTCAGGGAATAAGTAGGTGATGTGACCACACTTGGCACCAAAATGATAATCTTCCAGAGCTTTCTGAAAAAGGCACAAGCCTCATGCCTCCAACTAAAGTGTGAGGCTTATCTGTGAGCCGGCAGCACTCACGCCCTGAAGCAGTCCTGCCTCCTCATTCCACATGGGTTTCCTGTTAGCTAGGCAACCCATCTGAGGGGCAGGGTTTGCTGAAGGGCCTGCACACTGCCACCTCACAGAAATCATGGCACATTTGAGGAAGGTCAAAAAAATAGAAAGCAAGCATGGGGCCTTTCTGCAGCACTGTTTGATTCTCACCCCTTTCTTCCTCTGCCATCTCAACATGCTCGCAGAAGGATGGGGAGACAGAAATGGGGTAGCAAACCCTTTTAAGGGGGGGGAGTGGGTGCCATTTGCCACTCCTGAGCATGGCATCCCTTCTATGACCATACCACTGGTCCTAACTGCAAAAGGAGTTGGCCCTGGTGGAGAAAGAGAAGAGTGCAGTATCCTGCTACATCCAGAAGACAGTAACAGAAATGAGAACCACTGATTTTATGAATATGCAGCCTAAGGAAAAACATTGGCAGGATTGACTGATTAAGGAGGAAGTCCAACACACTGAAGGCAGGAATGTACGATGCTAATGATAAGTGATGCATCAGCATGTTATGGTGAAATTTAGTGGATTGCAGTGACTGCCACCAGGTCAGGTAACTAAGTGCCAAAAACCTGGAAAGAAACCTTTCAACAGCTGTACAAGAACCATGATTGTGTCCCAGGTGTAGAAGGCTTCAAATGTGGCAAGGCCTGTTTGACTTAACAATTAGAGGCTGTACAGAAATGGGGTTTTCTTCTGCATGTTGGTGATAAACAGCAGTTAGTTTTGGGCTAGACTTTGAAAGATGCAGATTGTGGTTTATGATTATAACAGAAGGCTTTTAGAGCCTTGCCCACATACCAGAGGCCAACCTTCATTTAAACCATAAGACTTCCTGGTGGATTAATTTCTAGAAACCATAAGGATTTGAGACATCTTCTCAGGGACCGTGTTACATCCCCCTCCAAGTCTGCCATGGATATCTCCCAGCTGGCAGCCACACAGATTGACTGCATATAGGATGTAGCTTCTTATCCAAGGCAGTTTTTGTCATTTTCCACCCTCCTGGATACCTGGGCATCAAGATCACTTTATTAGTTCTCACCCAGCACCACCTTTTCTCCCATATCTAACCAAAAGGTCCCATAAAAATCCAAACAGCCACCAACCCCAGCATGGTCCCCATGGCCTTTCTGAATAGCACTCCTATATCAGCAAATCCCTGCACCAATATGGTGAACATGAGAAATGCGTAGCCTGCCAGACCATCTGCATTTCTACCAGGCCTTCCTGTTTTTACTCCAAATCATTCCCAGTCCCAGCCAATTGAATCTGGGACCCTCTGCATGGCAGTGTATGCGCTGCCACTGAGTCACCAGGCTGACCCATTCCTTTTTTTTTTTCCAAAGTAATTTACAATTTTGGATTGAGAATAATTTTCAGTTTTCACATCTACACTAAAAATAAGAGAAACTTTTTCATATATAAGTCCTTTTATCAATCTGCATGACATTTTACTAGCATTTGATTTTTTTTCCTGGTGTGGACCTTAGCCTCTTATCTGCTTGTTATTTAGGAGTAAACATTTGCAGATTGGGCTGAATTAAATAAGGGTTTACTCAGTTTCTGTGCCAATAAGGAAATCAATCCTTTCGGCTTTGTGGCTTGTTCATGAGTCAAATATAATTCTAAATGTTCTTTACAGGAGATCCAGGACCATATCCCAGGTTCTGCGTTCCCTGCATTTCTAGCCACTTTAATTATTTAATTACATTTATTCCACTTTTAGCAGTTGAAATCCTGTCAATAAAATGCAGTACCATAAATAGAGATATGCATGGAAATGTTTACTCATGCTGTATGGAACTATAAATATATATTATATTCCTTCTCAACTCACTGCATTTCTCAGCAGTAAGTTTTGAATAGCACCAAAACCAATCGCTGTGGCAGTCCGCTTAACCCCGATCTCTCTTCAGAGTAGGTTCCATTTACCATTACAGGCTGTCTCCTGTCAGTCAACCAGTTTGCAATTCACGCCACCATCTTGGCACTCGTTCCCGAGCTTCTCATTTTATTCACAAGCCTCCTATGCGGGATCATATCAAAAGCTTTGCTGAAATCCAAGTAATGCACACTTAGTGCTCTTCATTGATCCAGTTCTCTCATCACCCAATCAAAAGAATTGATCAGATTTGTCTGACAGGACCTTCCCCTGGTTAATCCATGTTGTCTTGGGTCCTGCAACCCAGCAGATTGTAAATAGTCCTTTCCTTCAGCAACCTTTCCAATCATTTTCCCTCCACTGAAGTAAGAGTAAGCAGCCTGTAGTTTCCATCCTCTTCTCTGCTACCACCCTTGTGAAGCAGGACCTCCTCCAAACCGATGGCACCACTCCCTTTTCTGGGGATCCATTAACAGTCTTTCAGCAGATCCACCAGCACATCTCTGAGTACCCTCAGTATCCTGGGATGTACCCCATCTGGCCCCATGGCCTTGTTCGCTTTCAGTTTTCCTAGTTCTTCCCATACATTTTCTTCTGTAAATGGGATTTTGTCTACCCCACCCCTTCTATAGTCTTCTCAACCAGCACCTGTCCTTCTCCAGGATCTTCTTTACTGAACTAAAGTATTTGCTTAATATTTCTGCCCTTTCTTGTCTCTTTCCACACAGTGCTCCTTGCATCTTTCAACTTCACTATACCACTTTAGGCCTCCCTTCTTTCTCTGATATATCTGAAAAATGTGAAAAATAAGCGTGAAAAACAGAGCAAGGTTAAAAAGGATCACAGAATTATAAGCAGCAGACTATAACATTTCCATAAACAGAATAAAGCAAAGCAGTATCTACATCAGAAATATCATATTACGAGAGGCAGGGCAGGCAGCTCAGGGAGCAAAGTGGATACTGTGGCTGCTGCCTCGAAAAAGAACCCCCGGGCCCAACCGATCCAGCAGTGCGCGCTGAAACGGAGCAAGTGAAAGGGGAGGCCCTACTGCGGCAACAGCTTCAGAGGAGACCAGCTCAGAGACCATTGCAGTGCAGGCCACCCAATGTTAAAAAAAAAACCCAACAGATGGAGGAAGTGATGTCACAGCTTAAGATGGACGTCTGAGCCTGATTCTCTTCCTTCCTCACGCTTAATATTAAAAATAACTCCATCACCCCAGACGGAATTGGGTGTAGGACAAGATACAGAATATGATGGGGAGGAAAAAAACATGACGGGGAGGAAAAAACTAAAATGTCATGAGCTAGGAGACTATGTCCTTTCGTGGATTACAAACTGGTTAAAAGACAGGAAACAGAGTAGGATTAAATGGTCAATTTTCTCAGTGGAAAAGGATAAATAGTGGAGTGTCTCAGGGATCTGTACTTGGATCGGTGCTTTTCAATATATATACATAAATGATTTGGAAAGGAATAAGACGAGTTAGGTAATCATATTTGCAGATGATACAAAATTATTCAGAATAGTTAAATCTCAAGTGGATTGTGATACATTACAGGAGGACCTGGCAAAATTTTCCTTTGATGACAGCGGATCCCATTTTGCAGCCCTCCCAGTGGACTCCGATGCTGCAAGCTACGCGTCCGGGTCGGAGGTAGGAGCTGAGAGTGTAAAAGGCCTCGCTTCTCCCCTTGAGACGCCGACAAAAATGGACTTTAATATGTGGTTCAAGGGGATTAGGGCTGATATTCGCGCCCTTAAGAAGATGTCCAGGCTAATATTGAGACTCTCCGCTCCGATCTGAGGGAGCTTGGACACCGGGTGGAGGAGACTGAGGGAACTTTAGATCAGCATGGCACCAAAATCACGGCGCTTACTGATGAAATTACGGAGTTGAAAGTTCAGTACGAGGAAACACTACTTAAAATGGAGGACTTGGAGAATCGCTCCCGAAGGGCAAATATAAGGATCCGAGGTCTGCCCAAGACACCGGAATTTGCAGACACCATGACGGTGGTTAGAAAAATCTGTATGGCCTTGTTAGCCTCAGCTCCTGGGCAGAACGTAGATGACTCAGTTCCAGCAGACATTGTGATCGCCCACAGAGCGTAACACCCCAAAGGACATCATAACCTGCCTCCACAGCTTTCTCATTAAAGAAGAGGTAATGCGATGCATCAGGAAAGTGAGTCCATTTCGCTGGGAAGGGCATGACCTGCAAATTTTTAATGATTTGGCGCCAGCCACGCTGCGCAGAAGAACTTTGCAGCCCCTAACCTCGGTCCTTAGAGCTGAGAAGGTGCGTTATCGCTAGTACTATCCATGGGGCCTTGCCTTTACCTTGCATGGTACTATCTCACAGGTTAAAAAGTTGGAAGACACTATTCTAATTCTGCAGGCTGTGCGGATCTCCCTGCCCAGAGGAGAGCAGCCGGAGTCAAAACCTAGTCAGCCAGCGTTACCAACATGGCAGCGAATTGGGAAGGGTGGTCGCAGATTAACCCTCCATGCCACAATCCTGGGTACTCCATCACTAGATGAGCCCGCGTGACTTACATAGACTCCATTTTCTCAGGCCTGGTGGGGAAATGGCGAGGAAGTGCTTCTGTTGAGTGCCTCTCTAATCCAGTCGATTATGGGCCTGGCCTTCACGCAGTCTACGCTGACAACTGGGAAAGCGTGCTGCTGCTGGACTTGTCTCAGACCCTCCCTGAGGGGGCACATTAGCCAGGCAGGCAGAGGAGTTGCTTTTGAGACTCAGTTGGTGTTCCTGATTCACCTGTTTCAGAACGTTTATGGTTTAGAAGTTTCATAAGGGGTCATTTCAGATCGTGGGGAAGGAAAGCTGGGCTTTCCTCCCTGTATTAAAGGTCTGCCTTTATGGTGGGTGGGGATTATGAGGGATGGGGGGGGAGGGGGGGTTCAGAATTGGGGATGAGGGAGAGCGCGGGAGAGCGGGAGGGAGCTGGGGAGGGGGAAGCAAGGAGGAGTTCTGGGTTGGGGAAAGGTAGGGGTTATAGTCCCCAGGTTTCCAACGGGGGAGGGGGTGCGGGAGATTATATCTCTGTATTCGGAGGAGTGAGTCATGGAAAGGATCCCTTGGTATCGGACGCAGAGGAGCAGGGGGAGGGTTGGCCTGTGATTAATGGCAGAAATTAAATGTGTTTCTTTGAATGTTAAAGGCCTTAACTCCCCTTATAAGCGTCAAATGCTCCTTAAGGAGCTCCAGAGATTGCAAGCCTCCATTGCATTTATTCAAGAGACCCATCTTAAGAGATGGGATGAATGCTTACTCCTCTCTCACAGATACCCCCATCCAGCACTTTGCTTCCACCAGTGTCCATAAAAAATACAGAGGGGTTGGGATCCTTTTCGCTAGACATCTAGTGGTACAGATTCAGGACCAATATAGAGGCCAGAGGGTCGATTTTTGATCCTAAGGGTCCGTTTGCATGCCTCCCAAATGGTACTTGTTAACGTGTACTGCCCTCCCTCCTTACAGGCAGAGACCATAAAAGAGTTGGGTAACCGGCTAGTGGACTATTCCGGTGATAAGATTAGTTATTGCAGGGGACTTTAATGTTTCTGTGGACCCTAAGTTGGACACGTCTAATCAGACAGTGGGAGGGCAGGGGACCTCAAGGAAAGTCTTTAAGCATATGTTAAGAGAGTATCAATTAGTAGATATATGGAGGATGCGGTATCCCCATAGCCGAAATTATACCTTCTACTCGCATCCTCACAACTCTTATACCCAGATAGATACGTTTCTCCTATCCAAGGACCTTATTGCTAGAACGGGGACGGTGGATATTGTAAGCATTACTTGGTCGGATCATGCTCTTGTCCTTTGGACCTTTTCGGGACCATCTGAGACAGAGGGCCGAAAGTTCTGGAGACTAAATGACTATCTCCTTAAATTGAAGTCGTACCATGAAAAGGTGGAGGAGGTTTTGGAGGACTATTTTGGAGTGAATGAAGGGAAAGAAGTATCCCCCATATCTATCTGAGACGGCATGAAGGCTGTGATTCACAGCCATTTAATAGGGATGGGTACATACCATAAGAAAAAGATGTCTAGTAAAAGGGATGCCTTATTACAGGAATTAGTGGGCCTGGAACGTAGAAACAAACAAAATCCGGGATCAGTTAGAGTAGGGGCTTTAAGTAAGAAGCGAGAGGAGATCGCAGCCTTAGATACAGTGGTTATTGCCCATCGTCTGGATCTCCTCCACCAAAAATATTATGAATTTGGGGATAAAAATAGTAGACTCCTCGCCCTCCGGTTGCGGACCCGAAGGCTTAAAAAGGTGATATATCATATAAAATCCAGTGATGGAGAGATGCTCAAAGATCCAGAGGCCATAAGGACCAGGGTTAACAATTTCTATAAGGCCCTTTACACCCCAGAGGGTCAGACAACACCGGAGGAAATAACCTCTTATTTAGAGGGCCTTGAGCTTCCTACACTCTCCTTGCAAGACCAACATACCCTAGGGAAGCTTATTTCTGAGATCGAGGTGGAGTGGGCTATTAAAGATCTCAAACCAGGGAAGGCACCTGGGTTAGATGGGTTCACCCCACTATTCTATAAAAAATATCGGAATATCTTAAAGGGTCCGCTGGCATGAAGGTTTAATTCTATATGGGATGAGGGGGACCCTTTTATCCTAAGGTAATGTAGCAGGAATTACCCTAATCCCGAAGCCTGGGAAAGACCCCATAATTGCGCTTCGTACCGGCCAATCTCTTTAATAAACATTGATTTGAAATTATTGGCAAAAATATTGGCATTCCGTCTTAGGGGACGGATCGAGGGGCTAATTCACCCAGATCAAGCGGGTTTCATGCCCGGTCGGATGACAGCAGATAATCTTAGGATGTTAATTGACTTGATTTATATTTCCCAGCGTGACGAGACTCCGACAACCATTTTAACTATTGATGCTGAGAAGGCTTTCGATAGAGTCTTGTGGCCCTTTTTATTTGCAGTATTGGACAAGGTGGGCCTGGGGGGGGTCCTTCTCGGTGTGGGTCAAGGAACTTTACAGGGAGCCTCTAGCTTGTCTCAAAAGTAATCATAGTTATACTTCGCATTTTCAGATCAAGAGAGGGCCTAGGCAGGGGTGTCCGTTATCTCCACTCCTTTCTGCCCTTAGTCTGGAACCTTTTGCAGCTGCCATTAGGCAGGACTGGGAGGTGCATGGCATCAAGGTGGGTTTACACCAGTATAAAATTTATCTGTACGCAGATGTCGTCATTCTTTCCTTGACAAACCCCATCTCTTCGCTCCAACAAGTCTGGTGTCATCTGGATAATTATGGCCGTCTCTCAGGGCCGTCTCTCAGGGTCCCGAGTGAATGCTGAGAAGTCGGAATTGTTACCTGTGAATATTGACAGCGACACTGAAAAGGAGGGGGAAGAGGCTGTTTCCTTATCAGTGGACACGAGGCCCAATTCAATATCTTGGTGTCCACACAGGGCTGGATCTTAAGGCTTTAGTACAGCAAAACTATCAACCCCTAATTCGCACCATAATGGGGGATCTTGATACCTGGGACAGATTGCCTATTTCTTGATTTGGGAGGATTAATACTATTAAAATGAATGTTTTACCCCGATTGGGCTATCTTTTCCAGGCCCTACCATGTCTCCTCCCTGTGCATGAGCTGAAACCTCTGCAGAAGGAGATGTTCTTCTTTATCTGGCGCCAGAGACCACCTAGGGTGGCTCAGGTGGTCTTGTATAGGAATCGACAGGATGGGGGGCTCAGTTTACCCTCTCTGACACAGTATTATGTGGCATCCCAACTTAAATTTTTGATTGATTGTCATGATTCTGCATCTGCAAAACAGTGGGTGGCGATAGAGCAGGCCTTAATTGGGGGACTCCCCTGTAGAGTCTGTTTTGGTCAGAGGTACTTACTATCTCCGCAGTTGGGGCCCTACCTCCCCCCCCCCCCCCCCTCTATTGTACATATATGATCTGGAAATGTTGGAAAATAAAATTAATCCATGGACAGCAATACACGACCCTCTCACATATTCGACAGTTGAGTAGTTTTGCAAGTGGGAGATCTTATATGATATTCTGTCGTTGGGAATCCCGGGGTCTTACCTGTCTAGGTCAGGTCTGGAAGAATGAAGTCATACCATTTGCACACCTACAATGAATCTACGAACTACCTCAGTCTGACTTTTTAGCTTACGCCCAGCTGGCTCATTTTATTAACACTAAAACTGTTTTGGGAGATCTTCAAAAGGGGCGCTCTCTGTTTGAAGGATATTGCATTCTGGCAGGCAAGGTGCAGAAAACTATTTCTAAGACGTATCAATTATTAATAGGCCATGACAGTACTATATGGTCTCATCTTGTGGCTTGGGAGGTGGATCTGGGGGTCCATTGGCCGAGAACCAAATAGGAGGAATGTTTTCGTACTTTGGGATCTGTCTCCATGTCCATGGCTATGATGGAAAATAGATATAAACTTTTATACCGCTGGCATTATTCCCCGGCCAGATTAGCCAGATGGATACCGGGCTGCTCGCCGCTGTGCTGGAGGCGGTGTTCTCAGTTGGGCTCTTTTCTGCATATGTGGTGGATTTGTCCATATATTCAAGGGTTCTGGCGGGAGTGCCAAACTCTAGTGGAGGGTGTACTGGGTTTAAAAGTCTCACTGTTGGCAGAGTTCTGGCTGTTGGGGATGCCACCTGAGGACTGTACTCCAGAGCAACAGATTTTGTTAATGCATGTGACTATGGTTGCGCGTATGCTGGTAGCGGCTCAGTGGAAATCCCTTACAGTACCGAACTGCTCCCAGTTACTGGTAAATTTGCAACATATATAGAGATGGAATACTGAACTGTGCTTCGTAGAGATGCACTTCCTAAGTTTTATAGGACTTGGGCCTGTATGAAGTCTTACTTTCCAGCATAAAGAGGCTGGAGAAGGCATACAAAACTCTCCCCTCCAGGGGTCAAGAAAGGGTGGGTTTGGGGGACTTGGGATGGGGTCGGGGGGAGGATGCATGGTGAGGGTTGCAAGCTTTGTCTGTTTAGTAGAGGAAAATTAGTTCTTATCTGATAATTTTCGTTCCTGTAGTACCACGGATCAGTCCAGACCATGGGTTAAGCCCCCGTTCCAGCAGGTGGAGACAGTTTAGAATTCTGAGGCTAGCCCATATAAGGACAGAACTCTCAGTATAACTATTGTCAAAGCAGAAAGGTATAAGATCAAGCAAGTACCAGAATAAGTAATAAATATAATAAAAATGTTGAGATTACTTACCTGATAATCTCCTTTTCCTTAGTGTAGACAGATGGACTCAGAACGAATGGGTATAGTATGCTCGTGCTAGCAGTTGGAGACGGATCTGACGTCAGCACGGGTATATATACCCCCAAAGGAAGCGTAGCAACTCAGTAATCTTCCTTGCAAAAGCTGTTATGGATATATGTGTACTGACGATCAATGAATTAGTGAAACAGGATTCCCCTGACCGATTGATAGGAGCTGGAGACCACCAGCATTCACAACCGGAAGGCGTCGACACCTGGCAAAGGGGACGCTCTTATGTAAGAAAATGACATGGCCTACCTGGAATCGGGGAAACCCATGTATACCGGCAGCCGGGCGGGATGCTGAGCCCATCTGTCTACACTAAGGAAAAGGAGATTATCAGGTAAGTAATCTCAACATTTCCTAGCGTGTAGCCAGATGGACTCAGAACGAATGGGATGTACAAAAGCTTTACTCCCAGCCTGGGCGGGAGGCTGCCTGAGGACCGCATAGGACTGCCCTTGCAAATGCTGTGTCCTCCCTGGCCTGGACATCCAGACGGTAGAACCTGGAGAAGGTATGGAGGGAGGACCATGTCGCCGCTTTACATATTTCTGCAGGCGACAGCATCCTGGATTCTGCCCAAGATGCTGCTTGGGCTCTGGTAGAATGAGCCTTGACCTGTAGAGTCGGTGACTTCCCGGCCTCAACGTAAGCTGCTCTGATAACTTCTTTAATCCAGCGGGTGATGGTGGGCCGAGAGGCCGCTTCTCCTTGTTTTCTTCCCGCTGTGCAGGACGAACAGATGGTCCGTCTTTCGTACTTCTTGTGTCCATTCCAGATATCTGGGCAGCAATCTGCCGCTGTCGAGATGGCGTAGTAAACGCCCTTCTTCTGATTTCTTCAACCCTGCCGTGGTAGGCAAGGATATGGTTTGATTGAGGTGAAATTGTGAAACTACTTTAGGTAGAAAGGAGGGAACCGTGCGAAGATGGATAGCCTCAGGAGTGATACTGAGAAAGGGATCATGGCAGGACAGTGCTTGTAGCTCTGAGATGCAGCTTGCTGAACACACTGCCAGCAGAAACACCATCTTCAAAGTTAGAGAACGGAGAGACAGGCCCCGAAGGGGTCTGAAGGTGGATCCCGCGAGGAAATCCAAAACTATGTTGAGGTTCCACAGGGGCACTGGCCACTTCAGTGGCGGACGAATGTGCTTGACTCCTTTCAGGAAGCGAGAAACATCTGGATGCGTGGCAATGGTCTTGCCATCCCTCCTGGGACCGTAGCAAGACAGTGCAGCCACCTGAACCTTGATGGAGCTGAGGGAGAGACCCTTCTGAAGCCCATCCTGCAGGAAATCCAGAACAATAGGGATAGTGGTCGCATGTGGATTGGTGCCATGAGTGTCGCACCAGGCTTCAAATACTCTCCAGATCCTTACGTAGGTGAGGGATGTGGAAAACTTGCGAGCTCGGAGGAGAGTATCTATCACCGGTTCCGAGTAACCTCTTTTCCTCAGCCTAGCCCTTTCAATGGCCAGACCGTAAGAGAGAATTGAGCCGGATCCTTGTGGAGGATGGGACCTTGACGAAGCAGGTCCCTGAGAGGAGGCAGGGGAAGGGGCTCCCCTGCCAGTAGTCTTCTCATGTCCGCGTACCAGGGTCTTCTTGGCCAGTCTGGTGCCACTAGAAGAACTAGGCCCCGGTGCTTCTGAATCTTGTGGATAAGGGCGCCCAGCAGAGGCCCAGCAGAGGTCCATGTCCGGAATCCCCCACTGATCCACAATCATCTGGAAGGCTGTGGGGGACAGCTGCCACTCTCCCGGATTTAGGCTTTCTCTGCTGAGGAAGTCTGCCGTGGTGTTGTCCTTCCCGGCAATGTGGACGGCGGAGATGTCCTGAAGATTCGCCTCTGCCCAAGCCATCAGCGGGGCTATCTCTAGGGATACCTGTCGGCTTCTGGTTCCGCCCTGATGGTTGATGTATGCCACCGTGGTGGCAGTCGGACATCACTCTGACTGCTCTGTTCCTCAGTCTGTGGGCAAATCGCAGGCATGCGAATCGGACTGCCCGTGCCTCTAGATGGTTGATATTCCACCCCGACTCTTCTCTGTTCCACCGCCCTTGTGCGGTGAGTTCTTCGCAGTGTGCTCCCCATCCGCTCAGACTGGCATCTGTGGTGAGCAGAGTCCACGTGGGGGAGGACATCTTCGACCCCCTGCTCGTGTGGTTGGACTGCAACCACCATCGTAACTGGGTCCGCACTCTGGCTGGCAGAGGTAGATGCATGGAATAATTCCGGAAGCGGGGGCTCCAGCGAGAGAGCAGGGAGCGTTGCAGAGGTCTCATATGGGCCCTTGCCCAGGGTACCACTTCCAGGGTGGATGCCATGAGGCTGAGAACCTGCAAATAATCCCAAGCTATGGGCCGGCTGGCTCCCATCAAGGACCGGAGACGCGTCTGAAGTTTTAACCTTCTCTTGGTAGTGAGACTGACTGTCTGCCTGGGTGTCGAACTGGACTCCCAGGTATTCCAGTGATTGGGAAGGCTGTAGGCAACTTTTGTTGAGGTTGACTACCCATCCCAGGCTTTCCAGAATGGCGATCACTCTGTCGGTTGCCCGATGGCTCTCCTCTCGTTATTTTGCCCTGATCAGCCAATCGTCTAGGTAGGGATGGACAAGGTTTCCTTCCCGTCCGAGTGCCGTTGCTACCACTACGACCACCTTGGTGAAGGTCCGTGGCTAACCCGAAGGGCAGAGCCCGGAATTGGAAGTGGCGTCCCAGAACCTTGAAGCGTAGGTAGCGCTGATGATCCGGATGGATCGGGATATGCAGGTAGGCTTCTGATAAGTCTAAGGCCGTGGGGAATTCTCCTGGCTGTACTGCGGTCTTGATTGAGCGCAGAGTTTCCATGCGAAACCTCGGGACCCTTAAGTATCGATTGACTGACTTGAGGTCCAGTACAGGCCGGAAAGTGCCCTCTTTCTTGGGTACCATGAAATAAATGGTATAGTGTCCAGAATTCATTTCCCATGCAGGTACTGGGATGATGGCTTTCAAGGACAGGAGCCTCGCCAGGGTAGCTTCCAATGCTGCCTTCTTGTGTATTGGACACGAAGATTCCACAAACCTGTCCGGAGGGAGGTGATGGAAGTCCAGATAATACTCCTCTCGGATGATGGCGAGGACCCACTGGTCTGACGTAATCTCGACCCATCTGGGGTAGAAGAGGGTTAACCTGCCCCCTATGGCTCTGTCCCCCGGATGGATCGGCTGATTCTCATTGGGAGGCGTGGCCGGGCCGTGAACCTGAGCCGGCTCCCATCTTATGTTGCTTGGTCCGAAAGGACTGGTTCCTGGCCTGAGGACGAGATGCCTGGTAGCGACTCCTATAGGGAGTGAAGCGTTGGGAGCTTCTACCTCTGGAGGGCCTCGGAAAGGCGCGCTGGTTCCTTTTGAACCGATCTTCCGGCAGTCGAGGTACTGGAGAGGCGCCCCATGTGCTGGCCAGTTTATCAAGGTTGCTGCCGAACAGGAAAGAACCCCTAAAAGGCATTCTGGTGAGGCATGTCTTCAAAGGAGCATCGGCTGACCAATTCCGTATCCAGAGCTGCCTCCTGGCGGCTAAGGAGGATGAGACCCCCTTGGCTGTTGTACGGACTAGGTCTGATGCAGCATCTGTGAGGAATGAGAGAGCGGACTCCATGTCTGTTGCCGGAGCATTGTTCCTGTCCTGTGACAAACAAGAACGCGTCACCACTGTGCAGCAGGTTGTGATCCGCAAAGATAGAGCTGCCACCTCAAAGGTCTGTTTCAGGATGGCGTCCAGTCGCCGGTCATGAGGCTCCTTGAGGGCCGCCCCCCCCTTCAACTGGAATGGTAGTGTGCTAACCAAGGCATCCACCTGAGGGCACGCCAACATCTCCTTGATTGCCGGTTCCAGGGGGTACATGCCCGTCAGGGCCCGACCCCCTTTGAATGAGTCCGCTGGTGCAGCCCATTCCAAATCTATCAGTTGCTGTGCTGCTTGCAAGAAGGGAAAATGGCGGGCTGTAGGACGAAGATCTTCCAGCAGAGGGTTCTGCGTAGAGGGCACCGTAGTGCTGGGACCTGTAATAGCCAACTCCGCCAGGCACTGAGATACTAGGTCGGAGAGATCTTCCTTAGGAAAGAACCGCCTCATGGTTCGATATGGCTCAATCCCCGAGGGAAGTTCCCCCTCCTCCGGGGGTTCGGACTCATCCTCCGAGACATCAGGGTCTGCCTGAACCGGACTGCTCGGAGGCGGGTGCCCATGATAAGGGCGCGAAAGTCCAGGGGCAGGATCAGCTGGAGTAACAACAGCAGCGGCAGCAGCAGCAGGGCCTGGACGGGAAGCTGATTGCATCTGTACAAAGGCATGAATCCCCTTAAAGAGATCTACCCAGGAAATGGAAGCAGGTCTCTAGTTGTCGGGGTACCATGTCCCCCAGGATTCCAGGCTGTTCAAGATTGCCCGCTAGATCCGGGGTGGCCCCTGGGGAACTGTCAGCAAACCTCGGTTGAGACTGGTCCTGGCCCGAGGCTCCCACTGCCTCCTCACATTGGGCACAAAGGGAGTCTGGCTCCTCGCTGTGCGTGGCTCTAAGCTGGCATGCTGAGCAGAGGCCGAGGGCTTTAATGCCGGAATCAGGAGGCGCCGCCGAAGCGTTCTGTTCCATCGCGGCTTGGGAATGTAGCACTGAAGAATATACGCCCAATACAATATGCGCTCAATAATATGCGGCAGCAATATGCGCTTAATAGAACAGGCGCTCAATAATATGCGGCAGCAATATGCGCTTAATACAACAGGCGCTCAATAATATGCGGCAGCAATATGCGCTCAATGATATCCAATATGCGCTCAGTAGTATGCGGTCAGCAATATACCCACAATGATATACAATATGCGCTTAATCATAGACAGGCGCCTAACATGGGTGCTCAATACCTGAACAAGGCCGACAAGATGGCGACCTCCACGGCGTGCTGCACACAGGCAACGCCGCCGATCCTCGTTCCTCGGAGACCAAAAAGTAAGAAATATACGCCTTACCTGATCCTCGGCGCTTCCCGGTTGGAACCCGGGCGGTCTCCGGCTGCGGGGGGAAGAGGGGAAATACCTTCACTGCCGCATTTGAGGAAATGCACCCGCCGCCTCTAAGCCACCGAACTCGTCTCGCTCGGGGCTAAGTCCACGCCGGGACCGAGGCGCCTCTCAGCCCGACCCGAGCCCTTCTCGCTCGGGGGCTAGATCCCTGCCGCGATTCGGCCACCGGACCGAGGCCTAGACCTCCAAGGGATCGCGGAAATCACCCTGGGAAACTCAACTGGGGGAGGGACCCGAGGGTATCACCGCAGGAATGCGGGGCTCGATGTTCCTGTAGAAATTTAGTAAGTAGAATATAGAAAGTAGTATTGGAAAACACGCTCTGCGAGTGTGCAGGCTCTCCAAACTGCTTTGGAGACGGAAATTACTGAGTTGCTACGCTTCCTGTGGGGGTATATATACCCGTGCTGACGTCAGATCCGTCTCCAACTGCTAGCACGAGCATACTATACCCATTCATTCTGAGTCCATCTGGCTACACGCTAGGAAATATCCAAATAACACAACAATTGGGAACAAAAGAACTGTGTAACTAAGTGCTCTTGTACAACTACCCCTGATCATCAAAAGATGCTTCCGGTGCCTTAACAGTGAACTTCAAAAAACATATGATGCAGGAGATCAAGAAAAAGACAAAAATTCCCGTAAGAAGGAAAAAACGAGCGGATAAGAGAAGAATGGGCGAGTGTCTGGACTGATCCGTGGTACTACAGGAACGAAAATTATCAGGAAAGAACTAATTTTCCTTTCCCTGTACATACCCGGATCAGTCCAGACCATGGGATGTCCCAAAGCTTCCCTACAAAGGGTGGGATCCAGACAATCCCGCTCGAAGAACCTGACGACCAAAGGAACCAAAAACTGGAGCCTGAACGTCAAGTCGGTAATGATGAGCAAAGGTATGAAGAGATTTCCAAATAGCCACCCTACAAATCTCCTGAGACGACACAGATTGAGACTCCACCCAAGAAGTCGCCTGAGAACACAAAGAATGGGCTTTCAGACCTTCAGGAACTGGCCTGCCCTTGCAAATGTAGGCTGAGGAAATCGCCTCCTTCAGCCAGCAAGCAATAGTAGTTTTAGAAGCTTGCTTACCTTTGTTGGGTCCACTCCATAGGACAAACAAATGATCAGAGAGACGAAAGTCATTGGTAACTTCAAGATAGTGCAACAAGATCCTTTTGAGATCGAGACGACGGAGATCGTTACCACCGGAGGCAGAGATCTCCTCCGGTGAAAAAGCGGGAAGTTCAACAGACTGATTAATATGAAAAGATGAAACAACCTTAGGTAAAAAGGAAGGAACAGTCTTTAGAGAGACACCGGAATCCGAAAAACGGAGAAAGGGATCCCTACAGGATAGAGCTTGGAGCTCAGAAATTCTCCTGGCAGAAGAGATAGCAACCAGAAAACAGTCTTAAGAGTCAAGTCCTTAAGAGTGGCACGACGAAGAGGTTCGAACGGAGCCGAACAAAGAGCACGAAGCACCAAGTTTAAATTCCACGAAGGACAAATAGACTGAACAGGCGGGTTCAGATGTTTAGCGCCTCTTAGAAAACGAACATACGGATGAGAGGTGACCGGAAGACCCTCGATGGTGCCTAAAAGTGAACCAAGAGCAGAAACTTGAACACGCAGAGAGCTCACCGAGAGACCTTTAGAAAGGCCACTCTGAAGAAAAGAAAGTAAGACCGCCATAGAGGGCGAACGAGCCGAAACGCCCAACTCTTCACATACATCCTCAAAAACCTTCCAAACCCTAACATAAGTAATGGAAGTTGATTGCTTACGAGCCCTGAGAAGGGTGGCAATAACCTCATCTTTATATCCTCTGCGTCTCAAACGACGCCTTTCAAAAGCCATGCCGCTAGACAGAAGTGATCCGCCTGATCAGAAAATACGGGACCTTGGTGCAGAAGATGGGGTAGATGACCGAGACGGAGAGGACCATCCACAGAGAGATTCACCAGGTCCGCGAACCATGGTCTCCGAGGCCACTCTGGAGCCACGAGAGACCGGACCGCAATGGAGCTCTATTCTCCGAAGGACTTTTCCCACTAATGGCCACGGAGGGAACACGTAGAGAAGAACGCCGGAGGGCCAGGGAAGAACTAGCGCGTCCACCCCTTCTGAACAATGCTCTCTCCACCGGCTGAAGAACCGTGGAGCCTTTGCGCTGGCTAGCGTAGCCATGAGGTCTAGGTGAGGGGGACCCCACCTGCGCACAATTAGATCCATCGCGACGTTCGATAACTCCCACTCGCCGGGATCGAGATGCTGACGACTGAGAAAGTCGGCTTGAACATTCTCCCTCCCCACTATGTGGGAAGCCGCCAGACGATCCAAGTGTCTCTCAGCCCAAAGAAAAAGCTTGCTGGTCTCTAACGCCATCAGACGGCTCCGAGTTCCACCCTGTCGGTTTATGTAAGCTACAGTGGTGGAATTATCTGATAGTACTCGGACAGCTTTGTGACGAATCAGAGGAAGAAAAAACTTGAGGGCCAGACGAACAGCACGGGCTTCTAAGCGATTGATGTGCCATCGGGATTGGGAAGGGGACCATAACCCTTGAGTGGTTTGAGACTGACAGACAGCCCCCCCAGCCGGAGAGGCTGGCGTCCGTCGTTACTATGACCCAAGAGGGAGTCAAAAGAGGCATTCCCTTGAGAAGGTGAGCCGGGGAAAACCACCATTGTATGCTGGCGATGGTAGATGCGGAAAGAGGAAGAATCTCCTGATAGTCCTCGGATATTGGCTTCCAACGGGACAACAAAGCTGTTTGTAAAGGACGCATATGAGCAAATGCCCAAGGAACGAGATCGATCGTGGAAGCCATAGTTCCTAGAACCTGGAGGTAATCCCACGCCGTGGGAAGCGGGAGAGTGATGAAAGTATTCAACTGATTGATCAAGTTGAGTGTTCGTGAGTCCGAAAGAAAAACTTTCCCGACTCGAGTGTTGAAAAGGGCGCCCAGTAATTCTAGTTGTTGAGAGGGTCGAAGAGTGCTTTTGGAGAAATTGACTATCCAGCCGAGAGACGTGAGAAGGGTTAAAACCCTGTCTACTGCAAGGGAGCAGAGAGCGGCGGACTTGGCCCTTATCAACCAGTCGTCCAGGTAAGGATGGACCAGAATTCCTTCCCGGCAAAGAGCTGCTGCGACAACCACCATGATCTTTGTAAAGATGCGGGGAGCAGTGGCGAGACCGAACGGGAGAGCCCGAAACTGGAAGTGCTGACCTAGAATCTGAAAACGAAGGAATTTCAGATGATATTGACGAATGGGAATGTGGAAGTAAGCCTCCTTCAGGTCCAGAGAAGCGAGGAATTCCCCGGGATGAACCGCCGCTATCACCGCCCTCAGGGTTTCCATCTTGAAACGGGGAACCCTGAGGGCCCGATTTACCCTTTTGAGATCCAGAATGGGACGGAACGGATCGTCCTTTTTGGGAACAACGAAGTAAACTGAATATTGGCCGGCGCCCCTTTCGTGAACTGGAACCGGAACGATTGCCCCCAATTCCTGAAGATTGAGCAAGGTGTGGCAAACCGCAGGCCGCTTGGAATGGCCGCAAGGGGAAACGATGTAGAGATCCGACAGGTGTCTGGCAAACCTAATGTGTAGCCGTGCTCTATCACGTCGAGGACCCAGAGGTCGGAAGTGATCTTGGCCCACTCCTCAAGAAACATGGAAAGAAGCCCACCTAAGTTTCGTGCATAGGAATGGACCGGCAGCATTTCATTGTGGGGTAGACTTTGAAGAAGTGGACTGCTGATGGCCGTCTCAGAAACCACGGCGTCCACGAAAGGAATGGGACCAAGACTGGGACCTGGATACTCCTCCCCTGGGAAAAGAACCACGGGCACTGCTGACATAACGGCGATTGCCCCTGAAGCGAGAACGAGACGGGCCAAAAGACCTTGACTGTTTGGGACAGTCCTCTGGCAGCTTATGGACCCTGTTTTCACCCAAGGACTTAATAAGCTGCTCCAGGTCCTCTCCAAAAAGCAACTTACCCTTAAAAGGAAGATTGCCCAACCGAGCCTTAGAGGAAGCATCAGCAGACCAATTGCGCAACCAGAGAAGACGTCTGGCAGAAACCGCTGACACCATAGCTTTAGCTTGGACCCGAAGCAAATCATACAGAGCATCCGCCCCATAAGCAATAGCACCCTCCAAACGTTCAGCTTGCTCAGCCTGTGCAGACGGGAGGTCCTGGGTGCTGAGTAACTGCTGCATCCACCTAAGGCTTGCCCGCTGCATAAGACTGCTGCAAATTGTTGCTCGGACACCAAGAGCCAAAACTTCAAAAATGCGCTTTAAATAAAATTCAAGCTTACGGTCTTGAATGTCCCGTAAAGCAGTCGAACCCACCACTGGGATGGTAGTGCACTGTCACAGCTGTGACAGACGAATCCACCTTGGGAATTTTTAAAATGTCCAAGCAGTCCTCAGGGAGAGGGTATAGCTTATCCATAGCTCTCCCAACACGAAGTCCAGACTCAGGAGACTCCCATTCCCTGAGGAGGAGCAAGCGGTGTATGGGATGAAAAGGAAAGGAACGCGGTAAGGCCCTGAGTCCCGCCAGGACCGGGTCCACGTTTGGAGTCATAGCTGTAGCGACAGAATCTTCTGGGGGAGGGTCAATTCCCAGTTCTTGAAGAACGAAGGGAATAAGAGGCTCCAATTCTTCCCGCCTAAATAAACGCAGTACACGCGGATCATCACCTTCTAGGGGAGGGGGAGTAGAATCCTCATCATCCCCAAAATTGCGAGGGTCCACCGGAGGGGGGGTGGTGGGTCCGCGGCGGGAGGGGGGCCCCCGGGACCACGCGAACCCTAACGGGGCCCTGAGGGTCCAAAACTTCCTCAGAGGAAGGCCTAGGTGGAATTGTACCGGGGTACAAATTATATCGCAATGACAGAGAGGAACACTCGGGAGGAGGTGTGGCACTTCATGTCCGGGATGGCATAGAGTCCAACAGGATAAACATCCTGCATGAGACTAAATACAAAATTGAATCTTTATGGGTAGAAATCCCTTGTGTGTCGGGGAAGACTATAGTGATAGGGGTATACTACCGTCCACCTGGTCAAGATGGTGAGACGGACAGTGAAATGCTAAGAGAAATTAGGGAAGCTAACCAAATTGGTAGTGCAGTAATAATGGGAGACTTCAATTACCAGAGAGAAAAGAAGCAAAACCTTGCACATAAGCAAGTATCACAGTACGCTGGTGCAGGATAAAGATTTAATCACCATTAATTTCTATGGTATACTTTACTTGAAAAATTGAACATCAAGGATATATATAGTTCAAACAGGCAACTCCATGAATTCCAAGTAGTACTTTAAACTCGGTCCCCCGACACGGTCCCGTGTTTCGCCAGGCTGCGTCGGGGGGGAACCAGGGGTACATTCAAATCTAAAGTGTAAAAACAGATACAAATCAACTCAAATAATTGGTGAGAAAGGCTACGTTGTAACATCCGTTTAGCGAAAGTACATACCTCTAAAATGTCACCCGGAGCGCGCAGGCTCTCACAGGTGTCTGACATTTAAACACAGGAAAAGGCGCGAACGTGACAGATTTCGCGAGAGCTGTCAAAATTTTCTTGACAGTTCCCGCGAGAGCCGTCAAGAGCCAGCAAATCTCGATGGATCCATCCCTAATAGAACAGATGCCACTCAATTTCTCTATTGAGGCCCTGGGGGGCAACCGTATCAAGCGTGAAGATCCACCTCTGCTCCCTCCGGCCCAAGGCCTCGGGGAAGTCCCCACCCCGAAGGGGGGGACGTACAACCTCAATTACTGAAAAAAGAAGATCGGAGACGGTGTGACCAAATTCAATCCAGTGCAAAACCAGGGGCTCATCTACTCTATGAAGGCGAATGTTTGAGCAATGCTCAATCATGCGAGTCTTTAACATCCGAGTGGTTTTTCCTACATAGAGTAGAGAGCAGGGACATTTTATAATGTACACTACACCCTTTGTAAAGCAGTCTGATGTAGAGCGGAGTTTAAAGATACGCCCCGTTCGAGGGTGTGTGAACTCAGAAGACGATGTCGTATGGCTGCACATAGTGCAGCGGCCACATGGACCGTGTATTCCAAAATTGTCAGGACTATCATCTGAAGGAGATGTGTGGACCAGCCGGTCCCGCAGATTTTTCCCCCAGATTTTTCACTCAGTGAATTGAGTGTCTTACGGAAGGGGCTTTCCTTTGTTCCCACAATTAAGGGGGATATGTTTGAGGTGTTTACACACCTTCACCGTTTCTTTAGGTTACTGAGGCTTAAACTGTTTTTTAAGGATACTGCACCCACTATTGACTTGTCAGTTGTGCGGCCTCGGTCTCGATGGATCCCTCCTGGCCCCATTGATGCCACGCTTGGGGCATTTGAACGTCTAGTCAGCAGGGATGTACATAATATTTTTTCTCATACACCATTTGTTCGATATAATTTGACTAGGGCTGAGTCAAATGCTATAGTCACCCTGTCGGGGGACCATTCCATCACTATTAAACCGGCGGACAAAGGAGGTGGAATAGTGGTCCAGGATCGCTCTGATTATGACTGTGAAGCACTTCGGCAATTGAGCGATCAATCTTTTTATAAACCACTACTGACTGACCCCACTGAGTCATTGAAGAATAACATTAAACTAATAGTGCAACATGCTGCTGACCGACATATGATTACTGCCAAGGAGCAAAAGTTTTTGACGACACCCTTCCCTATAATGCCACATTTTTATACATTACCCAAAATTCACAAAACCCTGATACACCCCCCGGGTCGCCCCATCGTCGCTGGCATTGGCTCTCTCCTTGAACCGTTGTCACAATTTGTGGATTGTTTTTTGAAGCCCTTTGTGCCACTGATTCGATCCTATGTGAGGGATTCCACACATCTCATTTCTTTGCTATCGGAACTGAGTTATCCGACTGGCTCTTTTTTTCTGGTCACGTTGGATGTGGTCTCTCTGTACTCCAACATACCTCAAAATGAGGCCTTACAGGTTATTTCAGATACTTTAGATAAACAATCCCATCCGCATCGCGTGTCTACCTCTTTTTTAACTCAACTAGCAGAGATCGCGCTTACCAATAATTTTTTTCGGTTTCAGAATGCCCACTTTCAACAGGTTAAAGGCACGGCTATGGGGGCCACCATGGCCCCCAGTTTAGCGTGTTTGTTTATGGACCATTTTGAGTGTCAGAATGTTTACCCTTCCGAATGGTCTCAGTTCATATACGCATGGCGTCGTTATATTGACGATGTACTGCTTATCTGGACGGGGACAGATATTCAGTTTTATTGTTTCTTGGATTGGCTTAACTCAGTGAGTTCACATATTCAATTTAATTCTTGTATCCATCCACGGACAATAGCGTTTTTGGACATCACCATAACTACTGGGGTAGACGGTTTTGACACCACCCTCTATCGCAAAGACACAGACCGTAACACTTTGTTGCAGTATCAGAGTTGCCATCCCCGTGCTTTGCGGGATAACATTCCCTCTGGACAATTTTTACGTTTACGCCGATTGTGTTCTACCCGTTCAGAATTTTTGGTACAAGCGCGCTTGATGAGTGAACGATTTATGGAGCGCGGTTACCCGCATAGAGTGGTTAAACGGGCCTTTAAAAGGGCGTTGTACTCTAACCGGGAATGGCTATTTTTACAGTCTACTCACTCAGAAGACGACACTAACAATTGCATTTTACCATTCTCGATTCAGGGGAGAGCCATTTCCACGATGATCAGGAGACATTGGGCATCTTTGGCTATGACTGAATTGTTTGACAGTTCATTACGTTTTACTTTTAGACGGGGGAAAAATCTGCGGGACCGGCTGGTCCACACATCTCCTTCAGATGATAGTCCTGACAATTTTGGAATACACGGTCCATGTGGCCGCTGCACTATGTGCAGCCATACGACATCGTCTTCTGAGTTCACACACCCTCTTTAAACTCCGCTCTACATCAGACTGCTTTACAAAGGGTGTAGTGTACATTATAAAATGTCCCTGCTCTCTACTCTATGTAGGAAAAACCACTCGGATGTTAAAGACTCGCATGATTGAGCATTGCTCAAACATTCGCCTTCATAGAGTAGATGAGCCCCTGGTTTTGCACTGGATTGAATTTGGTCACACCGTCTCCGATCTTCTTTTTTCAGTAATTGAGGTTGTACGTCCCCCCCTTCGGGGTGGGGACTTCCCCGAGGCCTTGGGCCGGAGGGAGCAGAGGTGGATCTTCACGCTTGATACGGTTGCCCCCCAGGGCCTCAATAGAGAAATTGAGTGGCATCTGTTCTATTAGGGATGGATCCATCGAGATTTGCTGGCTCTTGACGGCTCTCGCGGGAACTGTCAAGAAAATTTTGACAGCTCTCGCGAAATCTGTCACGTTCGCGCCTTTTCCTGTGTTTAAATGTCAGACACCTGTGAGAGCCTGCGCGCTCCGGGTGACATTTTAGAGGTATGTACTTTCGCTAAACGGATGTTACAACGTAGCCTTTCTCACCAATTATTTGAGTTGATTTGTATCTGTTTTTACACTTTAGATTTGAATGTACCCCTGGTTCCCCCCCGACGCAGCCTGGCGAAACACGGGACCGTGTCGGGGGACCGAGTTTAAAGTACTACTTGGAATTCATGGAGTTGCCTGTTTGAACTATATATATCCTTGATGTTCAATTTTTCAAGTAAAGTATACCATAGAAATTAATGGTGATTAAATCTTTATCCTGCACCAGCGTACTGTGAGACTTCAATTACCCCAATATAGACTGGGTAAATGATTCATCGGGTTACGCTAGAGAGATAACGTTCCCAGATGGAATTAATGATAGCTTTATGGAGCAATTGGTTCAGGAACCGACAAGAGAGGGAGCATTTTTAGATCTAATTCTCAGTGGAGCACAGGACTTGGTGAGAGGTAACGGTGGTGGGGCCGCTTGGCAATAGTGATCATAATATGATCAAATTTGATTTAATGATTGGAAAAGGAACAGTGTGCAAATCCAAGGCTCTCGTGCTAAACTTTCAAAAGGGAAACTTTGATAAAATGAGAAAAATTGTTAGAAAAAAACTGAAAGGAGCAGCTACAAAAGTAAAAAATGTCCAAGAGGTGTGGTCATTGTTAAAAAATACCATTCTAGAAGCACAGTCCAGATGTATTCCACACATTAAGAAAGGTGGAAAGAAGGCAAAACGATTACCGGCATGGTTAAAAGGGGAGGTGAAAGAAGCTACTTTAGCCAAAAGATCTTCATTCAAAAATTGGAAGAAGGATCCAACAGAAGAAAATAGAGTAAAGCATAAACGTTGGCAAGTTAAATGTAAGACATTGATAAGACAGGCTAAGAGAGAATTTGAAAAGAAATTGGCTGTAGAGGCAAAAACTCACAGTAAAAACCTTTTTAAATATATCCGAAGCAGAAAGCCTGTGAGGGAGTCAGTTGGACCGTTTAGATGATCGAGGGGTTAAAGGGGCACTTAGAGAAGATAAGGCCATCGCGGAAAGATTAAATGATTTCTTTGCTTCGGTGTTTACTGAAGAGGATGTTGGGGAGGTACCCGTAATGGAGAAGATTTTCATGAGTAATGATTCAGATGGACTGAATCAAATCACGGTGAACCTAGAAGATGTGGTAGGCCTGATTGACAAACTGAAGAGTAGTAAATCACCTGGACCGGATGGTATACACCCCAGAGTTCTGAAGGAACTAAAAAATGAAATTTCAGACCTATTAGTAAAAATTTGTAACTTATCATTAAAATCATCCATTGTACCTGAAGACTGAAGGATAGCAAATGTAACCCCAATATTTAAAAAGGGCTCCAGGGGCGATCCAGGAAACTACAGACCGGTTAGCCTGACTTCAGTGCCAGGAAAAATAGTGGAAAGTGTTCTAAACATCAAAATCACAGAACATATAGAAAGACATGGTTTAATGGAACAAAGTCAGCATGGCTTTACCCAGGGCAAGTCTTGCCTCACAAATCTGCTTCACTTTTTTGAAGGAGTTAATAAACATGTGGATAAAGGTGAACCGGTAGATATAGTATACTTGGATTTTCAGAAGGCGTTTGACAAAGTTCCTCATGAGAGGCTTCTAGGAAAAGTAAAAAGTCATGGGATAGGTGGCGATGTCCTTTCGTGGATTGCAAACTGGCTAAAAGACAGGAAACAGAGAGTAGGATTAAATGGGCAATTTTCTCAGTGGAAGGGAGTGGACAGTGGAGTGCCTCAGGGATCTGTATTGGGACCCTTACTGTTCAATATATTTATAAATGATCTGGAAAGAAATACGATGAGTGAGATAATCAAATTTGCAGATGACACAAAATTGTTCAGAGTAGTTAAATCACAAGCAGATTGTGATAAATTGCAGGAAGACCTTGTGAGACTGGAAAATTGGGCATCCAAATGGCAGATGAAATTTAATGTGGATAAGTGCAAGGTGATGCATATAGGGAAAAATAACCCATGCTATAATTACACAATGTTGGGTTCCATATTAGGTGCTACAACCCAAGAAAGAGATCTAGGTGTCATAGTGGATAACACATTGAAATCTTTGGTACAGTGTGCTGCGGCAGTCAAAAAAGCAAACAGAATGTTGGGAATTATTAGAAAGGGTATGGTGAATAAAACGGAAAATGTCATAATGCCTCTGTATCGCTCCATGGTGAGACCGCACCTTGAATACTGTGTACAATTCTGGTCGTCGCATCTCAAAAAAGATATAATTGCGATGGAGAAGGTACAGAGAAGGGCTACCAAAATGATAAGGGGAATGGAACAACTCCCCTATGAGGAAAGACTAAAGAGGTTAGGACTTTTCAGCTTGGAGAAGAGACAACTGAGGGGGGATATGATAGAGGTGTTTAAAATCATGAGAGGTCTAGAACGGGTAGATGTGAATCTGAAATTGAAAGGTGGAAATTGAAAGGTGGAAATGATCAATGTGTGGAGAGAGACGAAGAAATGGCAGAAATATTAAATGAATACTTCAGCTCTGTATTCACTAAAGAAGACCCTGGAGAAGGACCATTTCTACACAAGAAGCTGGAGGGTAGTGGAATAGATGAAAATCATTTTACAGTAGAAAATGTATGGGAAGAGCTAAAGAATCTGAAAGTGGACAAAGCCATGGGGCCTGATGGGATTCATCCAAGGATTCTGAGGGAGCTCAGAGATGTGCTGGCGGGTCCGCTGTGTGACCTGTTCAATAGATCCCTAGAAACGGGAGTGGTGCCGAGTGATTGGAGAAGAGCGGTGGTGGTCCCGCTTCACAAGAGTGGGAACAGAGAAGAGGCTGGTAACTACAGACCGGTTAGCCTCACTTCGGTGGTGGGAAAAGTAATGGAGTCACTGTTGAAAGAGAGAATAGTGAAATATCTACAGTCCGGAGAATTGATGGACCAGAGGCAGCATGGATTCACCAGGGGAAGATCCTGTCAGACAAATCTGATTGACTTTTTCGACTGGGTAACCAAGGAATTGGATCAAGGAAGAGCGCTAGATGTCATCTACTTGGATTTCAGCAAAGCTTTTGATACGGTTCCGCACAGGAGACTGGTGAATAAAACAAAAAGCTTGGGAGTGAGTGCCGAAGTGGTGACCTGGATTGCAAACTGGTTGACGGACAGAAGACAATGCGTGATGGTAAATGGAACTTTCTCTGAAGAGAGAGCGGTTTTAAGTGGTGTACCGCAAGGATCGGTGTTGGGACCGGTCCTGTTCAATATCTTTGTGAGCGACATTGCGGACGGGATAGAAGGTAAGGTTTGTCTTTTTGCGGACGACACTAAGATCTGCAACAGAGTGGACACGCCGGAAGGAGTGGAGAGAATGAGACGGGATTTAAGGAAGCTGGAAGAGTGGTCGAAGATATGGCAGCTGAAATTCAATGCCAAGAAGTGCAAAGTCATGCATTTGGGGAGTGGAAATCCGAATGAACTGTATTCGATGGGGGGGGAAAGGCTGATGTGCACGGAGCAGGAGAGAGACCTTGGGGTGATAGTGTCTAATGATATGAAGTCGGCGAAACAATGCGACAAGGCGATTGCAAAAGCCAGAAGAATGCTGGGATGCATAGAGAGAGGAATATCGAGTAAGAAAAGGGAAGTGATAATCCCCTTGTACAGGTCCTTGGTGAGGCCTCACCTGGAGTACTGTGTTCAGTTCTGGAGACCGTATCTACAAAGAGACAAGGACAAGTTGGAGGCGGTACAGAGAAGGGCGACCAGGAAGGTGGAGGGTCTTCATCGGTTGACATACGAGGAGAGATTGAAGAATCTAAATATGTACACCCTGGAGGAAAGGAGGAGCAGGGGTGATATGATTCAAACTTTCAGATACTTGAAAAACTTTAACGATCCAAAGACAATGACAAACCTTTTCCAACAGAAAAAAATCAGCAGAACCAGAGGTCACGAGCTGAGGCTCCAAGGAGGAAGACTAAGAACCAATGTCAGGAAGAATTTCTTCACGGAGAGAGTGGTGGATGCCTGGAATGCCCTTCCGGAGGAAGTGGTGAAGTCCAAAACTGTGAAGCACTTCAAAGGGGCATGGGATAAATATTGAGGATCCATCAGGTCCAGAGGACGCATATAAAGAGCAGGTAGTAAAATACTGCACGGAGCGGCAGTAGCCACAGAGGCATTCACGGAGCGGGATGCCAGTGGCCAGTGGTAGGTGTCCACCTTCATGGAGCGGAAGGATGTAGGGCTGTCATCTCCCAATTAAATAAAAAACAAAAACAAAAAACAAAACAGGGATGGGATCCATCAGGTCTAGAGGACACATATAAAGAGCAGGTAGTAAAATACTGCACGGAGCGGCAGTAGCCACAGAGGCATTCACGGAGCGGGATGCCAGTGGCCAGTGGTAGGTGTCCATATAAAGAGCAGGTAGTAAAATACTGCACAGAGCGGCAGTAGCCACAGAGGCATTCACGGAGCGGGATGCCAGTGGCCAGTGGTAGGTGTCCACCTTCACGGAGCGGAAGGATGGAGGGCTGTCATCTCCCAATTAAATAAATAATAAAAAAACCCAGGGATGGGATCCATCAGTTCTAGAGGACGCATATAAAGAGCAGGTAGTAAAACACTGCATGGAGCGGCAGTAGCCACAGAGGCATTAACGGAGCGGGATGCCAGTGGCCGGTGGTAGGTGTCCACCTTCACAGAGTAGAAGGATGAAGGGCATCCATCTCCCAATTAAAAAAAGAAAAGAAAAAAAGAAAAAAAAACAGGGATGGGTTCATGGGCTTATAGGTATTACCAATTATTAGGCTTTTCAATATTTGATGATAGTTAATGTGACTTTCAAGGCATTCTTCACTTTCGGTGCATGTCCGGCATGACTCCTTGCTTCAATGACAGGGGAAAAGAAAAACTGATACTTCACACATTTCCAGCATTGCCCTCTGCTTCATGGCAGAGAGCTATGCTGCCGCTTACCCAACTAATCAAACTTAATATTTCACTTGGAAGCAGCTCCAGCACTGCTCTCTACATTAATGGTGGGGGTGAAAAGGGAATTAGAACATAAGGTTACTAAGAGCCAAGAGAAACAGTTAAGTATGAGAACAAATGTGTGAAGCTTGCTGGGCAGACTGGATGGACCGGTTGGTCTTCTTCTGCCGTCATTTCTATGTTTCTATGTTTCTATGTTATTTACTCTTTCGGATAGTAGAAAGACTAGGGGGCACTCCATGAAGTTAGCATGGGGCACATTTAAAACTAATCGGAGAAAGTTCTTTTTTACTCAACACACAATTAAACTCTGGAATTTGTTGCCAGAGAATGTGGTTAGTGCAGTTAGTATAGCTGTGTTTAAAAAAGGATTGGAGGAGAAGTCCATTACCTGCTATTAAGTTCACTTAGAGAATAGCCACTGCCATTAGCAATGGTAATGTACTACGCATTACGTGTCATTTGCGTTGCAAACATTAGTACATTCAAAATGGTTGTGCGTTTCACTGCTGGCATGATTAGTCGGAAGACTTTCAGTTGTTTCATTCTTCAGGGGTCATGAAATTGAACCCCTTCATTCCCCCCTTTGATACTTCAACTTCGGGTAGAAGGCAGAAGTATCACCCTTCATGATCTGGGTAGTAACTGAAATGACAAAAAAAAAGAATTAATACCAGTGTAATTTGAATTGAGCCCTAAGTGTTGCTAGGTCGTTGGTTGCTTCACGGGTTTGAGACGGGTGGACCCTATTGGTGTCACCCCCCTTTGTAGCCCGACTTACCCTAGCAAACAAAGTGGCTCAATAATGTTAGTTAATTTTAATGAGTGCAATTCTATAGGTTAGTGGTTAGGTATTCATTATCAGAATCAACATCAGGAATATCAGAATCATCGGTAGTGTCATAGTCAGATGAATCATATGAGGGGAAGGTGGAGACAGACACATACTTATTGATCATCATGACATGAGCAGCCGCTCGTCGATCAGCAATATTTTCAATCATGGATCGGAGATTCCTGAAAATAAGAGGGAGACATAAAGGGAATAGAATACAGGTTAAAATAAGAAATAGGACAGGAAGGAAGAGTTCTTTAAGTCCTGGGATAGAGGTAAGCCAAGTGGGTAAGGATGCTGTCCAATCAAGAATTCCAGTCCACGTCTGCACAGGAACATGTGCCAGTCGGATCATTCGATCAGTGATCTCTTCAATGACCTTACTCTTGTCATCGACCTGTAAACAGCAATTAGAAAGATTAAATTTTCCACATACACCTCCTTCCTGGGCTAGGAGGTAATCCAAAGCCAATCGATTTTGGTAAACAGCGGTGATAATTTTGGTGTTCTGCTTGGCGAGGATGTTGAGAGCCAAGGCAGAGTCATTTGTGAGTAGTTCTAGTACTGCTTGTAGTCGGATAATACGGTTGAGCATATAAATAGGGGTTCTATATCCATAAGAACCATCCTCAGCCCACGTAGCCGGACCGTAATATTGTACAATTCTTTCAGGAGGCCACTCCTGATCTTTCCAGTCTCCAATGGATACTTTAGAATTTCTACGACGTTTGTTTGGTCGCATGGGACTGTATACTGGTACACCTAGGGTTTCTCCAGCAGAGATAGGAAGTAAGAAGAAACTGGGTCGAATTGTAGCTAAGAAGCAGGTTCCGTACCAGTGTGTTGGCAATTGTTCATATGCTCTTCGCCCACATACGAAATAGTAGCCATCTGGGGCAGTAAAGATGGTAGTGGGCACGCCTGCAGCAGTCCATGTCTTGTTCAAGGTTGATTCAGTCCAGATGGGAGTAGGCATGGTAGAATTTTCCGTCTGCCACCATGTATGGTTGGTTAGATTGGCTGTGAGAACCCCAGTACATGGAGAGTTTCCAACAGGTATGGTATAGATACGCGAACGTTGTCGAGATATACATTGTCTGCCAATCACATCAGTCTGGAGGGCCCACTCATATGGATGAGTTTTACGGTTGTAGGTAACAGTTGTGTTCAATGTATTAAGGTCAGATTGGAATGTTTCTTTGGCTTCCCAAGGCCATTGCTCTCCTGTATTAGTTCCTCCACATACAAAACAGTTCTTGACTTCGAGAGAGAGAGCAATATTCTCAGCCAAATTAACGAACATGTTCTTTGCTTGCTGGGAAGTTGTATGTTTCTTTAATTCCTCAGTTGCATGAGATATTTCATCGAAGAAAGACTGGTAGCCCACTACGGTGGTCTGGTGAATAATTGGACGAGGTTTGTCTCTCCGCTGTGTGATAGTAATGTATGTCATGGGGTCTTTCCCAGTTCCGTCGATACCAAATCCCCAAGTATCTTGCCAGGGGAATCCTTCACTTCTTATAGGCCATTGTATAGACACAATGTTACCAGCTACTTCAGTTAGCCGCCCTATTCCATGGCAACCATGGTAACCTCCTCCAGTGTAGTCGCAGACTAGAGCCCATCCTGACAGTGTAAGGTCCCCTACACATGGTGTCCAACTGGATGGATTGGCGACTCGGTTGTATGGACAGAGGTATTTATGTTTGGACTTATAGGAATTTTTCCAGGCTTGAGAACCACAATGAAGTGCATTTGGGTGTTTATCAATGGCTTCACAGGCATCAAAGGTTATTGTCACAGTAGACTCTCCTCCCATGAGGACTTTGGTCGAGTTGATGTAGTACAAGATACCTTTTCCTTCTGGTATAATGCTTGATGTGTAGCTTTTTGGTAGTCCTGCAGTGAGGGTAACATTGTAGTACTTAGGAGTAGTTGGAGTATGACAAATGATTTTGCTACCCTCTAGACATCGATGAAAAGATTGATAGCCTTGGGTAGTATTCAAGGCACAAACAGGTAGTGTGGTACAGGACGCAGGAGGCTGAGATTGGTGGATGATTGTTGATACAACTTGAAATCCATCTTGAGTTGTAGTGCGGATTAGCTTGATACATTCTGTACAATTCTTGCTCAGTGGCAGGGAAAGAGAGGTAATAGACTTGCAGAAGAGTAGTAAAAGGATCTGTAGGCTGATTGACAAATTCCGGTAGAAGGTAGTTGCTGCGTAGATCTTTGAAGTCAGTATCTGTGACATTGCTTTATGACGTAGATAGTTGCAGTCATGAGTTATGGAGTCTGAAAGGAAGGAAAGAGATGGACACGTTAATATTGTTTAGAAATTACTGAGGTCTTTTACTCAGGACTAGCATCGTGCCTGCCTTGGGTGAATCTTAACTTGTGGTCCCCAATCCTGGAGACTTGCCAATTGGATGCAGCTGGTTTAATTCGTGACCAATGAATCCATGAAGGGCATCCAAAGACTTTAACTGCTGTTGGAGTGGTCAGTAACATAGTATACGGTCCTTTCCATCGGGGTTGGAGGAAATCAGACTCATCCCAATCTTATATCCACACAGAATTCCCGACCTGGAATGGGTGGATCGGGGTTAGCAGGACTAATGGCTCAGTGTCACAGGTGTAATTTTGAATTGCAATGACTGTGTTATATAGTCCTTTGAGTTGGTTACTGAGGGACATTTCCCCTTGTATCTGCAATGATTCAGGAAAAGATGGAAGGGGTGGTGGTCTTGCATACATCATTTCATAAGGTGTTAGACCAGACTTTCTTGGAGTGCATCGGACATGTAGTAAAGCTAATGGCAGGATGTCTGGCCATTTAGTTTTTGTTTCTTGACACAATTTAGCTAACTGATTCTTTAAAGTCCTGTTAGCTCGTTCAACTGCTCCGCTGCTCTGAGGTCTCCAAGCGCAGTGCAGGTGCCATCGGACACCCAAAATTTGACTCAGTCGTTGTGTGACTTCACTGGTGAAAGCTGGTCCATTATCTGAATTTATTTGTCGTGGTAATCCGTATCGCGGTAAGATTTTATGGAGAAGCAAAGACACTACCTCCTTGGCAGTCTCAGTTCGTGTAGGTATGGCTTCGATCCATCCGGTATAAGTACAGACAGCTACCAGCATTGCTCTGTATCCTTTTGAAGGAGTCATGTGGGTGAAGTCGACTTGGCAAACTTGGAACGGAGTAGTCCCTCGTAGTATATGTCCAGGGGCTGGACCAGGTCCATTTCTTGGATTGTTTCTTGCACAGGTGACACATTGATTGACAGCATATTTAGTTAGCTGTATGAGTCTGTTAATGTAGTAAGTTTTTGCCAATAGAGTTGCTAATGCATCGCGACCAAGATGAGTTTTATTATGGGCTTCTTTTACAATGGTCCAAGCCAGTGCGTCGGGTATCCACACCCGGTCTCCTTGTACAATCCACCAACCATCCTGCTGGTGGAATTGTTCAGTTTGCGCCCAGTCATTTTCTTCTGCCGAGTAGACAGGGATTTCAACCGGAAATTGCAGTAGTGGGCAGGTTTTAGTTGAGGTGTGTAATTGACGTTCACGTGCTACTTCTTTTGCTGTCTTGTCTGCCCATTGGTTTCCTTAGGCGATGGGATCTGATTTCCCGGTGTGGGCTTTACAATGCATGACAGCTACTTTCTTTGGTGCCCACACGGCATCTAGCAACTGATGTATTTCAGATGCATTAGCTAGTTGTTTCCCTTCAGCAGTTAGGAATCCTCGTTCCTTGTATAAAGCTCCATGTACTTGGATAGTAAGGAAAGCATACTTGGAGTCAGTATAGATGTTAACAGTTTGTCCTTCCGACAACTGTAGAGCCCTGGTGAGCGCAATTAGTTCTGCTTTTTGCGCTGATGTCCCCTGGGGTAAGGGCTCGGCTTCGATAATGTCGTCCTCGGAGACCACAGCGTATCCAGCGACCCGGACACCATTTAGAACCTGGCTGCTTCCATTGGTGAACAAAGTCCAGGCTCCCTGCCAGGGTTGATCACGTAGATCGGGTCGGCTGGAATGTACTGTAGCCATGATTTCCTCACACTTATGAGTGACTGAAGTGGGAGTTGGGAGTAAGGTTGCAGGGTTCAGATTTTTACTGTCCTGTATTTGGATCTCTGGAGTTTCACATAACAGAGCTTGATACTTTATGAGACGTGAATTAGTCATCCATTTTGGCCCATGAGTCTCTAGTAGTCCTTGAATAGTATGGGGAGTTGTTACGTTCAGAGTTTGACCAAAGGTTAATTTGACTGCTTCTGGAATGAGTAAGCATGCAGCCGCGATGCTTCAAAGACACCCAGGCCATCCTTTTGCTACATTGTCCATTCCTTTTGAGAGATATGCAACAGGTCGTTCCCACGAGCCTAGAGTATGAGTCAATACCCCAATGGCCATTCCTTTCTTCTCATCAACGTATAGATGAAATGGTTTCATTACATCTGGCAACCCTAGAGCAGGGGGTTCAATCAAGGCGTCTTTCAGTTGCCGTAAGCTTGCTAGCTCGTGCCCTTCCCATTGAAAAGTTTGAGACTCTGATTCTTTGCCCCGCAACTTGTCGTACAGAGGTTGGGCAATAACTGCATAATTAGCAATCCACAGTCTACAGTATCCTGCAGCTCCAAGGAACGCTCGAAGTTCCTTCTTACAAGTGGGTACAGGTTGACCTCTTATTGAACTGGTGCGAGAAATTCCCAGGCAACGGGTTCCTCCACGTATTTGGAAGCCTAAATATTCCACTTCCAACTCACAGATTTGCGCTTTCTTTTTACTTGCACGATATCCCTTTGAGTACAACGTCTTTAGCAGCTGAAGAGTGGATACTTCACATTCGAGGTACGTCTCTCGAAACAACAGAAGATCATCCATGTATTGTATTACTGGCCCATACTTCACTTGATACATCTTCAAGTCCTTTGCCAGTTGCTCACCGAACAGCGTAGGTGAGTGCCTAAACCCTTGAGGCAACCTTGTCCATGTGTACTGCTGCTTTATTCCAGTAGGTGCATTTTCCCATGTGAAAGCAAAAATCTTTTGACATTCCTCCGCCACCGGGACGGAGAAAAAGGCATCTTTGAGATCAATGACACTGTACCACTTTGAGGCAGGGGAGACTTGGGCTAGGATGGAATATGGATTTGGCACGAGGGCTACTAGATCTTCTACTTGGCTATTCACTTTCCTTAGGTCCTGTACTGGTCAATAATCATTAGATCCAGGTTTCTTTACGGGCAATAAAGGGGTGTTCCAAGCAGATCGGATTCGTCGGAGAATGCCCAAATCGTACAGTCTCTGCAGATGTATCTGGATTCCTTGCCTGGCCATATATGGAATGGGGTATTGAGGTTGATTAATCACCTGTGCATTCTGTTTCATCTCAATCCAAATAGGGGTAGCATTGATGGCTATTCCTCCTGGGTTTTGTTCGGCCCACACTTTAGGTACACTATCCATTAGCTGTCTGCGCTTTTCGTTGAGGACGGTGTTCTCTCCATAGCAGTGCGTAATGTGCTCAACTACAGGAAGGTGTAATCTCCATTCTTCTTGGAGTGGGCAAATGAGAGAGACTGGGTTATCTGCGAAGGATGCTTTGATTTCTCCAGTGGATTCGAACTGTAAATTGGCTCTTAATTTGCAAAGAAGGTCTCTCCCTATGAGTGGGACTGGGCATCCGGGGACATAGAGGAACTGATGGGATACTAATTGTCCCCCTACTCGAACCTGTCGTTTCTGGAGAAAAGGAGCGATAAGTGGCTTTCCGGAGGCTCCTACGATGGAAATAATTTTGGAAGTGGGCGTGGTGATAGCGGTAGTCATGACTGATCTTTGTGCCCCGGTGTCTAACAATCCTTTAAACGTCTCAGTCCCTACTTTGATTTCTACTAAGGGATCCAGGGGAAGATTTCCCTTGTCTAGTCATGTTTCACTGTCTTCGCCGGAAGTTTCTCCTACGGCCATCTGCCATTCAGCTCCTTTTGGTTTGGACGGAGTGTATCTTTCCTGCTTCATTTGCAGGGACTCAGGGCATTCAGACTTCCAGTGTCCTTCTTGTCTGCAGAATGCACATTGATTGGCTCCCAACGGCATCCTTCCACCTCTGAACGATCCTCCTCCTCTACTCGCTCGTCCTCTGGCCGGCCCCCTTATGGGCGACCTGCCCCTTCCTCTTAGTCCAGGATATCCTTGGTAGTGCCTGGACGAGTTTCCGAAATTAGTTTCTTCCAACGCTGCGGCTAACAGACTAACACTTTCTCTTAACTTTCTACTTTCTTTCTTTTCCTTATCTCCGTCCGGCTCTCGGTTTACATAAACTTTGTCAGCCATGGCTTTTAATTGGCTAATAGTCATTCCCTCAAACCCTTCCGACTTTTGTAACTTCCGGCGGATATCGGGATAGGATTGTCCGACAAAACTCATCACTATAACGGACTGACTTTTGGGATCCTCTGGATCAAATGGACTGTATTGCCGATATGCGTCCATCAATCGCTCCAAAAAGATTCCGGGGGACTCGTCTCTCTTTTGCACCACGTCTTGAATCTTTCCCATATTTACAACTCTCTTCTTCCCTTTCTTTAAAGCTTCAAGAAAGGCGATTTGGTATGCAGCAATGCGCTCGCGCCCTGCTGCGGTCTGGAAATCCCAGTTGGGATCGGCAACTGGGGCTTGTGCTCTCACTGCTTCATCCGGATTACCGTCTGCCCCAGCTCTTAATCGGGCTGCCTCTTCCAGATTTAATTGTATTTGTCGGCGCTCTTCAGTGGTAAAAAGGATGGAGGCTAGATGCCGAATGTCAGCCCAGTTGGGGTTATGGGCTGCAAAAATTCCCCTTAAAAAATCTATCATCTGATCTGGTTTATCAGCGTAAGAGGGACCAAGCTGTTTCCAGTTAAAAAGATCACTGGAAGTAAAAGGTATGTAGGTAAATAACTTTATTGTTTGTGTAGTATGATATTCGTTTTCTTCAGTCGGGACCACGGGAACTACAGTGGTCGTTTCTCTAATTGGTAGCTGCAAACTTGCGGCTTGGGTTTTACTGCGAGTGCCGCCTGCTACGGACGACTCGCCGCCGTCTTCAACTTTTGCCGCTGCCGCTTCAAGCCGTGCTTCGGGAATCGGCACTAGTTCAGGATCAGCTTGGGCGGTGGCGGGGGCTGAGGGACTTGGTGGCGCATTATATGCTGGAGGGCAGCTAGGGATATACGGTGGCAGCAGAAGATGTTCTGCGTCAGTCGGTACTGCGGGCGGCAGGGGTTTAACTTTTTTTTCTTGAGTCCGTGCATTCCTTTGCACTACAAACATGGCCGCCGCAGATGACGCATGGTCTTGTATTCCCAAGATGGCTGCCCTTCCCTTTCTCTTCCGGTTTGGGGATTTCCGGTCTCCCATTTTGTTCACTTGCGCCACCATTACGAGGGCGGCTCCCTCCACTAACTTCTTTGCCCATGACGGAGGATTCTCAATGACTGCAAGCCAAGCAGTTATGTACGGTAAATCCTCAGGGCAACCCGTTTCCCCCGGTTTCAGGGCTATATTCAGGACCCTTGTGGCCGTTTGGAAATTGAAAGTTCCTGCCGGAGGCCAATTTACACACAAACTGGGCCACCTATGGGTGCATCGCTGAATCATTCCGGGTTTCGTACATTTACGTTTATCGAACACTTCACTATAGTGCTCCGTCATGGCTTTTAGCGGAGTTGAATAGCCCCCTCCCATTAGGATAGAATTACAGACAGAGGAGGGAAGGGAAGACAGATAGGTAAGGGGTCCGTATCCGCCAGACACAAAAGGGTCACAATTGCCCCGACTAGAACGCGGTCGCCCGGTCTAGAACTGCGAGGCCATTCACTCTCTTTCACACAACAAGAAACCTATTCCCGCTACTTTATACTTTACTCGTTACTTATAATTCTCTTCTTTTGCGCGTGGCTTTCGGAATACAATTCCTACTAACCCACGGCGTGGGGTGTGATCAAAGCCCCCTCGGTCCGCTTGGGGATGGACCGGTTATTTGCTACTCTTTTAGCTATTCTTTACTTTTCCCACCATTCCCATAATACTCGCCTGCAGGGTTCTTCCGATCGTCACGAAAGCCTTCTTCCCAGATCACCAGCCCAGAGGTCTCAGAAGACTGTCTGTGGAACGGTCCCCTCAGAAACCTGATCGCTGAACTCAGCGGTGGCCACTCACCAGGTGCGTCTGGGGGATCGCTCCGCCACCAACCCACCGGACTCACTGGGGGGCTAAAATAGCGTCCCCGGTACCTCCTGGCTGGCTCGCCAAATGTAACCGTCTCTTTTTAGTCAGTAAGGAGGCCCAGACAACTGATCCGTAAAGATAGACTTTTATTGCCAGCAAGATGCAGCTAAGACAAAGGCTTAGTACAACTGCATGCCACGCCCCCTTAGGAGCAAACTTTTATGCACTTTACAACTCTTATCTTTCACACATGCGTTCTGATTTTTGCTGAACAAACAATTCACAAACTGCTGAATAAGCATTTGCTAGTGTGATCCTCTAGGAGGTGTAGCTTATGATCATATTATCGTTTTGTCATTTAATTGACGTGTTAGACATTTTACAGCGGCATTCGTATTAATACAATACAAATTATTATTCCAAAATGGAGTTACGTTATGTGTTAGTGCGCAACTGCGTCACTACGCATTACGTGTCATTTGCGTTGCAAACATTAGTACATTCAAAATGGTTGTGCGTTTCACTGCTGGCATGATTAGTCAGAAGACTTTCAGTTGTTTCATTCTTCAGGGGTCATGAAATTGAACCCCTTCAGTAACATGGAATAGACTTAGTTTTTGGGTACTTGCCAGGTTCTTATGGCCTGGATTGGCCACTGTTGGAAACAGGATGCTGGGCTTGATGGACCCTTGGTCTGACCCAGTATGGCATTTTCTTATGTTCTTATGGAGAGTAGGGAACAATACTAGGGGGGTCCATATCCCTTTGCAGACTGGCCAGATATGAATCATACATTAAAAGTACAAAATCCGACGAAAAACGGGCCCGGGCCAAACTTTTCACGGGGGGGGGGGGGGGGGGGGGGGTTTGAAAAGGCGAGGGGGGGTCAGAGCCAGCACCCTGAGAGCGAACCAGGCTCAAATCGGGCGCAAAAAGCGAAAAATTCGAGTCCCCTGCATCCGGAGAAGCAGGGAGAGAAAAATCCAAGATGGCCGCCGCAGCCGCGCGATCCTGCGACAAAAAAGGCTTGGCAGCACGGCGGGGAGTCCTTCTCCGAGGCTTAATTGCTGGCGATTCAAAAGAGGGACCTTCACCCCCCCCCCCAAAAGGCACCGAGAACAAACCCCTTCACGGGCAGTGTTGCCAACCTCGCTTATTTACCGCGAGATTGGGCTTCTTTTTGTAGTCATTCGCGGGTTTTTTTTCCGATTCGCGGGTTGCTTTTAATTGGGCTATTTTTTCTGCCAGTCGCGTTTTTTTGGGCTTGTTGGGCGGGACTTGTGCTCTGAATCATGTTACAGTGATTGGCTGCTGCTGCTGCTATGAAGCCTGTCCATAGCAGGCGCACCCTATCCCTATATTGCAGCAGTAAGCCAATCAGAGCAGGAGCTCAAGTCTTGTTGATGCACACGACACATTTTGTGGGCAGACCCAGGCAGCACAGCAGCGCACGTGGGCGGAACGGGAAGGCCCCAGCGCAGCATTGGAGCGCAACAGCAATGGAATCCAGAGTGTGCAGCTACAGCCAGGGATCAGGAGGGAAGGAATTAGTATGTTGGGAGGGGAGGAATGAGAGTGTGGGGGCCAGAGATGTGCTCGGAGGGATTAGGGAAGGGGGAATGAGAGTGTGGGGGCCAGAGATGTGCTCTGAGGGGTTAGGGAGGGAGGAATCAGTGTGTGCGGGGCCAGAGATGTGCTCAGAGGGGGGAATCAGTGTGTGCGGGGCCAGAGATGTGCTCAGAGGGGGTTGGGGAGGGGGGAATGAGAGTGTGGGGGCCAGAGATGTGCTCAGAGGGGGTTGGGGAGGGGGGAATGAGAGTGTGGGGGCCAGAGATGTGCTCTGAGGGGTTAGGGAGGGAGGAATCAGTGTGTGCGGGGCCAGAGATGTGCTCTGAGGGGTTAGGGAGGGAGGAATCGGTGTGTGCGGGGCCAGAGATGTGCTCTGAGGGGTTAGGGAGGGAGGAATCGGTGTGTGCGGGGCCAGAGATGTGCTCTGAGGGGTTAGGGAGGGGGGGAATGAGTGTGTGGGGGGCCAGAGATGTGCTCTGAGGGGTTAGGGAGGGGAGGAATCAGTGTGTGCGGGGCCAGAGATGTGCTCTGAGGGGTTAGGGAGGGGGAATCAGTGTGTGCGGGGCCAGAGATGTGCTCTGAGGGGTTAGGGAGGGGGGAATCAGTGTGTGCGGGGCCAGAGATGTGCTCTGAGGGGTTAGGGAGGGGGGCAGTCAGTGTGTGCGGGGCCAGAGATGTGCTCTGAGGGGTTAGGGAGGGGGAATCAGTGTGTGCGGGGCCAGAGATGTGCTCTGAGGGGTTAGGGAGGGGGGAATCATGTGTGCGGGGCCAGAGATGTGCTCTGAGGGGTTAGGGAGGGGGGAATCAGTGTGTGCGGGGCCAGAGATGTGCTCTGAGGGGTTAGGGAGGGGGCAGTCAGTGTGTGCGGGGCCAGAGATGTGCTCTGAGGGGTTAGGGAGGGGGGAATCAGTGTGTGCGGGGCCAGAGATGTGCTCTGAGGGGTTAGGGAGGGGGGAATCAGTGTGTGCGGGGCCAGAGATGTGCTCTGAGGGGTTAGGGAGGGGGGAATCAGTGTGTGCGGGGCCAGAGATGTGCTCTGAGGGGTTAGGGAGGGGAGAATCAGTGTGTGCGGGGCCAGAGATGTGCTCTGAGGGGTTAGGGAGGGGGGAATCAGTGTGTGCGGGGCCAGAGATGTGCTCTGAGGGGTTAGGGAGGGGAGAATCAGGGTGTGCGGGGCCAGAGATGTGCTCTGAGGGGTTAGGGAGGGGGGAGTCAGTGTGTGCGGGGCCAGAGATGTGCTCTGAGGGGTTAGGGAGGGGGGCAGTCAGTGTGTGCGGGGCCAGAGATGTGCTCTGAGGGGTTAGGGAGGGGGGAATCAGTGTGTGCGGGGCCAGAGATGTGCTCTGAGGGGTTAGGGAGGGGGGAATCAGTGTGTGCGGGGCCAGAGATGTGCTCTGAGGGGTTAGGGAGGGGGGAAGTCAGTGTGTGCGGGGCCAGAGATGTGCTCTGAGGGGTTAGGGAGGGGGGAATCAGTGTGTGCGGGGCCAGAGATGTGCTCTGAGGGGTTAGGGAGGGGGGAATCAGTGTGTGCGGGGCCAAAGATGTGCTCTGAGGGGTTAGGGAGGGGGGAATCAGTGTGTGCGGGGCCAGAGATGTGCTCTGAGGGGTTAGGGAGGGGGGAATCAGTGTGTGCGGGGCCAGAGATGTGCTCTGAGGGGTTAGGGAGGGGAGAATCAGTGTGTGCGGGGCCAGAGATGTGCTCTGAGGGGTTAGGGAGGGGGGAATCAGTGTGTGCGGGGCCAGAGATGTGCTCTGAGGGGTTAGGGAGGGGGGGAATCAGTGTGTGCGGGGCCAGAGATGTGCTCTGAGGGGTTAGGGAGGGGGAATCAGTGTGTGCGGGGCCAGAGATGTGCTCTGAGGGGTTAGGGAGGGGAGAATCAGGCTGTGCGGGGCCAGAGATGTGCTCTGAGGGGTTAGGGAGGGGGGAATCAGTGTGTGCGGGGCCAGAGATGTGCTCTGAGGGGTTAGGGAGGGGGCAGTCAGTGTGTGCGGGGCCAAAGATGTGCTCTGAGGGGTTAGGGAGGGGGCAGTCAGTGTGTGCGGGGCCAGAGATGTGCTCTGAGGGGTTAGGGAGGGGGGAATCAGTGTGTGCGGGGCCAGAGATGTGCTCTGAGGGGTTAGGGAGGGGGGAATCAGTGTGTGCGGGGCCAGAGATGTGCTCTGAGGGGTTAGGGAGGGGGCAGTCAGTGTGTGCGGGGCCAGAGATGTGCTCTGAGGGGTTAGGGAGGGGGCAGTCAGTGTGTGCGGGGCCAAAGATGTGCTCTGAGGGGTTAGGGAGGGGGGAATCAGTGTGTGCGGGGCCAAAGATGTGCTCTGAGGGGTTAGGGAGGGGGGAATCAGTGTGTGCGGGGCCAGAGATGTGCTCTGAGGGGTTAGGGAGGGGGCAGTCAGTGTGTGCGGGGCCAGAGATGTGCTCTGAGGGGTTAGGGAGGGGGGAATGAATGTGTGGGGGCCAGAGATGTGCTCTGAGGGGTTAGGGAGGGGGGAATGAATGTGTGGGGGCCAGAGATGTGCTCTGAGGGGTTAGGGAGGGGGGAATGAATGTGTGGGGGCCAGAGATGTGCTCGGAGGGGGGTGGGGAGAGGGAAATGAGTATGCGAGGGCGTTAAATGCTATAAAAAATAAGTTTCAATCTCACGTGTTTTGGGCTTTTTTTGGGCTTGTTTTTTTGGAAAAAAGTGCTTGTTCTTTCATGAAAACCTGGCAACACTGTTCACGGGAGAGCCGGGAGGCCGACTCTCCACAAGCAGTGCAGCACAATGGCGCGCATGAGAGCAGGAGCCGCGATGTAATTAAGCAAAACAGCTGAGCTGGGAGCCCCAGAGGAGTTAGGTAGGAGATTGAACCCCGCTCTCTCCTCAAATAAAACTGCTGCCTTAAAGTTAAATTTAGTAAATATTCTCTATTAGTTTTTTTTTTGTTTTTTTTTAAAGAACTGTATGAAAAACAAAGCTCTGTTTAAAAAAGTGACAGAAAAAAGTTTTAGTTCCTCACAGAGACAGGGGAATGAAATTCATCCCTGAAAGGCACATCTGAGGAATAGACCACTCGGGGCACGCCAGCAGTGGGGAGAAGGACTGACACCACCAGTATCACCCACACAGGTCACCGGGAAGGGAACCTAGGCTGATAATAATCAAGGGGCAAAGCCCCCTAGGAACCCCAAGGGGGAGGGAGACAGAAGTGTCTGCCCTAAACACAGTCAGTGAGAAAAGTTCTCAAAACAATTTTTTTTTTTAATTTTTATTAATATGAAGTAGACAAAAAAGGTACTTGCGTGAGCTTGCCCCAAAGAATAGAGTAGACAGAGAGGGCAAGCTAAACAGGGAACCGAGAGAGTGAGATGTTCCAGATGTTGGAGACAGTTGAATACTGAGAGTTCCGGGGGTAGGTTCTGTCCTTATATGGGTTAGCCTCAGAATTCTGAACTGTCTCCACCTGCTGGAACGGGGGCTTAACCCATGTTCTGGACTGATCCGGGTACGTACAGGGAACTATAGTCTGGTGTTTTTAGTAGCTAATATGTTCCAAAAAGATGTGTAAACCACTGAACAGCAAAAGCTGACCTGAATAAATAAAAAATAAATGACTGAGAGTCTGCACAAATGAAAGGGATCCAGGACTTGCTCTTGTGGGATATCCCCCGCCCTCATGGCTAGGTGAGAAAGGCACAAAAGTAGGGCAGCCCTGTAACCCAATCATTGGTGCATTTCATCTGGGCAGGACACAGGCTGGTATCGGAATGCCTGGAGACTGCTTCAAGGTAGCGGCTACCCGCTGGGCTCACTTCTTAATTTGTGCCTAAAACATTTTCCCCTGCCCAAGAGATGCATCAGAGCCCGAGATAACGCAAATGTCAGGGTCCAGGGCTCAGCGGTTCCAATCCCAGCCCCGGCTTCTGCCATCCCCCCCCAGGACGAGGGAGACATCTGTGACCTAACTTGGTTAATGTGTCTTGTAACTAATTTGAGGAAATGGCACACAAGCCATCCTTTGAAGTATTAACGCCGCTGATTACAGCAGGTATATACAAATCAGACAAACCATTATTATCATTACTATTATTATTAGCAGCTCTCTACTGTCCAGGACCCTCCTGGAAGGGGCGCAAGGGGTCTCAGTCTCTGCCCTTTGACTTTCTTTTTATCACCGGAAGAGCAAGAGAAGGGTCCAGGGCGGATCCGGGCTCTGTTTGCACCGTGTCCAGGTTACCTGGAGCGAGGTCTCGGAGAGCGGCTGGGCCGGTTCTGCAGCGCCAGGCTTGGCTCTTCCTTCCGCAGGCGGGGCTAGGACGCCGCTCCCTTCTCTCTGCCGCGCGTGCTACCGGTGCTGTTGGAGGCGGCCAATCAGCGCTCAGCCTGCAGCGTCAGTTCCGCCCCTCCCTCACCTTTAGGTCCGACCGCAGCTTAACCCTCACCAGAAGGGATTGGACCAGTAGAGGAGGAGGATGGCGGTGGCAGGTGAGAAGCAGATTTGGGGGGAGGGGCTGTATATGCATGCATGCATGCAGCCGGGAAGGTGGAGTTAGTGCATAGCAAGAAGCACAGTGCTGGGGTCCCGGTAGTTAGTAGAGTTACAGCAGCTGCATATAAGTGCAATGCTAGGTGAGCCCAGCATCCTGTCCTCAGCAGAGGCAGTATCCTGCCAGATCCCATAAAATAAATCTAATTCCTGTTATTCACTCCCAGCTTTCTTTAGTCTTCCTGGTTAATAATGTGTGTTATGGACTTTTCCTCCAGGAACTTGTTCCAAACCTCTTTGAAAATCAGCACTGCAAAGAGCACATGGGTAATATTTATAATGCTCAGAGTAACTGACTATACCTCCATGTTCAGAGTATATGGAGTTTATCAGTACTCAGCAGAATGAGTGATGTGCTCAGTAAGACTCTGTACTTAGTGTATGGTGGTAATTACAATATATGGAGTTTATTGCTAATTAGCAGACTAACTGTAATTATTTCCACTTGCAGGGAGGAGAGCCCTCATTGTCTATGCCCACCCGGAGCGGACCTCATTCAGCTGTGCTATGAAGGATGCTGCCCGAGAAGCCCTGCAGAGGAAGGGCTGGGAGGTCACTGTGTCTGATCTGTGTGCCATGAAATTTAACCCTGTGCTCTCTCGGGAAGATATTACAGGTACTGACCCCTGTGCCATGAACTTTAACCTTGTGCTCTGTTGGGAGAGTGTTAGGAGTACTGACCCTTGTGCTATCCCAGGAGGATGATACAATTGCTGTCCTCTTCAGAGTCCTGATGTGCCAGGGCCTGGGTTCTGCTTCTCTCTCTCTTTTTTTTTTTTTTTTTGGTATAGGTGACCCCAAGGACCCGGATAATTTCAAGTATGGTAGCGAGTCCATGCTGGCATGGAAAGAGGGACGGCTTAGTCAGGACATTGTAGAGGAACAGAAGAAGCTGGATGCTGCGGACCTCCTCATATTCCAGGTCAGAGACATTCCCAAGCTGAGATTGATGCAGAAAACTGAGTGTTCAAACTGTGTGCTGAACTTAAGTTTACTAACTTGCAGACTAACTTTTTTTGAACTCCCGACACAGTAAGCTAATGTTATGCTAACGCATCGGGAGTTAAAATGTGTGTAATGAGAACTTGCATGCAAACCCCAGTTAAAATGCATGCTCAGCACAGGCTGAATGGGGAGGCAGGTGGGTGTGTGGGGGGGGGGGGTTTCACCAAACTCCAAACACACTGCTGAATGGAAAGGAAAGGGAAATACAGAAATGTGTCTGGGGGATCTTTTCCTAAAGTTTCTGGGGCCTTGCCTGCTTCATTAGGGACTTGGGTTGGTACTTCCCAGTGGCAGGTTCCCGATGCAATAGCTGGATAGCAGTACCACCACTCCTCTCTGATCCACAGACAAACCAATCAGGTAATAGACATGATTTCTCTGCACTGGTACCAGTGAGGAAAATATTCAACACTTAACTAAAATGCTAGCTCTGAGCACTTACAAGAAAAGTGAGACCCAGGAAACCCTGATTTTGGTTTGGGGGTTTTCTAATAATTGAACTTGTGGATAAAGGTGAGTCAGATGTGGTGTATTTGGATTTTAAGAAGGTGTTTGACAAAATCCCTCCTGAGAAGCTTCTAAGAAAACTAAAAAGTCATGGGCTAGGAGGCGATGTTCTTTCATGGATTACAGAGTAGGATTAAATGGTCAATTTTCTCAGTGGAAAAGGATAAATAGTGGAGTGCCTCAGGGATCTGTACTAGGACTAGTGCTTTTCAATGTGTATATATACATAAATGATTTGTAAAGGAATAAGACGAGTTAGGTAATCATATTTGCAGATACAAAATTATTCAGAATAGTTAAATCTCAAGTGAATTGTGATACATTACAGGAGGACCTTGCTAGACTGGGCATCCAAATAAATGGCAGATGAAATTTAATATGGACAAGTACAAGATGCATTTAGGGGAAAAATAACCCATGCTGTAGTTACATGATGTTAGGTTCCATATTAGGAGCTACCACCCAGGAAAAAGATCTAGGCGTCATAGTGGATAATACATTGACATCGGCTCAGTGTGCTGCAGCAGTCAAAAAGCAAACAGAATTTTAGGAATTATTAGAAAGGGAATGGTGAATAACACGGAAAATGTCATGTCTCTGTATTTCTCTATGATGAGACCACACCTTGGCTACTGTGTACAATTTTGATTGCCTCATCTAAAAGAAATAGTTGCACTAGAGAAGGTACAGAGAAGGGTGACCAAAATGATAAAAATGATGCAACAGCTCCCCTATGAGGAAAGGCTAAAGAGATTAGGGCTGTTCAGCTTGGAGAAGAGACGGCTGAGGGGGGATATGATAGAGGTTTTTAAAGCTGAGAGGTCTAGAATGGGTAAATATGAACCTGCTTACTCTTTCAACTAGGAGGCACATGTAAGACTAATCGGAGAAATATTTTTCATTCAGCGCACAATTAAGCTCTGAAATTTGTTGCCAGAGGTTGTGGTTAGTGCAGTTAGTGTAGCTGGGTTTAAAAAAAAGGTTTGATAAGTTCTTGGAGAAGTCCATTAACTGCTAATAATCACGTTGACTTAGAGAATAACCACTGCTATTACTGGCATCAGTAGCATGGGATCTACTTAGTGTCTGGGTACTTGCCAGGTACTTGTAACCTGGATTGGCCACTGTTAGAAACAGGATGCTGAGCTTGATGGACCCTTGGTCTGACCCAGTATGGCAGTTTCTTATTTTTATTTATTTATTTAAAATATTTATATACCATTTTACCAATACAAAAATTGATCAAAGCGGTTTACAACTTATGTTAATAAAATATAAGAAATAAAATACAGTTGGAAAAGAAAAATGCAATTCAAAATATGATAAATATAAATCAATATAAAAAATCTTAAGGATTTATAGACTATCATTAAATAAAAATACTATAGGTTAATTACCATTATTTTAACAGAACTAGGACAGGTAAGAAAAATATAGAATACAGTCTTAACAGTCAGCCTGACATTTTAAAAAATGACCCTCATAGTAATTTGAGAGATGTTATGAGGAGCCACTACTACCGAATGCTTCCTTAAAGAAAATATTCTTTTCAGCAAAATTTTCAATTTTAATGGCTAATAACCAAGCAATGCATGACCAAGGGCCAGCACAGCAGCACTAGAAACTTTACTCCATCTCTGACCAGGAGTACAGTCTCCAGCACTAACTAAACCTGGGTTAAGCTGATGCACCTCTTTGCATGGGGGGTGGTACTGCTTAATGCCCTCATTAGCATGAAATTTTCATGCGAGGGCATAGTTTTGCACTCACATTTTGTGCGTGTGAAGCTCCTTGCTGCATTGGCAGTAAGGTTTACCTGCACAACTATGAGTAAAACTGTGCATTCTGCTGTGTGCACCTCCTTGCATCACCCTGTAAATCAGTTCTTGCTGTCAAGCTGACCTCTGACCTTTTAGAATAGATTTTGGTATTTCTTGTTTCTGGCCTGGTCTGACAGTACTAGTTTGATATATGAGCAGTAGTATGTCTGACACTAAGCTTTTTCATAAAGTAAACAGATGTCCACTCCACAGGCTATATCAATGTCAACCTGCTTTGACAGCTTCTATGTGTGTCTGAATGCCAGTAGTATTGTCATTTAACACATAAGTGTAACAAAATCTAACCAGCCTTTAAATCACTCACTGGTGCTTAAAAAAAATAACTCAGTGACAGGGGAGATGGAAGGAGTGACAGGGAGGTGGGGGGGGGGGGGGGGGGGGGGGGCACTCCTGTGACTCTGTGCTGGAACAGCTCCCTGCCAGACAGCCTGAGCAATCCCTGTGAGACTGCCTGCTCCCATCTCTCCCTGTTAATGCTCAGCCCCTCAGTGGGTTGTACAGGGAAAATGTGCGTGCATTGAGTCAGGTACAGAAATACCATCAAGGGATGACCTTATTCCCTGCTGTAGAAACTGAAACATTTGCTCTTTCAGTGATGGGGTACCTAGCCAATGCATCCCTGTCAGTTGCATTGCACTGAACTGGCTTATTGTTTGACTGTCCTTTTCATGTGGGATATTGCAATTGTTTGAGGCACAAGCAGAATCTGCATTATGTGTGAAACCTGCACTGTTGCTGCCAGTGCTGTAGGTTTTCTGTGGTAGGGCTGTATGTGTGTGCGCATGTGTGAGGGAAGCTCGTACTGCTGCTGCTGGTACTCTACCTGTCCTGTGGTGAGGTGTGTGTGTCTGTGAGGGAAGCTTGCATTGCTGCTGCCTGTGCTGTGGTGGGACTGTGTATGAAGGTGGGTTGCATCTATTGCTATAGATCTCCTTCCTTCCATTAGCCTGAGTTGGCCCAAATCACAAAGCACAGCGGCAGTGTAAAATAAATTCTGCTTTAAAAAGTAGCTCAGTGACTATTAGGTTACATTCTTTCTTGCTCTGCTGCAAGGACATTGACAAGTGGTAACTTGAAGCAATTCCTTAAAATCTCTTGTCATTCACAGAAGAATGCAAATACCAAATGTTTGTTTTTGAATGCAGAAGGTGATGGTTATTGCTGCCTTTGTTATCCAGAAGTGGGGTGGGGTTGCTGCTTTGGCCAGAAGCCACTGCTGTGTTTGCTAAACTGACTCTGCCCTTTGGGTTTATGGGGTACTGGTTATATTCCAACTAACCTGTTTGGAGCCAGTGAGGGGCAAGGGATTGAATACTAATGAACCTTTTAAATGTAAGTATAAAAGGTGCAGCTGCCTTTGTTTTAGAGGGAGATATGGGGATAGATCCATGAGATGAGGGGTTTATCTACAGCTTAGCAACAAATTGAGGGGAGATAAGGTAGCTTCAGCACAGGCTGAACCCACATTTGAATTCAAGAATAGGGGGGAGGCATCACTGACAGGCCAAATTCTGATTTATCTGGCTGTCTAAAAGTGGGTAGGAGCTGCCAGATTGCTGGATAAGTCAGTACATATCAGTTTCTGGCAAGGCTGCTACTTGGGGTAAAGTACTTATCCAGCTAAGCATCAGCAAACAGCACCAGATAACTGGATTAGTACTGACTTGTTTAGCAGCTGGGATGTCCAATCTCCACAGCGGACAGACAGAAGCCACACCTTTCATGACCTCACTTGGGGCTATAAAGAAGGTGGGCCGTGGCCTATACCAGTAGTCTGTCTCCAGGAATGGTGGGCATGTGAAGAGGATTTAGCTCTCCGGGGTGGACCCTGGTCTGGTGGCGTCCTTGTTGCTGCTGGACTAATCCCTAGGGGTTACTTCTTCCAGTGCGAGCAGTCTCCCAGGCTCTGCCCTGGTCGAGCGCCTTGGTCATCCTAGTGATATCCATTCCAGGCCCTGTCCTGGATGAGTTCCTGGAGGTCCCCTCCCAGTTGCCTGCAAAACTGCCAGCGAATGGTGCCTGGTCTAGTGCCCTGCAGGTGCTGTAGTGTCCCCAGAGCACAACAGGAATTGTTTACATTCGAAGAATGGTTCCTGGATTCTCAGGAGGTTTGCAAGTCTGTCTCCACCCCTGCCTACCTCTCACAGAAGGAGCAGAACTAGAAACTAGATCGGCTACCAGTAGGCAGAGGCCTTGTCGGGACATAGTACATAGTAGCTGAGCTGGTTTCTTTGTGGATATGCTGGAGAGAGGGCAGCCCTATCTTTAGGCAGCGTGAGGCGGCTGCCTCAGGCCGCAACATTTTAAGGCAGCAAAAAGAGTCCCCCAAAACACCTCTGCAGTGGTTCTTACCCTGTATTCAAATGCAAAACACCCACAGGCAGAAAGAATGCACCAGCAGCTTGGAGGTATGCCACAGACAGCAGCAGCAGTGCATATTTATGATGTAACTGAGGGGATCCTTGGCCCCACGAGTAGGAAGAAGACAATGGCATTGGCACTAATTTATGATATACTCAAGGGGTTCCAGTCCCTGCAAGAAGATAGCGGTGGCAGCACAGATTTTTTACACGCCCACAGGGATTAAAGCCCTGTGAGCAGAAAAGATATCAGTGGCAGTACAGATTTGACGCGCCCATGGGGATCCCAGGCCCTATGGGCAAGAAGGCAGCAGCAGCAGCTAGACATGCATGTGGAGATCCCGGGCCGGTGCTGGATTTTGATGTGCCTGCAGGGTTCCCACATCCTGCCGGTGTATGGGAAGGGGTCGGATGAGTGAGATGCAGTTGGGGGGGGGGGGGGGGGGGGGGGGGAGAGTGAGAGGGAATGGAAGGGAAAGGATTGAGTGTAAAGGGTGGGGAGAAGAGGGGAAGGAAAAGGAGGTAAGGAGTGTTTGAGAAGAGGGAGAAGGAAAGCAAAGGGAGCTGAGAGCAAGGGGTTGAAAGGGAACAGAAGAGGTGAGTAAGAAGGAAGGGAAAGGGGAGCATGTGAGCATACATGTGAGTGAGTATGGAATAAGCATGTGAGCGAGTTTATAGGAATGAGCATGTGTGTATGTGAGTGTGAGCAAGTTTGTGTGTAAAAGAGCATGTGAGTGTGTGAGCATGTGTATATGAGAGAGAATGGATAAACTTGTGTGTAGTCCTTGGCCCTTCCCCTGCTAATCAAGGACAATTTCAGGGTGACTGGCAAGCTGGACTTTTTTTTTTTCTTATTAATTTTAATTATTGGATATTTTTCTGCTGTCTTGACATTTTATTGGTTTTTGGAACTTTTTAAATTTAATGAATTAATATAAAATTTTAGAATGTTCTGTTTGTCAGCTGTCTTGAAATGGTTTGGTTTTTTATTAGTATGGTTTATTATGACTTTTTTATATTTCCTGATTTTGTTTTATGAGGAATGGTGATAATTTGTATTTTACAATTTCCAATTTAGTTTTTGTCTGCATATTTCTATTTTTACTTTATGGTTGCTTTATTCTGTATTTAGTGAATGTCTGTTCTGGTGTGTATTGGAAGTTTTCCTAGCGTGTAGCAGATGGGACTCAGAACCAATGGGTATAGTGTACTCGTGCTAGCAGTTGGAGACGGATCAGATTTCAATCTGACTTCAGTCCCTAGTACATATACCCCTGCAGGAAGTGCAGATCCTCAGTATTTTCCGTCTCCAAAGCAGTTAGGAGCTATCTCACGCTCGCTGAGCGTTCTACCAAATTTTAAAGAAAATTCTTACCTGAAGACGAGCCCTGCACTCCTGCGGTGATACCCTCGGGTCCCTCCCCCAGTTGAGTTTCCCGATGTGATTTCTGTGGTCCCTCGGAGGTAAGAGCCTCTGTCCAGTGGCCGAATCGCGGCAGGAACCTAGCCCCCGAGTGAGAAGGGCTCGGGGGCTAGGTCCCCCGGAGGCAGCCTCGGTCTGGAGCCGTTCGCGGCGAGGACTTAGCCCCCGAGCGAGACGAGTTTGGGCGCGGCTGAGGCAGCGGGTGCACTCTCAAAAGCGGTGGTGAAGGTAGTTGCCCTCTCCCCCCGCAGCCGGAGACCGCCCGGGAAGCGCCGAAGATAAGGTAAGGTAGAAATCTTTACTTGCACCGGTCTCCAAGGATTGAGGACGAGCGCAGGCCATCGGCCGAAGCCAGCGCCACCGGGTTGATCCGCCCTAGCAGGGCCAGACCCCGGCATTTCCAAGGGCTTCCCACGTGGAGACCCTCCAAGGTAGTCGCCATCTTGGCTTAATCTCATCGTTCTCATCGCCGCCGGCCGAGCGCACAAAATTACCTGTGCGCACAAACCTACTTCTGCGCCTAAGTTACACGCTCAAGAACACTCAGTCGCATAAGCGGCACGTGCAAGTCCCGGTCGCACGGACTACGCGCACTCGACTACTGGCGCACACATCCGGGGTTAAGCGCACTAATACGCGTTCAAGTCCACGCACGCGACCAGGCGCTCCGGAGCGAAACATGTACGAGCAGGCAACCTCGACGCCGCCAAGATCTGAAGTAAAATCTCTAGGCCTCTGCTCAGCATGCCACCTCAGGGCCGCCCAGAGCCAGGAAGCCGCTCTATGCACCCAATGCGAGGAGGCCCTGACTCTCCCAGGGCCAGGGACTAGCTCTTCAGGGGGCTCCCTGGAGCTAGCAACCCCCAGCGGGACCCCCTCCCAGCCAGAGGCTCCCAGGGAAACAGCGCCACTCAATGTGGACCCTCGTCTATTTCTTGGGTGGAACTCTTCAAGGGGATTCATGCCTTTGTCCGGATGCAAACGGATTCCCGGGCGGACCAACCACATACATCGCAGGAGGACCCCTATGCCCCAGGCCCCTCAAGACCCAGGCATAGGCCCTTACCGCCAAGTAGTCCTACCTTCGAGGGCATGGACTTCTCAGAAGACTAAGCCAAACCTCTAGAAGAAGAACTCCCCCCGGGGACAGAACTCCACCGAACCATGAGGCGGTTCTTCACAAGGGAGGAGCTCCCGGACCTGGTCTCCCAATGCCTGGCAGAACTAGCGATCCCGGTTTCAGAAACCCAGGGGGACCCCGAGGAGAACCCATTTCTGGAAGGCCTTCGACAGACCTTCCGTCATTTCCCGCTCTTGTGAGCCGCGCAACAGCTTATTGACCTGGAATGGAACACCCCAGAGTCTGCCTTTAAAGGGGGAAGGGCCTTGGCCAGTTTGTACCCCCTGGACCCAGCAACCAGACATGCTCGCTTGCCCAAGAGTGGACGCCATGGTCTGCGCAGTCTCCAAGCACACCACCATCCCGGTGGAGGGAGGAGCAGCCCTCAAGGACACGCATGACCGGCTGGAAGCTATGCTTAAACAGTCATTTGACGTGGCCGCTATGTCTCTTCAGATTGTGGCCTGCTGCACCGTGGTGACACGTGCCTGCTTATCCCAGGCCAGGAACGGCACACCGGGAGATATCCTTGACCCAGCGCTATCCTTTCTAACGGACGCAGCCTCAGACCTCATACGCACAGCGGCCAGAGGAGTATCATCGGCGGTGGCGGCCAGGAGACAGCTCTGGTGCGAAGATCACGACATCAAGGCACGCTCACTTAAAGTTCCCGTGATGCTGGAGTTCCTACAGAGCGGCCTTCAGAAAGGACTGTCCCTCAATTCCATCAAGGTACAGGTGGCAGCACTGGCATGCTTCGGCACCAGGGACGACAGTGATAGCCTAGCCTCTCACCCGGATGTGTCACGTTTCCTGAGAGGAGTCAAACACATTCGCCCACCGCTGAAGTGGCTGGTACCTCTGTGGAACCTCAACCTCATCCTGAACTTCCTATCTGGATCCACCTTCAGATCTCTTAGAGGCCTATCACTCCGTCAGCTGACCCTGAAGATTGTCTTCCTCCTGGCAGTTTGCTCAGCGCGACGCATCTCTGAACTACAAGCACTGTCTTGCCGTGAGCCCTTCCTTAGGTTCACCCCAGGATCCATCCAGCTGCGCACGGTACCATCATTCCTTCCCAAAGTGGTCTCCCACTTCCATCTGAACCAGACCATCTTGCTCCCCTCGGCGGGAGCCCTGGAGAATTCAGAAGAAATCCATAACCTGCGTCACCTCAACATTGGCAGAATCCTCTCCAGATACCTGGAAATGTCAGAACCCGTACGGAAGACGGACCACCTTTTCGTCCTTCACAGTGGGAAAAGACTAGGGGAAGCAGCCTCGCGGGCAACCATAGCCTGCTGGATCAAGGAAGTTATCAAGGCGGCCTACGTAGAAGCAGGGAAACCTCCACCTCTACAGGTCAAGGCCCATTCAACCAGAGCCCAGGCAGCGTCCTGGGCAGAAACAAGAATGATGTCGCCTGCCGAGATCTGCAGGGCGGCAACATGGTCCTCCATCCATACCTTCTCCAGATTCTACTGTCTGGATGTTCAGGCTCGGGAGGACACGGCATTCGCAAGGGCAATACTAAGTGGGTCACAGGCAGCCTCCCACACAGTTCGGAAGTAGCTTTTATACATCCCATTGGTTCTGAGTCCATCTCCTACACGCTAGGAAATGGAGAAATTACTTACCTGATAATTTCGTTTTCCTTAGTGTAGACAGATGGACTCAGCAGCCCGCCCTTGGCTGCCGTCACGCATGGTATTGCAAATGATTCAAGGGTAAGCCTCCTTTCGTTTACCTAGGTCTCCACCCGGCTGGGTTTCGACGCTTTCTGGTTGAGCTCCCTGGCGGTCTCCAGCTATACTCAATCGACCAGTTCAAATTATTCCAGTTAATCAAGTTATAACGTTTATATAGTTACGAAGTTATACAAGTTAATCAAATTAACCAATCGGTCAGTCAAACATATATCCACAATGCTTTGCAAGGAAGAATACTGAGGATCTGCACTTCCTGCGGGGGTATATGTACTAGGGACTGACGTCAGATTGAAATCTGATCCGTCTCCAACTGCTAGCTGGAGTACACTATACCCATTGGTTCTGAGTCCATCTGTCTACACTAAGGAAAACAAAATTATCAGGTAAGTAATTTCTCCAGTAGTTTGTTTAGGGATCTATAATAACCTGTCTTGTTCTGTTTTCTTAAAAGGGGATGTATTGGTATTTTAGGGCCTGGTGTAATATTTGAATTGTTGCATTTTAAGGGTAGGGTTCTTACTGCTTGAGTGCTGGCAGTTAGTGCAGTTTTGGTATGGGAGGATTACAATATTATAATTGTAGTCGTTTATTCATGGCTTTCTTGAGGACTAAGCCCAAACCAAATACATTTTTACAATAGGCTTAATACCATATGGGCTCCAAGTGTCTTTTTTTGCAGCGTCTCCTCTTTGGCATTACAGCAGTGCCATGTTGTAAGTGATATTTTTACATCAGAAGACTGTACTTTGAACATCCTTTTTCATGTAAAATCTGTTATGCATAGTTTTTAATTGTGTGATGCGAGCTGGGGGTTGGGCAGAGCAAGGCTGTAAGGTTCACCAAGCACCTAATACCCTTGCATTGGCCATGAGAGTGCGCCAGTCACACACCTCCCGCTTCCCCAGGGTGCAAATGCTGGGAAGTGGATGGTAGGGTTAAGTGTGGCAGGATTGCCAGCTTCTTAGATCATTGACTCTCTTATCTGCCACACCTCTGGGAACTCTGATTCCTGCCTGTGCACTTTCCCCGCATTTCAACTCATTGAAAGGGCCAGACTCCAAGGGGGGCATCACCTCCTTGCTGTCTCAGTGATTTGACCTGCACTGCACCATCTCTTCTCTCCCTTCAGGCGGCAGGTTGCCTTGAACTGCCCCTGAGCTGAAGTGTAACCTCCTGCTGTTAGACTATTGTCCTAGTTATTGTATAAGTACTACACTTGTAATACACCTAGGAGTTTCCCAAGCAGGCCTGGTAAGACCTGTAAGAATACTGCAGGGCTAAACATTACTCAGTAGGGGTGTGATAATTTGCAGGCAAGTGGGTTAATACCTGACACAGGTCAATACAGTAAAGTGTGGCCGCGGTTACCCTGCTCCTAACCCGCTTTCTACCCAGTTTTCGGCTGTGTTAATCCAACCCTCGATACACTATCCCCTTTAACCTACTCTTACCGCGTCCTTAAATCACCAGGTAACCCCTTCCGCCCGCGGCATGTATATTATATGTAAATGATCGAATTAGCTATTCCCTCCCAAACAGTAACACATGCCCCGACTATCGCTTTTTTACCCTGCCGTGACGCCAAACATCGTGACGTCACGTCTTGAGCGGCCCAATTGCACGCACAGGGGCCGCTTTCGCCCGTGCGATGCATCCATCTTCACGGGCAGCTGGAGGCAGATGAGCCGCGATCGTCGCCACCGATGTCAGTCTCCGGAGGGGGGTTGCAAAAAAAGTCGTAGGAAACTATCAAAGTAGGATTACCCGTCCTCTCTCCCCTCTCTCTCGCAACTTTTTTTTTCCGTTTTTCGATTTTTTTTTTTCCCGCTTTCGTTGCTTCGGGAGGAGGGGAGAGGACTGGGGCTGCCCCGGAGACCAGCACCTATGGACGCGGCCAGGGCAGGTGAGCCGGGGCTGGGGGAAAGTTTGCCACCTACCCTTACCCCTGCCTCTAACGCAGGGGTAAGGGTAGGCGGTAAGTTAGCAGGTTAAACGCGTGGCAAAACGGCAGGCTAAAAAAGCGATAGTCGGGGCGTGCGTTACTGTATGGGAGGCAATAGCTAATTCGATCGTTTACATGTAGTATACATGCCGCTGGCGGAAGGGGTTACCCGGTGATTTAAGGACGCGGTAAGAGTAGGTTAAAGGGGATAGTGAATCGCGGGTTGGATTAACGTGGCCGAAAAGTGGGTAGAAAGCGGGTTAGGAGCAGGGTAACCGCGGCTGCACTTTACTGTATTGACCTATGTATCGGTCTGAGAGTAAGCTAGGGTAGCAGGTTCAGCTATCTCAGAGCTGGTAAGACTATTTTTGGCAGTAGCCCTGTTGCAATGTGGCTCAGGTGTCAATGCCCTTCAGCAAAGCTGTTTAAGGATTTGTTACAGAATTTTTTTTTTAAAGGTATTAACAACTTACCTGAAGTATGAAGAGAGCAGTAGTTACAAAAGTTACCTTCCACTCAGGTCGATACTCTAAGGCAGCGGTAGAAACAGTGCGGCAGTGTCAGGCGCACCCTCGTTCCCCACACGCACAGTTCTCTTCACCTACCGCTCTCTACTCCTCTTCTAATTGCATGCAAATGCATGCCACGGCTGCAAAGCCTTAGGCAAGCGTTAGGCCCGCGCAACCCATTTTACTGTATAGAGCGCCTATACAGTATCCTGGGTTCGCGGGCCTAATGCTTCACGGCTGCGCTGGTATCTGTCATTTCAAATGACATTTGAAATGACAGGTACCAGGAAGTGGACAGTTATGTTCCCCGATGTTCGGCAAACTATGCCCCAGTCCTGTCTCCTCCTCCCGAAGCAAAAAAAAAAAAACAAAACTGAAAAAGTAGCAAGGCTCGGGCCTGCTACGATAGTCCCTTCTCCCTTCTCCTCTCCTCCCGATTTCGGCGCTCAAGGCGGCCGGGTGGGCGTGCATTCATCCAGGCAGAGGGAGCCGGCAGCGAAAGCGGCCTCCGGCTCCCTCTGCCTGGATGAATGCACGGCCCCCGCCGGCAGCGAATGAATGCTCGTGCGATTTAGGCGCTCATGCCTTGAGCGCCGAAATCGCACGGGCATTCATTCGCTGCCGGCGGGGTCCTCTGGATGAATGCACGGCCCCCGCCGGCAGCGAATGAATGCCCGTGCGATTTCGGCGCTCAAGGCAGTCACATGACGTGACGTCACACCTTGAGCGCCGAAATCGCATGGGCATTCATTCGCTGCCGGCGGGGGCCGTGCATTCATCCAGGCAGAGGGAGCCGGCGGTGAAAGCGGCCTCCGGCTCCCTCTGCCTGGATGAATGCACGCCCACCCGGCCGCCTTGAGCGCCGAAATCGGGAGGAGAGGAGAAGGGAGAAGGGACTGCCGTAGCAGGCCCGAGCCTTGCTACTTTTTCGGTTTGTTTTTTTTTTTTTTTGCTTCGGGAGGAAGGGGCAGGACTGGGGCTGCACCGGAGACCGGACGGGGCCAGGGCAGGTAAGCAATGTTTTTACACTTTTTTTTACACCATTTTTTACACTTTATTCCCATTTTAATTTTCGAACACCACACTAACACCAAGTAGAGGGTAGCGGTAAACTAACAGGTTAAGGACGCGGCAAAATAGCGGGTTACAAAGGAGATAATCTGAGCGCACGTCACAGTATCGGAGGGGAATAGCTAATTCCTTCATTATACAGCTAATTCGTTCATTTACATATCATATACATGCTGCGTGCGGAAAGGGTTATGCGTCTGTTTTAAGAAGCGCTAAGGACGCGTGAAACTGGAGACTGTATCGCTGGATCGCCTTACGCGTCCGAATTGTGCGCTCCCAGCACGTTACAGACGGGAAATCTTCAACCGTACGTTACAGTATCGACCTGACTGTAGGACAAATCTGAGGCAAATGCTCCAGGCAGAGCTGCCTGACAAACACCCTCTAATACTGGGTATGGCTGGTTTGGTGAAAGCACTTGCCTACTAAACAGGGGTAATTGGCCTTTAAGGAAATCACTGAGTCTGCAGCTCTACAATGGGCACACAGCAAATGTTAAGGCTTCTGATAGTGGTGCCTGCAGGCTCCTCTTAAAGGGTAATGGTTTGAGCAGCAAGCAGGTTAGTCCTGCAGGCCATTCTGGAATAATGCTGCTCTGTGCAGGGAGCAAGCAGTTCATCCCTGCCTGCTCCTCTTGAAGGATAATGCTCTGTCTACTTAGCAAGCAGGTTCAGCCTGGCAGGCTCCTTTTAAAAGGTGGTGCATTCTTGTTCCTGGGACACAAACCAGCATGTGTTTTTCCAGCAGGAGCATTCTCCCAGGGCCTGCCCTGGCTGAGTCTTTGGAAGGTAAGCCCAGGTGCCCGGGAGGCTATGGAGAGCGGTTCTTGGATGCTCAAGAAACCTGGTAGCTCTTTGTTTAGAAAAAAAAAGCTGCAGTTATGCTTTCCTCTCTGCCTCTACTGCTTCCCCTCCACCTCTGACCCTCTCCTTGACAAAGGAAGAGAAGACATAAGTAGAAGCCATGTCTGTTTATCAGCAGGCAGGGGCTGTTGGGAGATGGTAAGTAATGCTAAGCCATTTTTTTTATTTTCCTTTCGTAGTTCAAAGCTGGGCTATCTGATATAGTTCTATGTCTGTTGTGCCCACAACTGAGAGAGCAATGGCTGAGAGTCCTTATTTACTGCAGGGGAGGGGAAGCCTGACTCCCTGTGGTGGTGCTGGTTTCTGGTTGACTCTGGGGGCACTGCAGTCATAGATGTAACCTTGCATTATGTGCACAAAGTGCCCTGTAATATAATACCACAATGAGATCCACCAAGTTTAGGCTCTGCAGTTCAAGGGCTAACCCAGCAGTAAGAATAAGACACTTCAGATTCTTCCTATTTCTGTTAGAGGATGGCACAAATAATGAAGGACCCACCACAATAGAAATCAAGTTACATCAAGGTCAACGGGCTCCAATTTACCCCGCAGTATCCTCGTTTGCTTTCATGATTTTGCCCTAAAGAAGATAGCAAGCCTGGCCTGGAAGCAGATGCGGTGGTCTTGGGAGGAACAGGAGATATCAGTATACGCGGATCTTTCACAGGCAACCCTGCAACGCAGGCAAGAGCTCAAGGAGGTGTCTGCCTTTCTTAGGAAGGAAAACATCAAGTACCTGTGGCTTCATCCATTTGGCCTGGTATATACCTGGGACAGGATATCATCACAGATCTACCATGTGGGAGACGCCGTTCTTCTGTTAAAGGAGCGTGGCTTTATCCAGATTACTGCTCACAACACACAATCCCAGATACGCAGAGATTCACAGCCGCGCTGGCAAAGGGTTGGAGCACGCAAAAGTAGGCTGAAGCGCAACTCTAACATGCAGAAGCAGCCTGGGGTTGCTACTTGAATGGAGTTTTGAAAACCAAGACTTTTTTTGGTTTTCAGCATTTAGGTGATTCCCTACTGGACACTCATAAGGCTCGGGGTCTTTAAGTAATGGTGATGTTATCTGCATGGAGGTTGGAGCAGATCATTGGTTTACATAGGGGGTGAGGGTAAGTTGGGGAATACATGGGTTCACACATCGGCTATAATACAATTTGAATTTCAAATTTATTTAGGTCTAATGTGTTCTGCTGTGGGGGAGTGCAAAGTACTGTTGGCATGGTTGGGAGATATATGGGCTCCTAGAGGGTATATGGTGATGGCATGTTTATCGACACAGGGCAGGATTTTGGTCACAGGAAAGTGGGATATCTTCTTGACAGTACATGTAATATCAGAATGCCCTCCTTTTATTATAAGTGAATGGCCTCTTTCAAATTAGTCTCCCTTAATGTTAAGGGACTTAATTCGCCGTATAAGCGACTTAAGCTTTTTAAGGAAGCAAAGGCTTTACAAGCCGATATCCTTTTCATTCAGGAAGCTCACTTGAAGGCCCGCTTCGAGAACTTATTGAAATCCCACCAGTACCTGTCCCAATACTGGACACCCAGGGCCAGACGACGAAATATACTGGAGTTGGCATTCTGGTTTCCCAAAATCTGGTATTCACTTGCCAGTCCTGCATTCGTGATCCCCAAGGGTGCTATATAATAATCATATCGGTTGATGGCCTCTTATACACATTGGTGAATATTTATGCCCCGAACCAAGAACAGGGTCACTTTCTAGATTAGACCGGATACTCACACTACATGGTCAGGGTAATATTATCATAGGTGGGGACTTCAACTTAGTTAGAAGCCCTGTCCTTGATTCATCTAAGGGTACTGTCAACCACCCCCATTCATAGGAAAAGATTAGACATTTATGGATCACTGGCATCTTATAGATGTCTGGAGAGTGCATAACCCTGCCTCTAGATCTTATACTTTTTTACTCGACACCTCATGACGCACACTCGAGAATTGATTATTTTATGATTGATACCCTATTGTCTCATGCTACCGCAAACCCAGATATATTCGCAGTGGCGTGGTCAAACCATGCAGCCATCACCATAGACCTCAAGTTTAATTCCTTCGATAGAGGAATGCGGTTCTGGAGGTTAAATGATTCCCTGTTGAATGACAAGGATTGTGTCCGGACTGTTAATGATCGTATTCAGGAATTCTTTCACTGTAATGATATTGGAAGCACTGCCATCAATGGTCTGGGAGGCCTTTAAAGCCTATATAGGGGAGTATTCATTTCCCGGGCATTTTTCTTGAAGGAGAGGGAATGGGACGCCTAGGCTTTGAGGGGTAAGATAGCTACTCTTATGAAGGCCCACCAAGTCACAGGTGCTCCCTGCACCCTACTACAACTTACAAAAGCAAGGGAAGATCTTTTGCGCCTTGAGTCTGCCCAGATGGTTCACTCCCTGTTGCTAACCAAACAAGACTACTTTGAGGGGGATAACAAAGCGGGCAGGAATTTAGCACGCCAGTTAAAGAAAATTACCTATCAGCATTTAATACCAAAAATTAAAGACACAGGGCAATATGCTGACCAATAATACAGATATACGCAATAGATTCTTACAGTTCTATTCTAACCTTTATGCCCCACAACCACATATTACCCAGGGTAAAGTTGAGGAGTTTTTAAGTTCCATTACTTTACCAGAGCTGACAACAGAGGCTCGGGCAACCCTGGAGGCAGAGATCATGTCTCCAGAAATACTACAGATGATGATAACTTTGAAAGTAGGGAAATCACCTGGCCTCGACATTTTGACCGCTCTGTTCCATATATAGTAGCACCCTTACAAAAGTTTTATAATCATCTACGGGAGGGGGGCGAACTCGCTCCGCACTATAACTTAGCTGGCATAACCAGTCTACTAAAGCTGGGCAGAGATCCTTCGCTCTGTGGGTCATACAGACCAATTTCCCTTCTTAATTTAAATATTAAGCTCCTTGCCGAAATTCTGGCCAACTGCATGAATGCTTTCATCACATCTTTCATCAAGACCAAGCAGGCTTTATGCCTGGCAGATTGGCGGGGGACAATGTCCGTAAGTTAATTGATATAATGTGGTGGGCCCATAGAAATAAAACTGAGGCTGTATTTCTCTCAATAGATGCAGAGAAGGCTTTCGATATGGTCCATTGGCCTGTCTTGTTTAGCATCTTGAGGAAGATGGGCTTTGGACCATTTTTCTGCACCTGGCTGGAACGTTTATATAGCGATCCGAAAGCACGTCTCAAAATTAATGGGGGTTACTCAGATTATTTTATAGTGGGCAGAGGAACTAGGCAAGGGTGCCCTTTATCCCTGCTTTTATTTGCTTTATTTGTTGAGCCTTTAGCCGCCGCTATTCAGAAAAATAGCCAAGTGTTTAGGTTCTCTGATCAAGAATTCAAACTTACCTTATTTGCAGATATTATGTTTTCTATTACACGGCCACATGTCTCATTACTAGCAACAGAGCGAGAAATCCAAAGGTTTAGTGCAGCCTCTGGGTTTCAGGTCAATTGGGAAAAATCAGAGCTGCTCAACCTTACTTGTAGTGCCACGACTGTTCTGGACTTGAAAGCGCAGCATCCCTTTCGCTGGGCAGCTCATTCCTTGAAATATTTGGGCATTCAGCTACCATCACACCCGAAGGAGTTATTCCAATTCAATTATATTCCACTTATCGAGAAGGCCTTTGTAGACACTGTTTGACCAGGCTCCCCATTTCGTGACTGGGAAGGATAGCTACGATGAAGATGAATCTGATTATTATATCTGTTACAGTCCCTGCCGATACCAGTTTCTAATAATGCTTTGAAACTATGGCAGAAGAAGTTATTTAGCTTCATCTGGAAGAAAAGACCTCCCAGGGTCAGCAGATTCACCCTTTATCAGTCTAAACTAGAAGGTGGTCTGGGCATCCCGAATTTACAATGGTATTGTGTCCACCCAATTGAGTCCTTTGATAGTATGGCACAATCTTACAGATCCTAAACACTGGGTGGTTATTGAACAATCCCAGATAGGGGTAATGCCACTGTCGGGGATGCCCTGGCAATCCAGGAAAATGTGGAGACCATGCCCCCTAATGCTTCCTACTACAAGGCACACGTTAGCCGTGTGGGATAGATGGAAACCCAAAGTGATTGGCCAGAGGACTTACTATTTCTTAACCCATCTATTCCATAATATTAACTTCTTATCCTCACGTTCCCTGAATGCTTTTTTGGGGTGGAAAAGGCAGGGAGTTAAAGATTGGAGCATATATGGGAGGGGGGCATATTAGCTCCTTTCACACTGTTTGCCAAATGTTTGAGCTCCCAGTTACGGAATTTCTTGCATTCCAACAAATCGGACACTTGTACTAATTCATTACTGAAAGATAATTTATGTAAAGGGAAAACATTGTTTGAGGGGTACTGCTCTCACTCAGCTCCCCCCTAGAGGGCTCATATCAAGTGTATAAGTTGCTTAATACAGCCTTGGCTTCCATACCGTCCCACATCACAGCCTGGAATAAAGATCTACCGGTGGAGCATTCTAAAGAAGATTGGCTCATTGTCTTTGCAAATATCCGTAAGGTATCGATATCAGCTACGCTTCTGGAAAACTGATACAAGCAACTATATCTATGGTACTTTACACCAGAGAGACTGGCAAAAATTTCCAATAGCTGTTCTGGACTGTGCTGGAGGGGTTGTGCCTCTTTGGGGACTTATGATCACATGTGGTGGTCAGGTGACTGTATCAATCTACTCTGGAAAGCAATTGAAAACCTTTGTTCACGGATACTACAAACACCAGTTACTTTGAATATGTCAATAGCTCTGTTACATAGTAATTGTGGACGAGCATCAGTGAAATATCCTCCCTTGCTAGCACAAATCTGTCTAGTAGCCAGAATGGAAATAGCTAGAGCCTGGAAACTGCCCCAATGTCCTGCTCTGAGCGCTGTTGTCATGCGTCTAGACAATGTCTGTACCTTGTATAAAATGACGGCTGTCAAACATAATACCTTGAAGTTTCAGTCTATCTGGGACTCTTTCCTGACCTGGCGGGACACAAAGGCAGGGGTAGACGTCCTGAACCCCATAGCTTAAGATATTCTTTCAGTTACTAGGAACTCAAACTCTGTATTGGTTATAGAATGTGTGATGGGAGGGGGGACAGGTGTTCTACGTAGTTAATGTGTACACAGTTGTTTATTTCGTTTGTACGTAACACTATTCACTTCAATAAAAATGTTTATAACAAAAAAGAATAAGACACTTCAGATTTACTGAAGGAACAGACTCCAGGCTGATGCAATATCGGCGTGCATTAAATGGGCAGTCATGACTGAGCACCCATCCACCGCTCCTGGTTGTGTAATGCAGTAGGCAAATGAGCCGTTGCATTAAAAAGTAGACGCTAGGGAAACTTTGCATATCCCTAGTACCTCCTCAGCATTGGGTGCCCAGGAGAAGTGGCTGTGTGTGGGTTAGGAAATGGACATTTGTTAATTGAGCATATGTTTTCCTGACTGCCAGCAAGACTTTTTTTTTTTTAAATGTTTTTCTGACTCCTTTTTTCGATGGTTCCGACTTAATATCGCCATGATATTCAGAGGAACTACAGAAAAGCAGTATTTTCTGCTACTTTAGGGGCTGCTTAAGGCTTAACACCTGCTCTGGGGCAGGCGTTTAATTTTTTTAGTAAAAATGTGTGCGTCAGGTGCACATTTAGGGGTAGATTTTCAAACCAGCGTGCGGGCGTACATATGCGTGCACTACCTAGCGTGCACACACGTGTACGCCCGATTTTATAACTTACGCGTACAAGTTATAAAATTGGGGGTTGGTGCACGCAAGCTTGTGCACACCGAGCCACACTGCCTTCCCCCCCCCCCCCCCACCCTCCCAGGCCGCTCCGAAATCAGAGCGGCCCTTGGAGGGAGCTTCCCTACCTCCCCCACCCTTTCCCCCTACCTTTTTCTTGTCTTTTCTGTTTTAAAACTTACTGCGGCTGAAGTAAGTTGTGCGTAATCCCTGGCACAGCAGCAAATGGCCGCTGTGCCTGGAGCCTCTGGCCCTGCCCCTGCCCCTTTTTGCAAGCCCCAGGAATGATGCGCGTCGTCGGGCCTTTTGAAAATAGGCCCGGCACGCCTAAAGCCGGTTACATGTGTAACCTTTTGAAAATCTGGCCCTTAGTTTTTATATAAGTGACTAATAGCTTCATCAACATGAATTTACATGTGATGAGTGCTATTAGCTACATGTTGGTTTGGGTGCATGTTTTAGACACGCTAATCCCTTTATTGCATAAGGGGTTATGGATGCACATCCAACTGCAGGTTAACCAGTGCACTAACCTTAGCACATGGTATTGTAGTGACTGAATATGGACATCAAACTTGTCAGCCTGGATGGAAATAGCCGTAACATTCTGGGCAAGGGTTAGATACAACCTGGAGGATATCCTCAGAGGACTCAAGAAGAAAAGTCTTGGTATCTTTTGAATATAGGGTATGTGTTTAAAAAAAAAAAAAAAAAAAAAAAGTCAAGTTACCTACATGTGCCCACTTCTGCAGGGAGGCTACAGTCCGGCATATTGGTGAATCCAGGAGGGTTCCTGGTGTCCTCAGACTTAGCAGAAGCTCAGTTCCATATTCCCAGGTGAGTGTATCACCAGGATCCAATAAGGCTCTGGGTATGGGGCAAGTATGCCCAGTTCCAAGGGTGGCTCTTGACCTAGCAACAGCTCCAAACCTCCACCATCATCTGGTGATGATTAGCAGCCTGACATACACAGGCCACTATGTGCACCCATATTTGCATGTTTTGCTTATAAGTGCCAAGGCAGCTCAGGGAGCTATCAGGCCTCCAGAATAATACCCCACCTTCTCTGACAGGTTGGAATGCAAATAGAACAGGATATCATTGGATGCAAAGGGCAGGTGGCCTCTCGAACCATTAAAATGGGCATCCATGAAGGGCCATTTCAGGAAGCACCCTTACTCGAAGGGATTTATTCTGCTAAGATGCATCAGTGTGGCATGCTCAGTCCTGCAGAGATCCTTATCTAGAAATTTCGCAAGGTCAGGTTCAATCATTCCTACCCAAGGTAATATCAGCTTTCCATATGAAGCAAAGGCCTGTCTAGCCTCAGCAGTGGTGGCTGTCAGGAAGAACATTTTTTTAAACCCATAATTAAGGGGCGGATTTTAAATGCCCTGCGTGCATAAATCCGGCCGGATTTACTCGCGCGCCGGGACGCGCATAAGTCCTGGGGCTTCGTAAAAGGGGCGGGGAGGGGGCATGTCGGGGGCGTTCCTGAAATGACACGGGGGCTGGCCCAGGGGTGTGGCGCCGGCCCGGGGGCATGGTCGAGGCCTCCGCACCAGCCCCTGGGTTGGGTGATGGTGCGCCAGCAGCCCGCTGGCGCGCACAGATTTAAGTCTGCTTTTAGTAGGCGTAAATCTGCCAACAAAGGTAAGGGGGGGTTTAGATAGGGCCGGGGGAGGAAGTGACGTCACCGGAGATGGCTGCCTGAGACCCGAGCTCCGCTCCTCATCGCGGCATAATCGGTGACCATCCGCCTTCTAAACGCAGTTTTTTACGGCGAAAAGCTAAATAATTCATCCCGAAGTACGGGGGAGGGCTCCGATGGCTCTAAAAAAAAAAAAAAAACCCCGGACCTGCAGCATTTTGCTTTCGCGGCAGCGGCTGAGACACAGTGGGACAAAATGGCGGACCATGTGGCCGCGGCGGCGAGCAGGGAGCAGCAAACATCCCTGGAGGAGGCAGAATCACCAGGGGCAGCGGGTGAGCATCCAGTGACCCGAGAGGATTTCCAGAGGTGGTTCGGGGAGATGAGAGACGGGCTGGGGCACCTGAAGTGTGAGATCCAGCAAGTTGCTGCTGATCTCCGGAGAGATTTTGCCGGCCTGGGTGAGCGTATAGACACGCTGGAAAACCAGCATGAAGAACAAGTTAATGCTGTGACGAATCTGCAAAAAGAAATGGGAACTCTGCAACAAGGCATGAGAGATCAGGCGTGCTGGCTGGAGGATCTGGAGAACCACTCCAGGAGGGGCAACCTGCGTTTCAGGGGGGTCCCAGAAGATGAAAAGTACCAAGACTGTCAAAGTTGTTTCGGACATTTGTGCACAAATTTGGCAAGCTTCACAGGCAGAGGAGACCCTTCCTGAGATTCTGCTTGATAGAGCCCTCACCAAGCCCAGGGGTAATTTTCCCAGAGATATTGTGGTTTGCTTCCACAGTTTTTCTGTTAAAGAGAAAATTCTGCAGAAAGCAAGGAAACTGGAAGACTTCCAATGGCACGGTGTGAAAATTGAGATTTTCCAGGATTTGTCACCAATTACCATTAAGAAAAGAAGGGACTTTCGAGAGGTGCTCCATGTTTTGAGAGCAGGGTCATATAGATACAAATGGTTATTCCCTTTTGGATTACAGTTTACGATCCAGGGAGTCTCATCCAGAGTGTCTACTGTGGAGGAAGCGGCAAAGATTTTGCAGGCGGCTGGTCTTATGACATCTAGTCAGGCTGCTAAGCCCCTGGAGGAGATGAGGCCTTCAGCAACCACATCACAGCGCTGGCAGAGAGTCCCTTACGGAGGAAAAAGACTACGCAGGAATTTCAGCGACCATCGGGAGGCCCAGGATACAGAGACTTGAACACTTCAGCTCAGCTTATAGGTTTTCTTTGCTGAGTTATGAGGACGAACCAGAAGGTGGATGGGTGCTGTAAGTGCCGGATCCACCCAGATGGGGCGAAACCTGCGACGAGAAAGTTTGTTTAATAAGATTGATAAGCTTACTGCGTAATTTAAGCTTACAGTTATGTTCAGATGGTCATTTGGTTCTGAATGGATCAGTAGCAGGGAGGGGGTGGGGGGCTCAGGGGATTTAAGCCGATTTCTGAGTGGCGTTAGTCCTTCACACACTGGGGAGGAGGGTCGATGACATGGGGAGGGGAGGGTTGGGGGGAGAGGGCAGGATGGGTTCAGGTAGATGGGAGGGGAGAAATGTCCGTAGAGGCAACTCTTATAATTTTGTCACCAGTAAGACGATGGGGGGTTTGATAGAGCTTGAGGGTACTGGGAATTGCAGGAATAGGTACAAACACATTGCTCATGGGTGAAGTAAAGATTATGTCCTGGAATGTAAAAGGGCTCAACACTTTTCACAAAAGGAAACAATTATTACAGGATTCGGTCCGGGATAAGGTACACATACTACTATGCCAGGAGACGCATTTGCGCAAGAAATATGAGAAACTTATGATATCCCATCATTACCCTGTACTGTTTTATGCAGCAGCTAGTGTAGGCCACAAATACGGGGGAGTGGGGATATTATTTTCTAGGGATCTGACAGTGGATGCCGGATCGGTGGTACGAGACGTAGAAGGCCGATACATTATAGTGAAATTTAAGCTGGGAAACAACATGTACACTGTAGTCAATCTCTATGCGCCAAATACAGGGCAGGGACCTTTCTTTGAACAGTTATCGGAGACTTTAAAGCAGTGGGTGGCGGGTTCCTTAATAATAGGGGGCGATTTTAATCTGACCAGATATCCCTTTCTCGATTCTAATGGAGGAGGTGGCAGTCACTCCCGGAGACACAGGAAAGGGTTCAAAAATTTAATGAGACTGGCAGCTCTTAGATATTTGGAGACTTCACCATCCTACAGAAAGGAATTATTCCTATTATTCACCGGCACATAAAACCTATAGCAGAATAGATTACTTGTTAGTGGACAGGGACTTAGCCAACAAAATATGTGCCTCAGACATATGTCCCATCACATGGTCTGATCACGCGGCTATCACACTGACCCTACATAAACTAGGACTCCAATCTGGCGATAGTTTCTGGCGCCTAAATGAGTTTGCTGGCAGATGCTGACTATGTTACACAACTCAAAGAAGAAGTGGAGACATTTTTAGCAGAAAATACAGATGAAGGGATGTCTGCCATCGTGCTGTGGGATTGTTTTAAGGCTGTGGCAAGGGGTAAACTAATTGCCAGGGCATCGCATTTAGTAAAACAGAGAAATAAGAGAAGGAATGAAATTCTACAATTATTAGGAAAATTGGAAATACAGCATAAGAGGGAGGGGTTGCAGATTTGGCTAGGCAACTTGTGAACCTAAGAGAAGAATTAAAGTCTCTATCGTTGGGAGAAATAGCCTTTCAAATGGATAGGGCCAAACAAGAGTTTTTTTTGAAGGGGGCAATAAAGCCGGGAGATTATTGGCTCGCCGGCTAAAGGTTAGAGCTGCCCAGAATCAGATTTTAAAAATCAAGTCTGAGTCAGGAGAGGTACTTACTGACACTGAAGATATTCGTGAGAGATTTATTCAGTTTTATCAAACATTGTATTCACAGCAAAAGGAGATCCGGCAGCACGAGATAGATGCCTATTTAGAGGGTATCACGCTGCCACGGGTAGCGGAGGTACAACAAAGATATCTGAATAAACCTATCACGGCTGAAGAGGTGTCCATGGCTATTACAGGGTTGAAGTCTGGCAAGTCTCCAGGGGTAGATGGATATACCGGCAGCTTTTATAAATCTCTTAGTGAGGTGATTACCCCACTCCTGGTGGAAGCCTTCAATAATCTCTTGCTGAATGGGGAAATAGCGAAAGATGCTAATAAAGCGGGGATCACTATCCTGGCTAAACCGGGAAGGGACGTTACCCTATGCGGCTCATATAGACCCATTTCATTAATTTAGATCTAAAACTCTTGGCTACTAGATTGGGACATGTGGCCCCATCAATCATACACTCAGATCAGACGGGCTTTGTTCCGGGCAGACTTGCAGGAGATAATGTGAGGAGGGTCATGGATTTAATTTGGTATGCTAAGGTCAAACAATATCCCATGGTACTATTCACAGTAGATGCAGAAAAGGCTTTCGACCTTGTACATTGGGACTACCTTTTTTCAGTTCTACATAGGATGGGGATGGGTGGCAATTTCCTTACATGGATTAGGAAGTTATATACCAAATCCTAATGCGGGGATTGAGCCATATCGAACCATGAGGTGGTTCTTTACCAAGGAAGATCTCTCCGACCTGGTTTCTCGGTGCCTAGCGGAGTTGGCTATTACAGGCCCCAGCACTACGGTGCCATCTACGCAGAACCCTCTGCTGGAAGGTCTTCGTCCTACAGCCCGCCATTTTCCCTTCTTGCAAGCAGCACAGCAAGAATGGGCTGCACCAGCGGCCTCATTCAAAGGGGGTCAGGCCCTGACGGGCATGTACCCCCTGGACCCGGCAATCAAGGAGATGCTGGCGTGCCCTCAGGTGGCTGTCTCCGGCTGTGGGGGGAAGAGGGGAAATACCTTCACCGCCGCGCTTGAGGAAATGCACCCGCTGCCTCTAAGCCGCCGAACTCGTCTCGCTCGGGGCTAAGTCCACGCCGGGACCGAGGCGCCTCTCAGCCTGACCCGAGCCCTTCACGCTCGGGGGCTAGATCCCTTCTCTACAAATAAAAAAAAAAAAAAATTGGGCCGGGGGGGGGGGGGGGGGGGGGGGGGTTAGGGAGGGGAAGGTGGGGGTGGCTACTAGTAGAGGCGTGTTCCATGGTATACTGTGTTGTCAGAACTGTCGTTTTACACACATTTTTTTTCTAGGTGTAAGTATCTACCAACTTTTTTTTTTTTTTTTTTTAATTTGCAGTTCCCAATTTACTGGTTTGGGCTGCCTGCCATTCTGAAGGGTTGGTGTGATCGTGTTTTAACCCAAGGATATGCTTATAGCTCGCAGTCCCTCTATGATCAGGGACACTTCCAGGTACAGTTCAAATATGGCAGTGTTTTTCTTCATATCAAGCATGCAAGCTGTCTGCTTCGATCCATGTTAAACCTCCCTGAGGAAAGCATCTCTACAAGTTACATTTATCGTGCACTCTGCTTTAAGCCAGGGGTTTTAACCTTTTCTGAAACACACAGCCCTTGATATTTAAAAAATTAAAATTGACAAATATGCCAAAGTAATTGCAGTCTTTTTATATCTCTCTCCCCTTCCAGCTCCTGCCAACATTTTCCTCTTCTCCACCTGCTCAACTTTCTCTTGCCTACTACCTCATTTCAACCCATCTTGCTGTTTCATCTTTTATCTTTTGTATCTTCCACCTCCCCTCTCAATCTCCTCCTCCCCAACTCTCATTTTCTCTTTGATTTTATATTGAGCCACTTCAAAGGGGATAACATTCACGTACTATAGATATTATTTACCTTTCCCACTTCTTCCCCCACTGGCTCTCAACTACCTCTAAACCACCTATTCCTGACATCTTTACCAGCCCAGTCCAGATGCATAAGGTTTTTCTCCCCTACCAGTAGATGGAGGTAGAGAGCTTTGCTGGAAGTGGTCTTATAAGGACCTGTGCCATCTGCTGCTAGTAGTTGGTAATGGTGCCAAATCTGCAGTCTGGTAGACAGATTGAGGGGTTAGCATATGGAGTTCCTTTATCCCCTCCCCCCACCCCCCAGTGAAGATAGGGGCAGCAGGGGGGTTGGTAACCCTTTTTCAACTGGCTGAGCCCTGGAACTGGAGGGAGTTTGAAAACCAGTGGTTCTGGTTCCCTCTTCTCCATTCCACATCCTTCCTCTTCCTGCATTGTGCCCCAGCCTGTGGTAATGACTTCAAGCAAGGAAGCATATCAGTTCATTCTTTCTAGCTAGCTACTCTGTGGTTTTATGAAGTTAAAAAAAAAAAAGGCAGTGAGAGCAGGAGACTACTGATTGGGGAGGATCTGTTTCTTCAAGTTTGGGGCACTTAGGAGGATTCTGAAGGTCTGTCAGCCCTGTTGTGAGGAGATGTGACTCAGGCTGGTGTTTGTTTTTGGTGGCGGTGCAAGAGTGGCTTGTTTCTCGGCAAGGGGGCCTCAAATGGCCACTCCAGAATCGTGAGTGTCATGCGTGTGAGAGCCACCATGGCAGAGGGTCTGTCTGGATCTGGGCTCTGCCAGGTCTGTGCTGGGAAGGCAAGGGTCACTGTTTCCAGCCCCCAGGGAGTCATTGGAGTTCTAGTGTGAGCTCCTGTGGCAGGCCTCTAACAGGGTCTCACTTCAGGCAACTCAGACTGAAGTTGCTATCCTTAGTGGAACAGGCCTTTTCTTGAGTTCAGTCCTGGGGAGAGGTGGCAATTCTGGGGAAGGGGGATTCTTCTCCTGAACAGTGCTCCAGGAAAGGGAGTCTGGATCGAGAGGATCTCCCTCTTCCATTGATACTGCCTCAACTTAAGAAGGCTAGGAAAGACTGAGCTGGGCTGGGATGACAGGTCAGTTGGTTCAGTGGATGTCCCCTTGTGAGGGCTGTTGCCTGGAGAGGGAATAAAGGATGATCTGGCTTGTTCTCTGGAGCAGGGGGAGGTTCCATGACAGAAGGGGATGATTCCTGGATGGTTCAGCTGTTCAAAAAGGAAGCACTACATACTTCTATTACCCAAGCACTGGCAGAGTTAGGCATTTAAAGGTAGCAGACAGAACTTCCAGAGACTAAGGATGGGATTTTGGATCCTGCTGAGGGCCTTTCCTTTCCAAAAAGCACTAAGACTCTGGTTTTTATGGAGTGGGACACTCCAAAGGTGGGTCTTGGAGCGAGCCATGCTATGGCCAAGCTGTATCCTCTGCCAGATGAGGCCTTGGAGCTCCGGAAATTCTTTAGTGGATATGCTGACTTGGCGGTCACTAAAGATTACAATTCCTATTGAGGGGGTGGCAGCCCTTGGAGATGGACAGGATAGAGAGATTGAGGTTTTCCCTATGATGAGCTTCGAGGTTTTTGGGTGGCAGTTGTAGTAGATATATGGCTAGGGCCTTCTTCCACTAGGCTCAACAGGTACCAGTGGGGCTTTTGGAGGAGAGTGTCATAGACAAGTAGGTGGAAAGATTGGAGTCTGGTCTCTCCTTTCTCACTGATACCTTGTAAGATCTCATCCTGACCATGGCTAGAGGAATAGTTTCTTCACTGTCCACCAGATGTCTCTTGTGGTTGCGTAACTGGTCAGTGGCAGTCTATTCCAAGTCATGCTTGAGGAAGTTATCCTGTAAGGGGAAGCTTCTTTTTGGGGAGGATTTGGAGAAGCTGGTTAAGCAATACAACGATTCCAAGTCACTTTATCTTCCTGAAGGGGCTTCCCAGCAGACCTATGTTAAGACATTTGGTGCTATCATTCAGGGAGGTCTACAACTTCCTCTTCCTATGCTCAGAGGCAGGGTGGGGGGGGGGGGGGGGAGTAGGTCTTTTGCTTGGGCTGAAAGGGCACTCTGTGTGCAATAGGAGGCCCAGGGAGGAGGCAAATCTCACAATGAAGATCAAGGGGTTCACTCATGTCAGATGGGGCAGCTGACCCATTTTTTTTAATGAGAAGTGATTCTGCATTACAATAGATCATTGGCTTCTGTCTGTCATAAGAGATAATTATGCCTTAGATTTTGCATGGTATAATCTGGTCTAGTGGCTCTCTGTAACCAATTTGTCTAGGGGAGTGAAGCTGGAAGTTCTGGAGTGGACAGTGATTGGGGAGCCCATTGTCAGGAGCAGATAGCACAAGACCTCTGGAATCTGGGAGAAAGGTCATGGCCTATCAATCATCTAGACTAAGCTGATCAGGGGGGCCTTGCTGAAATATCTGCTGAATGTGTGAGTAAAGCAGAGTGTTCTCAAACAATGTGATAGCAGTAGCCTGTGTAAACCCATGGGGGGAAGAGTGCAGCAGTTGTTCTACTGGATGGAGCATCATCTTTTGGCAATCTGTGGTACACATTGGCAGAGCAGAGAATATTTAAGTGGATCTTTTGAGCAGACATACTGTATTTATTTAAGTTTTATATACCGAAGTTCTAGTAACAAAGTTACTAATCAATTCGGTTTACATTATAACAATAAAATTGACAGTATATAGAATGTCTTACAGAGAACAGGGAAGATTGAACTTGGAAATAAATAAAATAGCTTAATGAAAGCAATAAATAACTGTATGTATGCACTGTCTTTCTGACACCTCATTTCTGCTGTATGCCTGAATACTAGTTTTAGACAAAGAAAGCAGAGGACACTGGCTACGTGCTGGAATGCAGCGAGCCAACACCCCAGACCCATTAGCTGATTGGTCTAATATATTCTCAAATCAGATGTACTGCACTTATCTAAAAACTCTGAATATGCTCTGATTGGTCAGTATGAAGGGTATATATTGTTATGCACACCTCTGAAAAATTGGGTAACTGGGTGTTTTTACAATTGTATAGACCTGTTACTCCCCGGAACAAATTATCTCCTTGTGCTTTGTTCCGGTCCCTACCCTGTCCCCTTTGTCCCTGTCTTTCTCTAAAGTTTCTGATTACACACTGCTGCAGAAGCTTCTCTAGAATAAACAATACCTTGGATCCCAAAAAATAGAAGTTGGTAGACATGGTGTTTGACTTGCTCTGGTCCAAGTGGGGAGTACCTCAGATGAACTTGACGGTGATGGTGTGGAATACAAGTGTCTGCAGTTTTTCAGCAAGAGAAGGGAATCTTGGTCTGCAGAGCTTGATGCCCTGACCCAAGAGTGGCCACAAAGGATTCTACTTTGTTTTACCACTTTGGCTGTTGGTAGGCTGGGAGATTTAAAGGATTCATAGACAAGTAGGATTGGTAATTCTCGTCATCTGAGTGGCCCAGAAGACCTTGTTTTGCAGATTCTGGAATGCCTCAGGGTAAAAGGACCCTTGAAGCTCGATCACATGCAGGAAATGTTGCATCAGGGACCAGTGATTTGTGAGTAGAAGGTTCACTTCTGTTCTCGAGGCCTGGCTTTTGAGAGGAGAAGGTTGAGGAATAAGGATTGCTCAGAGGTGATTGTGACATGATGCCATGCTCAGAAGCAATCAACTTCCTTGGCCTATGTTTGGGTTTGAAAAGTTTATTTGAAGTTTGGCGTAGGGAAACCAATTTAGTTATCTCCTTCACATCTTATCCTAATATAAGTCTTCCTCTGAAGGGTTAAACATTTGCGTCCCCTGGTTAGAGAGCTAGAATCCTCTTGGAATCTTGCAGGTACTGAATATGTTGTCATTTGAGCCCCTTAAAAGGACATCATTGATGGATCTCACATTGAAGGTGGTGTTTCTCATGGCAATTTGTTTGGAAAGATGTTTTCAGAACTGCAGGCCTTGCCATGAAGGGATCCTTTTTCATGGATCAGAAGGTATTTCTATTCGCATGGTACTATCTTTTTTTGCCAAAAATGGTCTGTATTTCATTTGGAATAGTTGGTGGAGCTACTAGTCTTTACGTGGTCCAGTTTGGGCAGTGAACCGGAAGACCTATGTGTTGGTGGTTTGTAGAATGCTGCTACTGTATTTGAAGGTGACCAACCTCTTCTGCTTGTTTATGCTGTTCAGTGGTCAGATGGCTTAAAAGGCCACCATCACTAGGTGGATTAGAGGTGTCTATTTACATTTGCAAAGGTTTGCAGGTTCCAGAGGGTTTTGGAGCTTTTTCCACTAGGGCCCAGGCAGCATCGTGAGCAGTGCAATTCATTGTCACCACAAGAGTTGTGTAGGGCTGCTACATGGTCGTCTTTGCATTCTTTTATCAGACATTGTCTGGATGTGCAGGCTTGGGGCACCACTGCCTTTGCCTTTGGAGCAGGCATTCTAAAGCAGGCCTTGTATAATCCTTCTCACTAGGGTACATCCTATGCATCTGGACTGGTCTGGTAAGAACTAGGGGACACTCAACAAAGTTAGCAAGTAGCACATTCAAAACAAATCCAAGAATTTTCACTCAATGCACAATTAAGTTCTGGAACTCATTACTAGAGGATGTGGTTAAGTCAGCTAGCATAGCTGGGTTTGAGGTTTTGGACAAGTTCCTGGAGAAGTCAAAACTATTAATCAAGTAGACTTAGGCAATAACCACTACTCATCAGTGCGTGGTAGCAGCATGGGATCTATTTTACTGTTTGGCATCTTGTCAAGCACTTATCTGGCTTGACTACTGATGGAAACAGGATATGGTTTCCATCAGTGGCTTGATGGACCTTTGGTCTGACCCAGTATGGAAATTATATTCTTAAAGTAAAATGAGGTTTCTTGCCTGCTAAATCTTCTTTCCTAGAATTCTACCAAAACTGCCCAGAAATCCACCCATAGTCCTGGCACATCCAATTGAGGGGCTCAGCAGTTTGAAAGTTCACTAGTAGATCTGTTTTATTGGCTTACCTCTGCTCAGGGGAAGGGGTTGCTTTGAGGTTCATACTGAAGAGGCTGCCGATGACAGTTCTTATATGGCTGTTTCCGGCAAAGCTTTCTTTCCTCCCTTACCAGTAGATGGAGACAGAAAAACCCATGTCTGGAATGGTCTGTTAAGACTCCAGGAAAAGAAAATTAGCAGGTAAGAAACTCAATTTTACTTTTACCTCTCTAACCCACAGCCCTCTCTTCAGTCCTTCACCTCTCTTCATCTCCCCCCACCCTCCCCCTAGTGCTGCTCCTCCTGGCCTCTTTCTCTTCCAATGTTCCCGGTCCCAGCAGGATGTAGCTGACAATGTGTGCCACAGGGATGTTGAAGTAATGCAGGCCTGCTGTCCTGTGGTCCTGCCACTGATTTTGAGAAGGTGGTAACACAAGTAGAGTGGTGCCAGGACTGCGAGTGTGTGTGCACATGTGCTCCTCCAGTGTCTACACACTGCACCGGAGGAGGATTGAGGGCAATGGTGGCAGCAGTTCAGAGAAGAGCTGAGGAGGCCAACCTGCATGTTCAACTTCCCCCCCCCCCCCCCCCAGGGACTAGTAATAAGCATGGGACACACATTCCTTGTCATATACCTTGGAAGGTGTCTGCTTTTTATTCTTAATTCTGTAAACTTGCAAATCGGCATCCTTAAAGATGCACTGTAATCTAATCAAAACCACATGATCCTTCCACATCAGTTTCATAGGAATTTTAGGGCCCAATATTAGTGTTTTCTCTATTCTGAGTCTATGGGGGTGGGGGGAGGGATTACTAAAGGGTTTGATTTACTAAGCTATCGCCTTGCATCTTCCATATTCCTTTCCTGCATTTAGCTGACTCTTCGAGTGCTGAGGCTCATGCTGTCCTTGCACTCCAGTTTTACTCTGTTTCTGCCATTGGTACTTATTATCCTTACTAACTTTGTATTTTTTTTCCCCTTAGAGAAAGAAAGCCATACTGTCCTTCACCACAGGAGGCTTGAGGTCCATGTACACCCCGAAGGGCATCAATGGGGATGTGAACATCCTTCTCTGGCCATTGCAGGTACGAATCTCTACAAACGATTAGTGTGGAATTAGTGTTAAAGCCATCCTGCTGTAGGCTCTCTGGAGATGCTGGCAATGCTGCGTGGCTCTGACAGCTGCTGGAAACGGGTGCAGAAAATGTTGCCATTGTGTGCCTGGCTGTTACCTGACAGAAACATGCTGAAGGTGTGGCACCCATGTGCTCATTCAGTTCCATTCCTCAGGTTTTACCTCCTTGTTTCAAAGCATTTTGGGATAATTTCGACCTGGAGCCAGGCAGTTAGCACAGATCTGATAATGTATTGCTGCAAGCACCATTGTGAGTCAAAGCCCTTTGCTTACGGGCCAAAATGTAGCCGGTAATACAGAGGAAATATCTTGCAGAGTAAACACATTGCCTTACCATCAAATTCAATAGAAATATGTCTGCCAGAGGGTGCAAAAGGGTCTTTTGTATCTTGGCTCTCTTGTTAAGCATAACATTGCACGTGTGATCCAGGAGGGCAGACTCATGGGCACTCAGACTGTCTTCTAGTCTGTTAGTGAGCAAGAAAAGCTAAGTATCCCCCATACATTCTGGACAGCAATAGTCCTGGAAGAGGAGGAATCCTGTACCTTATCTTTCTTATTTTCTCTTTCTCCAGCAAGGGATCCTGCATTTCTGTGGCTTCCAAGTCTTGGAACCTCAGATATGTTTCAGCATTACTCACACTCCTCCTGAGGAGCGCTCCCAGATTCTGGAGGGTTGGAAGAAACGTCTGAACAACATCTGGGAGGAAAAACCCATCACCTTTGTATCAAACAATGACTTTGATCTGACCTTCCCAGGTGGCTTTGTCCTGAAGAAGGAGGTGGAGGAGGCTAACTCTGACAGTAAGCATGGCCTGACAGTAGGACAGCACATGGGTAAGCCTCTACCTCTTGACAATCAGGTCAAAGCCGGGAGCACTAGACTCTGAAAATTATCACTAATGGAAATTTGTAATGCATTTGTATCAACTTTGCAGGCTGTAGCTGAATCTCTTTAGGTGATATATACATTAAAAAAAAAAAATTAAACTTTTTAGTCTGACAAGTTTTGACTTTGCCTGTGTTCCTCTTCTGAATATATCTTTTTATATGTTCTAGATCAAGGAATAAACTGTAGCAGCTAGGGTCTGGTATTTCTTTGATTAAACTTTTTTTTTTTTTCAGAAATTCCAGTTGAGGCAAAAAATAAAAACCTTAAAGCTAAATCAGGATCCATCTGGTGACTTCCCAGTGCATGACAATGACACTTCTATGACCCAATCTGATTCTGCAGCTTGTGCTGAGAATGGGGTGCTGGTCCTCAGATTTCATGGCCAGTCATGGGACTACTGTGGCTTCCATGGAAAGGAGGGGAGGCCTTGGCACAGCTTTGGCATGGGAGATATGCCATGAAATGTCAGCTACTGGACAAGAGCTGCCACCCTTGAGGACAGGTAAAGAACTGCTGTCTCATAGTACAAGGTGCCTGCAGGGAGGGAACTATAGACATGGTGGAAACTAACTCACCTGCACTGCACTAGAAAAGGATTAAACTGGAAAAGAACATCCAACATTCCAGGAGCGTTAGGAGCTTTTAACTTTGTACTGCGCAGCAAGTCAGACATCCAGCTTTCTTCTCTTCCAGCTTGGGCTAAACCACCAGGAGTGTCTTTCAAATGTACAAGGATTTTCCCAATGTTGTCCCCACTTATCTGCCCAAGCAATTGAAGTAACAGGGGGTCTAGCTTCCTCCATGAAAGGCATTGGCCACAGCCTCTTTAACAGACAGGAAAGTGTCATTGTGGAGCATTAACTGAATCTCAAGGGTTGTGAATATGTCCTGCTATTTCCTGCATGCAGTACTGCTGTAGGGCCAGCTCTTGTGAAGTGCTTAGAGCCATAAATTGTTTCTTCTTTGCTCGGTGTGCTAAGTGATGCACGCTGAATGGGGGAAAAGGAAGGAATGATGCCTCTGAGGATATCTTCCAGTTAAAATTAAGGTTAGGAAGTACTTTTTTTTTGTTTGTTTTTTCCTCCTGCTCTTTCTTGGGCTTCCCAACCAGGGCTGGGATCTGGCACAGCCATGAGTCTTCATGTCACTAACTGATATCCTCATCCATCATTGTAATAGATGTCTTTGACTGAGGCCTATGCAAGAAAGCTCCTCCCAGAACTCCTCAATCATAGGCCCAACACCCAGCCATTAAATGTCATCTTTGTGCTAGGACACCAACCCTTCTCCCCTTAGGCAGTGAGTACTACCTTTGCAATAAAAAGCAGGCAGGGAATGGTAAAGGATTTCTTTAGTTTGTGAACAAGTGTAAGTTAGTATTTTTTTGTAAGCATTAGAGGTCTGTCACTTGATCTGAAAAGATGAGAATCCTGGTTCCTAGGTAATAAGTCACTAGCTCTGGTCCCAACCACCCCATGCTCTTTTTTCCTCCCCCAGTTAAAAGGAAAATCTAAATAGGAGTCAATTAGTGAGTAAATATCATACAAGCAACACTCATTTTAGTCTTGCTGTTTGTAATTCACAAACTAACAAGTCACCTAGTTATTGAGTTAAAAACCTTAGACTTTGTATTTTTTAATTTAAAATTCCTTTAATTGAGAGACCTACCTACACCAGAATTGGCTTTTAAAACTTTTAGCAACTCACTACAATTAAGATGCGGACAGAAGTCCAGCAGTGTGAGTTGGGGGCTATCCATTCTTTTGCACTGAGGGCCACATGTGGTGTGTATAATCATCTGGTGCAAAGAGCTTCTGCTGTCAGCAAAAGAGTCCAATCTCTGGAAGCCAGAGTGGCAGACGTGGAGGAGCTGAGGCCAATAGAGACCTTTAAGGACTAGTAGAGCAATCCCAACTTCAGTCAAGCAGCATATGTGCTTTGCAGAAGCAAGGTCACCTGACAGACCATCACTTTGGTGTGGCAAGAAGTGTTACTGTAGCTAGGACCTGCCCTCTAAGTGAAGTCTTATTCTCTCAGAGAATGTCTCCAGGACCGTATCTAGGTGGGAATGGTTAGGAAAACTGCTATCATGGATAGCTGGTGGGTGTGAGGATCGCTTGGTAACATGTCTGCCTGGTGCAAAGGTAGCATACCTTGTGCCACCTAGATAAGATATTAGAGTATTGAGGAGCCAACTGTTGTATATGTGGGTACCAATGACATAGGAAGGTGCAGGAGGGAAGTTCTGGAGGCTAAACTTAGGTAAGAAACCAAAATCCAGAACCTCCAGGGATGCATTCTCAGAAATTCTCCCTGTTCCAATTGCAGGATCCCAGAGGCAGGCTGAGCTCCAGAGTTTCAATGTGTGGATGAGATGGTGCAGGGAAGAGTTTGATTTAAGAACTGGGGAACATTCTAGGGAAGGGGAGCCTATTCATTCAGGATGGGCTCCACCTTAACCAGAGTATAGAACTAAGATGCTGGCACTAACATTTAAAAAGGAGAGAGTGCAGCTTTTAAACTAGATAGGGGAAAGCCAACAATTGCTCAAACATGTGGTTTGAATGATGTATCTTTAAAGGATACAAAGCAGGGAAGTTAGGGCACCCTGATAGAGAGGTTGGCTAAAGAAACCTATGAGCTTTTAAGTAAATAGCAGACAGCTCAAATCTTAAATTACCCATGTCATACTTTGATATGTCAGTCTGCAAATGCTAGAACTCTGAAAAATAAGATGGGAGAATTAGAATATGTAGCACTGAATGAAGAGGTAGATATAATTGGCATGTGAGAGTTGGTGAAAGAATGATAACCAATGGGACACTGATACCAGGATACAAATACTAGGATGGTTCAAATTGGAGGAGGTGTGGCACTGTTAGAAGGCATAGACTCAAAACACATTTTATTTGGTGCTTTTTTTTCCTTTTTATATACCGGCATTCATGATACAATCATATCATGCCGGTTTACATGGAACAGGGGTACAATGAACTTTAAATATTCACATAGCAAAGAGAAGAACACAAAGTAGACCAAAATATGCAGATAAAGAAGAACATTGAATAATCAAAATAGAGAGTTCCAGTCACTGGGAAGAGACTACAGTGGCACAAAGGAATCCCTCATCACCAGGAATGACGAGTGGCTGAGTAAAGTATGGGGGACTTGGGGGTGGTCACTCTCTTTAGGGGAGATAACCATTTCTATCATCCCCATGGTTGATAGGTAGTTAACTTAAGTGAGGTACTCTTACACACAAGGGTGGTTAAGTCTCGTGTTGTTAATACTTTGTATCATGAAGCTTTGATATAAGAATAGAATTAGAACCAGGGACTAGAGAGCTCTAACTGGAGGGTTGGGGGGAAGGTGGACTGTGGGTCACATCAAACAAAGTCTCATTCCTCAAGATGGCAGGAACTCCTCATCAATGGAGGAGCAAGACAGAGCTGGGTGGGATGGGATGGGGGAGAGGACGAGAACCAAGCAGGCATACAGACGGCCAGAATAGGGGGGTAAGGTAGCAAGAGCCCTGAAGGGGATGAACATATCAGAAGGATGGGTGGAGAGAGGAGGAGTCAGCTGTACATGGTATCAGGGGTAGGAGGGAAATATATAGGATGGTACACCTAAAAATCATGTCAATGAATGTTAAGGAGCTGAAGTCCCCACAAAAGAGGAAACTCTCTTAGTGAAGGAAGCTGAGAACTTGAAAGCCAATGTAATTTTTTGCCAATAGACACACCTGAAAGTGCAATATGAGCACTTGAGGCAGGTGCGAGGGTACCAGACTCAATATTTCGCTCCAGCCACTAAAAACAATAAGTATGGGGGTGTGGGAATATTACTATTGAAACAGCTAGTGGTAGACTTAAAGATGGTCATGCAAGATACCAGTGGGAGATTTCTAATTCTCAAAGGGGTACATTTGTGTGCGCTACCCGGCGCACACAAATGTACACCCGATTTTATAACATGCGCGCGCCACCGCACACGTTATAAAATCCAGGGTGGGCGCACACAAGGGGGAGCACACTTGTGCACCTTGCATGCGCCGAGCCCTAGGGGAGCCCCGATGGCTTTCCCTGTTTCCCTCCGAGGCTGCTCCAAAATCAGAGCAACCTCAGAGGGAACTTTCCTTCCGATCCTCCCCCCCACCTTTGTTTCAAGAGCTACGCCTGCCTCTGGCAGGTGTAACTTGGGCGCTGCTGCCGGCACGCCATCCCCCAGCACGGCCTCTGTCCTGCCCCCAGACCGCCGCCAAGGCCCCACCCCCTTCCAGCCCCTTTTTCAAAGCCCCGGGACATATGCACGTCCCGGGGCTTAGGTACGCTGCCGAGCCTATGCAAAATAGGCTCTGCGCACACAGGAGGGTTTTTAAAAGGTGACGCAAATATTACATGCATAACCCTTTGAAAATCTACCCCAAAGCGAATATTCAGGGGCAAATGCTTCACCCTTGTTAATGTATATGCATCCAATTCATCTTAGGGGCACTTTTTCTCATCCGTCTCAAAACCTCTGAATAGGTGGGTGGAAGGTCATTTAATAATGGGGGGGGGGGGGGGGGTTCTTTAACATGCTCAGGTGTCCCTTTTTGGACACCTCCAATCATATGAGTGTATTCTCCAAAATACAAAGGGATAAGCTCACATCTCTGATTCCTGATTGGAACATAATAGATAGCTGGAGATTACAACACTCAACAGAAAAAAAATACTCCTCTTTCTCCAAAGCATGCTTCTCATACTCCAGGATAGACTTCCTTTTGCTAGAAAAGCAATCAGTGGGCCACATGCTAGTATCAGGAATCAGTGATCTGACCATGGAGTTCCAATTTGGGAGAGAAAGGACAGGCAACAAATATTGGAGATATAGCAGAAATAGAATCTAGCATTAAATAATATTTAGATATCAATGACAATGAGGAGGTTATCCCAGCAGTATTAGGCAGTTCTAAGGAGTCAATTTATATCCAGAGCAGCTTTCTTTAAAGAAAGAAAAGGAAAAATCATGAATTGCATTGATACAAAAAATTGCTAAACTAGAGCTAAATCATAAAAAGCAGAAGAGAGAATCTTCACTAACCCAGCTAGAATCTGCAAAACAAGAGTTACGCAATTTAGATCTAGTAGAGATAGCCATGACAATGGATAGGGTCAAGCAAAAATACTTTGAATTTGGCAACAAAGCGGGTAAACTCTTGGCTAGGAAGCTAAAAACTAAAGCCATGCAAAACCTCATTCTGAAAATTAAATCCAAAGAGGGGAAATACCTATATGAGAATAACACAGATTCGCCCAATTCCTTGCAGAATTATATGCACAAGACTCCCACATCGAAGAGGCCCATATACGTGCCTGCCTGAAGGACTTAAATTTACCATGTATACCTGGAGAAACCAGGGATCTCTTAAATAGAAAGATCGAAAGGGAAGAGACTGCCATGGTAATAGCTGAACTCAAGCTAGAGAAAGCTTCGGGTCTTGATGGGCTATCATGAAAATTCTACAAGATATTTAAACTGGCTATTATAGGGCCACTGGTCAATATGTTCAATTTCTTAAAGGACCAAAGGCAACATGGCCAAAGGAGCCGATGTGGTAGGCTTAACAATCTTAAAGGTACATAACTACGTGAAGGTAGATCAAGAAGGATTCCAAAATTCAATACATATACAATATGAAGAAATTGCATATATTGTATAAAACAATTTTTGAAAATCTTTAATATATAGATATTAAACTGTAATTGTTAAAAGTGCTATTACACAAAATATTCAGTGTCATACTAAAATACATCTCTTTAATAAAGCATAACATGCAAATTCCCTTTGTAACATATCATATAATGAAATATCTACCCAACTAATCACTAACTCATTCATACCATTAATTGCTTGCACACTATTACCCCTATACAACCACATTCATTCAATACAGCTAATTATTACATTGCAAGCAACAGTGCACCATCACCGTGTACAGACACGTATTGCACTAAAACATTACAATGTAACATTTAATCCCATCATTGGAACAGACAATATATAAACAAATAAGTCTATAAACAGATCAATGTATCACACTGAAAAATTACAATATAACATGTAACCAAAGCATTGACGCAGACATTGTGTAAACAACTTGGTCTATCAGAGGAAATCTGAGCTACAGACTAGAATAGTTGTTGAAATTAGCAGGTGCTGCCTGGCTTCTATGTAACTAAATACATATATCTCAGATTCATTAAAACGCTGTAATGGTCCCTGATTAATTGAAGTTCTAAAGTGGTCTTTACTGGCTGAATATTCTCTTTGGTTAGCGTCTGCTAGTACCCATATCGATGGGGCCGCACCACTATAAACCAGGAATTCCCTGTGCTCACCTATTACAACATGCTGTCATGTGGCCACACCGTGAACATTAAATTTAATGATTCAGATGGACTGAATCAAATCACGGTGAACCTAGAAGATGTGGTAGGCCTGATTGACAAACTGAAGAGTAGTAAATCACCTGGACCAGATGGTATACATCCCAGAGTTCTGAAGGAACTAAAAAAAATGAAATTTCAGACCTATTAGTAAAAATTTGTAACTTATCATTAAAATCATCCATTGTACCTGAAGACTGGAGGATAGCAAATGTAACCCCAATATTTAAAAAGGGCTCCAGGGGCGATCCGGGAAACTACAGACCGGTTAGCCTGACTTCAGTGCCAGGAAAAATAGTGGAAAGTGTCTAAACATCAAAATCACAGAACATATAGAAAGACATGGTTTAATGGAACAAAGTCAGCATGGCTTTACCCAGGGCAAGTCTTGCCTCACAAATCTGCTTCACTTTTTTGAAGGAGTTAATAAACATGTGGATAAAGGTGAACCGGTAGATATAGTATACTTGGATTTTCAGAAGGCGTTTGACAAAGTTCCTCATGAGAGGCTTCTAGGAAAAGTAAAAAGTCATGGGATAGGTGGCGATGTCCTTTCGTGGATTGCAAACTGGCTAAAAGACAGGAAACAGAGAGTAGGATTAAATGGGCAATTTTCTCAGTGGAAGCGAGTGGACAGTGGAGTGCCTCAGGGATCTGTATTGGGACCCTTACTTTTAAATATATTTATAAATGATCTGGAAAGAAATACGACGAGTGAGATAATCAAATTTGCAGATGACACAAAATTGTTCAGAGTAGTTAAATCACAAGCAGATTGTGATAAATTGCAGGAAGACCTTGTGAGACTGGAAAATTGGGCATCCAAATGGCAGATGAAATTTAATGTGGATAAGTGCAAGGTGATGCATATAGGGAAAAATAACCCATGCTATAATTACACAATGTTGGGTTCCATATTAGGTGCTACAACCCAAGAAAGAGATCTAGGTGTCATAGTGGATAACACATTGAAATCATCTGTACAGTGTGCTGCGGCAGTCAAAAAAGCAAACAATGTTGGGAATTATTAGAAAGGGAATGGTGAATAAAACGGAAAATGTCATAATGCCTCTATCGCTCCATGGTGAGACCGCACCTTGAATATTGTGTACAATTCTGGTCGCCGCATCTCAAAAAAGATATAATTGCGATGGAGAAGGTACAGAGAAGGGTTACCAAAATGATAAGGGGAATGGAACAACTCCCCTATGAGGAAAGACTAAAGAGGTTAGGACTTTTCAGCTTGGAGAAGAGACGACTGAGGGGGGATATGATAGAGGTGTTTAAAATCATGAGAGGTCTAGAACGGGTAGATGTGAATCGGTTATTTACTCTTTCGGATAGTAGAAAGACTAGGGGGCACTCCATGAAGTTAGCATGGGGCACATTTAAAACTAATCGGAGAAAGTTCTTTTTTACTCAACGCTCAATTAAACTCTGGAATTTGTTGCCAGAGGATGTGGTTAGTGCAATTAGTATAGCTGTGTTTAAAAAAGGATTGGATAAGTTCTTGGAGGAGAAGTCCATTACCTGCTATTAAGTTCACTTAGAGAATAGCCACTGCCATTAGCAATGGTTACATGGAATGGACTTAGTTTTTGGGTACTTGCCAGGTTCTTATGGCCTGGATTGGCCACTGTTGGAAGCAGGATGCTGGGCTTGATGGACCCTTGGTCTGACCCAGTATGGCATTTTCTTATGTTCATTAAAGAAGTGCCTCTTAACACCGGAAGATGCAGATTTGGTCATGGTTAGAATAAATTGAAAAAACAGAGGAACACCATGTCACTTATTTTCCACCTTTTATTTATATATTTATATATATAAACATAGAAATGACGGCAGAAGAAGACCAAACAGCCCATCCAGTCTGCCCAGCAAGTTTTCACACTTATTTTTTTCTCATACTTATCTGTTACTCTTGGCCCTTATTAGTAACTTTTTGGTTCTAGTTACCTTCCACCCCTGCCATTGATGTAGAGAGCAGTGCTGGAGCTGCATCTAAGTGAAGTATCAAGCTTAATTGGTTAGGGGTAGTAACCACCGCAATAAGCAAGCTACTCCCATGTTTATTTGTTTACCCAGTCTGTGCAATTCAGTCCTTGTTGGTTGTTGTCTGAATATAAACCCTCTTTTCTTCATTCCCCCTGCTGTTGAATTGTTGGATCTCAAGATTATCATACATATCCCCTGAGGAAGCCTACATCAGGTGAAACAGCGAGGATCCTACTTTGTTGGGACCATTTCACAACCCTAATTGGGACCACTTTAGAACTTCAATTAATCAGGGACCATTACAGTGTTTTAATTAATCTGAGATATATTTATTTGGTTACATAGAAGCCGGGCAGTGCCTTCTAATTTCTACAACTATTCTAGTCTGTAGATCAGATTTCCTTTGATAAACCAAGCTGTTTACACAATGTCTGCTTCAATGCTTTGATTGTATGTTATATTGTAATTTTTCAGTGTGATACATTTGTCTGTTTATAGACTTATTTGTTTATATATTGTCTGTTCAATGATGGGATTAAATATTACATGTATTGCACTAAAACATTACAATGTGTCAGTACACAGTGATGGGCCACTTATTTGCTTTACAATGTAATCATTAGCTGTATTGAATGAGTATGGTTTTATAGGGGTAATAGTGTGCAAGCATTGAATGGTATGAATGAGTTAGTGATTAGTTGGGTAGATATTTCATTATATGTTACAAAGGATATACAAATACTGAGCACCTTTTAGGAGAAATCAAAGACATTATTCATACCGCACTAGATGAAAAACTGGCGAGCATCGGCACCCAGCTCGAAGAAGTGAAGGCGGCGCTAACTGATCTCGGCCCTCGGGTAGACCACGCAGAAGGCCGCATTTCTACCTTAGAAGACGACTGCTGCGCTCAAGAGTCCAAAATCAAAGAACTAGAAAAAACTGTACGGGATCAAGCAGAAAAACTCGACGATCTCGAAAATCGAGCGCGTCGCTCGAACCTGCGATTCATAGGCTTTCCAGAATCTATTGAGGACTCTCAACTGGGAAGCCTACTTGAAACGTGGCTACCTGAGGCCCTTCTACTCCCCGAGCTTAAAGGAGCCATCTCTATTGAACGGGCCCATAGATTAGGACCGAGAAGGCAGGCAGATGGCAGGCCGAGGATCGTCATCGCGAAATTCCTCAATTTTGCGCATAAAGCCCGGGTCTCCCAAGCGGCGAGATCAAAAGCAGAGCTTTTTTATGAGACTTATAAAATCCGAATCGTACAGGATTACTCCGCAAGAGTGGCGACCATACGGAAAGCCTTTTCGGCAACCTGCTCCCATCTCTACCAGAAAAAAATCAAATTTGCACTCGGCTACCCTGCGAAATTACGGATCTGGCATGAAGGGCAAATAAAATTGTTCGAAGAACCTAAGACAGCGCAGGATTTCGTCGAGGCTCATTATGGCGCAGGTTAAAAATAGGCTGGCCGTAAGTCCCAAAAAAATGCTGCTAGTGGTCATTTTAGCTTTGGCTACTCGGCTAACTATGTTGAAAGGGGCAAGCAGATTTCCGACGCCCTTTTGTACCTGAGAGCTCGAAACGGGAAGCGGATGCCTGTCTTAGGCAGTGCTTGCCGCCGTGTTTCACTGCTATCTTGCAGTTTTTTTTTTTACTTATTTCTACTGCTTCGCGCCGAATGGAAGCTCACTCTCTTGCCCAGATGTTGCTTGGGTACTCTCAAATTGTTGGATGCTTGTTTTCAGCACAATCAGTCTGCAGCTGGTGTCTGTGATGGTTAACCAACGGGACTGTGCAAAAGGTGAAAACAGGACTGCATAAGATGAAAAAGGCTACAGAGCAATAGTTGGACTAGCCTCTAATCTAAGAGGCGCATATATAAAACTAATATCTCAAATGTTAAACCATATTATTTTTTTTTCAACTTAGATATTGTATTAAGGAATTCTTAAATTGTTAACTAATTTTGTTTGTATTTCTTTGCTCTTTACATGTTAATGTTACTATTATTATTGATATCTTTTCCAATTTGCAGGTCTACTAAAATAAGATATATGACTCATTCAAAGTGGGTGGCGCGGTGTCCATCCGCATGCTACACGTGCCAATTTTTCTCCGTTAGGGAGAACGATACCTCATTGTTTATTGGGTTATGGTAAATTGGAGGGACGGGATGGGGAATCATGGTACGAGACTACTAACTCCTCTGGTACCAATGGTTCATAGATTTTTGGGGCTGGGAATGGGTAAAGGGACTTGTCACTTGATTGTTTTGATACTTTGTGAGGAGGGTTTCCCGTTTGGAATGGGGTTCCCAATTGGAAGTGGGGGACTGCGAGCTAGGTCTCGGTGTTCCAGGACTGAAGGGGCTGGGTTAGGCTGGGGCCCAGCTTCTTTCCTGCACGTATTGATTATACACATTTTGATAGAGCTCGCTTGTTGGAGTGCTTATGGGTAAATATAGGATACTTTCCTGGAATGTTGATGGCCTGGGATCTCCGGTAAAACGGAAAAAAATCTTGCAACACCTGCATCGGCTGAAGGCTAATATAGCTTGCTTACAGGAAACACATTTATCTGAGTTGGAAAGTGGGAAACTGAGAAGGGAATGGGTGTCGGAGTGTTATTTTTCACAGGCAAAGGGTAAAAAAGGTGGAGTGGCCATACTAATTAATAAAAATGCTCCGCTAACTATAAACAAAGAACTCCATGATAATGAAGGGAGATATATTATTATTGTGGGCACTCTTGCTGGAAAACTGATTACTTTGTGCAATGTCTATGCGCCTAATACACCAGATAGGGAGTTTTTTACACAACTGATCAATGTTTTGCAGCTTAATATGCAGGGTGATCTTCTGCTGGCAGGGGATATGAACAGTGTGATGGATGCCTATTTAGATAAATCCCGAACGCCTCAATCATACCGTGATTGCCCAGGCACAGGTGTACGCCACCTATGTAAAAATCTGCGCCTCGTAGATCCCTGGCGAATATTACACCCAGAGGAACGAGACTACACGCATGTGTCTAGAGCTCACGGTACCATGTCCAGAATCGATTACATCCTGCTAGCTAACAATATGTTCACCACAGTTGAGGCGGCAGATATGGGGGTTATTGCAGTGGCTGATCATGCTCCCATTTGGGTCGATATGTGGTTTACCGCTGACAGGAGCCAAAGGCGATTGTGGCGGTTCCCGGGACACCTTTACAATGACCCTGATTTTCATAGCTTCCTTAAGGAGAAATGGGAAGAATATGCCGAAAATAACAAGGCTCACGTTGACAACCCTATATTGTTTTGGGAAACCAGTAAAGTTGTTATCAGGGGGGAGATCATTGCATATACTATCAGTAAGAACAAAAAACTTAATGAAGCCATTTTTCTTCTAGAGGAAAAACTAAGGACCGCAAAAAAAGTCTTGGTGGATAGACCCAATCCGCTTCATAGACAGGCTTATCAGTCCTGTCTACAGGTGTTAAATGCTCACATACATCTTAAGGCCCAGAAAGCCCTTCACTCTTCCGAGCATTTTTTTTTCAGGTATGGAAATAAATCCAGTAAACTCCTGGCGAGACTAGTGGCGGTCAAAAGAAAAAAATCTTATATATCCAGTTTATGCACGTCTACATGCAAACTGGTCACAAAAACTGCGGATATTCTGGAAGCCCTACGTTCCTTTTATGAGAGGGGGGCCAGACAGAGGAAGATTTATTTTTCCAAGACATTTCCCTGCCACAACTGACCTCCCTTCAGCAGCAAATTTTGTCCCAACCTATTACAGAACGAGAACTCAGTGGAGCCATAAAGTCTGGGAAATGTCATAAATCCCCGGGACCGGACGGATTCCCAACGGAATATTATAAGCTTATGCAGTTGGCCATTACTACCCCCTTAGCTGCCTACTATAATCAGGCCTGGCGGGAGGGAGCTTTTCCTCCGCATTTCAACAAAGCCTTTATAACGGTACTGCCAAAGCCGGGCAAAGATCCCCTTCAGCCAGCATCATATCGACCTATTTCCCTCCTAAATTATGACCTTAAGCTTTTTGCCCGTATAATAGCACTCCGAATTAATGTTATATTGCCTACGCTTATTTCCCCGGCTCAAGCCGGGTTTGTACAGGGACGTAATGCCGGATCTCACGTGATTCGTTTGCTTACGGCTCTTGAGACTTCACAAAGACAACAATTACAAACAATGGTAGTAGGGTTTGATTCAGAGAAGGCGTTTGACAGAGTTTCATGGAACTACATGTTTTCTGTCTTACGTCGCTTTGGGTTTCCGGCCCAGCTTATTCAGGCTATCTCCCTTCTTTATAAAAATCCGGTTTCACATATCTCAGCAAACGACGATCTCTCTGGGGACATACCTATTCAGAGGGGAGTAAGGCAGGGATGTCCCCTTTCCCCAATTCTGTACATTCTGGCATTAGACCCGCTTCTTAGGAAGCTGATAGAGACATCTGAACTTCAAGGGGTGAACTTTAAAGGGGAAGAGTTTAAAGTGGCCGCCTTTGCGGACGACATGTTAGTCGCTCTCAGTAACCCGCTCACTGCTCTCCCCAAGGTGTTAAGACTACAGAGGGACTTTGGAGTCTTTGCGGGATTAAAAATTAACGTGGAAAAATCGGAGGCTTTGGACACATTGGGAACTTTGAAGGACACATGGCCTGGTGCCTTCCCACTTCGATGGGTCGATAACTCCCTAAAATATTTGGGCATTTATATCCCCACCACACTTGATCGCCTCTATTCTTTAAATGTTACCCCTTTAAAACAAAAGCTGTTAGCAAAATTGTCTGTTTGGCAAAATCTGCCACTTTCCCTATCTGGTAAGGTTTTGTTACTGAAAATGATGGAAATCTCAAAATGGCTGTACTTGTTTGCAATGTTACCAATCTGGCTGAAGAAAAAAGATATTAAAGACATAAACTCTGCTCTTCGCAAATTTCTGTGGAGGGGAAAGAGGGCCAGGATCTCCCTTTCCATTCTAATGCGCTCACGGAGGGAGGGGGGTATAGGTTGTCCGGACCTACAGGCTTATAATTACTCAAGCTTACTGCGACATGTTAGAGACTGGATCACTGACACGAGATATTGTTCCCCAGTCTTCCATTATAATCACTGGTTGTCTCCACTTACAGCCAGTGGGGCGTTGCAGTCTTCCATGCATCTGTTACCTCCCTCAATCCCTTCAAGTGCCCTTCTTTTTCCCTTCCGCCAGGTCTGGAAAAAAATATGTCTGTTGTTTAAAGTAAACCCTGAATACACTGTGTGCTTGCCTATTATAGGTTGCTCTTTGTTTACACCTGGTATGCAAAATCCCCCCTTTGCGAGATGGTTAAAATGTGGATTGGTTAACATATCACAGCTGTTCCATGTGCGAGAGGGTACCCCCACCCCTATCAGTTTCATGGATCTACAAGGCACATATGGGCTTCCATCCACAGATTTTTATTGCTATCTTCAACTGAGATATTTTATAATGGATCGACTTTTCAAGGATCCTCAATTCGCTCTTTCATTTAAGCTGCTGGATTTTATACAAGGCTCAGACAAGAAACGACAACGTTGTGCACAATACTACGTTGAACTTATACGTTTACTTCATCCAGTGGATTCCGGAACTATAGTTCAAAAGTGGAACAGATGTCTTCCAGAACCTATTACGCTTCCGGATTTCCTCCAAAGCCTACGGAACATACCCAAGACGGTGGAAAATGTTAATTTACGGGACAAACTTTATCAGGTATATTATCAAGCTTTCTATTCTCAGAGCATGGCGTTTCGTATGGGAGTTACAGAGCACAGACAATGTGCACGATGTATGGATCCCAACCCGGATTTCTATCATGCTTTTTGGTCGTGTAAGGTTCTTCAGACCTTCTGGCGATACCTCCAAACGTGCTTGCGGTCTCTATGGGGTGCCCAGATTCCCCTGGAACCAAAATTGTGGCTTTTCGGGCTGGTTCCCGACTCTGATACAGTTATAGACAAATACAAAGTAGACTTTTTTCACAAAGCTTTGTTGATGGCAAAAACTACCATCCTTGCGCAGTGGATGGAACCGAACCCGCAGTACCAATCGATATGGGAACATAAAATGCAGATCCTTCTACACATGGAGTACCAAACAGCGAATCAGAGAACAAACAAATACAAGCAACAGACAGCTCGTATTTGGCGAGACTATGTTCGCAGGCTTCCCAGCGAATTTACGGCCCTGCTTCCGAGGCTGGAGGTAGAGGACCTCCCTGTACCAGCAGCCATTCATGCGGTCGACTAGGGATCATCTACCACGACAGCAAAGTATTTATGAGACTGTAGTGGGTGGCTATTTCGATGCTTTTATTCTATTTTATTTTATTATATTTCCTTTCTATCTCCTCTTCTGTGCTGTACCCTTCTCACGTCCCCCCGAGAGTGGGGTGGAAATACCAAAGTGACAAAGGGGGGGGGGGGGGGGGAAAGGAATTACTCCAAAAATAGAGTGCTGAGACTTCAGTACCACAAAATGATAACCTCGGCTCCAAGAGTGCTCTTGCTGTACCCTTGTTTCGACTTATGGTTTTTTACATGTTTCTAGTTCTGTATGTCTGTTGGTTCCAAGGTTATGAATAAAAATTATTATACAAAAAAAAAAAAATATTATGGTAAAAATATTGGCCACATGCTTGAGCCATGTGACTCCACTACTAATACACAGAGATAAATCTGGCTTTTCTTCTGGGAGACTAGCCACTGATATTGTGCAAAGGGTCACTAATTTAATGTGGTGGACTAAACACCACAAGATTCCCTCAGTCTTATTAGCAATAGATGCAGAAAAGGTATTTGAGAGGGTACACTGGCCTTTTTTTCTTTAAAGTCTTACAGAGAATGGGACTGGGGAACCACTTTATGAATGGTTCCAAGCGCTATATCATCTACCCTGGCTAGCAGTTGGATAAATGGGGGTTACTCAGACTGATTCACAGTACAGAGAGGAACCAAGCAAGGATGCTCCCTATCACCAATATTATTTGTGCTCTCTCTAGAACTGCTGCTGCTCAAGATCTGACAAAATAGGTACATTGATGGGGTACAAATTGGGGAACAAAACTACAAAATGACCTTATTCGCGGATGACTTACTATTTACACTAACAAAACCTGAAGTCTCCCTCAACAAAGTCCTAAGTGAACTGAAAGGAGTTGGAGCTGTATCCAGCTTCAAAATAAATGAAGATAAGTCTGAAATCCTGAATATCTACTTGACAGCTGCAGCTGAGGAGAACATAGCACATCACCTGCCTTTCTGATGGGCGAAAGAGTATGTCAAATACTTGGGGCTTCATCTGTGTGCAGACATGACCTGTATGTTTGACTTAAATTATAAACCACTGGCATCAATAATCTTCACAGATCTAGACAAATGGGAAAGGCTGATTTTATTATGGCTAGGTAGAATCCATTGAATTTGAACTAGAGAGTATAAACACCCTCTATAATGGATAGGTGGACCTCACAATACTATACATATATTCCAACATCCATCCTTAGTTCCAAAATTCTCTGATGTTAATGATATATCAATGTACTGCTTAATAATGAGTGACCATCATCCTAGGCTTCATCGATATAGCATGATTCATTATTAAGCAGTACATCGATGTATCATTAGCGTCAGAGAATTTTGGAACTAAGGATGGATGTTGAAAGTAGGTAGAATCCATACCATCAAAATGAAAATCCTTCCCAGATTTTGCTATTTCTTTCAAACTTTACCCTTATGAGTACCAGTTGTAGCCCTAAAGAGATGGGGAAAAGAAGATTTTTTAGCTTTCTGGAAAAAAAGGACTCTGAGGATTTCCCAAAAAGTAATGTACATGCTCCAGGAACAGGGTGGGCTGGGTGACCCCCAGGCTGAGCTATTCCCATGCGGCAGCACATCTATGTGTCGGTCCTAGCAAAACGTATCCAAAAAGAAAATTTGGATTGACAGAAGCAGATATAACAGGTATATCATCCCTCGGGAGTCTTCCATGGCTCCAGGAATGCCCAACAGAGATTAGGGAAAGTTTATCCCTGTGCTCTAAAACAATCCTGGACATTTGGTACAAATTCAAGAAACAGTTAGTAGAGGACAAGCAGTACTGGACCAGGACCTCTTTTATTAATCATAGGAATTTTCAACCAGGACTAGCTCAGAAATGGGCACTGAGATGGGGCAAAATAGGGCTCACTAGGATCGGTCAAATCTGGGATGGAGAGAATATATGCTCCTTTGAATCTTTGGGGGAACAAATCACTAAGCACATTCAAGATCGATTCTATTACATGCAAGTGGTACCCTTTATCAAATCCAAGACAGTCCTAGGATACTTACGGCACCCCAAAACTCTGTTCGAAGCCCCTTGAGACAAAGCAGATGGAATCACCAAGGCAATATCTAAAATCTTCATTCTTATTATTGGGAGTTTTGGGGTCTAAACCAAAACATCTAGCCACGGGGGAGACAGAGCTGGGTGAAACACGAGATGAGAAATGTGCTTCCACAGGATGGGGAAAAGCTCAATCACCACTAGTATATTGGAGAATGGGTACAAATTCCTAATCATTACTTTTAATTTTTATATACCGGTGTTCCTGTATGAAATACAAATCACATCGGTTTACATTGAGAGAAAAAGGAATTCACCCAGAGACAGTACATGGAACAGGGGGAACAAAAACTTGGATATGGGTAACTATTCTAGCTTAAATTATGGATTAGATCATAAAACTAAACAAACAGATATCAGTATAGAGTAAACTGTACATTGATAGTGGGGAGTAGATGAAAAATGCCGCTTGTGAGAGTAACAATCAGAGACTTGCGGCAGTGTAATACTAGTAGAGTACATCGTGTCTAGAACGACCTTAGTTAGTTCAGAAAGTGAGCATAGGCGGAGGAACTTGCTTGTTGGAAGCGAACCAGGGGCTTATGATCCTGGAAAGACTTGGCAGAATAGCCAAGTTTTGAGATTCTTTCTGAAAATCGAATGGCAAGGTTCTTGTCTGATGTCTGGAGGGAGTGCGTTCCATTGTGTGGGGACTGCTGTAGAAATGGCGTGTTTCCGAAGAGAGGATTTTCTTGGGGGTGCGGCATAAAGAGTGCCCTTGTATGCTCCTCTGATGGGTCTGGTTGATGTATGAGGACGCAGTTGGGAGCTTAGATGGAGCGGGGAGATGTTGTGAGAACTTTAAAGAGGATCCTATGTTTAATGGGCAGCCAGTGTAGGATCTTAAGGATGGGGGTGATGTGTTCTCTTTTGGTAGTATTGGTAAGGATTCTGGCTGCGGATGGTATTAATTAGATGGTATCTTACTCCCAAACGGCACAGATTTAACCAAACCATCTCAAACCTATGTTGGCGTGATTGTGGCAAAAGGGGCAACTTCATCCATATCTGGTGCCAATGCCCAAAAGCAACGCAATATTGGGACTAAGTTAACTGAGAATACAGTGCGAAAAGATCCTAAAATATTTCTACTACTATTAGAATTAGGAGATTAGGGGAACCGGGGACACATCTACTTCAAAATAGTATAATGGCAGCCAGATCTGAACTAGCTGCGTGGTGGCGCAAAAAGGAGCTCCCATCAAAACACCACATAAATACACGCCTAGCAAGAATTTTCATGATGAGTAAACTAACGGCCATTCTACAAGACAAACTACACAAATTGGAGAGACTCTGGGCACCTTATCAGAATGGAAAGAATGAGAGAAGACAAAAGGATTGCTATAAACTAGCCCACGGCCTCACACGGATTTAAATAAGAGGGAGGGAAGGGGGAGGGTCATAACCATAAGGAAAGCTAGAAAGGGTTAAGGCAGGCAATCTGCTAGCAACACACTGAGTCAGATACCAATGTATAAAATATACTTTTTTTTTTTTTTTTTTGAAATATATTTATTGAGATTTTTGGTTACAAACCGTGAAACACATTGATGCAAAAACAATGTAAAGTTTTCTGACAACCATACAACCCTCCCCCCACCCTTTCTACTGTCCTGGTGATAGAACTTAAGTCTCTTGCCTTGAAGGTAAGCCAACGGCCTCTGTCTGCCATCTCTGTCGTATGTGGTTCCGCCAAGAGAGCACTCACGCATGGTCGCTTTCCAGTGTTTGCCTCTGCCGGCTAGACTGTAGTCTGCTCCTGGTCCCAGGGGTCCATGGCCACCCCTGTGGTGGGGGCCAAACGAGTGGTAAACGCCTTCCAAGTTTGAAAGGTGAGAACAGATTTCTTTGGCTCCTTATAGGATAGGATAGCATGCTCCATTGAACAGAGCCGCATCATTTGTTTGAACCAATGCTCGTAGTTGGGGCCCACTGCATTTAGCCAATTTGTTAGAATTACTTGTTTCCCCACCACTCCTGCCTTTAAAAGAAACAAGCTGTCAGGGGTGGACAACGGTTTCGGAAGCGAGGTTGGGATGCCAAACAGCCAGAGGTTCGGGTCGGGCAGCAGTGTCGTGTTCAAAAACAGGGAACAAGCCCGTGCTATTCGTTTCCAAAAGGAAGAGCTGAGGCTGCAATCCCAAAAACAATGGTGGAAACTCCCCTCGGGGTGGAGACATTTTTGGCACGCCGGTGATGGTGCAAGTTTCAGTTGATAAGCTCTTGCGGGGGTAATATAGGAACGCCAAAGAAATTTGTATTGCACCTCTTGTAACAAAACATTTTCAGCTATCGTATTGACATTCGTAAAACATGACACAAATTCACTATATGATAAGATGAAAAGCGGCCAGTTTTGCCATTGAAGATACAAGGAGGCTAAAGGCCGGTAATCACAGCAGTCACTCACCGCTTTATAGTAACCAGATATTGTGGACCTTCCCCCCCTCCTCTTTTCCAGAATCTCCCTTACTTTCTTAGTACTCTGTGTTTCCATTATCAAAGGCCTGGAGGTCCCGAGAAAATGGGCCAGTTGTAGATAGGCATAGAAGTCACTCTCCGCTAGGTGGTATTTTTCCTGAAGGACTGTAAAAGGAAGAATATGCTCTCCCGTCTTCCCCAGGACATCCGAAAGAAATACGATCCCCAAATCCTTCCATCTTTGGAAAATCCCTCCCTTGACCCCCGGAGGAAACTGTGTATTTCCCACTATGATAAGCAAGGGTGTAGGTGTGGTTGGGGAGGCACGAAGTGTACATAACCGTAGCCATGCTCGTCGGCACGAGTGCACAAGGTCCATGGACCGAAGGGCTTTAGGAATATATATTGCGGGGAGCTGTAATAAGGGATTCAGGGAAAACACATTCAACCACTCCAGTAGGCAAGAATATGGGGTCAGCGAGGAGGTGGCGAGGGCCCAGTCACTAACATGCCGAAGGCAGCAGGCCAAGTTATAGAGTTCTAAATTCGGGCATCCCAGTCCCCCCCCTCTCGCCCATGCCCATCAAAACTGTTAAAGGTATTTGGGCTTTCTTGCCTCTCCAGAAAAAGACACGCAGGGCTCTCTGCAACACTTTGTGGTCTGTTTTAGTAATCCAGAGTGGTACCGTTTGCAACAAGTATAGCCATTTAGGGATGAGCATCATTTTATATAAGTGTATGCGTCCCCTCAGGGACAATGGGAGCAACGTCCATCTCCTCAACGCCTCCAGAGTAGATTGCAGCAACGGTTTGATATTGGCCTTGTAAAGTCCCCCGCTCTGTCTAGGTATTTTAATTCCCAAATACATAAGCGTGTCTTCCGCCCAGCGTAACGGAAAATCACCCTTCCATGTGGGATGAACCCCATTTGTAATATCGAGGGCCTCGGATTTGGCATAGTTGATTTTCAGGCCCGCGAAAATTCCAAATTGGGGCTGGGTATCTAAAACCACTTTAAGGGAAGATTCAGGCCTGGTGAGAAAAACCAGCACATCGTCCGCAAATGCTGCTGTTTTGAACACATGCTGAGGTCCTCCCACCCCAACGACTAGGGGACTATGAGCGAGCTTCCGTAAAAGGGGGTCCAGGGATAATATATAGAGCAGGGGAGATAGCGGGCATCCTTGTCTAACCCCTCTACGAACCTGCACCTCCCCCGAGAGACTGCCATTTACCAAAATGCGCGAACAGGGATTACGATATAGCAATGTCAGGAAACGTAAAAAGTCACCTTTAAGGCCAAACCGTTGGAGTACCGAAAACAAATACCGCCACTCAATCCGGTCGAATGCTTTCTCCGAGTCCATACTAATGGCTAGTGCTGGAATGTTGTATTGTTGGCAAAGATTCATCGCTGTCAGCAGTTTTATGATGTTAGCATTCGGTTTGCGCCCCTTAACAAAGCCAGCTTGGCTCGGAGAAATCAGCCGAGGTAAAAAGACGTTTAGTCGTTCTGCTAGAATCTTGGCCAGGAGTTTATAATCACAGTTTAATAGCGATATAGGTCTATACGAGGCTGGGTTGGCAGGATCCTTCCCTTGCTTAGGTAAGACAATCACATGGGCTTCAGTAAATGTCCCGGGGAAAGCCCCTTCCGCCAGACCCGCCGCATAATATTTAGTTAAGGGGCTAAGAAGGAAAGAGGACAAAATTTTATAAAAATCATACGTGAGACCGTCTGGGCCCGGTGATTTTCCAGTCTTGGCCGCGCGGATAGCTTGGTCTATCTCGTATTCCTGTAGGGGGCGATTCAAAAACTCCCGTTGGGAAGCTGTAAGGGTTGGTATAGGGAGGTCCTGAAAAAACGCCTCCTCTACAGAGTTCTCCCCCGAGGTCTCCGAGGAATATAGGAGACTATAAAATTGCCGAAATACTTCGCTAATTTCCGGCTCAGTCGTCGCGGCTACACCCGTTGAGGAGAGCAAGCCGGCTACAAATGTTTTTGGGCGTTGGGTTCTAGTTAGATTAGCCAGGAGGCGGCCTGGGCGGTTCCCGAACCGAAAAAAACTCTGTCGCCTCTTCCAATCATACGCCTGGGCTCTCTTATCTAAGAGGGTGTTAAGGCGGCCCAACGTGCTATAGTAAGCCTCCCGGGTTTTATCTGTATTGTGATGCAGCATGGTTTGTTTTTCAGCTTGCAATAGGGTTTCAAGTTGTAGAATCACCTGATTAAGTTGTTTCGCTCTGGAGTGAACATAAGAAATCATCTCCCCCCGAAGGACAACCTTAGCTGTATCCCAAAAAAGATGTGGTGTTTCGGCGTGTTGGCGGTTATTGTGAGCGTATGCCTTCCATTTATCTTTAAGGAAATGATGAAAGTTTTGGTCGTCCTTTAAGAACGCCGGAAAGAGCCATAGCCTCGTACGGTGTGCGGAATGATGAAAACGTATCTCTACTGAGATGGGGGTGTGGTCTGAGATCGAGGGGGCCTCTATTCTTGCTGTCTTTATGTCAAAAAAACCACTCTGTGATATGAGTATATAATCTATGCGGGAGTGTGTATTGTGAACTCTGGAGGTATAGGTGTAGTCTCTCTCTGTAGGGTGAAGAGTCCGCCACACATCGAGGAGATCGAGGTGGTGACAGAGAAAAGCCACTCCCCGCTGCCTCCCCCCAGGGGGAGCATGAGTAGGGGGGCTCCTATCCAAGGAGGGGTCATGGACAATATTAAAATCTCCTGTCACATACAAAGTGCCCTGCGCATGGAGTTGGAGTAGGTTACATAAAGTTACAAAAAACGCATGTGAGTATGCGTTGGGGGCATACACTGAACAAATTGTCACCGGCGTACCGTTCCAGACCCCCAACAATATAACATAGCGGCCTTCGTCATCAGAGAGCGTCTGGTTGACTTGTAAATTTGCGTTCTTGTGGATTAAAATAGCTACACCCCCTTTGCGATGACGCGCTTCAGCATATTCACATCTACCTACCCAGTCTCTTCTAAGTTTCGTACTTTCTTTGGCTGTGAGGTGAGTCTCTTGGAGACACACCACGTCCGCCTGAAGGCGTTTAAGTCGTGCCAAGACCTTGCTCCTCTTAACAGGGGTACCCAACCCGTTGACGTTCCAGGAAACTAAGGTCTGCATTTCTTAAGGTATATTATACACAGTGTCCCATACACAGTTCAGGTCCACCTGGACTTCATATCTATAGGAAGTGGGCTCCCAGCCTAGCCCACTCCCCTTACACCGCTTCGCTATTTGCACCCCACTTGGAAGGTCTCTCCGGACCATGCGTGAGTCCATGCGTTCTTCAAGACTAAACATACACATTAAGGCTTTCCACCAGGCTCGCTGCCTCCCCCCCCCCCCTCTCGACCTTCCCCATAAACCCTCTCCCTCCCCTTCCCTCCCTTCCATTCCCACCCTTCCCCCCTGTCCTCTCTCTTTACAAACCCCATCCCCTGAACCCTATGAATGCACAATCTGCCCCCCACCAATCAGGGGTAGATTGGAGAGTTGCCGCTCTTAGAGCGTTCGGGTTCTCCACCTCTGCTATCAACTAAAATCTACTTTCTATCAATAAACATAATACAGCAAAACTAAAAACAGCATGAACAAAAGTCGGGTACATAGGCAGGCCGTATCGCCCCTCTAGACTTCTCCTCCCAAGGCCAATACACAGTCATTCCCCTGTCCCAACTCAGGCTGAACCTGCAAAGACTCCATGGGGATAGCAGGTCAGCCGCTCAGCCAGCGGGCGTCCCGCGTCCCAGACGCACCGGGATAGAGTTGTTGGATCAGTGGTACGCTGCCCGGCGCTCGTTAACCCAGGGTCCGGTCTGGTCAGGTTTTGTTGGTCGTTCGGGATGTGTCCCCAAAAATGCAACCAAATTGACTGCTAGCACGGGTAATGATCTTATGCATATTGTTTTAGGGTCGTACGGGGTGTTCTCTGCATCGCCACTTGGTAGTTCTGGGCTCGGCCTGGGCAAGACCCCGTATCCCGCTGTACAGAGAGGCCCCGTGCAAAAACAAAGGTAATAAACCGCGCTCAAATGAGGGGACAAACCTTCACGAATGGGGTCTCCCGTTATGCTGAAATCCCGGTTCTCCGGTGGGCTCCCCCCCCCAGGAGCGCAACTCAGCCACACCAGCAGTTCAGCTGTTTCGGGTCGAGGAAAGGCGCCATCCGCTCAGACAGGCCGCCACTCAGCAGTTCAGCCACCCGCCTCTTGTACTAGCTTGCGCAGGCGGATAGTTTAGACCCTGCTGTATCTTGTCTGGCGTCCTTAGTAGCAGAGCCCTCGGGAAACTAGCTGCTTCACGTGGATCTCTTCTTCATAGACCAACTGTAATAACTTCCAACACAAACAATTTAGAAATGAGAAAGGTGTTTTTTTGGTTTTTTTTTGGATTCTGCGTAGTTGCTCCCGTTCGCCCCTGGGTTTAGGCCTTACAAACCGCTATTACCCCGGGCCCAGTGCTCTCGTGTCACTGAAAAATAAAAACAAGGGCATTCAGTCACTGGCGCCTTGCAGGAACTTCTGCGCTGCCTCCGGCTCTATGAAGCTGTGTTGCTTCCCGTCCCGCCAGATTTTAAGAACCGCGGGGTATTGAAGAGCGAACTTAATCTTCTTCTCAAACAAGTTGGAGCAGACCGGGGAAAATTTTTTCCTTTGCTGTGACACTAAGACAGAGTAATCCTGAGTAATTCTGATTTTCTGCCCTTGATACAGCACTTCATTACACTTCCGGTACGCAAGCCAGATGCGTTGCTTAACCGCCGAATTCAGAATCTTAGCTATGGCAACTCGGGGCCGACTATCGGACGACCTGCGGGCCCCTAGGCGATGCGCCCGCTCGATTCGCAATTCCCCTTTAAGATCTTCGAGCCCCACTGCGCCGGGTAGCCAAGACTCCAGAAACCCTCCTAAGCCGTTTTCATCCAGTATTTCTGGCAGGCCCAAAAAACGGAGGATATCGCGCCTAAGCCTGTTCTCCAGGTCATCCAGTTTGTCCTGGCAATTGTGTACGGCAGTGGCCTGAGAAGCGGTCGCGCCCTCCATCTTGTTCACCCGATCTTCGATATCGCCTACTCGGCCCTCCAGCTGTTCTATACGCGGGTTAAGATCTAATAACGCCGATTTTACTTCCTGCAGCTGCTGTGTTATGCCCGCCAACTTTGCGTCCAATGTGTTGTCTAAGGTTTGTTGTAATACTTCGACGGTTAAGGGGAGGCCGCCGGAGGGGCCGGGTTCGCTGGTTCCAGCCGCCATCTTAGGCTCCGCGGGTTTTGCCTTATCTTTGTCTCTCTTTCCGCCCCTAGAAGCCATCACTGGCGACGTTTTGTTCATGAAATGAACAATCGACATGTACAAACAGGGTGCAAGCCACTGGTACGTAGATTCACTGTGTCTGGTAGCAGATGCCGGTGGATGCAGAGGCAAAGGACCCGGAGCTTAGGGAGAGCACGTCTACCCTAGCACATCGCCCCACGTGACTCCGTATAAAATATACTTACACAGAAGTGACCAACAGACCAAAGGGTCTTACCAGTCTGAATGTATTTTCACATTTTATGTTTACCCTATATAAATGTTTGTATACCTCTTTTTAATAAATAAATAAATAAATGAAACTGCAGGCATATTAATCTGTAATCCATCATTAAAATGAGCTACAGTACTTGAAGATTGCAGGGTGGTCAATGTAACCCCAGTTTTTTTTTAAAAGGTTTGCAGAGGTGATCCAGGAGACTAGACTGGTGAACTGATGTCAGTGCTGGGGAAAAATGAAACTATTAAAGAACAAAATTGCTGCACACATAGTCACTCATGGTGTGATGGGACAAGCCCAACATGGGCTTAGTGAAGGTAAATCTTGCCTCACTGATTTACATTTTTTTGAAGGCATAAACAAAGACATGAATAAAGATGAGTCAGTTGAAATCCTTTCAGAAAGCATTTGACAAAGTACCTCAGACTCTTCAGGAAATAAAAAAATCATGGGATAGGAGGCAATGTTCTATTGTGTATTGAGAATAGGTTAAAAGGTGGAGTGCCCCAGGGATTTGTTCTAGGACCACTGGTTAATATTATTATAAATGACCTGGACATGGGAGCAACAAGAGAGCCTGTGTGAAGATGGCTGTTTCGTCTCTTCAGGATGACCAACTCAACACTAAATTGTAGGGGGACTGATATCCCAATAGTTAGATATTTACAACTTCAGGGAATTTTGAATATAGGTCAGTGTACATCTACATTCAGTAGAAAGATCTTACCCTTTCAGAGATTTTTTTTTCCTGGGAAGATAATTAATAGAGAAATGATCTCTTAAAATGTATCTGTGTGAAGAAGCTGACCCAATAGCAATCTTTGGATCAAAGATTTAGGGAGGAAGGTTGGAGTGGATGAATGGGAGCACATAGTACGGAGAATTAGTCGGGGGAACTCTGGCTGTATGATTGCAAAGGAGAATGGATATAAAATGTATTGTTGGTACTTTAAAATCATTCTATGCAACTGCATCAGATTTGAGTGACTCAGACAGGTGCTGGAAGAATTGTGAGAGAATGGGATCCCTTTTTCATATGTGGTGGACATGCCTCTTGATCTCGGTATTTTGGAAGGACGTTCCATCATGGATTCAGGAGGCAATGGAGATAATACTTCCGTTTCATCCAGGAATATTACCAGGTATTACTACTTCTTTCATGATACATCTGATTGTTGTGGTGAGGAATACTATAGCTAGATTTTGAAAGTTGCCAGTTAAGCCTTCTTTTGAAGGGTGGATCCAAGCATGTTAGTCTTTACTTTCTATGAGGCCGATACAGTAAAGTGCAGCCGCGGTTACCCTGCTTCTAACCCGCTTTCTACTCACAATTTGGCCGCGTTAGCCCAACCAGCGATTCACTATCCCTTTTAACCCATCCTTACCGCTTCTTTAAATCAACGGGTACCCCTTTCCGCCCGCGGCATGTATATGAGATGTAAACAATCGATTAGCTATTCCCCCCCATTCAGTAATGCGCGCCCCGACTATCGCATTTATAACCTGCAGTTTAGCCATGCGTTTAACCTGCTAATTTACCGCCTACCCCTACCCCTGCGTTAGAGGCAGGGGTAAGGGTAGATGGCAAACTTTCCCCCAAAAGAAAACCTAAAATCCCCTCCTCCCGAAGCGACTGGACATGTAAAATATGTAAAACCTAAAATCCCTTCCTCCCGAAGCGACTGGACATGTAAAATATGTAAAACCTAAAATCCCCTCCTCCCGAAACGACTCGACATGTAAAATATGTAAAACCTAAAATCCCCTCCTCCCGAAGTGACTCGACATGTAAAATATGTGAATAAGTGTAACCAACTTACTTTTTGTTTCTTTTTCAGCCCTTTCAGCCTTCTCTGCCTTCCTCCGGAGGGGGCAGCCGGCGGCGAAAGCAGCAAAAGCGGCCCCCGCGTTCGTCCGTCCGGCGAAGACGGACGAACGCATGCCCGTAGTGCACGGTTTTCTTTTGGGGGAAAGTTTGTATGTAATTACATATCTTGTGCATCATAGTGTACCTAGAATTTGGGATCCATTTTTTAAATTTGCTGGTAAAGCGAGATCTGTTTCCAGTGTATCCAATGTTATCTAGAGCAGCCCTCTTGCACAACATTAGGATCATGAGGGATTGTGATATGTTTATATTCTGCCTTTCCCTGCTGGACAATGTAATTTGTAGTTTGGGTGGTATGTTTTCACTCCTGTTCAACAACTTTGTCATGTTTCATTATTACAATAAAGCCTGTTTGAAACTAAAAAAATGAAAAAAAGAGTAGAGCTAAATGGTAAAATGTTCTCATTGGAGAAAGGGGACTAGTAGAGTGCCCCAACAATCTGTACTGGGCCACTGATGTTACAATGCATTTTATAAATGATCTAGAGATGGGAATGAGTGAGATGGCCAAATTTTCTGCTACAAAATTATTCAAAGTTGTTTAAATCACAAGAGGCCCTTGGGAGACTAGGCATCCAAACGTCAGATGCCATTTAATGTGGACAAGTGCAAAGTGATGCACATGGGGAAGAGGAACCTAGACTATAGCTACAAGATGAAAGGTTTCACATTGGCATTCACCACCCAGGCATCATTTTGGATATGTTGAAATCCTCTGCCCAGTGTACAGTGGTGGCCAAGAAAGCAAATAGAATGCTAGGAAGAATTAGGGAAGGAGAATAAAACAGATTATCATCATGCCTCTCATCATTCTATGGTGCGACCACTCCTTGAATACTGTGTGCAGTTCTAGTCACCGCATCTCAAAAAAGATATAGCAATATTAGAAAAGGTACAAAGAAGAGTGATCAAAATGATAAAAGGAATGGAATAATTTTTTTTTAATTTAATCTTTATTAATTTTAAACATAACATACAAAATATCCACTTTGTCAAGAAATATGGTTGACAATTGCAAAAAAAAAAAAAAAAAAAGAAATCACATTAATGTAATTACAAATAAAGTAACTAATTCAATTTTATAGTTATTAATCTTAACCCTTTAGACCCCTAATAGTGGGGGCAGAGTTCATGCAAATTAAAGGAGAAATAACAGGTAATAATAACCATTCGAAAAAAGGCGACTTGTTGAAACCGATTACTTTCTTATTGGACTTCTGTTAGCTGCTACCTAACTGCAGCGATACTTTCTTTACCTCAATAAAGCTTTTGAGTTGTTCAGGTTGGAAAACGATGTAATTATTATTTTCGAATTTTACAAGAATTTGCATGGGAACGTAAGATAGAAAGAGGCTCCCACTGCCAATGCTTCTTGTTTTAAAGCGAGAACATTTATCCTTTTTACTTGCGTTGATTTAGTTAAGACTGGGAATATTCTCACATTTGATCCCAAGAACACAGCCTTGATTTTCTTGAAGTAGGCATGCATGATTATTCCCAAATCATTTTCATTAAAACAGGAAATCAATAGAATAGATCTTTCTGCAACTTCACATGTCGATGTTTCAAGGAAAACTGTTAGATTTTCTAACATATTAGGAGCCACTTGTGTTTCCTGGCTATCATGAATAGGTAGAAAATATACCTTTTCCAAGGATGGAGTTTGCTCTGAGGGAATTTCCAATACTTCGGAGAAATATTTTTTAATTGTTAGCCTGGGAATTTCTCCAACCACCCTGGGAAAGTTGAGTAGCCTCAAATTCAAATGCCTCCTTTTATTCTCTATGGGGCAGATTTTAAAACTCCTGCGCGCTGGCGCGCCTATTTTGCATAGGCTGCCGGCACACGCAGAGCCCCGGGACGCGCGTAAGTCCTGGGGCTTCCTGTCGTGGGCGTGGCGGGGGGCGTGGCGGGATGACGCGGCATTTAGGGGCGGGGCGTTTTGGGGGGGTGGCGACATGGGCGTGGTTTCGGCCCAGGGGCGTTCCGGGGGCGTGGCCGCCGCCTCCGGAACAGCCCCCGGGACCGGACCACGGAGCAGGGCAGCCGGCCGACAGGCGTAACTTTGCCGACAAAGGTAAGGGGGGGGTTTAGATAGGGCCGGGGGGGGTGGGTTAGGTAGGGGAAGGGAGGAGAAGGGAAGGTGGGGGGAGGGTGAAGGAAAGTTCCCTCCGAGGCCGCTCCGAAATCGGAGCGGCCTCGGAGGGAACAGGCAGCGCGCGCTGGGCTCGGCGCACGCAGGTTGCACAAATGTGCACCCCCTTGCGCGCGCCGACCCCGGATTTTATAAGATACGTGCGTATCTTATAAAATCCAGCGTACTTTTGTTCGCACCTGGTGCGCGAACAAAAGTACGCGTTCGCGCAAGTATTTAAAATCTACCCCTTAGTTTTCAATTTTCCTGTTCATGGCATTACAGTCTTGTATGATCGTTGCCTGCACTTGTTTAGTTTGATTAATCTCAGTCTCTATATTTTTAATTTTCTCAACAATTTCGAGTTTATGTCCTTAAATTCTTATTCAATGTTTCCAATTGCGATGATATAGTACTTATTTTTCCTGAACATATCTCGAAAGCCTTTACCATGGCAAGCGATAGATTCCATAGTGAATCTAGCGTCACTACCTATGGTCTCTCCATGGCCAAAGCTACTTCTGGGGGATGAGGGCATAACACAGACCTCTCACCTCTTCCATTGGTCTGGTCTCCTCCTCTATCTCGGTCTAAAACTCCGAGGTAGCTCTCTCCATTGTTTGTGGAGGATAAGGCCGGGTCTTCCATCACTACAGCCCCCTCAGATTGGTAAACCGGGTCTCCCACTTCAGGGCTCGGTCCCAATCGCTGTTGAGGGCCCGCGCGCAACCGGAGGCAGTCTGTCGTCCAAGGGGCTAAGGGAAACTACTTCCGAGGTCGGGTCACATTCCTGTGACCTGACAGCTGGACCTCCTAGCTCCAAATTTGCCGGTTTCGCGATGCATTGAGAGATTGTCCTCTGTCCGGAGGGAAGTGCAGGTACCGAGGGGTAATTCCTGGTTTTCCCCTTTTACTTTGGAGGCATAATTTAACTTGCCGGAGCAGATCTAAATAACGCGTCTGCTCAAGGTGCCATCTTTAACTCCACCCCCCGGAATGGAACAATTCTTTCATGAAGAAAGGGTAAAGACATTAGGAATCCAGCTTGGAGAAGACTGTAGAGGAAGATATGATAGAAGTTTATAAAATAAGTGGATTGGAATGAGTAAACGTGAATTTCTCTTCATTCAGGCAGGCCAGCCCACACATATTATGCATGCCAACCAGCAGGTGGAGACAAATTCTCACTATTGTCACCCTCATGCTCTGTTGCACCGACATCAGCCAGCATTCTCTCTCCAGCAGGTGCTGGACATGCATCGGTTCTATAGATGTAGGCCTCTTGGGTGGGATTCTGCAGCCTCCTGAGGTAGCAACTAAGGCTCCCAACCTCAGTAGCGCTACACTCAGACACACAATGTTTTTCAGTGCAGGGGATTTGCAGTGGTGAAGGCAGGTGCCCTCGCCCCCTGGGGAGTACAGGGAACACTTCCAGGAACATAAGCAGCATTGGTGCTAATTTTTCTGTTCCCTCACTCTTTTTCCCTTCTCTCCCAAATCTTGGGCCATCTCTCCTTCTGGTTCTCCCCTCTAGCAATAGAAGGGCTGAGAAGTAATTTGGATGGTTTGGGCCCTTTAATTTTACTCTAAATACCCCTCAAAAAAACAAACAAAAATAAAGATTTTGCTTAGTCTTGTAGAGCTGTTTTTTGATCAGGGTAAGCCAATCTCTTCTTTCTTTTTCAGCTTCCTTCTGTACTTCCTGTTTCAAGTGATGACTTGTTCTGCTGGAATAAAAAAAAGAAAAAAAGAAACTGTTCAGTTTATTGGCATTTGCTTTATTGTTCATGTCCACAGTTGGCTTTTCCAGGAATACTGACTGGCTGACAGTGCAACAGTATATGAAGGTGACAGCAGTGAGTCTTTCTATCTCGCCACCTGCTGGTTGGTGTGCACAACCCACTTGTATGGACTGGCCTGCCTGTCCTAGAGGAAATTAAACTATCAAGTAAGAAGTAACCTTGGTTGTTGACTTTCAAAAAATACAAAGACTAGGCGCCATGCAATGAAGTGACAAGGTGATACATTTTAAGACCATATTTTCTAACATATAGTTAAACTCTGGAATTTGTTGCTGGAGGATGTGTAAAAACCGTTAGTGTAGCTGGGTTTAAAAAAGGTTTGGATAAAGTTCTTGGAAGAAAAGTCTATAAACTATTATTAAGATGGACTTGTGGAAATCCATTGCTTGTCCCTTCGTTAATCAGTATGGATTCTGAATTTAGGAATCCTGCCAGTTTTTGTGACCTGGATTGGCCACTATAGGAACTAGGACGCTGGGCTTGATGGTCCTTTTGGTCTGATCCAGCACGGAAAAACTTATGTCTACACATCTCCACTCCTGGCTGATCCAGGAAATCAAACCCAGTGCCAATTCTTAAAGTATTACATAAAAGTTCAGCCTCAGTGTGGAGAATGTCAGTTTAGATACTGCTCCCAAATCAGCCTAAAATCAGGGAGCTGTCTTCCTGGGCAGCAAATGGAGACAGAACAATATGGCTATTGCATATCCTTTGTCTCCCTTCCGGAGGGGGCACCATTCATAGAAGCAGGAGACTATATTTGAGATCTGGTTTAGAGAGTATAATTTCCTAGAAGTTTTTTGCCATACGCTAAAATATTTTTCCTGAACATATCTCGAAAGCCTTTGTTCAGATAAAAGTCTATTTTAAAAGGCCCACGTGCCCAGATGCCAGGGATTATGCACGTGACTGGGCCCTGCACGTGCCAAGCCCATTTTAGAAAGGGCCCGGCCACGTGCATAACTCCCGATATGCGCAGAAGTGTCCGGCCTGAAGAAAGGGGAGGGGCGGGGAGCGGATCGCGACAGCGCTATTAGATACTGTCCCGGGGAAGCGTGCACAGTCATCCAGCCGGCGCATGAAATTTACTTCTGCTCCAGAGAAGCAGTAGGTAGAAAAACAAAAAGGCCATGTGCGTGCGGACATTAAAATCCAGCGTACATGTACGTGTGGGAATCGCATTTTATATCATGCGTCGCATGTTATAAAACAGCCGCGTCCATGTGTGCGCATGTGGGTCTTTTAAAATCTACCCCTTCTCAAAAGCTTCTGAATAGTTGTGGTATTAAGGACTGAAGGACAATTACCTGGACCATCAGTGCAAACGAGGTTAAGCAGAGTGTTGCAGGTAGCCCAACTCCTTGCCTAATACAGGATCAGATTTTGAGCCCTGATTCCCTTCTCACTGTGTGCTACCCTCAAAGGCCTGTCCGTTGAATGAAGCAGAGCTGTTGGTATCTGCAGCTTGGCTACACCTGGGGCCAAGCCGTGCCATAGAGCTACTTGAAAGCAGAAGTGATATGTTTGAGTAATTATTTCCATCAGCCACAGCAATGGAGAGATCAAAACTTGGTCCTCTACCTCTAGACCAATTGATATCAGATGCTGTAATTCTTGGCTTGATAGGGCAAGCTCTCTACAGAAATTAAGCAGGCTTTAGTCCCTAAGATGTGGTTGGAGAACTCTACCTAATACAGCAGTCGGATTTCACAGAATTCAATAAAACTAACTATGCTGCTTTTGCTAATATGGTGCAAAATAAGCTGGGAATTAATTTAGCTAAATCCTTTGATACAGTGGCAGATTTTAAGTTACACATTAGTAGGAGCCAATCTGCAATTCCATATTTGAGTTCCTTTAGAACTCTGGGGTGAATACAATCATGTTCTTGTGATTTGTTTAATTTTGCAAGAGGTGTTAAGGCAAATCGGGGAGTGAGTTCCAGGTTGGCGGCGACTTCAACCTTGATAAGGCTGGGAGAGACCACCGGAGAAAACAGAAAGGAAGTCGGAAGGTATCTATTGGAGGCGGTCGAGAGGATTGATTCCATCACAGGAGCCAGCGGGGTGAGTGAAGCCGCCTATAGGATTGAAAAACCAGCAGCTGTAAATTAGATTCCTTGTGGGACCTTACGGCAAGGATGGATATCAAATTACATGATCAAACTTTGAAATTAGAAGGGGTTTCTTCAAAACTTGATATTGTGGTACACGACCACCAACAAATACTGCAAGATCAAGGAACTGCCCTCCAAAGATTAAAAGAGGAGGTTAAAGAATTAAAGGATATTTCGGCAGCCTTCTCTAGGGAAAGGCTGTCAACAATAAGAAAACTGGAGTTTCTTGAAAACTCTATTAGACCTTAAACCTCCGTAAATTAAATTTTCCTTTGATTAAGGATGAGCCAAGCCTTTTGACTTTAAAGAAATTTCTTGGATTTTTTGAAAATCCCACAGGAGAAAATTCCAGCGATAAAAAAGACTATACATTTATCACAAAGGCAAAGCACTCCTAGAGTTAATGTATTGGAGAATATAGAAAATTTGACGCAATACTTGGAAGAATCAGGAATGGAGGTCACAGGAAGAGAGACACTTCTAGTGACATTATTTTCAGAAGATGTGAATTTGATAATGCATTTCTATTACAAAAATTTAAGGGTACCTTTTTGTGGTGACTTGGTGAGAATTTTTCCGGATCTTGCCAAGCCTACCCAACTTAGACGTAAAGCTTTTCTCCAGATGAAACCCGAAGTATTATCTTTGGGTGCAAGGTTTCATTGTAAAATACCCTTGTAAATGTGTGGTGGGTTTGCGTGGGTCTACATATATTTTCTTTGATATACCACAATTGAGGGATTTCTTAAATGCTAGACAACCAACCACTACCGTTATTTTAAACGTGGGTTAATTTAAAATGAGAAGTAACCTTCGGCAGGTCATTATAAACTTGATTTGAATTTCTTGTAAGAATTACTCCTCGATGTTTCATTACGCCCTCCAATTTTCCTCTATAATGATATACCTACTACTAGTACTACTAGTACTACCCTACTAGTCCGCAACCTTGGCATTATGATAGATAACCAATTTAACCTCAAAAAATTCATTTCGGCCACTATAAAAAGCGGATTCTTCAAACTCCACACCTTGAAGAGAATCAAACCTCTTCTTCACACCTCCGACTTCCGCACAGTACTGCAAGCTATGATCCTGTCTAAACTTGATTATTGCAACGCTATCCTCCTAGGCTTACCAAAAAATACTCTACAACCGCTACAGTTATTACAAAATGCTGCTGCACGCATCCTCACCAATACTCACCGTCATGACCACATCACTCCCGTCCTCCAATCATTACATTGGCTCCCCGTAACCTCCAGGATAGTATATAAAGTACTCACGCTCATACACAAAGCCATTCATAACCACGACATGCAATGGTTCCCAGAACATCTCCTGCTTCACACTCCAACCAGACCCACAAGAACGCCACACCAGGCCAAACTCCAGACTCCCTCTCCCAAGCTCATGAAGCATACCACCTTTAGAGAGCGATCATTTATCATTGCAGGAACCGCCCACTGGAATAAAATGCCTTCCCAACTACGCCAGGAACCTTGCCACAAAAAATTCAAGCACAATCTTAAAACATGGCTGTTCAAACTAGCGTACCCTGACTAACTAATTGACTCCCCCCCAAAGATGCGACATGACCACCCGACTGACTCTCGCCCTTTCTATTTACTCTCCCTACCCTCCACCCTCAGTGGGTATACTCCCCTCTTCCCCTTCCCATTATTACTTTCCCCTGCTAATTATTCTGATTGCTTTGATGAACTCACTTGCTAAAACTAACATGTACATATGTATATAATTCTCGTATGTTCTACTCCTACCCTTGTTAACCCTCTCCCTGTTAAAAAATTGTTATTATTGTAAAGCTTGTTGCTAAGTTATGTTACATTGTGAACCGAGGTGATGTTTTGCAAACGTGCCTCGGTATATAAAAAACCCTTAAATAAATAAATAAATAAAATATAGTGCATAAGATCAATAATGAGATAAGTTTCTTTTTGGTTGAGAAAGTCACTATGTGTATGTTGAATTTTCTCTTATTTCTATATTATTGCACTTAAATATCTTATGACAATTAAAACATTTTTATTGCCTGAAATATATTTACAAAAATCATAACTAGCATAAGTCAAAGTTGATGCCACTAACAAATTGATTTCTGTGGAAACCAGGCAGCCTTTATCTTCTTAATGATACAAATACCCAAAATGTAAATTAGAGCTAAAAGTTAAGGAAGCTATTCTAATAACATTATTTCTGTCAGTGGGTTAGCATGAATTGGCATTGTGACTCACCATGGCTTATCCTCGGTATCTTGAAGGCCTATTTTTTCAGCTTTGTCTTACGTACAGTGAATTGCTTTTATATTAAGACAAGATAACTGCTGGATGAAAAATCTGATCTGAATGCAAGTTGTTGGTTAAGCAAAAGACTGACCATTAAATGTTAACCCACGATTGGACGTGCTAGCTTTACCCCTTACTGAATAAGGGGTAATAGCGCATCTAAAACGCATGTCCAACCCCCCCCCCCCCAAACCTAATAGCGCCTGCAACATGCAAATGCATTTGATGGCCCTATTAGGTATTCCCGCGTGATACAGTAAGTAAAATGTGCAGCCAAGCCACACATTTTACTTTAAGAAATTAGCGCCTACCCAAAGGTAGGCGTTAATTTCTGCTGGCGCCTGGGAAGTGCACAGAAAAGCAGTAAAAACTGCTTTTCTGTGCACCCTCTGACTTATCATGGTGATATTAAGTTGGAGGTCCCGAAAGTTAAAAAAAAGTAAAAAAAAAAAGAAAAAAAATTTGAAATAGGCCTGCGGCTTGAAAACCGGACGCTCAATTTTGCCGGCGTCCGGTTTCTGAACCCGTGGCTGTCAGCGGGCTCGAGAACCGATGCCGGCAAAATTGAGCGTCGGCTGTCAAACCACTGACAGCCGCCGCTCCTGTCCGAAAAGAGGCGCTAGGGATGCGCTAGTGTCCCTAGCACCTCTTTTTACCGCCAGCCCTAATTTAAATTAAATTACTGTATCGTGCGCACATGAGTGGCCTGTGCGCGCACCGGGAGAGCGGGTGCTTGCCCACTCTCCTGCGATTTTACTGTATTGGCCCATAAGCTAGTAGAGCTTGTTGTATGGAGGATAGGCAGGAGTTGCCTCCAGAGCAGCCTGAATCTGTTGCGCTTGCTGCTGCAGGACAGGCCCGCGAGCAGCTCTCTCACCTTCCCCCGGACACCAGCCTGGCTGTTCTCTGGCCTGTCTGTCTGGGCCGGCGACCATCTGCCTTCTCTCTGTGGCGGTCCCAGTGCTACCAGGCCCGACACCTTTCTTCACGGTGAGGAGCCGCCAACCTCGATGCCCCAGCCTTAAGCGGCTGGGAGCCACTACCGAGGCTGTCCATCCTCGTGCAGAGGTACCGCCGCAACCGTGCTCTGCAGCAGGGAGGGCCACTGCAATCTTCACTCCTGCATGCCAGGGTAGCCACTGCCGCAGCTGTTACCTTTTTTCTGCAGCAGGGACGCCGCCGATGCTGAGACTCCTGCCTGTCTGGGCTCCTGCATAAGCGCGCAGGTGCACCTCTTTTGGATATTTAAAGGGCCAGCAGCAGGAAAAGCCCAGTGGCACCAACTAATGATGTCATCGTCTCGTCTTGTCTTCAGCCCTATAAAAGGGCTCTTCGTCAATTCCTCGGGGCCTTTGCATTGGATCTTCATGGCTGTCCATGGTCTATTCATCCTGGAGGTCCTCCATGGTCTGCTCCTGTTTATATGGTTTTGTGTTCTTCGTTGGCTATTCCTGATCCTTCTGTTCCAGTTCCAGTCCCAGTCTCTAGCTTTCTTGTCCCTTCGGAGCTCTGTCATTTTGCTTGTTCTGTGTTCCTGGTCTCTCATTGGTCCCTTGTCCAGTCTTCTGAATCTTTGTCTCATCTGACTCTTCAATCAAGTTCCTGATGTTCCACTCTTCTGGATTCTCCCTTGTCGTTCCTCCGAAGTCCGTCTTCGCTGAATCAAGTCCTCTGAGTCCAACCCTGTTTCTAGAGTTTCAAGTTCCAAGTCAAGACTCGAGTTCCTGCCCATGTTCCTAGTTCCGGGCTCATGGACCTTGACCAGCCAGCAGATCACCTTTCCTTGTTCTTCACTCCAAGTGATGTCCTGACTCCTGTCCTCTTCCGAGTTGTGTAGGGTGCCCTGTGGGACAGCATGGTCTGCGACAGCCCACGGTGGGCTGTGTAGGGTGCGCTGAGGTGCAGTGCCCTTGGGTGGCTGTATTCCTCCTATTCCTGACTCTCTCCAGTTCCAAGTCTTCCGAGTCCTTGTCTCCAGTTCCAAGTCTCCGTGTCAAGTTCCAGGTCTTCCGAGTCTTCATCTGAGTTCCATGTGATGCTGTGTCCTGTCTTCAGCCTTCGTCTGTCCTGACGTGCTAGCAGTTCCCAAGCGGCAGGTCCGAAAGGGCTATTGAGCAGCTGGAGGGCTACTCCTGAGATCAGCATTGCATTGCTGGGTTTTCTCTCTGTGCGTTCAAGTTCAGTGGAGGTTCGAGTTAGACGTTCCAGGCTTCCAGCTGTGTTCCAATATTCAAACTATGTTCCAAGACCCAAGCTACTCTCCAAGTTTCGAGTCCAGCCTGTGCCCGAACCGCTCGCCTCCCACGGTGCTTTCCTTGGAGTCTCAATCTGGGGTCATGCCATGGTTCAAGGGTTCATTCTCCTCAAGCAAGTGACTGCATCCCCTACATTTGCAACAGAGTCTATAGGAAAGCTAATATAAATATATGCATATCTCTCTAGGTAGGTGATGCTCCAACTCCTGTCTAATTTATCCTATCTACAGAAAATACTGTTTAAGGTAAGCAAACTTGCTTTTTTCCATCGATAAGCAGGACTGAATTAGATCGGTACGGTGTCCCCACTAGAGGGTTGCAGCAGAGCGTTTGAGAAAGCAACCTGGACTCCTGCATGGAGAGTAGACTACTGCAAAAGGTCCCACAAACTTCTTGTCCAAGGGTACTATCAGGTTTTGAGAGGTTGCCAGAGTGATGGAATAGAAAGGTGTGAGGGATGACTAAGGTGCAGTACTGTAACTGTATTTGAAGGGTATCATTCTAAAATAAGCCACCACAGAAGGCAGAGCCCTGAGCTGACGAGTTTCAACCAAGTCTATCTGCAATCCTGCTAAGACATAGCGAAGCCAAACACATGCCTCTGATGTCAAGTTAGTTAGTGTTGTATGTGATTAATAGATGAGATGCTCAGTGATGCGAGTCAGTTTTTTTTGTATAGTGGACGAAGACATTATCATCCAATCCATACAGGAATCTTCCTCCTGCATGGACATGATGAACTGATGAAAAGTAGAGACAACTCTTGGTTGAAATATTTGGGTGAGTGAGAACCACCCACTCACAAAAAAAAAATCATATAACAGACAATAAGTTCGTAGATCCTTGTAGCTGAGGTAACCATGTAAGGATTGCCAAGTCCTGAGTCAAAACTGAAGAAATTATTCTGCAGTGAACCAAAAAGTCACCACAAGTTGAAAAATACAACATTCAAGCCACAGCATAGGGGAGGCAGTTGTGTCGAGGGTCAATGTGGCACAAGTCTTTTGCAAGTCCAAATTGTGGATGAATAGAGATTTAATGTGTACCTAAATGTGGAAGTCACTAAGACTGAGATAGTTTGAGCAGTGGGGCAGAAAACCCAACTCAGAGAGGGGAAGCAAGCATGCTAGCAAGTACTTGGGCCCACAAGAGAATAGGCTGAAGGTTTTCTGTTGGTATCATTTGGACTATCTGATTCATGGGACATTGTAACACTTCCTAGTGGACTCCATGGCAGCTGGAAGGAAAATGTGTTTGTTTGCAAGCACTGTAGACAAGGAGAGATAAGTAAGCACTCTGTGATCAAAACTCAAATCCTTCAGATGGAAGTACAGAAGAAGTGGATGATAGAGGATTCTTCTATTTTGGGTTAACATAAGCTGTGTGCCCTGGAATACAGGGGATCCTGGTTGGAAAGCTGTAGGAGATAAGGCAATTATGGTTGCCCAGGTCATGCTGAACCTGTAGGCAGTAAGGAAGCATGGTCCTGCAGTAGCATCCATATTGACCTGGCAATCAGCAGTAGTGGTGGTGGAAAAAACAGCCATGAGGCATGTCCCTCCAATAAAGAAAGAAAATGCCCTAAGCGTGTCTGAGCACAGAGAAGAAATTAAGAACATAAGAACATAAGAAAATGCCATACTGGGTCAGACCAAGGGTCCATCAAGCCCAGCATCCTGTTTCCAACAGTGGCCAATCCAGGCCATAAGAACCTGGCAAGTACCCAAAAACTAAGTCTATTCCATGTTACCATTGCTAATGGCAGTGGCTATTATCTAAGTGAACTTAATAGCAGGTAATGGACTTCTCCTCCAAGAACTTATCCAATCCTTTTTTAAACACAGCTATACTAACTGCACTAACCACATCCTCTGGCAACAAATTCCAGAGTTTAATTGTGCGTTGAGTAAAAAAGAACTTTCTCCGATTAGTTTTAAATGTGCCCCATGCTAACTTCATGGAGTGCCCCCTAGTCTTTCTACTATCCGAAAGAGTAAATAACCAATTCACATCTACCCGTTCTAGACCTCTCATGATTTTAAACACCTCTATCATATCCCCCCCTCAGTCGTCTCTTCTCCAAGCTGAAAAGACCTAACCTCTTTAGTCTTTCCTCATAGGGGAGTTATTCCATTCCCCTTATCATTTTGGTAGCCCTTCTCTGTACCTTCTCCATCGCAATTATATCTTTTTTGAGATGCGGCGACCAGAATTGTACACAGTATTCAAGGTGCGGTCTCACCATGGAGCGATACAGAGGCATTATGACATTTTCCGTTTTATTCACCATTCCCTTTCTAATAATTCCCAACATTCTGTTTGCTTTTTTGACTGCCGCAGCACACTGTACTGACAATTTCAATGTGTTATCCACTATGACACCTAGATCTCTTTCTTGGGTTGTAGCACCTAATATGGAACCCAACATTGTGTAATTATAGCATGGGTTATTTTTCCCTATATGCATCACCTTGCACTTATCCACATTAAATTTCATCTGCCATTTGGTTGCCCAATTTTCTAGTCTCACAAGGTCTTCCTGCAATTTATCACAATCTGCTTGTGATTTAACTACTCTGAACAATTTTGTGTCATCTGCAAATTTGATTATCTCACTCGTATTTCTTTCCAAATCATTTATAAATATATTGAAAAGTAAGGGTCCCAATACAGATCCCTGAGGCACTCCACTGTCCACTCTCTTCCACTGAGAAAATTGCCCATTTAATCCTACTGTTTCCTGTCTTTTAGCCAGTTTGCAATCCACGAAAGGACATCGCCACCTATCCCATGACTTTTTACTTTTCCTAGAAGCCTCTCATGAGGAACTTTGTCAAACGCCTTCTGAAAATCCAAGTATACTATATCTACCGGTTCACCTTTATCCACATGTTTATTAACTCCTTCAAAAAAGTGAAGCAGATTTGTGAGGCAAGACTTGCTCTGGGTAAAGCCATGCTGACTTTGTTCCATTAAACCATGTCTTTCTATATGTTCTGTGATTTTGATGTTTAGAACACTTTCCATTATTTTTCCTGGCACTGAAATCAGGCTAACCGGTCTGTAGTTTCCCGGATCGCCCCTGGAGCCCTTCTTAAATATTGGGGTTACATTTGCTATCCTCCAGTCTTCAGGTACAATGGATGATTTTAATGATAAGTTACAAATTTTTACTAATAGGTCTGAAATTTCATTTTTTAGTTCCTTCAGAACTCTGGGGTGTATACCATCCGGTCCAGGTGATTTACTACTCTTCAGTTTGTCAATCAGGCCTACCACATCTCTAGGTTCACCGTGATTTGATTCAGTCCATCTGAATCATTACTCATGAAAACCTTCTCCATTACGGGTACCTCCCCAACATCCTCTTCAGTAAACACCGAAGCAAAGAAATCATTTAATCTTTCCGCGATGGCCTTATCTTCTCTAAGTGCCCCTTTAATTGATTTGTTACTATGTAGTCATCTGCCCAGTAGTGATGCAAATGACAGCCAACCTCCTAAAAAGAATAGCTTGCTGGTTGAATGATGGAAGGGCCACTTGCATGGTCGGAACACTCTGCTGTGGTGAACTGCCAGCATGTAGGATAGCCTTGGGATTTAAGAGGCTTGTAGGAGATGCTAACAACTGGTGCGCACTACTTCACCTTGAACGCTTCCTGGCAGAGCGGTTACAATTCTGCGCCTCCTTGTGTCTTGACATAACACAACCTGGTAGCCTATCCAAACAAGATGCTATCCTCGAAAAATGTCTAAACCTGAAGGAGGATATTGGGTCACCCTTAATTTGGCAAAGTGATCCATTCATGGTAGATTGGCTCCATTCATGAGCCCACCTGCCCTAGGATCACTATAATGTATTTTTTATTTAAAAACGTTTCTATACCGTTGCTAAGTTAGATACCATCGCAACGGTTTACATATAGGCACATATTTAATGAGGGGAAAAGCGTACTATAGTACATTCTAACAGGTGCCATTAAAGGTTCGGTTACAATATATCATTAGACATAGACATTTCGCGAAGTAGTTCATGACCAGTTGTACCAAGGTACTTACACGGGTAGTTTTATCACACATAGTATTATAGTTATGTTTGTTGTGGTGTAGAGTTCATAGACTAATGTATTGTAAAGTTCTACTTACTGTGTGTCTGTGCCTTTCTGTTTTTTCCTGAGTAATTTCTCTCTATTCTTTTGTCTCTTTGTAAAATGCTTGTTTAAAAAGCCATGTTTTTAAACTTTTCTTGAATGTCTTTAGATTACTTTGTAGTCTGATCTCTGGAGGCATTGTGTTCCAGATTATGGGTCCTGCTAGTGATAGGGCTCTCTCTCTCACTTGGGTCAGTCTTGCTGTTTCAACTGATGGAATGGTTAGGAGTGCTTTATTTGCTGATCGGAGATTCCTGTGTGGCGTGTGTACCCGTAATGCTGTGTTTAGCCAATCTGATTTCTCATCATAAATTAGTTTGTGGATGATACATAGGGTTTTGTATTTAATTCTGTGTTCAATTGGTAGCCAATGTAACTCTGCTAGAGTTTCAGTTATATGGTCCCGCCTTCTTTTTCCGGTTAGTATTCTAGCTGCTGTGTTCTGTAGTATTTGCAGTGGTCTTAGTGTCGTATTTGGTAGTCCAAGCATAAGGGCATTGCAGTAGTCTGTGCTGGAGAAAATTAGTACCTGTAGTATCGTTCGGAAGTCATTTTGAGTTAGTAGTGGTTTAAGTTTTCTGAGTACCATGAGCTTTGCATAACCTTCCTTTACTTTTAGTGATATGTGTTGTTTCAGATTGATTTCAGGGTCTATAATTATTCCCAGGTTACGTACTTTTCCAGTTAGTTCAATTTTCTGGTTGTCTTTGAGAGTTATTGAGGTTTGACTGATTTCCGAGTTTTTTCGTTCTAAGTGTAGAAATTCTCTATTAAAGTGGTATGTATCGCTAGTGAGAACAGACTAGAGAGAGTGTGCAAGGTGGCTTCTTATCTTGAATTACAAGGGGTGTTTACTGCTAGAAAAACTCATTGTGGAAACTGGGACTGTGGCGAACATGTTGGGCAAGCTGATCTTGAGAGCAGAGAACCCCATGTAGACAAAAGAGGTTAGACGGTGGGCCCATGCAGTTGCCACCATACTTCTGAATGCAACAAGAATTGTTCATGTTGTCGCATGCTATAAGGACAGTATGTGTATGTAAAATGTAAAATTTAATTTTTATTTTTAATAAGCAATATTACTGGGTATGCTGGATTCACTAACAAACACTGCCTCTGACCACAGGCCCTCGAGCAGGTACTAGGTCAGACATGTAGAAAACAACACAGAGAAAAAAATCGTTTATTCTTGGGATTGTACTGTGATTAGCCAGTCGGCCAGGTACAGCAAAGATTTTGAATCCCCTGGCAATGAAGTCATGTAGCTGCCATATTAAGGCAGCAGGTAAAAACTCTTGGAGCTGCTGATAAGGTAAATGGGAGGACCCTGTTTCAAGTGAGGCAGATATGGATTAAAATTTAAGCAACATGCAGGGGGGATCATAGCTGGGAGAACATAAATGGGATCCAGACTCCACAATCTGGAGAACCTAGAGGTCCTCTGGTATCTGATACTATGCCTCAAATTTTGCTTCTGTCCTGCTGTACAGCAGAATCACAGGGATGAAAAGATTGGGCCTGGGCTAATTTCAGGCCTGTTGTGCAGTCTAAAGCTGATGGGATTCATGCGGGCAGGGCATGGTTGGAAGTGACTGCTATTTGGCTGGAAGAGCAGTAGTTGGCACGGCTGAAAAGGCTAGTCTGCATGCCTTTCTCTGCGCCTACATCAATGACCGCCAAGACAATTGGTCTGAACTTCCTTGGGCGGAGTTCTCTCACAACTCCCACATCGCCACTGCTACAGGCATGTCACCATTCTCCATCATCTATGGGAAACAACCACGACCACCATTATCCATACCATTATTGGTGCCTTCTCCTGCGGCGCAGGTTACTGCGGAAGCCCTTAAGGTTTTATAGGAACAGATGAATCTTCGCTTAGGTCAAGCCAATTCCTGGGCCAAGAGATCTGCTGATAGTCACCGACGCTCAGCCCCTGAATTTCTTCCCAGCCAGAAAGTCTGGTTAAGCACTTGGTATATCTGACTCAAGATACCTTCTCAGAGATTTGCTCCAAGGTACATCAGGCCTTTTTCAGTGTTTGGGTAATTGCCAGGTTCTTGTGGCCTGGTTTTGGCCTCTGTTGGAAACAGGATGCTGGGCTTGAATGACCCTTGGTCTGACCCAGCATGGCAATTTCTTATGTTCTTATGTTCAGTCACCCAATGCATTGGACCAGTTACATACCAGCTTCGGCTGCCTCCTATGCTGGGAATACACAATACGTTTCATGTATCTCTTCTAAAACCAGTGGTCTTGTCCTGGCCATACTGAAAGGCTCCTGAATCACCTCCTTTGCTGGCTGAGATTGATACGACCTACAAAATTACATGAAGTCCTCGACGTCTGCTGTAGGGGCCGCTGGAGGGAATACCTCCTTTCCTGGGAGGGTTATGGTCCCGAAGAAAACGCGTGAGAACCAGATCAAAATATCCTGGACAAAACCCTCCTCCTGCACTTTCATTGTGCCCATCCGGGCAAACCCCGACCTCCAAGAGGGGGGCGTAAAGGGGGGGCACTGTTATGTGTGCCGTCCACAGAAGACCCGCGGCACGGCTCCCTCACCTCTCTGTAGTAACTCCAGCTCCTGGTTCCTCCTCTCTGGCGGCGGTGGGCCGCCAGCTCTGTCCTCGGGCCTCCCCTGGTGCCTCCAGCGTAGTTGCTGTCCCTGGTCCAGCCACCATGTCCATTGCTTCATGTCGGGCCTCTCCGTAGAGAGATGCTGCTACCTGGCGCCGCGCCCCTCCCTAGGCGCGCGTGCGCGCATCTTCAAGGCTTAAGTAGAGATCGCGGCGGAAACTTAGCCACGGCCCTGGATGATGACGTCAGCGGACTTAAGCCAAGGCTCCACTCCCTAGCTTTGCCTTTGCAACAGGTCTCCTTACTGGTCGAGTACTCGTTGCCTCCTCAGAGATTCGTCTCTTTCCTGTTCCTCGTTTGATCCTGGTTCCTAACTCTTCGTTCTACGCTCTTGCCTTGCATCTTTCTTCGGATTGCCTACACTGACTTTTACTTTGTTTTGCCTGACCACGCCATTGACTCTCTCCAAGCCCGGAGCTCTGCTTCGCCTGACCACTCTATTAACTCTCCCCAGACCTGGACCTCTGCTTCACTTGACCACGCCATTGACTCTCTCCAAGCCCGGACCTCTGCTTCACCTGACCACGCCATTGACTCTCTCCAGACCCAGATCTCTGCATTGCCTGACTACACCGTTGCCTCTCTCCAGACCCAGACCTCTGCATTGCCTGATTATGCTATTGCCTCACCTCTGCATTGCCTGACTATGCCGTTGCCTCTCTCCAGACCCAGACCTCTGCATTGCCTGACTACGCCTCTAGACTATCTCCGTGATCAGACCACAGCCTTGCTTGCCACTGCTTCCAGATTGCCGCCAGCCCTGACTCAAGCCTGTTCCTCGATGCCTCTTCAGCTTACCTTCTGGACTTGGTCAATTGAGGCTTCAGCCTGCTCTTCTTCAGGCGCCCCCGTGTGCCTTCGTTCTTTAGGCGCCCGAGTCTCCAGGACACTACCTTGTCCAGTGTAAGACTGTACCATCTTGCTCCTGCTGTCTCTGGGCTGAACTTGATCTCCTCTTCGACTGCATACAGATGCACACCTAAGTCCAGCCAGCCCTGGCACCCAAAGGCTCAACCCACAGGGAACGAGGGCTGGTATTGGTGAAGCTCCAGCTGGCCTCTGTTCATCAGCCCTCTCCGCCTGCCGACGGTGGGGACCTCCGGCGCAACAGATATTACTGCACTGGCTTCTTGTACAGTCCAGAATTCACTACAAAGTATTAACTCCAATTTTCAATATCATCAGCAACATTAACCCATGTTTATTAGGAGTGACATTTCAACAATACACTCCACAAACAGCCCTAAGATCACAAAAGAAAGGACTTCTATTGGTGCCTTCTACTCGGAACACACACCTAATGCAAATAAAAGACCGAATATTTTCATAGTGGACCCCAAGCTGTGGAACTCTCTTCCAGAGTCTTTACATCAGATAACAGAAAGAAAGAGTTTCAAGCGAGAACTGAAAACTTGGCTCTTTAGAAATGCATATGATTTAAATAAAATACCAATATGCTGATTTCCAATGTCAATACCAGAGACAATAGCAGTGGAGAGAACAAGTAATAATCGAAGTATAGTGTAATGTTAGCAGAATCAGAATTGCTATTTACTGTTGTGTCGACCTAAAAAAATATATGAATATGAACTAGTTGCTATTCTACAACTATACAGCTTATATCTCCTACAGCTTATATATTAAGTATATATACAATTCTGATCGCTGCATCTTAAAAAAGATATAGTTGCGATGGAGAAGGTACAGAGAAGGGTAACCAAAATGATAAAGGGGATGGAACAGCTCCCCTATGAGGAAAGGCTGAAGAGGTTAGGGCTGTTCAGCTTGGAGAAGAGACGGCTGAGGGGGGATATGATAGAGGTCTTTAAGATCATGAGGGGTCTTGAACGAGTAGATGTGACTCGGTTATTTTCACTTTCGAATAATAGAAGGACTAGGGGGCATTCCATGAAGTTAGCAAGTAGCACATTTAAGACTAATCGGAGAAAATTCTTTTTCACTCAACGCACAATAAAGCTCTGGAATTTGTTGCCAGAGGATGTGGTTAGTGCAGTTAGTGCAGCTGGGTTCAAAAAAGGTTTGGATAAATTCTTGGAGAAGTCCATTAATGGCTATTAATCAATTTTACTTAGGGAATAGCCACTGCTATTAATTGCATCAGTAGCATGGGATCTTCTTAGTGTTTGGGTAATTGCCAGGTTCTTGTGGCCTGGTTTGGTTCTGTTGGAAACAGGATGCTGGGCTTGATGGACCCTTGGTCTGACCCAGCATGGCATGTTCTTATGTTCTTAACTAGACTTAACCTAGAATGTGAATGTTGGCTCACAGTATGGTTTGTTGACCAAGAATATGAATGCCGATAATGTAAACCGTTGGATCTTCTTTTGGAACAATGGTATATAAAACACTCAAATAAATAAATAATGGCATTCAGTTAAGCAGAAAGTTAAGGCTCCTGTGAATTTTTCACTCAGGCTATTTTATTAAATTGGTGGCTTTTTTCCAGAAGACTTTCCAAGGGAGAAGAGGAGGCTTTTAGACACCTATATAATTGACCTTAACCAAACATCACTGTGGAAGTAATATTAAAATGTATATGGAGATATAATGTGTGTGCTTTAAAGAGAATAGAAGGGACATCAGAAAAAGACATGCTAATACAAATAAATGTAACTTAGTGTGTTAGCATTCACAGAGGGCATTGGTGAAATTAATGCAGAAAACTAATTACACATGAGCCAGTTGCTGTCAACAATGAACTGGTTTTATTAATTCATATTTGAATTCATGGTTTAACAACAAAACTGTTATGAGAACCCAAACATTGGTTTGGGGTATTTGCACAGTATCCATCCTTAAACATTACCAGTCCACAGTGAAAGACAAAATTATTTCTAGACCAAAGTTTTCCAGGCTTTTTTCTCTTTATCCACCACATAGACAAATTTCTATGAGCCAAAAATAATTTAAATAGCATAATTTGAGTGAAAATTAGTAATAAAATTACATATGCTGGAACTATCTACTTTTATTTTTTATAGCTGCAAAACCTAGTACTATAAAGCTGTTGGGTTTATAAGTAAGATCTTCAAACAATAGGAGCTTGCTTAATCATTTGTGTACTGACTATATACACACCTGAAAGGACCCATATAACCAACTCTGGAGGAGGTACAGTGTGCCTATGTGACTTAGAAAGAGTTAAAACAAAGGCTTTGCTCCATGAGCCTGACTGGCTATCCAGCATCAGAAAAGCTCTCATCACTTCCCAAATAACACTTCTTGCACTTGACGCTTCAAAGAAAATATATTTCCCTTTCGGTGGCCTCATTTATATTCAACTGCCCAAGCTGCAAAAGACAAACTTGGGCCTGGATAAGGAGAGAAATTGTACAAGCAATTGCTACCACAGGCAGCTGGGCTAAATCCTTGAACATATGGACAAGAAGAATGGGTTGGGCTGGTTGGTAGTTGTCTGTAGTCATCTATTGTTATAATTACTGAGATCATATGCATAGTATAAGTATACTGAGCCCTAATAAGGCAAGGGAGATAACAGTGACAAGAAAACCAATGTCACTTGGTGTGTTGTAAAGCTGTCTACATCTACCAACGACTCACTTTTTTCACACAATGAATTCAGACTTTTCTGCAATCTGGCCAGTTAATACAACACTAGTGAATGTAATGTAAAGTTAACAACCCTTTCCTCAGCTGTCTGTGTCCACCTCTTGTTCTACAACCCTGTCCACACCTACTCCTCAGCCATTAAAGGTATGCATGGCATAAAAAGAAAAGGAAACAAAAAGGCTGAAGATAAATACCAATGGCCAAAATCAGGAAAAAGACTAGTGCAGTATGCAGAGAAAAGAACATGGCTCACATTATGATTGAGATCTCTGGACCATTTTTCCAGGGTGTTGCTGAAGTTTTCTAATTTACTGTAACAGTTGTGAACACTGATTAGCAGCAGTACCTCCCAAACTGAGCAAATCCTTCAGACATAAGACAAATCTATTTTGTAACTAAATCACATTTGGAATGTGCAATTCCCTCAACCCTAGGAGAAAGCAGTTGGAGGAGGGAAGGGTACAGCATTCTTACACACACACACACCCCCCCTGCAACTCTGTGTGTCCCCTAACTCTAGACTAAAGAAGTTTTTGTTTTGGGGGGTGGCGAGTACTAGCTGCCTTGATACCTCAAAACAGGAAACCAGTTGGCTCTATTATTCCCTATTTCATTTCTATTGCAAAGATGTTTATGTGCCTTTTCCCATTTTAAAATATTTTAAACTTATGTTTTTATAGATTTTTTGCAGACCCCACTCCTCATGTTGGATTGAGTATAATGACTGGAATCATGATAAAATCAGTACCTCTCATCTAAAGATTCATGCTGGAAGTGGGTAAAGAGGAGGAGTTTTTAAAAACCACTTACCCTGCAGGAATGAAAGAGAAAAGGTGGTCTTTAACTGTATAACGAATCATCTAAAATCGTATTTCCCAGCAGAGTGAAATATCATGCTTTGGGTAATGATGCTTAAACTCACAACTCGTCCTAGGGGACTATTAAAGGAGAATCCTCCCAGGGTATCTCACTGGTTCTAGCAGAAGAGGGGGTTGGTGCAGGTCTTGCATTAAACACAACAAAGTCACTTAATACAGATTTCCTACATTCTGTGAATCCTAATAAAAGACTGAAAGACAAGAAGATGAGCAAGAATGAAAAAGCTCACACAAATAGATGAACTAGAAACATAGTTTTGTATATTTATAAATTAAATAGTCACACGCTCAATAAAAATGAGAACATAGAAGCTGATTGAGTCAGTACTTCATCCACTGGGATAGACACATGACTTCCAGAAAGCTACTGCTCTTGGGAGTCCCTGGATCAAGAATATGGCCAGAAGAATACATTTAAATTGCAAAAAGTACTTAAATGCTTAGCAAAGACATAACCTCTCTCTCCCCCTCCCCCCCAACATTAGCCGCTATGATGTAGTAATGTCAGGTAATCTCACAAAATGTACCACAAAAATATGTGGCAAAAATAATATAGGTATATTATCTATGTAATATATATATATATATTTATATATATGTATATAAAGTTTAATATTTATGCTATTGTACTTAGTACTAATAGCACAATAAGATATCGTTCCCTAAATACAAAATGTAGCTTTCCAAAAAAAATGAAACACACATTAGGTATAAACCATCCGAAACCTGAACTATTGAAAATTGTATTCAAAGTTAAATGACCAAGCATTGGTCTCTTTCTTAAAAGTTCCCTTCATATTGACAATAAGCCTGTATTACTACAAACAACCACTCTTGTGTATGAGTAAGACAGCCAAGGAACAGACATGCCTAACGACATGAGAGGTGTAAAAGTGAGAAACTAGGAAACAGTGTTAGAAAATCTCTATACCACTCGAATAAGTACCCAGAGGAAACAAGCAAATCAAGCATAAAAGGTATGCAAGATTCACCAGCTTTTTTTCTGTACTGCAGATAGGTGCAATAGCAGAGTTGTGGGGATTTGTTGTGACCTGCTCAAGATATGCGTTTCAAGAATGAACATTCATTATAAGAATATTTACATAGCAAAACAAAAGGGATACCAAGTACATTATATCAAGGCATAGCAACCACACACTACTCCTGCTGGGCTTTAAAGATCTATAATTTTGGAATCAAGAAAAAGTCAATGACGTCAGCAAACATCCCCTGGCTTTTTCTATGCCAACGAAAGGTCACTGGAGTTTGCACTAAATTCGGCAATGGACACTTGCGTGGGAAATGTGCTAGCCACATGTACCGCCATTCAGTGTGCAAGTCCCATCTTCAACTGCACTCTACCTCTTTCACTTTGCAATTAAAGCTCTTCAAGCAGGGCTTGTGTCATAGACACGTAGTTTTCTATCTCACAATCCCTATCACACAGAAAGAAAGACAATAAAAAGGCTGCCTGGAACCAAGGCCAGAGAATGCACAGGACAATGGACACTTCTTTTTTCACATCGATAACAAACGAGGGTCCATGCTTTGTAATCCATTGGGAAATGAGAGCAAAGTAACAGTTCTCATCCACTGATGTTTGTAGGAGTCTTGAAGTTCTGTGGCCGCCTTGCCTTGAATAATCCAATAGATGTTGCACTTTAGCAGATGTCTACTCCAGCCTAGACAATTCTATTTACATATCTTCTAATCCATACAGTCACAAAGCTGGAGGGACATCCTCTCAACCATCCTCCTCCATCTTCCCCACCGAAGTCCTAAAAACACAAAATGGGACTTTGTTTTAGCAGCTCAAAGAGACTGATCCTAGAACAAAGATGTTTATAAAAATGATTACATCCACTTATGAAACCTGCTCTAGCATTAACCTGCTCAGTTACTAATTAGCGTTCCTATAGCACTACAAGAGTTAAGCAGCGAAACACGTAAGAGACAGTCCCTGCTCCATGGAGTTTACAATCTTAGGGGGTCATTTATCAAAATGCGGTAAGGCGTTTTCGCATGCGTTAAGGGCTTATCGCATGCGAAAAGCCCCGTTTTCGCATGCGATAGGCCTTTAACGCATGCAAAAACGTGTTTACCGCATGCGATTGCACCATATCGTATGGTGCGATGCAAATTCCAAAAATAGGAGGAGTGGACTGGGTTAGCCTGCCTGCGAAGAACTATTGCACAGCCATAATGCCGATTTTAACAACACCTCTTTCAGATGTGTTAGCTGCCGTGACTGTGCGGTAACATTTCATCGCCATTTGCGATGTCTCCCGTAAGTCCGATTTCAGCTGAATTGACAGCTTCAGAGCCGGGGGGGAAGAGAGAGAGAGAGAGAGAGAGAGAGAGAGAGAGAGAGAGAGAGAGAGAGAGAGAGAGAGAGAGAGAGAGAGAGACTGGCCATAATATCATGGCCCATAGGCAGGTATTTGTATCCCTATGGTAGGCCCACCTAGTAACTCGAGGTGGGGATTAGGTAAGTGTGTAGGGGGTTAGGGGCCACTTTGACATGCTACGTGACACCTACGAACAGAACAGTGGTCTCTTGTGAAGATTTGCTGGCCTTCGGAGAGAGGAAACTCACTCCAAGATGAGATTTGGGCAAGTTTCTCTCAACCTAGCTTGATGTTACCCAGGTAGAGAGTCCATCAAGCTAGGTTGAGAGAACCTTGCCCAAATCTCATCTTGGAGTGAGTTTCCTCACTCCGAAGGCCAGCAAATCTTCTCAAGAGACCACTGTTCTGTTCGTAGGTGTCACGTAGCATGTCAAAGTGGCCCCTAACCCCCTTCACACTTACCTAATCCCCACCTCGACTTACTAGGTGGGCCTACCATAGGGATACAAATACCTGCCTATGGGCCATGATATTATGGCCTCTCTCTCTCTGATCATTAGATGGTCCCCCAGTGGTTGAATGCAGGAAATACAACAGGTCTGGCACTTATCACAATTTGTGATAACTTAGCTCTTCACACAGGTAATTAGCGCAAATTGCGATAAATGCTGTATTAGCATAAAACACACCCCTTTTGCTATCGCATGCGGTACTTACCGCATTTTGATAAATCCAGGCCTTAGTCAGCTCAATTACCTTATATTAGGTTCCCAATGAAATCTGTGAATTCCTGAACCCTCGATAAGGGAGGGACACAAAAGGGTTTTCTGATGCTGGATTCCAATGCTTCATTAATGACAAATTCTGATTTGACTGTAAGCTGATCAATTGCCTCTGTTCATTTATATTTCTTGTAATCCAGTTTGAGACTAACTTTGGGAAATGATGGAATTGTATTTATAACATTTATGTTACACAGCCTTAGTCCTAAATGGATCACAATTAGAAACATCCAAAAAATACATAAAATGCGTACCAGAAAAGCATGCTGCCACCACTTTAATGTTTATAAATAAAGGAAAGCCTGGACACCGTATCCTGCACACACACAGCTTGAAATGTGGAACGGAGAAAAGGTGGTAAGCTAGGTCAGTGCTGTCCAGCAACCAATGTTCCCTCTTCTATCAGTGGCTGTGAATGCTCCTGCTGTTCCGTTACAGGTGCTGGCAGCAGCATGTGCCAGCATAGATGATGCAGAATGGTCAACCAGTGTCACGAAGGGCTCCCACCACTCAGGTTAGCAGATGGAGGAGGGAGAAATGGAGGTAAGGGGTAAGAAAGGTGGAGGGATGTGAAAGGAGATATTAGAGATAAGGGGTGGTGATGGGGAAAAAGGAATGAAAGGCCAGGAGAGAGGAAAATGGAGTGCAGGTAAAAACATATGTGACAAAAGTCATAGAAGAGTGAAAAGAGAAGAGATGGTAATGAAGGGAACAGATACAGAAGCTAATAAAAGAAAGATGGAGAAAACAAGGGAGAATGACAAGAGTGAGTCCTTTGTGGTGGCAGTAGGATGGGAACCATCCCATTCTACACAGTTGCAAAGTTCTGTGTACAGCTCCTGGAAAACAATTACGGGCATCCTGCCTCCAGTCTTTTAATACTATCTGACCTTCAGGGAGTGTGTGGCTCTTTGCCTCAGTATTTAAGTAAACGACAAGGTCTGAGAAGCAGCAAGTAACACAGTAACAGTAGATTAGGACAGAAAAGGAGTAACAGCCTCATACAGTTGTTCCAATCTACACTGCTCTAGCTAAAGATCTCTCCCAGCTGTCAGCTATCCAAGCTTGGCTGCCTGCATGCTCTCCTTATTCAAGTCAGTTTTCTTGTCTTAACTCTACCATTCCCAGAACACCTTACAGACTTAACAGATTTATTGAGGCATGAGTGTTCATTGGATGTATTCTATGTAAATGAGCACACAAGTTCCCATACTGAAGCAAACATCAAAACCTTCTTCTCCACGGCCTTTATCCAGTCTCTCAACACTGCCTTCCGCATCTGTCCCAAGCATGCTCACTATCTAGGTCACAACATTGGTTTCCACCACCTACCACCCACATCAAGCAAGTATTTCCTTTTAACTTTCCTCCAACTTTGTATCATGACTCCTTGCCCTTACAATTATTTTTCTATGAAAAATTGCACCTTCTTTACTTTGTTGAAGTCAATTATATAATTCTCTCTTTTCCTTTTTTTCTCCACGGAGTATTTTGGAAGTGTATTACCACACTCTGTAACTGAACTTTTATCCTCTCAAATATCCTAATAGCGGCAAATGGATTTTTACAACCCAAATGCAAGATTTTGTATTTGTTTTTTGCACTAAAGCAAACTTCTAAACTCAAGCATTCTTCATTTTTTAAAGATCCCTGCCATTTTTTCACCCTTTCTGGCAAGTCTACCCTATACAGATTTTTCTAATATTTGAGAATCGTACAGTCAACAGAGAGAAAGGGGAAATCAGAATCTGAGCTGAACGTTGGATAGCATCTCTGGTGATAACAGACATGAATTGGATTGCACTCAAGGTCAGGCCACAAACTTAAGAGATGTAATTTAAAAAATTAGAATTTTCAGAGAGTCTTTGGCAACAAGAATTATACCAAGTGACTGTTTAAAGAGGACAAAATACTGAGCATATCACATACTGTGATAAGGGACCAGTGTGCTCTCACAAGCCCATGTTGCTCTATTTGCAGATGATGCAAAATTAAATAGTAAGTTTCACTGACGATACGAACACATGAGTAGCCTGCTAGCATGGGGCAGGAAGATAACAAATGAGCTTGGATACAGATGACCATAATGTGCTGTCAGATGTGTTGCCATCTATAAACAGGATGGTAAAGACAGGAGTCAGGATTCTGACAAAGATCTAGGTGTCTTTATGGATTACTGGTTACAAGTGGTACTGCATGATAAAACTGCAGAGAACACAAGCACAGAGCTCAGCTGGGGTGGCAAGTGATCCAGCTCTTAGCCGAGTTTTCTAGCTGCAAAAGCACTTCCTTTTCCCCTTTTCCAGTGTAACACAGATTACTAATGCAGCAGGAGCCCGCTTAGGAAACTAAACCTAGATGTCTTATTTAACAGTTAAAACATAAGGGGTATGGGGGGGGCGCTGTTCGCCATGAGAAGAGATGGCTGCTAGTGCTTGAAGCTCCAGCCCTGCTTCTTCATAGATTAATACATTTGCTGTGAAAAAGTCTCTAAAATCTGATTTTCAGCACACCACCGGCTTGGGCACGAAACATGGGCAAAATTCGCTCACCATCAAGGGTGATACTCGCTGCGGGTCGGGAGTTTTGGAAGTAAGTGCAGCTACTGCTTCTCTGCTCTCCCGGCTGCCATCTTAGCCGCGAAACTAGCCGCAAAAATAGAAATTAACCCTCGACGCAGGCCTGCCTGAGCAGAAAGCTTTGAGAAGCTGCCTATAGCACTAATCTAACTACAATTACATTAAATTTATGCAGTGCTGATTGCCGAGGGACAAGCAGGCTGCCAGCGCCCAAAGCCCCTGTTTTCTCGACATACTGACCGCCATTGGACCCGTGGGAAAACCTTAAAGCTCTACTTTAAGATTTCAATAAGGAGCGTCTTTGATATCCCGGTCCTTACCATCGCGATTTTGGTCGCATGGACGGGTTGAGTAGGAGAAGGGAACTCGGGACTTTCTTGGGGCAGCAGCGTGGTCCGTGGAGCAGCTGGGGAGCTGTGGGAGAGTGCCAGCATAAGCTCAGCTTTTTTCCTGGCAGCCATCTTGGCAGCGCACAGCTCAGCAGGGACACAAGAACGGGGAAGATAGCTGCAGACACTTAGCCATCGCCCTGAACTGGGGGAGAGCAGCTCTTTTATAGAGGGCCTTCAATATTGAATACATTATCCAAGAGGACACTTTTTCAGGACTGAGCTATTCTTTGTGGTCCAGAAACGCGGCTGCCGTGGTTTTTTGAGCACTCTCCGGTGGGCCCCCCCTGACTGTCATCCATTATCTGCTGCAAAACTCACACAGCACCATCTCAGCTGCAAACTACAAGCAGCAAAATATATGCAGCAAAATACAAGCAACAAAATTTACGCAGAAAAATACCAGCAGCAAAATATATGCAGCGAATTTTACGCAGCAAAATACCAGCAGCAAAATTCACGCAGAAGAATACCAGCAGCAAAATATATGCAGCAAATTTTACGCAGCAAAATACCAGCAGCAAAATTCACGCAGAAAAATACCAGCAGCAAAATATATGCAGCAAATTTTACGCAGCAAAATACAAACAGCAAAATTCATGCAGCTAAATTCAAGCAGCATTCTCTAAGCAGAAGAGTTTCAGTAGCAAATTTCAAAGCAGCAAAATCTACGCTGCAAAATCTACATTGCAAAATCTAAAAGGAAAATTTAAAAATCCAATCACAAAATCCAGAAGAGGACTTTCAAATCTCAACGAAATACTAACAACTACACGCCACTCCTGAATTGACAGGACGAAGAACCTAACCACAGCATTGGCCCGGGTAAGTGCCATTCCTTCCTGAATAATTAATCAAGATAGGTTGACACAGAGAGCTATGGTCGTTTAGTTCTGCCACCCTGCTTTCCCCACCCCTAAGAAGTACAGTAAGTGTTTAATACAGAGAAGATCGAAATGACCAGCCGCAAGAAGTTAGTAGATCTGGGCAAGTTCTCTTATGATCCCTCCGGTTCCCGCTTTGCTGCCCTGGGAACAGAAGTAGTCGAGCACACTGGGGCCGAGCGCCCTGACTCACCATCTCCTGAGCAGGAGGGAACTCAGGTGCTGCATGCTCTTACTAAAACAGACTTTGATAATTGGTTTGCCGAACTTAAAAACGATATCTGGTCCTTAAAAGATGAAGTTAATGTCAATATAGAGAATTTGCACAGGGTCATGCGTAAGTTAGGACGCAGTGTGGAAGATGCAGAGAGTATTGTGGAGGGGCAGGTTTTAAAAGTTGTGGCGATTTCTACCGATATCAGAGACCTGCAGCAAAAGTATGAAAACACGCAACTTAAGCTCGAGGATCTGGAGAATCGGTCTCGTCGTGCAAACATTCGCATTCGGGGCCTCCCAGAGGTGCCAGCTTATGCCAATGCTATGGACATGACCCGCCAAATCTGTGCCACGCTGTTAGCAACCGGCGTGGAGAGCGGGGAGCCCCAACGCAGGACTGAAGTTGTGATAGAAAGGGTGCACCGGGCAATGCCCCTCAGAATGCGCCTAAGAACATAATAGCTTGTCTTCATAGTTATCTGGTAAAAGAGAACCTGCTCCGATGTGCCCACCAGGTGTCCCCATTTAGTTGGGAAGGTCACGAGTTGCAGCTCTTCACTGATTTGGCGCCGGCTACTTTACGATGTCGGAGAGAAATTCAGCCGCTCACTGCCCTTTTGCGCAAAGAAAATTTTCGCTATCGGTGGGTTTACCCTTGGGGGTTAGCCTTTACGATTAAAGGAACTACAATGCAGGTGAGAAATATGCAGGAGGCTATTCCAGTCCTCCAGACTGTGGGAATTGACGTCTCTACCCTGGAACAGCCGCCAGTCAAGATATCAGTGCAGAATCAGCCCCAGTGACAGCGTGTGGGGAAAGGTGGAAGGCGCCTCACTCGGAATACGGTGGATACGGACGACGTAGACAAGGGGAGGCCCACCTGAGATCTGGGACTTTGGAGTGCTGGGAGGCCATACCGACATGTAGGGATGTTTCTCCACACGCTCTGTGGGTCCCAACTGCCTGTACTTTATGGGGTGGGGACTCAGCCTCAGCACCATCTGAGGGAGTATCTGATCAGGATAAAAGAGACTAGTAGTGGAGCGAGATGACGAACCCAGGACTCTCTGTGTTATCTGTGCTCCCTGGTTGTTGAAAAGTTAGGTTGTGCGGTTCAGGGGGCAGAGGGGGTCTGCTTTTCATACTATTGCATTAGGATTTTGAGTTTAAATTGTTCAATGTTCGCTAATGATCTAAGTAGAAGGCACGGTGGTGGAGGTTGAGGGGGATTGCCATCCAAGACAGAGGTTCACACTGGGTGTGGAAGAGTTGGTATGGGGACAGGGGTTCTGGGGGAGGGATAAGGGATGGGTGGGTGGGGCAGGGGGGAGAAGGGTATTTGGGGAGCGATGTCAGTCACAAGAGAGATATTTCATTATCAGATATGGAGTTGGGAAATGGTGGGGGAGTTCTGGATCTGTTCTTTGGGGGGATCAGTGAGAGCTGGAGCCCATAGGGGTATAGATGGTGGACATTAATTGTATTTCTATTAATGTTAAGGGGTTAAATTTCCCGGTCATGCATCAGAAGCTCTTTAGGGAACTCTCGAGGCTCTCTGCACAGGTGGCCTTCATCCAAGAAACTCATTTTCGCCATAGGGATGAACGTTTACTTATTTCCCGACGTTTTCCTGTACAAATATATGTGCCGGCCATGGCATCTCTACGGTATAGTGGGGTGGGCATTCTTTTTGCGCAAAATTTGCTAGTCCAAATTCAGGACCAATATTGTGACCCACTGGGCCGTTTTCTTATATTGCAGGTTACAATTTCTAATGTACCATTGGTGCTAGTGAGCATATATTGTAGACCAACAATGCAGGTTGAGACTCTAAGGGAGGTTTCACGTCGTTTAGTCGCCTACCCGAACGCAAACTTGATAATAGCGGGAGATTTTAATATCCCTCTTACACCCATTATAGACACGTCAGCTCAGGCCTCTCGAGGCCTGGGGAGCGCTAGGTGGGCTTTTCTTCGCCTCTTACATTTGTTTCACTTGGTGGTGGTGTTTCACTGGTGGCTAAATTATCCACATAGTAGAAACTATACCTTCTATTCCCACACCCACAATACCTATAGTAGAATTGACTATTTCTTGGTTACTAAAGATTTGGTCAGTGATACTTCTAAAGTGGATTTAGAGCCCATCACATGGTCTGACCATGCCCCAATATGGTGGTCTGTTTCATTACGATCTCAGGATGCTGGGCGCAAGTACTGGAGGCTTAATGACTCTTTATTAAAAGACCAATCTATGGAGACCGGATTTATGAGGCCCTAGAGGATTATTTTTCCACTAACACTATGGTAGGGGAATCCCCAGTAGCGGTATGGGAAGGCATGAAGGCCGTTATCCGAGGTCACTGTATTAGTTTTGCTACGCATCGTAAAAAATGACGACTGGCCCGTCGGGAGACACTGGTTTGGGAATTAAGCGAACTAGAGGGGAGGCATAAAAGCAATCCTGGAGGTATTCCCATAAGGTGGTTGACTCAAAAGAGGGAGGTGATAGCAGCTTTAGATGCGGATACCACAGCCTAAGCACTGGATATTTTGCGACAACAATATTACGAATTTGGGAACAAACATAGTAAATTGTTGGCTAGGTGGTTGCAGGCTAAGCGTGTAAGAGCCCTTGTTCATAGTATTAAGTCAGATACCAGGGAACTCCTTTTGAATCAAGATGCGATCCGGCAATGCTTTCAGGAATACTATGAGGAGTTATATAAGCCGGAGGTGGAACCTGCGGAGGCCAACATAGCATCCTTTTGGCCAGCATACCGTTACCATGCCTCATTATTCCGAAACAAGCATCCTTGGGTAAACCAATTTCACCCTTAGAAATTGATTGGGCCAGTAAAGACCTGAAGGTGGGAAAATCCCCAGGTTTAGATGGATACACACCCTTGTTTTATAAAAAAATATCGCACTATCCTGAGGGTTCCCCTCGCGGCCATGTTCAATAACCTTCGGGAGAGGGGTAAACATCTTTCCTTCGGTAATGTACTGGGGATCACCTTAATTCCGAAGCCTGGGAAGGATTGTGACAGCTGTGCCTCCTATAGGCCTATCTCCCTTATAAATATTGATTTGAAGATACTGGCCAAGATCCTACCGTTCCGTCTCCGGGGACAAATAGGCCAGCTTGTACATGCAGATCAGGCTGGTTTTATTCCAGGCCGGACTACTGCCGATAATATACAGAAATTACTGGATTTAATCTATATCACTAACTCGAAGAGGAGCTCTGCGGTGTTTATGACATTAGATGCTGAGAAGGCCTTCAACGGGGTCTATTGGCCTTTTTTGTTTGCTGTCTTGGCCAAAGTAGGATTGGGGGGACCTTTTCCACTTGGGTACGGGAATTATATCGCGAACCCCTAGCCTGCCTAAAAGTGAATCATGGCTATACTGCCAATTTTCCTATCAGACGTGGTACCAGGCAGGAGTGTCCCCTGTCCCCCCTCCCTTTTGCGCTTAGCTTGGAGCCCCTGGCTGAAGCAATACGAAGGGCTCCAAACATCTTTGGATGATGTTATTTTATCCCTTCAACAGCTTATGGTATCGGTCCCAGCTGCAAAGTCCCTGGTGGAGAGCTATGGGAGACTATCTGGCCTCCATGTTAACCCAGATAAATCAGAAATTCTTCCGGCTCATTTTTCTCCCGAGCTATTGCGATCTGCCAAACGGGTTTTTCCCTTTAAATGGACACGGGGTCCTATCTGATACCTTGGTATTAATCTGAGGTTAGAGCCTGATCGTCTGGTGCGACTAAACTATGACCCTCTCATTCACTCTTCTAAAGGGGGAGTTAGATAATTGGGAACGGCTTAATCTTTCGTGGTTTGGTCAGATGGCTGCGATCAAAATGACCTTGTTACCTAAAATCAGCTACCTGTTTCAGGCGCTTCCTTGTCTACTCCCGACAGGGCTACTGCAACCACTTCAGCGCAAGATATTTGCTTTTGTGTGGCATAAATGCCCTCCTTGGGTAGCGAGACAGACTCTGTACCAATCACGTAAAGAGGGAGGCCTAGGATTACCTTCATTAATGCATTATTGTGTTTAATAATAATTAAACACAATAATGCATTAATTAAAATATATACTTGATGGTCATGAATTAAAAACTCCTAAGCAGTGGGTCCTGATAGAACAGGCATTGATTGGGGTAGTCCCATTGCAAGCTATTTTCTGGCCAATGAGCAATAACATTAGAGAATTGGCCTCCTTACTTCCAAGCCTTCAAACTACCCTTGCTATTTGGAAAAGGTGGAAATCAGCATTAATAGGGGTAAAGAAATATTTGGTGTTGTCACATATACGACATATCCGCGAATTCCCCATGGGCCAGGAGAATTTAATTTTTCAACAATGGGAGGCCTGTGGCCTGACTAATTTGGGCCAACTCTAGAATAAAGGGATCGTTCCTTTTTCTGATTTACAATCAGTGTATGAGCTACCCCATACGGATTTCTTAGCTTATGCACAACTTAGACATTTTTTGTCCTCGACGGGCCTTAGACAGGACCATCAGAGTCCTCGCTCGCCTTTTGAGGGGTACTGTATCCTGACAGGCAGGATATCAAAAGGTATTTAAAAAATTTACCAATTGCTTATTACCAAGACTCGGCAGAAAACGGCTCTGGGAAAGAGCCTTGGGACACAGTGGAGTATGGATAAATGGGAGGAGTGCTTTCAAATGCTGGGATGGTATTCAATGTCTGCGTCCATGATGGAAAACAATTATAAGTTATTGTATAGGTGGCACTATCCTCCGGCGTGAGTGGCACGCTGGATGCCTGGCAGGTCTCCCCTTTGTTGGAGGAAATGCTCACAAACAGGTACTTTTTGGCACATGTGGTGGCAGTGTCCTAGGATCCAACAGTTTTGGGCGCAGTGTCAACTTCTGTTGGGCTCGGTCTTGGGGGTCCAGATACCATTGCAGGCTGATTATTGGCTAATGGGGATTCCATATCTGGCCTTGGAGGAACAACCACACCAAATGTTGAGATTACTAACCTGATAATCTCCTTTTCCTTAGTGTATGCAGATGGACTCAGAACAAGTGGGTATAGTGTGCTCATGCTAGCAGTTGGAGACGGATCTGACGTCAGCATGGGTACATATACCCCCACAGGAAGTGAAGCAACTCAGTAATCTTCCTTGCAAAAGCTGTTATGGATATATGTGTACTGACCGATCAATGAATTAGTGAAACAGGATTCCCCTGACTGATTGATAGTAGCTGGAGACCGCCAGCGCTGCCAACCGGAAGGCATCGACACCTGCCAGAATGGACGCTCTCGTGTAAGAAATGACATTTCTTACCTGGAAGTGGCAAAGATCCATGTATACTGGCAGCCGGGCGGGATGGTGAGTCCATCTGCATACACTAAGGAAAAGGAGATTATCAGGTAAGTAATCTCAACATTTCCTAGCGTGTAGCAGATGGACTCAGAACAAGTGGGATGTACAAAAGCTACTCCCGAACTGGGCAGGAGGCTGCCTGAGGACCGCGTAGGACTGCCCTCGCAAATGCTGTGTCCTCCCTGGCCTGGACATCCAGACGGTAAAATCTGGAAAAGGTATGGAGGGAGGACCATATCGCCGCCTTACATATCTCTGCAGGCGACAGCATCCTAGATTCTGCCCAAGAGGCCGCCTGCACTCTGGTGGAATGAGCCTTGACCTGCAGAGGTGGTGACTTTCCGGCCTCTACGTAGGCTGCTCTGATAACTTCTTTGATCCAACGGGCTATGGTGGGCCGAGAGGCCGCTTCCCCTTGCTTCTTCCCGCTGTGAAGGACGAACAGATGGTCCGTCTTTCATACTGCTTCTGTCTTTTCCAGGTATCTGGGCAGCAATCTGCCGATGTCGAGATGGCGTAGCAAACGCCATTCTTCTGATTTCTGCAAACCCGCCGTGGTTGGCAAAGATATGGTTTGGTTGAGGTGAAATTGTGAGACAACTTTAGGTAAGAAAGAGGGAACCGTGCGAAGATGGATAGCCTCTGGAGTGATTCGCAGAAAGGGATCACGGCAGGACAGCGCTTGTAGCTCTGAGATGCGGCGTGCGGAACACACAGACGGCAAGAACACCATCTTCAAAGTTAGTGAACGGAGAGACAGGCTGAAGGGGGCTGAAGGTGGATCCCGTGAGGAAATCCCAAACTATGTTGAGGTTCCACAGGGGCACTGGCCACTGCAGTGGCGGACGAATGTGCTTGACTCCTTTCAGGAATCGGGAAACATCTGGGTGCGTGGCAATGGTCTTGCCATCCCTCCTGGGACCGTAGCAAGACAGCGCAGCCACCTGGACCTTGATGGAGCTTAGGGAGAGACCCTTCTGAAGCCCCTCCTGCAGGAAATCCAGAATAATAGGGATTGTGGTCGCATGTGGATTGGTGCCATGAGTGTCGCACCAGGCTTCAAATACTCTCCAGATCCTTATGTAGGTGAGGGATGTGGAAAACTTGCGAGCTCGGAGGAGTGTATCTATCACCGGCTCCGAGTAACCTCTTTTCTTCAGACTAGCCCTCTCAATGGCCAGACCTTAAGAGAGAATTGAGCCGGATTCTCGTGGAGGATGGGACCTTGACGAAGCAGGTCCCTGAGAGGAGGCAGGGGAAGGGGCTCCTCTGTCAGTAGTCTTCTTATGTCCGCGTACCAGGGTCTGCTTGGCCAGTCTGGTGCCACTAGAAGAACTAGGCCTCTGTGCCTCTGAATCTTGTGTATAAGGGTGCCCAGCAGGGGCCACGGTGGAAAGGCGTATAGCAGGGTCCCTGGAGGCCATGGCTGAACCAGGGCGTCGATCCCGTGAGAGAACGGATCTTGCTTGCGGGTGAAGTATCTGGGTACTTGAGCATTGGACCTGTCTGCTAATAGGTCCATGTCTGGAGTCCCCCACTGATCCACAATCATCTGGAAGGCTGTGGGGGACAGCTGCCATTCTCCCGGATTTAGGCTTTCCCTGCTGAGGAAGTCTGCCGTGGTGTTGTCCCTTCCGGCAATGTGGACGGCGGAGATGTCCTGGAGATTCGCCTCTGCCCAAGCCATCAGCAGGGCTATCTCTAGGGACACCTGTTGGCTTCTGGTTCCGCCCTGTTGGTTGATGTATGCCACCGTGGTGGCATTGTCGGACATCACTCTGACTGCTCTGTTCCTCAGTTTGTGAGCAAATCGCAGGCAGGCTAATCGGACTGCCCGTGCCTCTAGACGGTTGATGTTCCACCCTGACTCTTTTCTGTTCCACCGCCCTTGGGCGGTGAGCTCCCCATCCGCTCAGGCTGGCATCTGTGGTGAGCAGAGTCCACGTGGGGGAGGACATCTTCGACCCCCTGCTCGTGTGGTTGGACTGCAACCACCACCGTAGCTGGGCCTGCAGTCTGGCTGGTACAGGTAGATGCACGGAGTAATTCCGGAAGCGTGGGCTCCATCGAGAGAGGAGAGAGCGTTGTAGTGGTCTCATATGGGCCCTCGCCCAGGGTACCACTTCCAGGGTGGATGCCATGAGACCGAGAACCTGCAGATAGTCCCAAGCTATGGGCAGGCTGGCTCCCATCAAGGACTGTAGACGCGTCTGGAGTTTTAACCTTCTCTTGGTGGTGAGGCTGACTTTGTCTGCCTGGGTGTCGAACTGGACTCCCAGGTATTCTAGTGATTGGGAAGGCTGTAGGCAGCTCTTGTTTAGGTTGACTACCCATCCCAGGCTTTCCAGCAGGGAGATCACTCTGTTGGTTGCCCGATGGCTCTCCTCTCGGGATTTCGCCCTGATCAGCCAATCGTCTAGGTAGGGATGGACAAGGATTCCTTCCCATCTGAGCGCCGCTGCCACCGCTACGATCACCTTGGTGAAGGTCCGCGGCGCCGTGGCTAACCCGAAGGGCAAAGCCCGGAATTGGAAGTGTCGTCCCAGAACCTTGAAGCGTAGGTAGCACTGATGGTCCCGATGGATCGGGATATGCAGGTAGGCTTCTGACAAGTCTAAGGCCGTGAGGAATTCTCCTGGCTGTACTGCGGTCTTGACTGAGCGCAGAGTTTCCATGCGAAACCTTGGGACCCTTAAGTATCGGTTGACTGACTTGAGGTCCAATACGGGCCGGAAAGTGCCCTCTTTCTTGGGTACCATGAAATAAATGGAATAGTGCCCAGAATCCATTTCCCATGCAGGTACTGGGATTATGGCTTTCAAGGACAGGAGCCGCGCCAGGGTAGCTTCCAATGCTGCCTTCTTGTGGATTGGACACGGAGACTCCACAAACCTGTCCGGAGGGATGTGATGGAAGTCCAGATAATACCCCTCTCGGATGATAGCGAGGACCCACTGGTCCTACATAATCTCGACCCATCTGGGGTAGAAGAGGGTTAACCTGCCCCCCTATGGCTTCGTCCCCCGGATGGATCGGCTGATTCTCATTGTGGGGTGCGGCCGGGACCCGAACCCGAGCCGGCTCCCCTCTTGTGCTGCTCGGTCCGAAAGGACTGGTTCCTGGCCTGAGGGCGAGGTGCCTGATAGCGACTCCTATAGGGAGTGAAGCGTTGGGAGCCTCTACCTCTGGAGGGCCTCGGAAAGGTGGACCTGTCTTCCGGCAGTCGAGGTACTGGAGAGGCACCCCATGTGCTGGCCAGTTTATCTAGGTCGCTGCCGAACAGAAGAGACCCCTTGAACGGCATTCTAGTGAGACGTGTCTTAGAGGGAGCGTCGGCTGACCAGTTCCGGATCCAGAGCTGCCTCCTGGCTGCTACTGAGGAGGAGACCCCCTTGGCTGTCGTACGGACTAGGTCGGAGGCGGCATCCGTAAGGAACGAGAGAGCTGACTCCATGTCTGCTGCCGGCGCATTGTTCCTGACCTGTGATAAACAGGAACGCGTTACCACTGTGCAGCAGGTTGCGATTCGCAGAGACAGAGCTGCCACATCAAAGGTTTGTTTCAGGATGGCATCCAGGCATCTGTCATGAGCCTCCTTGAGGGCCGCCCCCCCCTCCACTGGAATGGTAGTGCGCTTGACTACTGCGTTAACCAAGGCGTCCACCTTAGGGCACGCCAGCATATCCTTGATTGCCGGGTCCAGGGGGTACATGGCGGACAGGGCCCGACCCCCTTTGAATGAGGCCTCCGGCGCATTCCACTCCAAATCGATCAGCTGTTGCGCCGCTTGCAGGAAGGGGAAATGGCGGGCTGTGGGACGAAGACCCTCCAGCAGGGGGTTCTGCGTAGATGCCTCCATGGTGCTGGGGCCTGGAATAGCCAACTCCGTCAGGCACTGAGAGACCAGGTCGGAGAGATCCTCCTTGGGAAAGGACCGCCTCATAGTACGATATGGCTCTATCCCCGAGGGAAGTTCCCCCTCCTCGTGGGGTTCGGACTCGTCCTCCGAGACATCAGGGTCCGCAGGAGCCGGACTGCCCGGAGGCAGGTGCCCGCAGTAAGGGCGAGAGGGCCCGGGGGCAGGGTCAGCCGGGGCAGCAGGGCCTGGACGGGAAGCCGACTGCATTTGTACGAAGGCATGGATCCCCTTAAATAAGTCCACCCAGGAAATGGAAGCGGTCTCCAGCCGTCAGGGTACCAGGTCCCCCGGGATTCCTGGCTGTTCGAGACGGCCCGCTAGATCCGGAGTGGCCCCTGGGGAACTGTCGGTAAACCTCGGTTGAGACTGGTCCTGGCCCGAGGCTCCCACGGCCTCCTCACATTGGGCACAAAGGGAGTCTGGCTCCTCGCTCTGCGTGGCTCTAAGCTGGCACGCTGAGCACAGGCCAAGAGCTTTCACGCCAGAAGCAGGAGGTGCCACCTCTGGAAACGCCGGGGCGTTTAGGTGTTCCATCGCGTCTTGCGAATGCAGAGCACCGGCGCTTATGTGTCAGCGATATGCGCTCAATAATAATATGAGCCCACTAATAATATGCGCTCAATAATATGCGCTGAAAAATATGTGTTCAGCAATATGCGCTCAATAATATGCGTTCAGCAATATGCGCTCAATAATATACAATATGCGCTCAATAATAAACAATATGCGCTCAATAATATGCTTTCAGCAAGATGCGCTCAATAATAAACAATATGCGCTCAATAATATGTGTTCAGCAATATGCACTCAATAATATACAATATGCGCTTAGCAATCTATATGCTGCGTTGTGCGCCCATCAACAGGCGCCTATCCATGGGCGCTGAATACCTGAACAAGGCAGACAAAATGGCGACCTCCACGGCGTGCCGCATGCAAGCAACGCCGCCGATCCTCGTACCTCGGAGACCAAAAGTAAAAGATGTACGCCTTACCTGATCCTCGGCGCTTCCCGGCTGTAACCCGGGCGGTCTCCGGCTGCGGGGGGAGAGGGGAAATACCTTCACCGCCGCGCTTGAGGAAGTGCACCCGCTGCCTCTAAGCTGCCGAACTCGTCTTGCTCGGGGCTAAGTCCTCGCCGGGACCGAGGCGCCTCTCAGCCAGGCCCGAGCCCTTCTCGCTCGGGGGCTAGATCCCTGCCGCGGTTCGGCCACCGGACCGAGGCATAGACCTCCGAGGGGTTGCGGAAACCACCTCGGGAAACGCAACTGGGGGAGGGACCCGAGGGTATCACCGCAGGAGTGCGGGGCTCGTCTTCTGAGAAATTTGGAAAGTAGAAAGTAGTATTGGAAAACACGCTCAGCGAGCGTGCAGGCACTCCAAACTGCTTTGGAGACGGAAATTACTGAGTTGCTTCACTTCCTGTGGGGGTATATGTACCCGTGCTGACATCAGATCCGTCTCCAACTGCTAGCACGAGCACACTATACCCACTTTTTCTGAGTCCATCTGCTACATGCTAGGAAATGTTTACTTATATTGCGACTGCCGCCCGTTTGTTGGTCGCAGCGCAGTGGAAGGATGTGCACCCACCGGGTTTAGCCCAACTGTACACTAAATTGAGACAAATAAGCTATATGGAGCAGCTCACGGCATTTAGGCATGACTCTCTCTCTAAGTATTTTAGAATTTGGTCTCCTTTGCACAGATACCTTGACCGGGTCCAGCGGAGTTAAGGGAGTAACTAAGTAGGCTAGGGAACCATGGCTGACGAGCATGGTTTTGAGGTACCAAGAAACGAGAACTTTGTAATATCATTTCATGACTGATGTTTTTCGGGCTGGGACTGGGGGGGGGGGGAGTGGGGTGGGAAACTATGGGGATAAAAAACAATGGGGGGAGATGGTGGACAAAGTTAGAGAAGAAGACGGATGTTTAGCTTGTTTTCGAAATCCCCGTTAAACTTCTTGATTAATGTTTTCACAATTAGATGTTGGGCCATTTGTGTATCTGTCTAGATATGTTATTGTTAATGTTTTATTTATAAATTGTCTGCGCTCTTCTCAATAAACAACAAATAAAAAAAAACCAACATAAGGGGTATAATCCAGATTAATATGTATATTAATTATCAAAACAGTAACATTTTGCTCACTTGTCCAATTAAAATGAGCCCGTCATACTGTTCCCCTGATTCTGCAAAGAAACCAGCAGATCATCGATCTTCTCCATGTTCTGGTCGCTGGCAATGGAGGAAGATAGCGTAGAATTCTGTACTGACATTTGTTGGGATAATAACGTAGTTACTGATGACCCCTCACTCTGTGTCTGTCCTGCTTGGCTTAATGTCATCAACTCCTCTGGCAAAGTGGTTGATGCTGGGGTTAAAAGTTGGCCACAGTCTGGGAAGGAGAAAAGGCATACTATTAGTATGATAACTCTTCTTTACATTTGAATTTACATCTTATAAAATAACTGCAAAACAGTCACATTCTCTAGGAAGAATGTCCCAGAAAGAACAACTGGATATGGCACATATGCCTCATCATGAAAGTATACAAATGAACACCAGGAAACTACCAGAGTTTTGTATTCCTCTACAAGAACAGAGAGATTTATATGGCACAGAAATTGCAAGCCTATCGGTAGCTGAAAAAAAAATGTTGTTAGTCTTGAAACAGCTGTACATAACCTGATAAGCTTTAAACTCAGATGCTGTCATTTTGCATGTAATATCCTTAAGTAGTTTTGCATTTAACAATTAAAAAACAAATGCTGTGCTTAAAATGGGCAGCACAGATTGACTCTTCCCCTTAGACCGGCTACAAGCAGGGGTAAGCTGGGGGGGGGGGGGGTACGGGACGCGGCGTTAAACATCCTCTGAAATGTAATCTCTGACTTGTGTTCTGCCTATATAACAGGTTTACCATGGCAGCACTTAATGTAATGTTCAGAATCATAGGTTTGAATTGTGTAGTTTTTGTTTGGACGCAATGTTTTGTTGTGTTTGCATGTACCAATCCCTTTTTACCAACCAATCATGAATAGATTTAAGAAAATCCGCTGAGAAAGAGTGACATAACCAATTTTTTATGAACACTGTTTGAGACTATCTCCTTGATGTAAAAATTAGGCTGCCTTGGATCCTGCATCCCACTGGATTCAAGATACTTCACTATCTTTTCCTTTTAGTAAAGTGTCTATTAATTGTTCCTCAAACTGACTGGCCTTTCATTTCCAGTCTTTTCTGTTACCACTTTCCAAGAAAAAGTATGACCTTCACCTTTCTGCAGAATCACTCATCTCCAAAGACCTGTCAGAACCTCTCTGAACATCCTGAGATGTATGCTATCCAGCCCCACTGTTTTGTCCACACAAATCCTGTTAAATGGTGTGGTGTCTACCCCACTACCATATGCACACCTGCCAACTATAGGTGGTGCTTCTCTAATCCCTTCTTAGGTGAACACTGTACAGAACTATTTGCTCAGTGGTTTTGCCTTTTCCTGGTCATCTTCCACATTCCTCCTCTCGGTCTTACAATTCAATCTCTGTCCTTCCTTTCACTGGCATACCTAAAAATGTCTTTTCCCACCTTGCTTTACTGCCTAGCAATCTTTTCTTCTGCTTGCGCCTTTGTTTTCCTAACAATCTCTCCTGCTTCTCTCAGCTTTTCTACATTTACTTCCTTATCTTCCCCTTACTGAAATCCCTTGTACCTTTTGCCCTTCCTTTTACAACTATCACCTTTAGAGACTGTACTGGTCTCAGTGTACTTTCCTAACAAAGATTTCTTGCAGTGGCGTGGGGTGGGGATGGAGCCAAGGCCCCTGGGTGCCGTGTTGTAGGGGACGAACTGAAGAAATAAAATCATTGGTGGCAGTAAGAGAACTCCCCCCTCCCCATCTGGATTCCTTCACTCACCAATACTGCTTAAAAATAATCAGAAAATAGAATTAGCCGATAAAGCACGAAACCTCGGTGTGATAATTGACACGGAACTCAGCCTCAAACAGCACGTATCATTAAAAGTCAAAGAAGGATACGCTAAACTTATGGTTCTCAGGAGACTAAAACCTTTACTAACATTTACAAACTTTCGAACAGTCATACAAGCACTAATATTTGCTAGCACCGACTACTGTAACGCCCTTTTTTTTTAGGATTATCATACACAACAGTAGGACCACTGCAAATACTGCAAAACTCTGCTGCAAGTGGCAAAAAAAAAAGGGATCACATTACTGAAACTCTAGCAGAATTACACTGGCTACCCATAGAACATAGAGTACAATATAAAACACTTTGCACAATACATAAATTAATTCACGACGAAAAAGCGGAATGGCTGAACACAGCACTACGTGTTCATGTCCCACATAGAAACCTGAGATCCGCTAACAAAGCCCTCCTAACCATCCCTTCTGTCAAAACAGCAAGACTGACCCAAGTTAGAGAACGGGCATTATCCTTAGCCGGACCGATACTATGGAACACCATACCATGCCCCTAGAAATAAGACTACAGAGAGATTTCAAACTTTTTAAAAGGTTGGATTTTTAAACAAGCATTTTACAAAGAAAACAGAGAATAGTGGAATAATGAAAGCAGGCAGCAGAACATCAGCATACAGCACTCAGCCCAATATGTGCTATTTTATTATTTTATTTCACCTTTAACATAAAAAATATACAATCCAATAGAGTTATACATGTAATTAATACTGATACATGTAGGAAAAAGGACAAGATTTATAACATTCAGCAAATAGTCTTTATTATGAAACTATGTTACCAGACTTTAATGGCACTTCTTATACATAGTGGTAACATATACAAATCCCAAATTTCTATATGTGCCTTTCTGTAAACCATTGTGATGGTATATAACTTAACGACAGTATAGAAAAGATTTTAAATAAATAAATATCCTAAAAGGAGAACGGGGGCCTTGCACCTGCTCAGGTGCTTCCTCCCCTGCCAGGGCCTGACTGGGGCGCTTAGAACCTTGTGGTTCAAAAAGTGACATTGGGACCCCACAGGGGAGAAGGAAGGGGGAGGCGCCAGAACAGCTGCAAGGCCCCGTTCTCCTCCTCTTCCTGTTTTAGGATAGGCGGGTAAGTGAAGGAATTGGGGATCATGGGGAGAGGAAGTGAATACATCAGGGAATGCCATGGGGAAGTAGTGAACAACTGGGGATCAGCATAGGGAATGAACAAACCGGGGATTGCTTGGGGGCTAGGGGAAGGAGTCAATGGACCGGGGAATATTTTGTGTGTGTGTGTGTGTGGGGGGGGGTGAAGGAATGAACGGACTGGGGATAGCTTGGGTGGGTGAGGGGGAGCAAGGAGTGAATGGACCTAGGTTTGCTTGGGGGAGGAGCAGCAAAGAGAGAATGGAATGGGGATCACTGGGGGAGGAGTGAACACACCGGGGTTCACCATGGGGAAGGAATGAATGAACCAGGGATTGCTTGGGGGGGGACGGGGACACGACGACAACAAGGAGTGAACAGTCTGGGGATTGCTGGGGGGTTAGAAAAGAAAATTGGTTCTTACCTGATAATTTTCATTCCTGTAGTACCACGGATCAGTCCAGACCATGGGTTATGCCTTCCTTTCAGCAGGTGGAGATAGAGGAAAACTTGAAAGGCACTCTCACTTAACCTAGTGTGCCTCCAGCATCCCTTCAGTTTATACAGTATCAAAGCAGAAATAGGCTAGCAATGAATCAAGCAAAGAACTTTAAGAACGAACATATAAACATGTAACCGTAGCTGTCTTTCTTAGTATGCTGCAAAAACATAACCTGAATATGAGTGCGCGGACTTAACAGATCCCCCCTGTTACCCACTCCTAGTCTTTGGGTGGGCGTCTGGGCTGATCCGTGGTACAACAGGAATGAAAATTATCAGGTAAGAACCAATTTTCTTTTCCCTGTACGTATCCAGATTCAGTCCAGACCATGGGATGTACCAAAGCTTCCCTAAACTGGGTGGGACCTTGCGAGTCCCGCGCGCAGTACGCCACTGCCAAAATCTCCGGGCGCCTGAATGTCCAAACGGTAGTGGTGAGCAAATGTGTGGAGCATCTTCCAAGTAGCCGCTCTGCAAATCTCCTGAGGCGATACCAACTGGCATTTGGCCCACGAAGTTGCTTGAGAATGAATAGAATGGGCCCCTCAGGAACAGGTCTCCCTTTACAAATGTATGCAGACGATATGGCCTCTTTCAACCATCGTGCAATCATCGTCTTAGACTCCTTGTAACTTTTCCTGGGACCGCTCCATAGGACAAACGATCTGAGATTCTGAAAGAATTAGTGACTTCCAAGTAATGCAACAAGGAATGCCAAATATCTAGCCGACGAAGCTGATGAATGAGTAGCTCTCGTGCATGTTGTACATCATTCGATAAATCAGGAAAAGCCGGAAGCTCAAAAGATTGGCTTAAATGAAAGGATGATACCACTTTGGGCAAAAAGGACGGAACCGTACGAAGAGAAACTCCCGAGTCAGAGATCCTCAAAAAGGGTTCCCCCTACAGGAGAGGGCCTACAACTCAGAAATTTGGCGAGCTGAGCAGATAGCCACCAAAACACTGTTTTCAAAGTAAGGTCCTTCAACGTTAAGAACATAAGAACATAAGAACATAAGAAAATGCCATACTGGGTCAGACCAAGGGTCCATCAAGCCCAGCATCCTGTTTCCAACAGTGGCCAATCCAGGCCATAAGAACCTGGCAAGTACCCAAAAACTAAGTCTATTCCATGTAACCATTGCTAATGGCAGTGGCTATTCTCTAAGTGAACCTAATAGCAGGTAATGGACTTCTCCTCCAAGAACTTATCCAATCCTTTTTTAAACACAGCTATACTACCTGCACGAACCACATTCTCTGGCAACAAATTCCAGAGTTTAATTGTGCGTTGAGTAAAAAAGAACTTTCTCCGATTAGTTTTAAATGTGCCCCATGCTAACTTCATGGAGTGTCCCCTAGTCCTTCTACTATCTGAAAGAGTAAATAACCGATTCACATCTACCCGTTCTAGACCTCTCATGATTTTAAACACCTCTATCATATCCCCCCTCAGTCGTCTCTTCTCCAAGCTGAAAAGTCCTAATCTCTTTAGTCTTTCCTCATAGGGGAGTTGTTCCATTCCCCTTATCATTTTGGTAGCCCTTCTCTGTACCTTCTCCATCGCAATTATATCTTTTTTGAGATGCGGCGACCAGAATTGTACACAGTATTCAAGGTGCGGTCTCACCATGGAGCGATACAGAGGCATTATGACATTTTCCGTTTTATTCATCATTCCTTTTCTAATAATTCCCAACATTCTGTTTGCTTTTTTGACTGCTGCAGCACACTGAACCGACGATTTCAATGTGTTATCCACTATGACACCTAGATCTCTTTCTTGGGTTGTAGCACCTAATATGGAACCCAACATCGTGTAATTATAGCATGGGTTATTTTTCCCTATATGCATCACCTTGCACTTTTCCACATTAAATTTCATCTGCCATTTGGATGCCCAATTTTCCAGTCTCACAAGGTCTTCCTGCAATTTATCACAATCTGCTTGTGATTTAACTACTCTGCACAATTTTGTGTCATCTGCAAATTTGATTATCTCACTCGTCGTATTTCTTTCCAGATCATTTATAAATATATTGAACAGTAAGGGTCCCAATACAGATCCCTGAGGCACTCCACTGTCCACTCCCTTCCACTGAGAAAATTGCCCATTTAATCCTACTCTCTGTTTCCTGTCTTTTAGCCAGTTTGCAATCCACGAAAGGACATCGCCACCTATCCCATGACTTTTTACTTTTCCTAGAAGCCTCTCATGAGGAACTTTGTCAAACGCCTTCTGAAAATCCAAGTATACTATATCTACCGGTTCACCTTTATCCACATGTTTATTAACTCCTTCAAAAAAGTGAAGCAGATTTGTGAGGCAAGACTTGCCCTGGGTAAAGCCATGCTGACTTTGTTCCATTAAACCATGTTTTTCTATATGTTCTGTGATTTTGATGTTTAGAACACTTTCCACTATTTTTCCTGGCACTGAAGTCAGGCTAACCGGTCTGTAGTTTCCCGGATCGCCCCTGGAGCCCTTTTTAAATATTGGGGTTACATTTGCTATCCTCCAGTCTTCAGGTACAATGGATGATTTTAATGATAAGTTACAAATTTTTACTAATAGGTCTGAAATTTCATTTTTTAGTTCCTTCAGAACTCTGGGGTGTATACCATCCGGTCCAGGTGATTTACTACTCTTCAGTTTTAAGGGGTTCAAACGTTGGATCACACAAGATGTGAAGAACCAAATTAAGACTCCACATACCGGACGTACCGAGGGCTTCAAATGTCTTACTCCTCTGAGGAAACGCACCACATCTGGATATGCCGCTACCGAGCTACCAACCAGAGTGCCTAGGGCCGCCACCTGTACTCAGAGGGAGTTAAAGGACAAGCCCTTGACCAAACCAGTTTGCAAAAAACTTAACATCTGAGCAATCGTAGCATGTTGGGAAGAATCTCTCTCTCACAATACCATGTCTCAAAAACTCGCCATACTCTAATGTATGAGAGGGAGGTAGACGTTTTTCTGGCTTGTAGTAATGTAGTGATGACCTCCTCAGAATAGCCCTTCTTCCAACAATCTCCTCCTTTCAAAAGCCAAGCCGCTAGACAGAAGTGAGCTGCTTGGTCAAAATATATAGGCCCTTGATGGAGAAGTTGTGGAAGATGCCCGAGTTGTAGAGGGCCATCCACGGCCAGATTGACGAGGTCCACAAACGACGGAAGTTGGGGCCACTCGGGAGCCACAAGGATTACCCTCCCTGGGTGGACCTCTATCCTGTGAAGCACCTTGCCCACCCGAGGCCAAGGAGGAAACACATACAGGAGAACGGAGGTTGGCCAGGGAAGCACTAGCGCATCGACCCCCCTCTGCGCCGTGATTTCTCCTGCGACTGAAGAAGCGAGGAGTCTTGGCATTGTCCCGTGTTGCCATCAAGTCCATTTGGGGAATCCCCCATCTTCGAGAAATGAGATCCACTGCTCCGTCCGAGAGTTTCCACTCTCCGGGATCTATGTGCCTCCAACTGAGAAAGTCCGCTTGTATGTTGTCCTTCCCAGAGATGTGGGAAGCTGCCAGCATCGCAAGATTTTGCTCCGCCCAAGCCATAAGTAGCTCCGCCTCGTCGGCTACAGCTGGTGCTCCTTGACGGTTGATATAGGCCACTGTCGTCACATTGTCGGAGAGGACCCGAACCGCCTATTGGCATAAGTGTGGAAGAATGTGTTGCAAGGCCAAGCAAACCACTCTGGTCTCCAGACAATTGATCGACCATCCGGACCCCTCCAGGGACCAGCTGCCCTGTACTGAAAGATACCGGCAGACAGCTCCCCAGCCTGAGAGGCTGGCATCTGTAGTCACCACTGTCCAGCTCGGGACTTCCAGATCCACTCGAGACAGGTTGTGCGGGCAAAGCCACCACCCAAGACTGGACTTGGCATGATCGGTGAGTGGTAGAGGGAATTGGAAATTCTCTGACTTGGGATCCCACCGGGAAAGTAATGCTCGTTGTAACGGTCTCATATGAGCAAAAGCCCAAGGAACCACCTCCAGTGTGGATGCCATCGAACCTAGAACTTGAAATTAGTCCCAGGCCTTGGGCAGTGGAAGAACCAACAAGCAACGAACTTGCCCCATCAGATTGTTCCTTCTGTCCATCGGAAGAAAAACTTTCCTGACCGCAGTGTTGAACCTGGCTCCCAGAAATTCTAATGTCAGAGGGAACAAGGTTGCTCTTGGTCTGATTGATTACCCAGCCAAGGGATTCCAAGAGAATGGTCACCTTGTGGATCGCTTCCACACAGCAATCCCTTGACTTGGCCCTGATGAGCCAATTATCCAGGTAGGGATGAATGAGTAGGCTTTCTCCGGAGGGACACCACCACAACTAACATGACCTTGGTGAATGTACAGGGTGCAATCACGAGATCGAAAGGCAGAGCGCAGAATTGGTAATGCATTCCCAGGACCATAAAGCGAAGGAACATTTGATGATCTTCACGGATGGGAATGTGCAAGTATGCCTCCATCAGATCCAGAGAGGCCAGGAATTCTCCCTTGCGTACCTCCGCGATAACTGAATGCAGAGAGACTCCATGTGAAAGTGTGGCACCTTGAGACTTGTTTACCTTCTTGAGGTCCAAAATTGGCCAGAAGGACCCCTCTTTCTTTGAAACTACAAAGTAAATGGAGTAACCTTCCTTTCCTCCAGTGTTCTGGGGAGACTGAGCTCCCAGAGCCAGGAGACATTCGAGAGTCTGACAAACAATCTGCCGTTTGACTTGTGGACCGCATGGAGATATTAAGTAGAAGTCTCTGAGAGGTCGAGCAAATTCCAAAGCGTAGCCTCGTTCTATTATGCTTAGCACCCACTGATCAGAAGTAATTCTGGCCCATGCCTCATAAAACCGGGACAAGTGACCCCCCCTACCCAAGGAATTGAGGGATGGGCCAGCCCCATCCCATTGTGTAGTCTTGGAGGCGAGAGAGGAGGAAGTACCACCCTCTTGGGAGGTTATGTGCCCCCGAAAGGATGAGGACCAGGCTTGGTTCCTTGCCAACGGCTGCTGCTGTCCGGCCGCAACCTCTGCTGCCCCCAAAAACGAGAGCGGGATGATGGAAACCCCCTGGAGGGTTTTGGTCTGTCCTCTGGCAACTTGTGAACTTTGTTCTCCCCCAGGGACTTTATCAACTGCTCCAACAAGATAAACATCCTGCATGTGACTAAATACAAAATTGAATCTTTATGGGTAGAAATCCCTTGTGTGTTGGGGAAGACTATAGTGATAGGGGTATACTACCGTCCACCTGGTCAAGATGGTGAGACGGACAGTGAAATGCTAAGAGAAATTAGGAAAGCTAACCAAATTGGTAGTGCGGTAATAATGGGAGACTTCAATTACCCCAATATTGACTGGGTAAATGTATCATCGGGACACGCTAGAGAGATAACGTTCCTGGATGGAATAAATGATAGCTTTGTGGAGCAACTGGTTCAGGAACAGACGCGAGAGGGAGCAACTTTAGATCTAATTCTCAGTGGAGCACAGGACTTGGTGAGAGAGGTAATGGTGGTGGGGCCGCTTGGCAATAGTGATCATAATATGATCAAATTTGATTTAATGACTGGAAGAGGAAGAGGAACAGTGTGCAAATCCAAGGCTCTCGTACTAAACTTTCAAAAGGGAAACTTTGATAAAATGAGAAAAATTGTTAGAAAAAAAACTGAAAGGAGCAGCTACAAAAGTAAAAAATGTCCAAGAGGCGTGGTCATTGTTAAAAAATACCATTCTAGAAGCACAGTCCAGATGTATTTCCCACATTAAGAAAGGTGGAAATAAGGCAAAACGATTAACGGCATGGTTAAAAGGGAAGGTGAAAGAAGCTATTTTAGCCAAAAGATCTTCATTCAAAAATTGGAAGAAGGATCCAACAGAAGAAAATAGGTGCTACAACCCAAGAAAGGGATCTAGGTGTCATAGTGGATAACACATTGAAATCGTCGGTTCAGTGTGCTGCGGCAGTCAAAAAAAGCAAACAGAATGTTGGGAATTATTAGAAAGGGAATGGTGAATAAAACGGAAAATGTCATAATGCCTCTGTATCGCTCCATGATGAGACCGCACCTTGAATACTGTGTACAATTCTGGTCGCCGCATCTCAAAAAAGATATAATTGCGATGGAGAAGGTACAGAGAAGGCTACCAAAATGATAAGGGGAATGGAACAGCTACCCTATGAGGAAAGACTAAAGAGGTTAGGACTTTTCAGCTTGGAGAAGAGACGACTGAGGGGGGATATGATAGAGGTGTTTAAAATCATGAGAGGTCTAGAACGGGTAGATGTGAATCGGTTATTTACTCTTTTGGATAGTAGAAAGACTAGGGGGCACTCCATGAAGTTAGCATGGGGCACATTTAAAACTAATCGGAGAAAGTTCTTTTTTACTCAACGCACAATTAAACTCTGGAATTTGTTGGCAGAGGATGTGGTTAGTGCAGTTAGTATAGCTGTGTTTAAAAAAAGGATTGGATAAGTTCTTGGAGGAGAAGTCCATTACCTGCTATTAAATTCATTTAGAGAATAGCCACTGCCATTAGCAATGGTAACATGGAATAGACTTAGTTTTTGGGTACTTGCCAGGTTCTTATGGCCTGGATTGGCCACTGTTGGAAACAGGATGCTGGGCTTGATGGACCCTTGGTTTGACCGTGTACGGCATTTTCTTATGTTCTTATGTTCTTAAATCATCCCATATAAAAAAACACCTTTAAATGGAATAGCACCAAGCGGAGCCTTGGATGAAACTTCCGCTGACCAGTTGTGAAGCCACAAAAGCCGCCTTGCTGACACTGCCGACGACATGGTGCGAGAGGACTTGCGGAGCAGGTCATACAGCGCATCCGCCCCATATGCTAGCGCAGCTTCCAAAGCTGCGCCTGCTCTGACTCACCCGAAAGAAGATCTTCTCTGGACATCAGCAATTGCTGTAGCCAGTGCAGGCTCGCACGCAGCATATAACTGCTACACACTGCCGCCCGGATACCCAGGGCCGACACCTCAAAAATGCGTTTAAGCAGTAGTTCCAGCTTGCGGTCCTGAAGATCCTTGAGAACCGCTGAGCCTGCGACCGGAATAGTGGTCCGCTTGATAACAGCCGAAACTGAAGCGTCTACCTTAGGGGACCTTAGGAGCTCCAGAAATTCATCCAATAACGGATACAGTTTATCCATGGCTCGCCCAACTCGCAAACCAGCATCCGGAGCATCCCACTCCCTGGTCATCAGCTGTAGAAGCATGGGGTGGCAAGGAAAAGCCCAGGTCGGCGTTCGCAATCCCGCCAAGACTGGATCCACCGTATCCTGTGGCGGAGCATGCGGGGGAAGTTCCACTCTGAGCTCAGAAAGCACAGCCGAAATTAGGGGTTCCAATTCCTCTCTCTGGAACAGACGGACCACCTTAGGGTCATCTCCATCCAAGGTGGACTGTTTCTCCTGGTCATCATCCAATCCCCCCTCGGTGGGGGGTGGGGGGAGGAGAGACCCCTGCATCTGCAGCCGCATTGCCCGGGACCCCCGGAGTGGCTGAGCCTCCCGAAGCCACAGTGCCTTTTAATTTCACGATCCGCAGAGACGCGGGCACATCCGTGCGCTTCGCTATCTTGGGGTACCAGTCCCTGCGCATGTCTCATCGGCAAAGCACCATCTTGTGGAGACCGGGAAGCCAAAAATGCTTTATGCATAAGGAGGACAAAATCCAAAGAAAAGGAATCAGAATCAACATCCTGTCCTCCTGGAACAACAGGATCCTCATGTAAAGAATCCTGGTCCTGATCTAAAGTATCCTCAGAACTGGCAGGGACCGGTGACAGTGCTGGGGGAAGCTCCCCCTTCCCCATGGCCTTTGCCTGAGCTGCAGTAAAGGTGTTTAAGATGGCTGCTATCCCTGCACTGAGGGGGAAAGGATCAGCCTGAAGCTCCCGCGGATCGTTTTTGAGCCCCTCGAGGCTTGGCTGATGCTGCAGACCCTGAAAAAGAACTGCCTTCCCCACCAGGTAGGCAGCGGGAGCAAATACCGGCCCTAGAAAGCCGCGTGGACGATTCTCCACATGCCACACACAAAGATGGGCATGACATCGTGGGGGGGACGGCCCAAAACACGTGAAAAATGCAGCAATTCTGATGTGAAGAGGTCCTGCATTGCAGCAGACCAAAAAAGAAAATTTTTCAAAAATTTCAACTTACCATGGATTAAGAGAGGGACTGGACCACCAGTAATCTCTTCCCCAGGTCCTTACCTGGCTGGAGCCCCACGGGGTTACCATCCCCAGCTCCAATAACCTGCTACCAGAGAGGATGACCCCGCAGGATCTAACAACCCTCTGGGAGGATTGGGAAAACTTCCCTCTGCAGAAGAACTTCTTCCTCTCTTTTTTTTTTTTTTTTTTAAACTTGCTTGATTCACAACTTATAGTTAGTTCACTCCTGGTTAATTTTAAGGGATAGCCTAAACCCCATAAACAGGGCAAGACTGCAGGATTTGCACCACCTCCATCTGCTGGAGACCGAGAAATACTGAAGGGATGCAGGAGGCACACTAGGTTAAGTGAGGTGCCTTTCAAGTTTTTCTCTATCTCCACCTGCTGGAAGGGAGGCATAACCCATGGTCTGGACTGATCTGGGTACGTTCAGGGAAGAAGTGAATGAACTGGACAATGTAATAGGAGAGATCATTGGCATCTCTATTCATTTCAAGTCCACTTTGCCCCACGTGACCAATACGCTTCTCGCCCGAGCCATCCAGCGCCTGCCTTTGCATGCATGTTGTGAATGCATGTGGGAGAGAAAGACTCTGTGTGTATACGTGTGATTGCATGTGGGGGAGAGATGAGCATATGTGATTGCATGTGGAAGAGAGAGCATGTGTGTGATTGCATGTGGAAGAAAGAGAACATCTGTGAAAGCGTATGCGTGTGTTGGAGAGTATGTGAGGAGAAAGTTTGTGTGTACATGAGACGGAACTTGTGTGTATGTGCATTAGATCTTGTATGTATGAGAGAGAGGGACTGTGTTTGTGTGAGAGTCTGTGCATATGAGAGAGCATGTGTAATGTGTGAGAGTCTATGCATATGAAAGAGAGGGAATGTGCATGTTTTTGAGAGCCTGTGCATGTAAACAATAGGGAGCTAAGCACTAGATACCTTGCAGTGGGCCAAATGATGACCTGCCAGCAGGCTTCCCACACATGGCAACATGAAGACGATGAGGACTACCGGTGGGGGAGGTAAGTCATCTGGTGGGTTGAGGGGTAAGGGGTATGAGTGAGGGAAAGAAAGGGGATGAAGGCAGGGGATGGGAAGGGGGAGAGGGAGGGGAGGGTAGTGAAGAGAGGGGAGGGAGGTGTTGAGTGACTGAGGGGAGGGAAAGGGCGGGGAGAATGACGGGAAAAGTTGAGTGATTGAGAGGCAAGGGGTGATAGGGAGTGACTGGGAGCTAAGGGACATGAGAGGGAGGGAAAAGGAGTTGAGTGACAGGGAAATTTAATTCCTCTTGCGATACCAGCCAGCTGCCAGAGGACGTGGTTAGTGCAGTTAGTATAGCTGTGTTTAAAAAAGGAGTGGATAAGTTCTTGGAGGAGAAGTCCATTACCTGCTATTAAGTTCACTTAGAGAATAGCCACTGCCATTAGCAATGGTAACATGGAATAGACTTAGTTTTTGGGTACTTGCCAGGTTCTTATGGCCTGGATTGGCCACTGTTGGAAACAGGATGCTGGGCTTGATGGACCCTTGGTCTGACCCAGTATGGCATTTTCTTATGTTCTTATAAAACACCAGAGCTGATGCACTCTCCCATTCCTTTACCACGGAAGATGTTCCAGATACTCCACGCCATATCATTGACCCTACGAGGGTGCTCCTCTCTGCTACACACATGGCTGGGAAGACGGTGGTTCCCCGACCACTCAGAAAAAAGATCCTCAGATGGGCACACGATTCTCTGCTCACAGGCCATCCTGGACAAGCTAGAACACTTTCTACTCTGCAAAGATTCTACTGGTGGCCAACCATGCAGAAAGATGTTCATGCATACGTGGAATCGTGTCCTACCTGCGCCCGTCAAAAGCTGCCGGCAGACTGTCCTTGGGGGCTTCTTCAACTACACCCCGCACCCAGTGAACAGTGGACACACATAATCACGGATTTCATTGCTGATCTACCTCTTTCCTGTGGCAACAACACCATCTGGGTCACCGAGGATCACTTTTCAAAGATGGCACATTTCGTGGCACTACCTGGTCTACCTTCAGACCCAGAACTAGCGAAACTCTTCATCTGCCACGTCTTTCGCCTCCATGGTCCTTCCAAAACACATCCTCTCAGATAGAGGCATACAATTTATGGCAAAATTTTGGAGGTCATTATGCAAAAAATTTGACATAGCTCTGGACCTCACATCAGCCTACAATCCACAGGCCAATGGACAGACAGAGAGGACGACCCGTACTTTAAAACAGTTTCTCCGGGCATACATAAACTCAAGGCAAAGTGACTGGTCCGATTTGCTTCCCTGGGCAGAGTTTGCTTTAAACTCCCACCAGTCTGCTTCTACTGGATCTTCGACCTTCCAAATTGTCTACGGACACCAGCCACTGCCTCCTCTTCCAGTGCCTCTGTCTGTGTCATCTCCTGCAGCTCAGGCCTCGGCGCAAGAACTACATCAACTCTAGGAGTACACCAAACAACTTCTCCAACAAGCCAGCCAAAAGGCTAAAAAGTTCTACAACGCTCATCATCGGGCAGCTCCTCAGTTGAACCCAGGATACAAAGTGTGGCTCAGTACCTGCTTCATCCACCTAAAACTGTCTTCAGCTCGCTTTGCGCCCAGATACTTTGGGCCTTTTCCAGTACTTCGCCGCCTGGGTCCAGTTACTTACAGCCTTCAATTATCTACTTCACTGAAGATCCACAACGCCTTCCATATCTCTCTCTTAAAGCTGCTCATCCTGTCTGAGTGTTCTCAAGAAAACCACCTGAACCTCTTTTTTTTTTTTTTTTTTTAATTATTATTTTTATTGGATTTTTCATATAAAGCATACAGGGAGGGGGTGACAGAGGGAAGGGAAGGAGTATGGGTGAGGGAAGGAAAGGGGATAAGAGCAAGGGACAGAGAGGTGAGGGAGGGGGAGGGAAGGGGTGGATGGTGAGTGGCTGAGGGGGAGGGAGGGTATTGAGTGATTGAGGGGAGGGAAGGGGTAAGTGATTGAGAGGGAAGGGAATGGGGTGAGTAACAGAGGGAATGGAGGTGAGCGTGAGGAAAAAGGTGTTCAGCGATGGGAATGGTGGTGACAGAGGTGAGAGAAAGGGAAGAGGGAGTGAGGAAGTAGAAGAGGCAGGTGATAAGGAGAGGGTAGATGTGATAAAGATATGCATGGGATTCTATACAACATTCCTATGAAACAATTATAAAGTATCCTTTCTTATGGCCTGAGGTTCAACTGTATCCCCTATTTAATGAAGGTGTCTTTCATGTGATTCATCTGCAATTCACAAAGTATCTTTCTCGAAGTTCAATTCTGTATGTATTTTGGCAATGTTTTATGTTGATATTTTACATGTTATAAATGAATAACACTAAAGAGAGTGTTATACCCGTCGGTTGCAGACAGCTGCGACCACTAATGCTCACCTCTTTTTATGCAGCCCTGACATCATTGGGGAAAGTGGCGGCCTCCGCCAGCTACCGCTGACTTCCCTGGCATTCCCAGGACAGCGTGGGCACTGCCGACCGCCATCTTGCTCATGGGATCACTTAGGCGCGCGCGGGCCAGTATTAAGCACGCCATGGCAGGAACCTTGGGGGCGTCCCCCTCCGGATGACGTCCACACTCTGTTGTGCTTAAGCTGCCTGGCCCTGCCTATCAACGAGTTAGCAAGGAGTTCTCTTATTGCTGAATCCGCTTCTCTCGTACGGACTTCCTGTTCCAGTTTCTGCACTTCGGCGTGAGACGCTCTGGGTACCCGCTCCTTGGGGGCCCTTCCTCGTCTCCGACTATCCGCTCCTCGAAGGGCCTTCTACCTTGTTCCCGTTCTCCGGGATCTCTCCTGGAACTCTCTCTCTGTGAGTATCTTGACTTCACTACTAGTACTGAACCTACTGTGGGATCCTCTCCGGTGTACCCCATATCTCGGGCCACTACCGTGCCAGCACTACTGAGGAGTCACCTCGGTGCACCCTGAGCTGCAGGTCATTGCCTCGTCATCGCTACAGAAACCTCTCCAGTGTACCCTGGGTCTCGGGTCTATTCTATACCAGCTATAGTGAGGAACCACCTCGGTGTACCCTGCGCTGCAGGTCATTGCCATGTCATCGCCACTGGTCCCTCGCAGGTTTACCCGTACCCGGGCCACTATAAATTCATCTTTGAGTGAGGAATCCCTCGGTGTACCCTGCGCTGCAGGCCACTACCGCATCTTCACTTCGGAGAGGCTAATTTGGTGTACCTCGCTCTGCAGACCATTATTGGATATCCACGTTTGAGACTTTCTCTCTGGGTGTGCCCCTTCTCAGACCTTATCTCTTTCACCTGCACCCCCGCTCCGCGGGCTGTGCCTTTCTACTTTTATAATAAAGACTCTATTCCACAGCTGTGTCTGACATCCACTGAGACCGCGCCTCCCGACAGTGAGGCTCACAGGGCTCTTCCCTGTGGGCGATACCATCTCTCACCTCGGCCCAGGGTCCACACATCTACAAGTCATAACAGAGAGTTTAGAAATGGCGAAAATGAGGAATGATTGAGAAGGGCAATTGATTAATATGTGTGTTTTTGAATTGTTTTGATATTCTTTGTTATTGTGTAATAAAGATTGCAATATTAAGCATCTCTCATATCATTTAAAACATTAGCGGTGTTACCCTATTTTAGGGTTCTCTGATGGATATACTATTTTAGGTACCCCACATATTTTTATTTAAAGCTTAGATCAAATATATGAGAGTGAGCGAGGAGAGTTTGGGTGTTCCTTACTCTCCTGCACCCCTCCACCCCCACTAATTAAATGCCCAACAATCTGAGGGTGACTGAAAATCCAACGTTCCCAGGTATGGCAAGGGAAACATTTTTTATCCTTATTAGTTTTAATTATTGGGTGTTATTTGATCTGTCTGTTTTGAAATATTTAACTGATTTTTGGGAGCTTTTTAAAAGTTTTACCCTTATTTATTAGATGCTCTATTTGTCATGTTTTTAAATATTGTTTTTTTTATTAGTATGGTTTACTATTATGATAGATTTATATTTCTTGATTTGTTTTATGAGGAATGGTTATGTTTCTGGTTTTTTGCATTATTGCATTGCATATAAGTTTGGCTGGGAGGGGAGACAGGCTGGGAACAAGATTGCTGGAGCCTGGGAAGGTATTTCTCTGAGGATGGGAAGATTTGTCAGACAAATCTGACTTTTTTGACTGGGTAACTAAGGAACTGGATCAAGGAAGAGCGCTCGATGTCATCTACTTGGATTTCAGCAAGGCTTTTGATACGGTCCCGCACAGGAGACTGGTGAATAAAATAAGAAGCTTAGGAATGGGTGACGAGGTGGTGACCTGGATTGCAAACTGGTTGATGGACAGAAAACAATGTGTGATGGTAAATGGAACTTACCCTGAAGAGAGAGCGGTGTTGAGTGGAGTGCCGCAGGGATCGGTGTTGGGACCGGTCCTGTTCAATATCTTTGTGAGCAACATTGCGGAAGGGATAGAATGTTGAGATTACTTACCTGATAATCTCCTTTTCCTTAGTGTAGACAGATGGACTCAGAACAAGTGGGTATAGTGTGCTCGTGCTAGCAGTTGAAGACGGATCTGACGTCAGCACGGGTACATATACCCCCACAGGAAGTGAAGCAACTCAGTAATCTTCCTTGCCAAAGCTGTTATGGATATATGTGTACTGACGATCAATGAATTAGTGAAACAGGATTCCCCTGACCGATTGATAGTAGCTGGAGACCGCCAGCGCTTCCAACCGGAAGGCGTCGACACCTGGTAGAGTGGACGCTCTTATGTAAGAAAATGACATGGCGTACCTTGAATCGGTGAAACCCATGTACACCGGCAGCCGGGCAGGATGCTGAGTCCATCTGTCTACACTAAGGAAAAGGAGATTATCAGGTAAGTAATCTCAACATTTCCTAGCGTGTAGCCAGATGGACTCAGAACAAGTGGGATGTACAAAAGCTTTAATCCCGGACTGGGTGGGAGGCTGCCTGAGGACCGCGTAAGGACTGCCCACGCAAATGCTGTGTCCTCCCTGGCCTGGACATCCAGACGGTAAAATCTGGAAAAGGTATGGAGGGAAGACCATGTCGCCGCCTTACATATCTCTGCGGGCGACAGCATCCTAGATTCTGCCCAAGAGGCCGCCTGCGCTCTGGTGGAGTGAGCCTTGACCTGCAGAGGTGGTGACTTCCCGGCCTCTACGAGGGCCGCTCTGACAACTTCCTTGATCCAGCGGGCGATGGTGGGCCGAGAGGCCGCTTCCCCTTGCTTCTTCCCGCTGTGGAGGACGAACAGATGGTCCGTCTTACGTACTACTTCTGTCTTTTCTAGGTATCTGGGCAGAAATCTGCCGATGTCAAGATGGCGTAGCAAACGCCCTTCTTCTGATTTCTTCAAACCCGCCGTGGTTGGCAAAGATATGGTTTGGTCGAGGTGAAATTGTGAGTAGAAAGTAGAAAATAGAAAGTAGATTTGGAAAACACGCTCAGCGAGCGTGCAGGAGCTCCAAACTGCTTTGGAGACGGAAATTACTGAGTTGCTTCACTTCCTGTGGGGGTATATGTACCCGTGCTGATGTCAGATCCGTCTCCAACTGCTAGCACGAGCACACTATACCCACTTGTTCTGAGTCCATCTGGCTACACGCTAGGAAAGGTAAGGTTTGTCTCTATGGGGATGACACTAAGATCTGCAACAGGGTGGACATGCCGGAAGGAGTGGAGAGAATGAGACGGGATTTAAGTAAGCTGGAAGAATGGTCGAAGATATGGCAGCTGAGATTCAATGCCAAGAAGTGCAGAGTCATGCACATGGGGTGTGGAAATCCGAAAGAACTGTATTTGATGGGGGGAGTAGGGCTGATATGTACGGAGCAGGAGAGAGACCTCAGGGTGATAGTCTCTAATGATCTGAAATCGGCGAAACAATGTGACAAGGCGATAGCTAAAGCCAGAAGAATGCTGGGCTGCATAGAGAGAGGAATATCGAGTAAGAAAAGGGAAGTGATAATCCCCTTGTACAGGTCCTTGGTGAGGCCTCACCTGGAATACTGTGTTCAGTTCTGGAGACCGTATCTCCGAAGGGACAGAGACAGGATGGAGGCGGTCCAGAGAAGGGCGACCAAAAAGGTGGAAGGTCTTCATAGAATGACTTATGAGGAGAGACTGAAGAATCTAAATATGTACACCCTGGAGGAAAGGAGGAGCAGGGGTGATATGATTCAAACTTTCAGATACTTGAAAGGTTTTAATGATCCAAAGACAATGACAAACCTTTTCCGTTGCAAAAAAATCAGCAGAACCAGGGGTCACGATTTAAAACTCCAGGGAGGAAGACTCAGAACCAATGTCAGGAAGTATTTCTTCACGGAGAGGGTGGTGGATGCCTGGAATGTCCTTCCGGAGGAAGTGGTGAAGACCAAAACTGTGAAGGATTTCAAAGGGGCATGGGATAAACACTGTGGATCCATAAAGTCTAGAGGATGTGAATGAAGAGAAGAGGCAAGGGGTGGCTTGCTTGCGGGAATGACGGCTACTACCTGGAGATTAATATCTTTATTCAATAAACATACACACAGTTAATGCGACTCCAATATTGCTCTTTGCTTCAACGGCAAGAGGAAATGTGGAAAAAAGGATTTGCATCCACAAAAAAGCAGGGGAGTAGCTTGCTTGTTACGGCGGTTACTACCCCAAATCAAATAAGCCTGATACTTCACTTTCAATGCACATCCAGCGTAGCTCTCTCCTTCAACGGCAGGAAAAATGAAGAAAAGATGATTTATATTCAGCATCCACCAACAAGGAATGAATTACATAGTCTGGGTAAACAAATAAGCAGGGGGGTAGCTGGCTTGTTACGGCGGTTACTACCCCAAATCAAATAAGCCTGATACTTCACTTTCAATGCACATCCAGCAAAGCTCTCTCCTTCAACGGCAGGGAAAATGAAGAAAAGATGATTTATATTCAGCATCAACCAACAAGGAATGAATTACATAGTCTGGGTAAACAGATAAGCAAGGGAGTAGCTGGCTTGTTATGGCGCTTACTACCCCCGAATCAATTAAGCCTGATACTTCACTTGCAATGCACATCCAGCATAGCTCTCTCCTTCAACGGCAGGGAAAATGAAGAAAAGAGGATTTATATCAGCATCAACCAACAAGGAATGAATTACATAGTCTGGGTAAACAAATAAGCATGGGTGTAGCTTGCTTGTTACAGTAGCTATTACCCTGAATCAATTAAGCATGATACTTGACTTGGAATAAGTATCCAGCGCAGCTCACTGCTTCAGCAACAGAGGGAATTAAGTAAAGAGGATTTTTATTCAGACAACCAACAATGGCTGAATTGCACATGCAGGGTAAACAAACAGGAGTACCTTGCTTATTACGGCGGTAACTAACCCAAACCATTTAGCTAGATACTTCACTTAGATGCAGCTCCAGCACTGCTGTCTGCATCGATGGTGGGGGTGGAAGGGAATTGGAACCAAATAGTTACCAATAAGGGCCCTGACCTCAGCGGTCAGAGTAACAGATTATGAAAACAAATAGGTGTGAAAGCTTGCTGGGCAGACTGGATGGGCCGTTTGGTCTTCTTCTGCCGTCATTTCTATGTTTCTATATATATATATATATATATATATATAAAAGCTGGAAAATAAGTGACATGGTGTTCCTCTGTTTTTTCAATTTATTCTAACCATGACCAAATCTGCGTCTTCCGGTGTTAAGAGGCTCTGACACAAAAACTGCAAGTGACTTCTTGCTTTTCTTCCACACCTTCCTCCTCTGTCTCGGAGAGCAAGATTCGTCTCTTTCTAAAGACTGTCACATAATATTGTAGGAACAACTTTAGACCTGTGCTGGGAGTACTGCTCTGCTGGCCTCTGATCCCTAGTTACTTCAAAATGCAGGGACCAGAGTTCTGGATCAGATCCGGGTTATTCTGATGGACCCAGGGTCCATCAGTGGATCCCAGGGTCCACTGATGGACCCTGGGATCATCTCTCACACAAAGCAGCAGTATAACTGGTAAATCATTCTTTAATGAACATACATACATACAATATATTAATGTGTATTACACATTCCTTGGCTGATTGAAGAGTTTGATAAAAAAAATACATCAATTTTCAAAATTAAAATTTCTAATGACAATCGAATGGGAATCCCTCTTTTAGCTAGGGAAATGCTCAACTGTTAAAGTGCTTGGTATTTCTGTTTCATGAAAAATTTGTTAAATTAGTTAATTAATAATGTTGAGATTACTTACCTGATAATCTCCTTTTCCTTAGTGTAGACAGATGGACTCAGAACAAATGGGTATAGTGTGCTCGTGCTAGCAGTTGGAGACGGATCTGACGTCAGCACGGGTAGATATACCCCCACAGGAAGTGTAGCAACTCAGTAATCTTCCTTGCAAAAGCTGTTATGGATGTATGTGTACTGACGATCAATGAATTAGTGAAACAGGATTCCCCTGACCGATTGATAGGAGCTGGAGACCACCAGCATTCACAACCGGAAGGCGTCGACACCTAGCAAAGGGGACGCTCTTATGTAAGAAAATGACATGGCCTACCTGGAATCGGTGAAACCCATGTATACCGGCAGCCGGGCGGGATGCTGAGTCCATCTGTCTACACTAAGGAAAAGGAGATTATCAGGTAAGTAATCTCAACATTTCCTAGCGTGTAGCCAGATGGACTCAGAACAAATGGGATGTACAAAAGCTTTACTCCCAGCCTGGGCGGGAGGCTGCCTGAGGACCGCGTAGGACCGCCCTCGCAAATGCTGTGTCCTCCCTGGCCTGGACATCCAGATGGTAGAACCTGGAGAAGGTATGGAGGGAGGACCATGTCGCCGCTTTACATATTTCTGCAGGCGACAGCATCCTGGATTCTGCCCAAGATGCTGCTTGGGCTCTGGTAGAATGAGCCTTGACTTGTAGAGGCAGTGACTTCCCGGCTTCTACGTAGGCCGCTCTGATAACTTCTTTAATCCAGCGGGCGATGGTGGGCCGAGAGGCCGCTTCTCCTTGTTTCTTTCTGCTGTGCAGGACGAACAGATGGTCCGCCTTTCGTACTTCTTCTGTCATTTCCAGATATCTGGGCAGCAATCTGCCGATGTCGAAATGGCGTAGTAAACGCCCTTCTTCTGATTTCTTCAAACCCACCATGGTAGGCAAGGATATGGGTTGGTTGAGGTGAAATTGTGAGACTACTTTAGGTAGAAAGGAGGGAACCGTGCGAAGATGGATAGCCTCAGGAGTGATTCTGAGAAAGGGATCACGGCAGGACAGTGCTTGTAGCTCTGAGATGCGGCGTGCTGAACACACTGCCAGCAGAAACACCATCTTCAAAGTTAGAGAACGGAGAGACAGGCCCCGAAGGGGTCTGAAGGTGGATCCTGCGAGGAAATCCAAAACTAGGTTGAGGTTCCACAGGGGCACTGGCCACTTCAGTGGCGGACGAATGTGCTTGACTCCTTTCAGGAAGCGAGAAACATCTGGATGCGTGGCAATGGTCTTGCCATCCTCCTGGGACTGTAGCAAGACAGCGCAGCCACCTCAACCTTGATGGAGCTTAGGGAGAGACCCTTCTGAAGCCCATCCTGCAGGAAATCCAGAACAATAGGGATAGTGGTCGCATGTGGATTGGTGCCATGAGTATCGCACCAGGCTTCAAATACTCTCCAGATCCTTACGTAGGTGAGGGATAAGGAAAACCTGCGAGCTCGGAGGAGAGTATCTATCACCGGCTCTGAGTAACCTCTTTTCCTCAGCCTAGCCCTCTCAATGGCCAGACCGTAAGAGAGAATTGAGCCGGATCCTCGTGGAGGATGGGACCTTGACGTAGCAGGTCCCTGAGAGGAGGCAGGGGAAGGGGCTCCCCTGCCAGTAGTCTTCTCATGTCCGCGTACCAGGGTCTTCTTGGCCAGTCTGGTGCCACTAGAAGAACTAGGCCCCGGTGCTTCTGAATCTTGTGGATAAGGGCGCCCAGCAGAGATCACGGAGGAAAAGCGTATAGCAGAGTCCCTGGAGGCCATGGCTGAACCAGGGCGTCGATCCCGTGAGAGAACGGATCTCGCTTGCGGCTGAAGTATCTGGGTACTTGAGCATTGGACCTGTCCGCTAGTAAGTCCATGTCCGGAATCCCCCACTGATCCACAATCATCTGGAAGGCTGTGGGGGACAGCTGCCATTCCCCCGGATTTAGGCTTTCTCTGCTGAGGAAGTCTGCCGTGGTGTTGTCCTTCCCGGCAATGTGGATGGCGGAGATGTCCTGAAGATTCGCCTCTGCCCAAGCCATCAGCGGGGCTATCTCTAGGGATACCTGTTGGCTTCTGGTTCCGCCCTGACGGATGATGTATGCCACCGTAGTGGCGTTGTCGGACATCACTCTGACTGCCCGGTTCCGCAGTCTGTGAGCAAATTGCAGGCAGGCCAACTGGACTGCCCGTGCCTCTAGACGGTTGATGTTCCACCCTGACTCTTCTCTGTCCCACCACCCTTGTGCGGTGAGTTCTTCGCAGTGTGTTCCCCATCCGCTCAGGCTGGCATCTGTGGTGAGCAGAATACGTGTGGGGGAGGACATCCTCGACCCCCTGCTCGTGTGGTTGGACTGCAACCACCACCATAACTGGGTCCGCACTCTGGCTGGCAGAGGTAGATGCACGGAATAATTCCGGAAGCGGGGGCTCCAGCGAGAGAGCAGGGAGAGTTGTAGAGGTCTCATATGGGCCCTTGCCCAGGGTACCACTTCCAGGGTGGATGCCATGAGGCCGAGAACCTGCAGATAATCCCAAGCTATGGGCCGGCTGGCTCCCATCAGGGACCGGAGACACGTCTGAAGTTTTAACCTTCTTTTGGTGGTGAGACTGACTTTGTCTGCCTGGGTGTCGAACTGAACTCCCAGGTATTCCAGTGATTGGGAAGGCTGTAGGCAATTCTTGCTGAGGTTGACTACCCATCCCAGGCTTTCCAGAAGGGCGATTACTCTGTTGGTTGCCCGATGGCTCTCCTCTCGTGATTTCGCCCTGATCAGCCAATCGTCTAGGTAGGGATGGACAAGGATTCCTTCCCGTCTGAGCGCCGCTGCCACCACTATGACCACCTTGGTGAAGGTCCGTGGCTCCGTGGCTAACCCGAAGGGCAGAGCCCAGAATTGGAAGTGGCGTCCCAGAACCTTGAAGCGTAGGTAGCGCTGATGATCCGGATGGATCGGGATATGCAGGAAGGCTTCTGACAAGTCTAAGGCCGTGAGGAATTCTCCTGGCTGTACTGCGGTCTTGACTGAGCGCAGAGTTTCCATGCGAAACCTCGGGACCCTTAAGTATCGATTGACTGACTTGAGGTCCAGTACGGGCCGGAAAGTGCCCTCTTTCTTGGGTACCATGAAATAAATGGAATAGTGCCCATGCAGGTACTGGGATTATGGCTTTCAAGGACAGGAGCCTCGCCAGGGTGGCTTCCAATGCCGCCTTCTTGTGTATTGGACACGAAGATTGCACAAACCTGTCTGGAGGGAGGTGATGGAAGTCCAGATAATACCCCTCTCGGATGATGGCGAGGACCCACTGATCCGACGTAATCTCGACCCATCTGGGGTAGAAGATGGTTAACCTGCCCCCTATGGCTCCGTCCCCCGGATGGATTGGCTGATTCTCATTGGGAGGCGCGGCTGGGCCGTGAACCCGAGTCGGCTCCCCTCTTATGTTGCTTGGTCCGAAAGGCCTGGTTCCTGGCCTGAGGACGAGGTGCCTGGTAGCGACTCCTATAGGGAGTGAAGCACTGGGAGCTTCTACCTCTGGAGGGCCTCGGAAAGGCGCGCTGGTTCCTTTTGAACCTATCTTCCGGCAGTCGAGGTACTGGAGAGGCTCCCCATGTGCTGGCCAGTTTATCAAGGTCGCTGCCGAACAGTAAAGAACCCCTAAAGGGCATTCTGGTGAGGCGTGTCTTCGAAGGAGCATCGGCTGACCAATTCCATATTCAGAGCTGCCTCCTGGCAGCTACGGAGGATGAGACCCCCTTTGCTGTCGTACGGACTAGGTCTGATGCGGCATCCGTGAGGAACGAGAGAGCTGACTCCATGTCTGCTGCCGGAGCATTGTTCCTGACCTGTGACAAACAGGAACGCGTCACCACTGTGCAGCAGGTTGCGATCCGCAAAGATAGAGCTGCCACCTCAAAGGTCTGTTTCAGGATGGCGTCCAGTCGCCGGTCATGAGGCTCCTTGAGGGCCGCCCCCCCTTCAACTGGAATGGTAGTGCACGCCAGCACGCCAGCATCTCCTTGATTGCCGGTTCCAGGGGGTACATGCCTGTCAGGGCCCTACCCCCTTTGAATGAGGCCGCTGGTGCAGCCCATTCCAAATCTATCAGTTGCTGTGCTGCTTGCAAGAAGGGAAAATGGCGGGCTGTAGGACGAAGACCTTCCAGCAGAAGGTTCTGCGTAGAGGGCACCGGAGTGCTGGGACCTGTAATAGCCAACTCCGCCAGGCACTGAGATACCAGGTCAGAGAGATCTTCCTTGGGAAAGAACCGCCTCATGGTTCGATATGGCTCAATCCCCGAGGGAAGTTCCCCCTCCTCAGGGGGTTCGGACTCGTCCTCCGAGACCTCAGGGTCCGCCTGAACCGGACTGCTCGGAGGCCGGTGCCCACGATAAGGGCGCGAAGGTCCAGGGGCAGGATCAGCCGGAGCAGCAGCAGGGCCTGGACGGGAAGCTGATTGCATCTGTACAAAGGCATGGATCCCCTTAAAGAGATCCACCCAGGAAATGGAAGCGGTCTCTAGTCGCCAGGGTACCAGGTCCCCCGGGATCCCAGGTTGGTCGAGACTGCCCGCTAGATCCAGGGTGGCCCCTGGGGAATTGTCAGCCAACCTCGGTTGAGACTGGTCCTGGCCCGAGGCTTCCACTGCCTCCTCACATTGGGCACAAAGGGATTCTGGCTCTTCGCTGTGCGTGGCTCTAAGCTGGCATGCTGAGCAGAGGCCGAGAGCTTTTATGCCGGAATCAGAAGGCGCCGCCACAGGAGACGCTGGGGCATTCGAATGTTCCATCGTGGCTTGCGAATGTAGCGCTGAAGAATATGCGCTTAATACAATATGCGCTCAAGAATATGCGGCAGCAATATGTGCTCAATAATATGCGGCAGCAATATATGCTCAATACAATATGCGCTCCATAATATGCGGCAGCAATATGCGCTTAATCCAACAGGCGCTCAATAATATGCGGCAGCAATATGCGCTTAATACAACAGGCGCTCAATAATATGCGGCAGCAATATACGCTCAATACAACATGCGCTCAATAATATGCGGCAACAATATACGCTCAATACAACAGGCGCTCAATAATACGCGGCAGCAATATATGCTCAATACAACAGGCGCTCAATAATACGCGGCAGCAATATATGCTCAATACAACAGGCGCTCAATAATACGCGGCAGCAATATGCGCTTAATACAACAGGCGCTCAATAATATGCACAATAATATACGGTCAGCAATATATGCTCAATGATATCCAATATGTGGTATACAGGTGCCTATCCTGGGCGCTCAATACCTGAACAAGGCCGACAAAATGGCGACCTCCACGGCATGCCGCATACAGGCAACGCCGCCGATCCTCGTACCTCGGAGACCAAAAGTAAGAGATGTACGCCTTACCTGATTCTCGGCGCTTCCCGGTTGGAACCCGGGCGGTCTCCGGCTGCGGGGGGAGAGGGGAAATACCTTCACCGCCGCGCTTGAGAAAATGCACCCGCTGCCTCTAAGCCGCCGAACTCGTCTCGCTCGGGGCTAAGTCCACGCCGGGACCGAGGCGCCTCTCAGCCAGGCCCAAGCCCTTCTCGCTCGGGGGCTAGATCCCTGCCGCGATTCGGCCACCGGACCGAGGCCTAGACCTCCGAGGGATCGCGGAAATCACCCCGGGAAACTCAACTGGGGGAGGGACCCGAGGGTATCACCGCAGGAGCGCGGGGCTCGATGTTCCTGTAGAAAGTTAGTAAGTAGAATATAGAAAGTAGAAAATAGAAAGTAGTATTGGAAAACACGCTCTGCGAGCGTGCAGGCTCTCCAAACTGCTTTGAAGACGGAAATTACTGAGTTGCTACACTTCCTGTGGGGGTATATGTACCCGTGCTGACGTCAGATCCGTCTCCAACTGCTAGCACGAGCACACTATACCCATTTGTTCTGAGTCCATCTGGCTACACGCTAGGAAACTAGTTATTAGTGAGGTGAGGGAAGCTGCTGGACCTAAAATAAAGAAGCAAAAATGACAATGATGGTTTGTATCACAGATGGCATCATACAGAACAGTCCTCCTCAGTGCCAGTTATGGAGTGGGGGAGCAAGCAGGGCAATTACTTGGGGGATCTATCATCATAATGGACCCTCTTGTCAAAGCCGAGTGATGTTCCTGAGGCAGAGCTTCAGGATATGTGGCACTGGCTAGGCCCACTCCTTAGTTTTTGATCTGGGCCTCAATTTGCTAATGGCAGCCCTGGTCTCCCCGAGGTCCATATTCAGTAAGTTGTTTAGTGGACAAGTTATCCACCTATGTTTGAATATAACCAGTCAGTCATGTGGTCGGATAACTTGCTACTTAACTGGATATCTTTAAAAGATAACTAATTATCTTGTGGCCCGAGTTCCTGCTTCCCGCCCCACAAATTTAATAGAGATGTCCTATTGGGCTGTACACTCTCACTCCACATCTCCTCCTACTTAATAAAAATGTCCTGGGGTCAAGACTTCTGGTTGGGCTCTGAGCAGTCAGGCTGCTGCTTGGGTAAGCTCCCGCCGAATTTGTGTTATTACTGCTTACAGTTTGCTGTTTGATACCGCAGACCAGCATGTGTCTCAGGCTAAAGACTGTTAAGTGATCTTTACCATTGCTTTGGGCACATCATGCAGTTAAAATGAAAACATCGTGCAGAAAACAGCACTGTGCAGGTCACTACATGTGAATGACTTAGATTTAGAAGAAGATCTTGGTGTGGAGAATATTGAATCTGGTGAGAAATCAACCATTAACAATAACTTTCAAACCGGCCCGTGGAAGCACATTTACGCACATACATCAGCCCACGCCCATGGACGTGTGCATGTTATAAAATAGTCTGGCTGCATGCACATATGTGCCAAATTTTAAGTGGGTGTGCACATGTGCGTGCAAATCCTGCTTCTACCAAGTAAATCAGGAGATTTTAAAAGGGACGTGTGCCCAGGACATTCCCAGTTTACCAGATTAAGATAGGTCCTCACCCCCCCCCCCCCCCCCCCCACGTTTGATGGCCTACACTCCCCCCGGCTACCTCAGAAATGACTCAATCCTTTTATTTTTTAACTTACATGTCATCCATAGCAGAAGTAGTTACATGGCAGGGGACCTCTGCACACACCAGGGTGCATAAGCGTTAATGTGCACATCTCTGATTCACGCCCTGAAACGTCCATTCCCTGCCCACGTCCCTTTTTGAACTCTTTGGAGATGTGCGCGCTGCGAGAGATTTGTGTGTATCTGGGCAACTTTTAAAATCTGCTCAATGTGCGCAAGCCCGACTTATCACATATTCCCTAATGAATGCGTGTGCTGGGCTTTTAAAATTCACCTTAGTGCATAACTTAATGGAAAAAAGTGTTTGTTTATTTATTTATACATTTTCTATATAGTCATTCCATGTAAAGATCACAACATTGATAAAATTTCTAAAAACGTGACTCGAGGCTGGCTACATTTGTGGATAAGGTGACTCAACTTGTTGAGTCGGTGCAAAATAAATGCAATGCATATTGAGGCAAAGGACATGAAAATTCAGGATCTTGAAATATCACTTGCTAGTGCTACAGGTATCATAGTTCGATTATTGATATTGATTATTGATTATTGATGACCTAGAAAATCGATCGTGCCAATGTAATTGTTGTGCTCGGTCACAGATGGCTGCGACCGTTGCTGCTCACCTCTTTTTGCCCTGCAGCTCCAAGTCTAGGGAGGATGGTCGCCTCGGCTTCTGCCCGCTGCCCTCCATGGCGTTCCTGGGATAGTGCTGGCGCTCCCGGCAGCCATCTTACTTCTGGGGTGACCTAGGGCACGCGTGGCCCCGTCTTAACCATGTCATGGCGGGAACCTCGGGGGCGTCCCCACCGCATGACGTCACTGCCTACATATATACAATCTCATCGGGCCAGCATACCATCGAGTTAGCAAGGATTCCTGTCCTGCTCAATTCCGCCATTCTGGAACTTCGCTTCGCTGTTCCTGCGCTCCTGTCTGAGTGATCTAGGTACCCGCTCCTCTGGGGCCTTGCCACACTCAGGGCTATCCACTCCTCGGAGAGCCATCTCTACTTGCCTCACTTCTCTAACCCAGTGAGTCTCTTCCTGTTTCCACAGATGACCCTTCAGTGTTCCTGTAACTCGGGTCTCCACGGTGTCTACCACTACAGCTGGCTACTCTGTTCAGAGTGAGTACTGGATCTGCTCTACAACTTCCTCCTTCTTCACCGTGTGGATTCTCGGGTTACCCAGCTTTGCGGACCACTACTAGATCCATACTGTCTTGGGCAAACGTCTACCGCTACCCAGCTCTGTGGACCACTACCGGAGACAGCCTACACAAGTCTCTACGAGAGAAAGTATTCCCCAGGTTACCCCGCACTGTGGACAACTACCGGGTCAACCTACACAAGCTTCATCTAGAGGAAGTATTCCCCGGCTTACCCCGTGCTGCGGGCCACTACCGGAGAGACCAACTTACAGGTCATCTAACTCTGGACTGAGTCTATTAACCTGCTCCTCGGGTTATTTTGCTGTATAATAAACTACTGCCTCTGGTGTCCATCACTGCTGAGACCCCGTCTGTCGTGAGTCCCCACAGGGCTCCTCCCTATGGGTGGAGTCAGCTCTTGCCACGGCCCAAGGGCCCACTAACTAGTTCTAATCACACAGAATGTAACAGTAATATTCAGTTTCTTGGAGTACCTGAGAAACTGGAGGATAATTATGCTGTATATTTCTTCTCCACATGGCTTCCTGAAATATTGAAGATTATTTTGAAGGCTCCCTTTGCATATTCAGACTGAGTGCATTGTGCTTTAGCACCAGCCCCTGGTCCTGATGGGCGCCCAAAGGCCATAATTGTAAAGCTGCACAATTTTAATGATAAATGCACCATTTTGAATGCTGCGCTGTCCGCCTAAGATCTCACTTACCAAGGTAATCAGATCATGGCATTTCAAGACTTTTCCGCTGAGATCCAGTGGAAGAGACATGCTTTTGTGACTGTTAAGAAGGAGCTCCAGCAACTGAATATCCGTTACATTATGATGTATCCGGCTAGGTTGAAGTTGATTACTGAGGGGAAGCCTATTTTCGATGCTGTACAAGAAGCAAAGCAATGGCTGCAGGACTAAAAAAGTGTGCCATGAGGCTGAGGCAATTTGCTGCACAATTATACTATGGCATGGTTTTGCTCCCTATATTTCAGTGGCAAGCATGTAAAACTATAAATCTTTCAGTAATGTTTGCGGAGCTTGGAAGTTGCTCTGCTGCTAAAATAATTTTGTTTTTGAATCAGCATAGTGTATTATTGATTTTATTTCTCTTACAATTATTTTACTTGGTGCATCCTTTCTAGTCCCACCATTCGTCACTACAGAGAGCATGGTTGCTTAACTGTAACAGGTGTTCTCCTACGACAGCAGGATGTTAGTCCTCAGACATGAGTGAATACCAAGCTACAGGCTGCTCCTGAGCAACAAGAGCCAACAGGCATGTAACTGGGTACCAACAGGCACAAAAACAACAGTGCTGTTGGTAACAGGGGGAGACAGCCTGAACCTGAACCATGGGCCCTAGGCAGGAAGAGCTGGGTTTTACAGCTGAAAGAGATTCCAAAGGACAGATTGGCCCAAGCTGCTATAATGTCGGCTATCCCTGTCCAGACAGTAGTGGGCAGCGAACGTGTGGATGAACGCCACATCGCAGCCTTGCAGATTTCTGCTACGGGAACTGCTTCCATGTGGGCTACTGAAGCTGTCATGGCTCCCATGGAGTAAGCCCTGACACGGCTAGCCTGCACATAGCAGAAGGAAATACAATCCGCCAGCCAGTTTAACACAGTCTAATTGGCAACTGCAATTCCCAGTCTCTTCTTGTCGAAAGAGATGAAGAGCTGCATGGACTGCATGTGGCTGCTGTCCGTTCGAGGTAGAAAGCTAAGACCCTCTTGCAATCCAAACTGTGCAGAGCCCGTTTGCCCTGGTGCATGTGAGGCCTGGGAAAAAAGGTGGGAAGAATGATTGACTGGTTAAGATGAAAATCAGTCACCACCTTAGGCAAGAACTTATGGTAAGTACGCAGGACCACCCTATCATGAAAGAATTTCGTGAAGGGCGGATATGTCACTAATGCCTGAAACTTGCTAACTCTGTGCGCCGAGGTGACTGCAACCAAGAAGATGACCTTCCAGATCAGGTACTTCAGGTTGCAGGAGCACAGGGGCTTTAAAGGATCTTGCATGAGCCGAACCAACACCACGTTAAGGACCCAGGACACAACAGGAGGCCACAGGGAGGGTTCAGCTGAAGCAAAACCCCACATAAACTGCCACATTATGGGCTGCACAAAGACGGGCGTACCGCCAACACTCTGGTGATAAGCACCGATGGCACTCAAGTGTATACTGACTGAGTTGGTCTTTAAACCAGCCTCTGAAAGGTGCAACAAGTAGTCGAGCAACTTCGGAGTGAAACAGGGAAATGGATCCAAGTCGTGGCTATCACACCAGACGGAAAACCTTCTCCACTTCAGGCTGTAAGACTTCCTGGTGGAAGGCTTCCTGGAAGCTACAAGGACCCGAGACATGTCATCAGAGAGGTCAAAGGGCTGCAGAAGTATCCTTTCGACATTCTGGCCATCAGAGACAATGCACTGAGGTTGGGATGGCGCAGCTTGCCCTGATCCTGCATGATCAGGTTGTGAGAGGTCCCCAGACGGAGAGATCCCGCAGGAACAGGAACCAGACTTGCCTTGGTCAATGGGGAGCAATGAGAATAATGGTTCCCCTGTTCTGCTGGAGTTTCGGGATAGTCTTCATCACCAGGGGATGCAGAGGATAGGTATACAGAAGGCCCTCGCCCCAATGGTGGTCAAAAGCGTCTGAAGCTGGCTTTCCATCTCCGCAGAAGTGCTTCACTTCGCTGTTGCAGGGGGAGGCAAAGAGATCCACTTCCGGAATCCGCCAAAGATGGAAGATGCGATCTGCCACCGCTGGATTCAGGGACCACTCATGGAGCCAGAACGCTAGACTCAGGTGGTCCGCCACCACATTCTCTGACCTAGTCAGGAACATGGCCCTCAGGAGTATGCACTGAGACCGAGCCCAAGACAAAATCTGTACTGCCTTCTGACACAGGAGGAACGACTCAGTGCCTCCCTGCTTGTTGATGTACCACATTGCAACCTGATTGTCTGGCTGGATCAGGACTTTCTTGTTGGACAAGCAATCGCGGAACGCACAAAGCACATAGCAGATGCCCTCAGCTCCAGGAAGTTGATTTGGCACTGAGCTTCCTGAGCAGACCACCAACCTTGCGAGCAGAGGCTGTCCAAATGGATGCATCTGTGTTAAGCACAACCTGTGTCAGGGGAGACTGAAAAGGAACTCCCTGCTCCAGATTGGGTAGACTCTCCCACCAAGAAAGGGAGTCTGAAGAGGCGGCATGATGCAGATGCGCGCACCAAGGTCTAGGGTGGCCTGCTGCCACTGAGACCACAAAGTCCACTGAGCCCAGCGAATGTGCAAGCGAGCCAAGGGGGGTAACATGGGCAGATACAGCCATTAGGCGCAGCAGGCAAAGCAAAAGGGCAGAGACCTGACGGCTTCGATGGACCAGACCCGCATGAGAAGCCAGAGAAAGCACCTGATCGCAGGGAAGATATACCCTGGCCTGAGCAGTGTCCAGCCAGGCACCGATATAGCTCAACTGAGATGATGGGCTGAGATGGGACTTCGGGTAGTTGATGCCAAACCCGAAAGACTGCAGCACATGAATGTCAACTGCAGAGAGCGAAGCGCTCCCTCCTGGGTAGCACTCTTGACCAGCCAGTCATCTAAGTAGGAGAACACATGCAGCACCCGTCGGCGGAGGTGCACCCCCACTACTGCTAGACACTTGGTGAAGACCCGCTGGGCCGAATGGCAACACCCTGTTCTGGAAGTGCCTCTCACCCACGATGAACCGAAGATACTATTTATGACCGGGGAAGATCTCGATGTGGGCGTAGGCATCTTTTAATTTAAAGATTTTTATTGAAACAACAACATAAAGCAACCTACAGACCGGACCATATAAGCAGGAGAACAACATGCTTAAGAAACAGCCCGGATATGAAAACAAAACCGTTATCTGCTGTAGGTTATACATCAAAGGTTTGCAACGGAGTTGTTCACATTGAATTTATATAATCCACCCCACCCCCCACCCCCCATGCTTCACAGTTACAATGTCAAAATTTGCACAAACATAGTATAAATGGTGTCACACCAGAGAGAATAGATATGCCTATAGGGTTACCCCCAAGAGGATTAAAGGAGCCAAAGGATTTCCGCTACACATTCACTATTTAAGTCGGAATACCCAGGGATACACTAGAAAGCTAAGTGTGATAGGGATGCCAAATTGATGTAAAGCGAGAGACTTTCTTATGTTTAAATGCTGTGATTTTGGATAATAAAAAGATTTTACGCACTCTGTGTTGAATGTCCTCTAACTTGGGAATACTAGTAGCCTTCCATAAGCGCGCTATCTCACAACGACTAGCAGTGGAGATATACTGAACTAACTGATTGGAGTCCTGCGACAGCCCTGGGGTTGCCTGACCCAGCAATGCCTGTGCCGGTGTGAGAGATGGCAGCCCTGGAAAAAGAATACTCAGCCATTGAAAGACCTGCCTCCAAACCACCTGAATTTGGGAACAGGTCCACCACATATGATAAAACGTGCCCTCCTCTATACAGCCTCGCCAACAAACATCTGGATAGAGAGGCATGAATTTGTGTATCTGTGAAGGACACTTGTACCAGCGGTATAACATCTTGTAAGAGTTCTCAATAAGAGAAGCAGCAATATGCCCCTTACCCATACTTTGAAAAATAGACTTCCATATCCGGGGCGACCAGCTTACCCGAAGGTCCTGCTCCCAAGCTTTCTGAAAGGTATAACTGGGGGGGTCTTGTACCAATAACAATTGATAAAGTCTGGATAATATTTTAGGGTAGCTATGAGCCCTCTCACATAACTTCTCAAAGTCGGATTGTTCCTGAGCAAAGTGAGATGAAAGCATATTGGCCTTGGCAAAATGGGCTAGTTGCATATAAGAGTATATCGCTGATTCAGGTAAGTCATAAGTTCGTTTAAGATCAGCAAAAGGACGTAAAGCTGCAGAACCCCAAATATGTCCCCATGTTGTAATGCCCCGTTTCCTCCAATCTAAAAAAGCCGAGCTCTCATAGCCTGGACGAAAAGCTTTATTGTGGAATAAGTGTGTACTGAGATGGTATTCCCTATTTCCCACCAGGAATGTACCATAATGCTGCCACAAATAAAGCAGCAGAAGCGTAGAGGGAGGTAACACCGCACCCAGGTCTACCACCCAGGTGTGCTTGGGCTGCCAGATAAGACTACCAAGAGGAACAGTACCTAGAAGTTCCTGATTAATAAGAACCCATGGCTTCTGTCTGCGAGACGAGTTCAGGTCAACCAGTTTTTTAAACTGAGCAGCACGGTAGTAACGGATCAAATCCGGTACGCCCAGTCCACCTCTACTTTTAGGTTGTGTGAGTGCCCTGCGGGCTACCCGGGGCCGCCTTCCTGCCCAAATAAAAGCCATACACCGTCTTTGCCACTGTTTTAACATAGACACAGAAACCAGTACTGGGAGTGTCTGAAAAAGATACAATAATTTCGGAAGTATAGTCATCTTAAAGACAGCCATTCTACCCAGCCAGGATATCTGATAGCGATTCCACTCTTCCATATCCTTGGATAATTTGTTCCAAAGCGGAGTATAGTTAATGGGAAGCAAATCGTGCGTAGCGCTGAGCTGATTGCCCAAATATTTAATTTGAGTTTTGGCCCACTTAAAGGGAAACAGCTCTTGAAGTAGACGGACCGTACGGGAGTGTAAATTGATATTGAGAACTTCTGACTTATCCCAATTTACTGTGAAACCAGAGACCTTACCGAAAGTCTCCATCTCAGCAATAACTGATTCAAGGGAATTGGCTGGGTCGGAGAGCGTAAACAAAATGTCATCAGCGTAGAGGGATATCTTAGTAGAAATATTACCTATAGTCACTCCGGAGATATCAGCATTTCCACGAATAGAAATAGCAAACGGTTCAAGAAATAAAGCAAAGAGTAGAGGGGACAGCGGGCAACCCTGTCTAGTCCCCCTTCCCACCTCAAAAGGAGCTGAATAGCCTCCATTAACCTTCAAGCAGGCCCTGGGGGAATGATAAAGCTGCCCCAGCCACTGTAGATAGGAGGAGCCAAATCCCATATACTCCAAGGTTTGAAAAAGATAAGGCCAATGCACTCGATCAAATGCTTTGTCCGCATCGATCGACAATGCCACGGCAGGGATTATGTGTTTTTGGGCATACCAGATAGTGTCCATAATTTTGTGAACATTATCAGCCGTAGTTCTCCCAGGGATAAAACCTGCCTGATCTACCCCCACCAATTGGGTTATAAAACAATTTAAACGGTTCGCCAAAATTTTGGCCAGTAATTTAACATCAATGTTCAACAAAGAAATGGGCCTGTATGAACCACAGACTGAGGGGTCCCGGCCAGGTTTAAGTAAGAGCGTAATCCCCGCTAAATTGGCCTGTGTAGACAAGGTAGACCCCGCCTTCAAAGAGTTAAAGTAATTCAACAGCAAGGGGGTAAGGGTTGTAGCAAATAATTTGTAAAACCGTGGAGTATACCCATCGAGGCCTGGTGATTTTCCCAGTTTAAGTGAGGCGATAGCTTCCTGTACTTCTACAGCGGTAATGTCCCTGTCTAAAAATTGTCTCTGAGCCGTCGTCAGAGTAGGGAGGGGAATCCGAGAAAGATAGGCCTCTATCGAAGCTATCGGTATGTCAGCGTCCCCACAATATAGATCAGAATAAAACTGTTGAAAGCAACTCCTAATGGAGGTATTATCTGTGAGGAGCCCCCCAGAAGAATCCTTAATTTTTGAAATAGTGGCCTGTGCCTGCTTCCGTCTGAGGCTATGAGCTAAATACCGTTCTGCCTTATTCCCACCCTCAAAAAATCGCTGTTGGGCTAATTCCAAGTGGTGGGCAATACGAGCTGAATCTAACGCCATGATCTTATCCCTCAACTCCTGAATGGGGCCCCGGGACGTAGAACTAGCTCCATCCCTCATATGGGCCCACTCCAACTTAGATAAAGACATCAAAAGCTTCTGGCGTTCTCGCTCTCGTTGTCGCTTAACATATGAAGCCCGCGCAATACAGGAACCTCGGATTACACATTTTAAACAGTCCCATAAGGTCCCAGCTCCCACCTCCCCGGTATCATTATGACGGATGTAATCTTGAATTTCCTGAGTCAGCTGCTTCTGGAAGGTATCATCCTCCAGCAGCGAATCATTCAGCCGCCAATAACGTTGACCTGAGTCAGCGAGGCCAGTAGTTAGTTTAAACCAGATAGGTGCGTGATCAGACCAAACTATGGGCTCAATATCTACTGCAGTAACTGTATTAAGTTTAGTCCGATCAAGCAAAAACATATCTAAGCGAGAATAGCTATTATGCGGGGATGAGAAGAAATAGGTATAGCTACGAGAGGTAGGAAAGCGAGAACGCCAGATATCCACCCCGGCAATAAGCGTGATCACCTGTTTAAACGCCCTCCGAGCCAAAGCCGGGTCAGAACTGGATCCCGCCGAATTATCAATCCGAGGATTGAGCGTCAAATTAAAGTCCCCACCCAGGATAACACTGCCTTCCATGTGGTCTGCTAATATCTTATGCAATTTAGTATAAAAAGCTTCCTTCTGAGAAGTAGGACCATACACGGAACAAAGTGTATAAGACTCCCCACCCAAAACCACATGAAGGAGAAGGTATCTGCCTTGTGGGTCAGATAGTATATTCTGTACCTCAAATTGAATATCTTTGTGTATTAAAATACCCACACCCGAATATTTAGAGGCAGGTGTTGCTGCCGCCCAGAATTGATTCGGATATTTGTCAGAACGCAATAGGCCCTCATAGCGCTTAAGAAGGTGAGTTTCTTGTACATAAACCACGTGTGCTGATAGCCTTTCCATTTCCTGAAATAAAAGTTTCCTTTTCCTACCAGAGTTTAAACCCTTAACATTAAGGGAGAGGAAAGTAATTGTGGCCATATTCTTAGTATCCCATCTCCTCCCCTCTGCCCAACCCATAACCCAATGTCAGGAACCAAAGAGGCCAGCATGTTTTGTGCCAAAAAAGAAAATTCAAACCCTGCGGTGCCATAAAAAGGCTCTTAACTCCATCCAATATAAGGGGAACCCCAGACCATACCACCCACCTAACAACTCTCCATATATGTGCGAAACCGTTCAATGTGAAGCCCAACTCCCCCCTCCCCCCCCCCCCCCCCTCCCACCAAGTATCCTGGAGGGTTTCTCTCCCTCCAGAGAGGAATATGGAGGAAGAAACCATGCCGGGTAGCGGATTCTACCCCTCCCCCGGAACGGTCACCAAATGATCCAATAACAATAGCAAACATAACAGTAACTGAATGTACCCACCATATGGTACAACTGACCATATATGCTAAAGCAAAACTGAATAAGCAACCAGTTTTTGAAACAGTCATAAAGACCCTCAACAAACAAACTGTCTAGTTATATCAGGTGAGAGTCTCCGCCACCCCGATGTCGCTGGCATTCCGTCGAAGTCTGCGGCCTCCCTTGGTAACACGTTGCCAGCGTGGCGCTGCTGGTCTGGAACTGGAAGGAGCCACCTCTTTTGGCACAGGTATGTCCGCTGTGATGCCCGCTGCCTTCAGGGCTTGCACCGCTGCATCCAAACTACGGACCTTATAAGATTTCCCATCCACTTGGAACCAAAGGTTGAAAGGAAACAGCCATCTATAGCGAATGGATGCCTGAGCCAAAGCAGTGGTAACCGGTCGAAGAGTCATTCGCTTGCGTAGAGTGCTGGAAGCTAAATCTGCATAGATAGAAACTTCATTCCCTTCCCAACTCCAGACCCGCTGCTTCCTAGCCGCTGCTGCAAGCTTTTCCTTATAAGCATAGGAATGAAAGCAGACAACAATATCACGTGCCTTATTGCCAGGTTTAGGTCCCAGGGACCGATGGGCACGCTCTATCCCAGGGTCAGATGTAGTGTCCCCAGGTCCACTCTCAGGAGTCCCCAGAATCCAAAGACAAATTTTTTGAATAATTAATGTACAGTCCTGATATTCCTCTGTTTCTGGAATACCCTTAAATCTTAAGTTACAGCGCCTGGATCTGTTCTCCAGATCTTCAAGTTTGTCCTCCAATTCCGTTTGTGTTAATTTTAGGGCTTTGACCTCCTGCTGTTGCTGCTGCCATCGCTCCTTGTGTTCATCCAAGCGAAGGTCTGCTTCGTCCACTCTGCGGCCCAGGGCTGCGTTATCCTCCCTCATTTCCTGTAGTGTTTCTGTGATCTCTGTTTTGAACCCCTTAATATCACGCCGCAGCTCCATAAACCACGCTCGCATCTCTGATCGAAGGGGTGCTCCGAGTCCGGGAAGTCCGGATCGGAATCCACATGCTCCGCGTCTTCCATCGCGGCCGCCGCCGACATTTTAGGGTCCTGGAGCTCCGAGGCATCTCCCCCTTTCATGTAGGAGAACTTAGCAAAATCCACGGGTTTTTTTTTTTGCGCCATGGTCCTGGTTGCTGTCCGCTTGCAGAGCGCGAAGAAACGCTGCGATTTGGGTGGGTTTTCAGTTTGGTTGGCAAAAAAAAAAAACCGCTCCGGGGGCAGAGAGCCCCGCTAAGAAGCAGCCGGCATGGGAAGTGATGTCACCTCCTCCCGTAGGCATCTTTTAGATTGAGGGAGCAAAGCCAATCCCCTCTTTGCAGGAGTGGGATCAGGGTGCCCAAAGAGACAATCTTGAACTTTTCTCTTTGAAGAAATTTATTCAAGGCTCTCAGGTCCAGAATAGGGTGGAGGCCCCCTGTTCTCTTTGGAATCAGGAAAAAATGAGAATAGAACTCCCACCACTGCTGCCGCAGTGGAACGGGTTAGACCATTCCAACCAATACTAGGGCAGAGAACTCCGTCAAGAGTATTTCCTCTCAAACCACAAGGCCTGCTGTTGCGTCCGGTCGCAGACTGCTGCGACCGCTCTGCCTTACCTTTTTTTCTCCCCTTTCTCTCTTTGGGCAAGATGGCTGCCTCCGGTGCCGAGTGCCTCGGCGTTTCCAGACCAGCATGGGTGTCCCCATCCGCCATGCTGACTCCCGTGGCCTCCTAGGGCGCGAGCTTGCACATCTCCTACGCTCAAATACACGTCATGGCGGGAATCTCGGGGGCGGCCCCACTGCATGACGTCAGTATCTCCAGGTATATCTAGCCTCCGCCTCCGCTACCACTTTGAGTTAGCAAAGACTTCGCTTCGCTACTCTGACTGCTCTAAGCTGCTCGTTTAGACGCTGCTTTCACGCTAAGGGCCTCGCTCCAGTAGAAGCTTTAGACACTCGCTCCTCGGGGATCTCTCACTTCCAACTTCCCTTCAGGGCTCCTCACTAACTAAGACAACCACTCCTTGGGGGTCTTCTCTCTATTCTACTTTCAGGATATTGGACCATCGGGTACTCGCTCCTCGAGGGCCTATCTACTTTATATCCTGCACCACGGACCTTCGGTCCCACCATTCTACTACCAGGAAGACGCCTTCATTCTGTGAGTACCTCTACGATCTGGCGCTCCAACAGCACCCACCAGCTGAGGTGTTACCCGCACTGCGGGGTCCCGCCTATCGTGAACATCTGGGTGAGACTATACTTCACAGCCTGTTGAACGTACTGGCACTTCGTGGATCAGTGCCTTACCTACCTGCTTTCACCATCTATCTACAGCAGTACAATAAAGACTATCCATTCTGTGTCTGCTATCTGTGTCAGCCTATCGCAGTGGTTCCCCACGGGGCTCCTCCCCATCGGCGGAGTCATCTCTATTGCGACCAAGGGTCCACAATGCCTCAAACACAACAGATTGCTAACTCCATGGACTTGGCTCAGCTCGCAGCCCTGCAGGCCATCCCTGGCCTAGCCCAGTGGATCAGAGAACAAAAAAAGTCTTTGGAGAGTCTAGCTACTGCCTTCAATCAGTTACACGCTCAACTGAACTCTTCAGCTCCTCCTGTGAAGGAATTGCTGTTGCCAGTGGTAACCCTTAAGACCACTGTACCTTCATCCACATCTACCCGCTTCACGGGTGAAGCCAAGATGTGCAGAGGGTTCATTAATCAATGCAGCATGCATTTTTCATTACAGCCTACCCTCTTTCCCACTGAAGCTTCAAAGACCACCTACAGCCTGTCGTTCCTTGAAGGACAAGCCCTGGCCTGGGCTTCACCGCTATGGGAATGCGAAGATCCTATCCTGAATGACCTACCAGGATTTCTACAACTTTTAAGTCTGTTTGATGACCCGGCTCGCCAGACCATCACTGGATCCGCCTTGCTCAACCTTCAGCAAGGTAACAAGCCACTTACAGACTTTGCTATTGAATTTAAGACTCTAGCATCCGAACTACATTGGGACACTGGATGCGTACATGCCATATTCATGGAAGGTCTCAACTCTTGCATAAAGGATGAATTGGTGGCTCGTGATTTGCCTGATTCCCTTGAGTCCCTGATGGAACTAGCAGGGAGAATTGACCACCGTATCCGTGATTGTACTCGAGGCTAACAGTCCACAAAAGTCTACAGTGGGGGTTAACCATCCTAAACCTGTGCCCTATTGCTTCCAGCTTACCGTCTGTACCCCTAGAGGAGGAAGAGCCTATGCAACTAGGCCGAAGCCACTTGACCTCTAAGGAGAGACATTATCGCAAGCGTATGGGGTTGTGCATGTACTGTGGCCAATCGGGTCATGCAGTCCAAACCTGTCCCATTTGTCCGGGAAACTGACTGGCCTGGGATCTGCAGGAGAACTTCTCTTGGGTCTCACCTCTCCTACTCCTCTATTATCATTACCAGTATCTCTGCTTTGCACAGGTCTCGAATTTCAGACTCTCGCTCTCAATGACTCCGGTGCCAGAGGTAATTTTATTCTGAAGCGCTTGTTCGAACATCTACAGATTCCTACCACACCAATAGCTAAGCCTCTGCTATTGTTATCAATCCATGGAGAACCACTTCCTGGGAAGTTTAATTGACCACCCAGGCCAACGGCCTGCGCACTGGAGCTCTACACTCAGAATCAATTTCTTTTCTACTGTTGGAAAACGTCATGCATCCGGTGGTATTGGGTCTGCCGTGGCTTCAAGACCATATGCCACAATTTAATTGGGCTACCTTGGAACTGTCCCGGTGGGGACCTGACTGTCATGGTCGGTGTCTTGCTGAAGTTTCACCGCTCATTTGCATGCCTACTACTCCATCATTACCTGGCTTACCTCCACAATACGCCTCCTTCCAGGATGTTTTCTCCAAGCAAGCAGCTGATGTTCCTCCGCCACACAGACTGTTCGATTGTGCCATAAATCTGAAGCCAAATTCAGAACCTCCCAAAGGAAGAGTTTACCCTCTTTCGGTAGCTGAGGCCAAAGTTATGTCTACCTACATACAAGAAAATCTACAAAAGGGATTTATCAGACCTTCCAAATCTCCTGCTGGTGCAGGCTTCTTTTTTGTAGGGAAGAAGGATGGCACCGTACACCCCTTCATCGACTACAGGGGTCTGATTGAGATTACCATCAAGGACAGGTTCCCCCTGCCCTTAATATCTGAACTGTTTGATAGACTCCAAGGGGCCAAAATATTCTCCAAATTGGACCTAAAAGGAGCTTACAACTTGGTGTGTATTCGAGAAGGAGACGAATGGAAGACTGCTTTTAACACCCGTGATGGACACTTTGAATACCTCGTCATGCCCTTCGGTTTAAGTAATGCACCCGCAGTCTTTCAAAAAATGATGAACAACATCTTACAGGACTTTCTGTATCAATGCGTAGTAGTATATCTTGATGATGTACTGATCTTTTATCAGGATCTGCAAAGTCATCAGGAGGATGTTAAGAAAGTTCTAAGACGCCTGCATGAGTACCACCTTTACGCAAAGCTTGAGAAGTGCGAATTTCACAAAGAAGCTGTACCCTTCCTGGGATACATTGTTTCTAAGAATGGTTTTCAAATGGACCCCAAGAAACTTGAGAGTATCTGGGACTGGCCTCAACCCACAGGCCTGAAAGCATGATGTCGCTTCTTGGGATTCACCAATTACTACCGATCCTTTATTAAAAACTACTCATCATTGACAGTCCCTCTAACTGCTATGACCAAGAAGGGAGCCAATCCTGCCAATTGGTCTTCAGAAGCCATCTCAGCCTTCATGACGCTCAAAGATGCTTTTCAAAAGAAGCTGTGTCTCCGCCACCCTGACCCACACCGTCCTTTCATCGTGGAGGTTGATGCATCCGACTTTGGTGTGGGGGCGGTTCTAAGTCAGTACAGCGAATCCAATGTGCTCCATCCTTGCTCCTTCTTTTCTAGGCAATTCTTGTCTGCTGAGAGAAACTATGGGATAGGAGACAAGGAGCTTCTCGCAATCAAACTGGCTTTTGAAGTGTGGCGACCCTGGCTAGAAGGCGCACAACACCAAATAGTAGTATACACCGATCAAAGAATCTAGAGTACCTTCAACATGCTCAATGACTCAACCACCGTCAAGCAAGATAGTCTCTGTTTTTCAACATGTTCGACTTCCTTCTGAAATACCGTCCAGGAGAGAAGAACACCCGGGCTGATGCCCTATCGTGCTCCTTCTCACCTGTTATTGATCTGAAGCTACGAGTTGCTGGAGCTAGCAATCTGTTATTGATCTGATGCCTGATGGGAGGAGCAATCAGATAGTAGTTAGCACTCTGTTCAAGATCTGTAGTTATATATGAGAGCTGAGGGTGGATCCTTGGACCAGTGGCAGATGACCACGCCCCCAGGGGATGATTCCAAGAGGGACCACCGGTCAGGCTCAAAGTTAGGAAACAAACACACACTAGTTCTTTTATTAGACAGTATACTGAACTACCAGAGATGGCAGTAGTGAGCTGGGCTGTAGTCCCTCAGATACTGGAACAGCGATCCCTGGAAGCTGAGCTGAAGAGAGACTGAGATAGTGAGTAGGCACTGCCTTATGCTGGATCCAATCTTTCCTGAAAGATAGGACATACAGTGTCAGGATGGGACACCAAACGTCGAAACCCAGAAATCTATCACAAGGTGTCCCACAAGGGTCCTCTCTATCGTCAATGCTATTCAACGTTTACCTATCTCCGCTCTGTCGACTTCTGGTGAAATTGGATCTCCGTCATTTCATATACGCCGATGATGTACAGATCCTCATCCCCATCAATCATTCACTCTCTAATGCCCTGAAAACTTGGGATTCGGCCCTTACTGAAATAAAAAATCTACTCACTGAAAACTTTCTTGCAATAAACACTAACAAGACAGAACTCCTCATCATCACGCCACACAAGAACATCACCACTAACACCACTCCTATCTCAACATCAGACCATCCCCAATTGCAGCAAGTCCGCAGCCTTGGCGTCATGATTGACAACCACTTTTCCTTAAATAATTTCATCTCGATCACAATAAAAAATGGTTTCTTTAAGCTACATACGCTAAAAAGAATTAAACCTCTCTTACATGCTCAGGACTTCCGGACAGTGTTACAAGTCACAATACTGCCGAAACTAGACTACTGTAACGCATTACTTCTAGGTCTCCCGAAAAACACAATTCAACCATTACAGATGCTGCAAAACGCTGCTGCTCGCTTACTCACCAATACTCGCCGACACGAACACATCACTCCAGCTCTCATGTTCCTACATTGGCTTCCCGTAGCTTACAGGATTACTTTTAAAGTACTCTCACTCATCCATAAATCAATACACAACCAAGAGATGCAATGGTTTTCTGATCAGTTTATATTCCGCACATCGAATAGACCAATTAGAAATATCCACCAAGCTAAACTAGCCTCTCATCCACTCAAACACATCAAACACGTGTCCACAAGAGACCGTTCTTTCTCCATAGCTGGTATTAACATCTGGAACAATATGCCCTTGGACTTGCGTCTCGAATCCTGCCATAAAACTTTCAAACAAAACCTCAAAACCTGGTTGTTTGAACAAGCTTTCACTCAATGATCATTGACTAATCTGAACAATACAGTTTTCCTGTTTAATTTTTCACCAGCTCCCTGTTCATCTTCACTCCCCATGTTTGTTTCAATCTGATAATTTCTCTGTTCTCCATTTACGCCTTCTCTCCCCAGTTGCAATATCGGTGACTTGACATTAACTTGACATTGGATTATGCCTTTAACAGGCTAATGGCATATTTTCTCTCCTGCTTCATTGTTGAAATTAAATATGCATTGGTGTTTATAGTTAAAGGAGCTATAGTATGTTCTCCTGAAACCCGTTATTTATGTAAAGTCTTTGGCTGTTATTTGTTTACTTCCTATATAACCTGTTATATGTAAAGCCTGTTGCTAATTTATTGTTTACTGTAAACCGAGGTGATGTATAACTATACGTACCGCGGTATATAAGAATCTCTAAATAAATAAATAAATAAATAAATAAATAAATAGGCAGGGTATGCAGATGGTAACACTCACACAATGTCCCAATGAAGCCCAAGAGCTGGAAAGTATAGGCCTTCGAGGAGAGAGTACCTGGTTCCAGGGAAAGCTCAGAGAGAATGATGGTAACTCACTGATTTAGCTGAGATAGTTGGTAGTGAAGACTTCCAGGCAGAAGAGTATACGAAGTAAGTCTGGGATGAGGGCCCTCGATGAGCGAGTACCAGTTCCAGACTGTCACCTGAAAAAAACAAGGAGAGAGCGAGGCCCCCGAGGAGCGGGTACCTCTGGTAAGTCAGAGGAGGCAGAGTAGCTTAGACAGACAAAGCGAGTCCGTTGTCAATCCTTGCTAACTCGATGTGTTAGCAATATTCCAAGACCTTAAATATCCGTCGCGGGTGACGTCATCTTCGGGGGACACCCCGGAGGTTCGCGCCAATGCTGGTATTTCAATCGGGGCCGCGCCGCGTGTGCGCCCCTAGGCCTCCAGGAAACATGGCGGTTGCAGCGTCGAGCCGGTCCAGGAACGCCCGAGGACAAGTGGCAGGAGAACGCTGCGGCAGCCAATCTTCCAGCGGACGGAAAAGGAGGTGCCAGAGAGGTAAGGAGGGCGGAGAGAGGGCATCGGGCACCGATGGACACATCACCACCACAGGACGTGCCAGATGAACCCCGTCATATCATCGATCCCGAAAGAGTGGTTCTCGCAGCCACCCACATGGTACCTGCCGGGAAGACGGTGATGGCCAGAGGTTTAAGAAAAAGACTGTTGAAATGGGCACACGATTCCCATCTGGCAGGCCATCCAGGACAGAGTCGTACCTTAGCAATGTTGCAAAGATACTATTGGTGGCCAACCATGAAGAAGGACGTGCAAGCGTAGATGGGTTCCTGCGCTGTCTGTGCCAAGCAAAAGCCACCACCCAAGCGTCCTTGGGGCTTATTACAGCCTCTACCATCACCGGATGAACCATGGACTCATATCGCTACCGACTTCATAGTGTACCTGCCATCATCCAACGGCAACACCACCATATGGTTTACAGTCGACCATTTCACTTTGTAGCCCTACAGCCACAAAATCATGAATCTATTTCTCTTATCTGCTTTGTAGTTTCACCTCACAGTATATTCCGTGCCTTGGTTATCCCTCCTTACATGATGTTTAAATTTAAGAATTTTTCTTTGTAACTATGTGGTTGCCTACCTGCACAGTATTTGCATAAATTTTCATTTTGTAGATTTGGAAATTTCCGGTCCCCCTGAAGCAGCTTGATGCGAAACACGGCTGTGTCGGGGTCCTTCGCATTCACACAATTGTTTACTGAATATTTAATTTTGTGCACATTGTTCAGTGTGCATATGTAAAATAAACAATCTTTGTGATGTTACACTGTTATTGTCCAGTATACTTTATGCCACACATTTTTTTGTTGTGACAATTTGTAGCATTACCAGGAATACCCTCTGCTACTGAGTTAGCAAAACTCTTCATTAAACACATCTTCCGTCTTCATGGGATGCCCAAACATATCCTATCCGACAGAGGAGTGCAATTTACTGCAAAGTTTTGGAGAGCATTGTGTCAAAAATTTGACATCGCCTTGGACTTAACCTCTGCCTACCATCCTCAGTCTAACGGTCAGACTGTGAGGATGAATAGGACGCTGAAACAATTTCTGCGATCTTATGTCAACTCTAGGCAGAACGACTGGGCTGAATTACTGTCTTGGGCAGAATTTGCCATCAATTCACATCCTGCTTCTTCAACAGGGTCTTCCCCTTTCCAGCTTGTCTATGGGAGACAACCATTACCTCTGCTGCCAATTCCATTGTCAGTAGCCTCTCCTGCTGCTCAGGCTACCGCAGCAGAATTATCCCAACTTTGGAGACAGACGAAGGAGCTCCTCCTTAAAGCAGGACAAAAGTGTTACGAGCGCGCGCGGGCGCTGTCGTCTCGGGCAAGTGGTGAGCCCTTGGGCCACGGCAGGACCCCAGGAGGAGCCCAAGGCCACACCGTGGGAGGTGAGCTGAGCAGGCATGGTGAGCCAGGCAGGCAGGTACAGAAGCAGGGAGTCCGACCCTCAGCCGGACCTGCGTGCCCATGGTAGCCAACACGGGGAAGTTGACTAATGAACGGTCCTCCGACTGTTCCCGGCCCTTTCGGACCTGCCGCAGGGAACGGCAATGGGCAGGAGGCCGGACAGAGGCGAGGGCAGACAGAGTCCTTAAACAGCAGACATCAGATGGGGCAGAAGCAGGCTGAAGCAAGACGGAGACATCAGGACAAGGGCTGAAACGAGACACTGGAAAGATCCAGGCGAGCAGGAACTTCGATGCTGGGATACTCACATCCGAAGCCCCCTCGGCTGGCAGAGGAAGACATCCGGGCAAGGGCTGAAGCAGACACTGTAGACAAGGCTGGACGGAAACATTGCACTGTCCATCAGGGCGCCCTACTCAGCCCACCCGTGGGACTGAGTCGCGGACCACCCTGTCCCAGACGCGCCCTACACAGCCCAGGAAGGCTGGTCGCGGACCACGCTGAGAAGGAGGGTGCGGGGAAGACCCAGGCGAACAGGAACTCCGATGCTGGGATACTCACATCCGAAGTCCTTACGGCTGGCAGGCACAGGAACAAACAACTAGGCACACGTCAAGGCAGACATCAGGAAACACGTCTAGGCAGACATCAGGAAACATGGAGGACCTGGACCGGCAAGGTTACAGACAACTGTAATGCACAATCCGAAGGCCCGGTGCAAATGAACAGACAGTCCTTAAATACTGGAGGTAGAAGGCAACTCCCTGGGAGGAGCTTGCCAGGACCGCCCATCGCTGGTCCTATAAGTCAGGTGGAGAGCTGCGGGCCAGCCCCTAGGAGAAGGGCGTCGTCAAACAGGAAGTCCAAACGCTGAGGCATGCAAGCCACAGGCACAGCTAGGCCTCTCAGGCCCTGGAGCAAGTCCCGGATGGAACACAGGCGAGGCCCTGGCTTCAGAGCGGCCTCTGGAGGAAGGTAAGAGACCTCCTGTAGCGCAGCAGCAGGGGGGATCGCAACAAAAAGGCAAAGAGAACCTATGATGCTCATCATCGAAAGGCACCCCAGTTCCAGCCTGGAGACAAGGTTTGGTTAAGCACAAAGTACCTCCGACTTAAGCTTCCTTCTGCAAGATTTGCTCCTCGCTTTGTGGGACCTTTCGCCATCCTTCGGCGATTAGGAAATCTAACATACAGTCTAAAACTACCTCCATCAATGAAGATACACAGTTCTCCAGGAAAGAACCAGAGCCTACCAGCCTGGACACAGAAGATGACATTGAATATGCCGTAGAGCCTACCAGCCTGGACACAGAAGATGACATTGAATATGCCGTAGAGCCTACCAGCCTGGACACAAGATGACATTGAATATGCCATAGACACATCCTTGATGTATGTAAAAGAGGCAAGAAATGGGAGTACCTCATCTCTTGGGAGAACAATGGCCCAGAGGAAAACTCCTGAGAAGCACTGGCCAATATTACAGACAAGGAGATGGTACGCCAATTCCACCTGCACACCCATGGTAGCCCACCCCTTTGAAGGGGAGTACTGTTGCGTCTGGTCGCAGTCGGCAGCGACCACTCTGCATTACCGTTTTTTCTCCCCTCTCTCTCTCTTTGGGCAAGATGGCTGCCTCCGGTGCCGAGTGCCTCGGCGTTTCCAGACTAGCGTGGGTGTCTCCATCCGCCATGCTCACTCCCGTGGCCTCTTAGGGCGCGAGCGCGCACATCTCCTACGCTCAAATACATGTCATGGCGGGAACCTCGGGGGCGGCCCCACCGCATGACGTCAGTACCTCCGGGTATATCTAGCCTCCGCTACCACTTTTGAGTTAGCAAAGACTTTGCTTCGCTACTCTGATTTGTCTAAGCTGCTCGCTTAGATGCCGCTTTCACGCTAAGGACCTTGCTCAAGTAGAAGCTCTAGACACCTGCTTCTCGGGGGTCTCTCGCTTCCAACTTCTCTTCGGGGTTCCTTACTAAGACAACCGCTCCTTGGGGGTCTTCTCTCTATTCTACTTTCAGGATATTGGACCATCGGGTACTCGCTCCTCGAGGGCCTATCTACTTTATATCCTGCACCACAGACCTTCAGTCCCACCATTCTACTACCAGGAAGACACCTTCACTCTGTGAGTACCTCTATGATCCGGCGCTCCAACTCCACCCATCAGCCGTGGCGTTACCCGCACTGCGGGCTCCCGCCTATCGTGAACATCTGGGTGAGATTATACTTCTGAGCCTGTTGAACGTACTGGCACTTCGTGGATCAGTGCCTTACCTTCCTGTTTTCAACATTTATCTACAGCACTACAATAAAGACTCTATCCATTCTGTGTCTGCTATCTGTGTCAGTCTATTGCAGTGGTTCCCCACGGGGCTCCTCCCCGTGGGCGGAATCATCTCCATTGCGACCAAGGGTCCACAATGCCTCAAACACAACACCTGCTATATCAAATAGACTGCATCTGCCTTCCGATTGACCAGAGGAACGGAGATGGGGCGTCGACAAATTAGAAGACTTCCAGCATCTTATGCCGGGCATCATCCTCTGTCAGGAGTTGAAAGGGGATAGCTTCCGCCATGGCCCGAATAAAGCCCACAAAAGTTAGGTCCTCCGGTGAAGACCTGCACCTCCCCTCTGGAGAAGACGGGTCTGAAGGAATATCCTCTGAGTCATCCAAAGAAGATTCTGTGGTATCGTCCTCCCCACAGGTCATACAGGGCATCCTACTCACTAAAGCCCGGATTTTAAAAGATTTACTCATGTAGGAGGGCTAACGCGTGCCAGGCCTATTTTAAAAAGGCCCGGCCATGTGCATATGTCCCGGGGCTTCGAAAAAGGGGCGGGTTGGTCCGAGGGCGGGGTCAGAGGCTCCTGGCACAGCAGCCATTTGCTGCTGTGTCAGGGGATCACGCGCCTACAGGATACTGGCGCACGCAACCTGTGCCTGCCCGGAGGCAGGCGCAAAAAGCAAGATAAAGGTGCACCCCCTTGTGCGCGCTGACCCCCGATTTTATAATATGCGTGCACTGGCGCGGGCATGTTATAAAATTGGGCGTCTACGTGTGTGTGCAGGTAGCGCACGCACATGGACGCCCATGTGTACCTTTTAAAATCTACCTCTAAGTTTTCCTGGGGCCTCTGTGGTGGGTCCTTGCCCAGGCTTCTCAGTTTGGGCACAGACGGCACTGAGACTCCCAAAGGACTGGGAACTGGACTGGGCAACACCGAATGTGGTACCAATGGCCCTGATGGTGCCATGGGCTGCAGTGACTCATCCTCCTCGGAGGAACCCATGATGGGAATCGCACCAGAAAACGGGGACATCGGTGGTCGTTGGGGTAATCGATGGACCTCCAGGCAATGGTAACTGCTGTGTAGGCAAAACGCCCAGGAGGACGTCGAGGCACTCCAGCAGTGGCGCCAACATTGAAGGTGCAGGTTCCAAGACTGGTGGGAGCACCGGGGGAGCTGGCAGCTCGATACCCTGCAGGGCTTGGAGCACCACCAGCTGCATCCTGTGGTCCAGCTCCTCCTGAAAATCCACTGAGGATAGGACGGACTGAGGAGGAGATGGAGAAGGCGCCACCAGAACTCCCTCAGTGCCCCAATGGAGCTCGGTGCCTGGCACCAGTATTGGTGGAGAAAGCCTGGGACTCCCTGGTTTGATAGAGATCGATGCCTCCTCTCCACGGGGTTGCTTTGGTGGTAACACAGCGGCCACCGTTGCTGATTGGAGTCCAATGCCGTGTGACGACGGTGACTGGTGATGATGCTTCCAGGGTTTCCCACGATGCTTGGCCAGTCTTTCCCCAGCACCAAGGTGGATGGAGACGATTCTGTCTTGGAGTGTGATGACCCCGACGACAACCTATCTCCTGCACCTCTCTCCTGAGAGGGCCCCAGAGGGGGAGTGGACAGTGACGGTGCCATGTCCATAGGCTCCCCGCGGCCTTTAGGTGTCGATGCTCCTGATGCCAGAGTCAGTGGATCGGACTTTCTGGAACGGAAAAGCTTTTCCATCTTAACTAACCAGGCATGCCGGCCATTGGGGGTCATTTGATCACAAAAATGACACCCCCAGACGTTGTGCAATGCCACCAGGCAGAGGATACAGACCTCACACTAATCTGTCAGAGACATGGTCCGTGGGCATTGAAGGCAACAACGAAAACCTGACGCCATTTGAAAAAGATCCGGCGAGCTGTCAATGACTGACAGCCACCGATACAGTGACACCGCTGGGAATCTACTGCACAGAAGGGAAAACTTACCGTGCCACCTAATAGGGGAACCGATGGGAGAAGAGGGACCTAGCATAGAAAAACAGACGGTGACTGACCGAAAAACTGAAGAAAAAGAGCAGAGTTCCACAACCCCAAGGCAAATGCTCCGTGGAAAAGAAGAGACTGAAGAGGTACCCTGCGTTGACGAGTGGATAGTGGCATGACGGGCATGCTCAGTGTGCCAGTCAAAGTTTCTAGAAACTTTGGCATAGGTTTTCCGTGCTGGGCTCCATCTGATGATGTCACCCATGTGTGAGGACTACCGTCCTGCTTGTCCTAGGAGAATTTTCTGTCTGCCTTTCAGCTTCTTGCAGATGTTTTTCAAGAACTGGACTGTTTTCATTCTGTTTTATAAGTTCTTTTCATCATCGTATCTAAGTTATTACTATCTTTTGATATATGGATATTCAAGAAGCTGAGGATGTTTTTTATGTTTACTGGACTCCCTGTTTTTTGTTGTAAACAGTACTACTTACAATTGTGTTTCTTACTGATTCCTTATTTTCTTGTATGCAGATACTGTGCTGAGTTCATGAAGTTTAGTTAACAGTGGTCAGGTGGGGAGGTGGGCATGGGGTTGAATGTTTCTTTTCTGTCACGATTTGTTTCTTACCGGAAGGTTTCAGAGTCGTTAGTGGTTGGGGATATATCTTTGATGAGGGATTTGGGTTATATTATATGAGGAGGTTTTGGATGATGGGTTGGTTGGGGGTTTGCAAAGAAGAAATTAGGCCTAAGCTGGGATGTGGCCTATACAAAATTCTCAATTTTGGCATATCATTTCTGCAAACAAAAAGACGTGGATGCATTGGTATGATAGTATGGACCAATTGTTGATGTTCTCTTCACCTGTATGGAAGTTTCAACTTACTGTTATGTTTTCTTCTATCTAATAGTCACGTTAATATGACTGGAATGTTAGAGGCATCTCTACACCCATTAAAAAGAAATAAATTCTCCAGCTGTCATGCTGCAATGGGGCTCAAATTTTCCTGCTGCAGGAGACATATCTTACCAGGAATGAACATGAAAAACTGAAAGTGGGTTGGGTGGAACAGATTTTCTACTCCCACTTTAACTCATGAAGTAGAAGAGTATGTATCCTTATTGATAAAAATCTGCCTCTCATGGTTCTTAGGTCATTAAGTGATCCTGAAGGCAGATTTGTTATGTTAGAGTAAAGTTCACTCTGGTGAATATCTATGCTCCTAACACAGAATAGAGATTTTTTATAAAAGTATAGCTGATAATCTTGCAATGTTTGGTGCAGGGAGGTTGATTCATAAAGGAGATTGTAATGTCTGTCTGAACCCAGTCCTAGATAAATCCTCCTCCTCTCTGAGTAAGGGAGGATTGAACAGAGAATGGTCTCTAATCATTGGGACATTCAAGTTGACTGATGCATGGAAGGAACAGAATCCTGGCAGAAGGGACATTACATTTTACACCTCAAGACATAAAATGTAGTCAGGCTATTTTCTGTGCTTGTATGATATTCATTTGTTTGGGACAGTGATATATTGGTTAGTACCATGACCATCATCTGATAGTTTTGTCTATTGATTTGGGTGGGTTGTCCCCTACATACAGCTTTAATTCTTTGCTGTTGGGTGATAAAAATTTCAATACCTTTGTTAGAAAAGCAGTCACTGACTTTTCTACAAATAATGCTGAGCATGATTATTCATCTCTTCTTAGATGGGAGGGGTTCAAGGCATACTTTAGGGGTACAAAAATTTCTTATGCCAGTTTCAAATAAGGAGAATGAAAGAAACAAATGGATATACTGGTAAATGAAATTAAAAAGGAGTCCCAACACAAATTGGATTGCTTGACGAGAGAAGATGATAGTTAAAAACTTTAGAAACAAGTGCAATAGAGAAAGCTCTGAAATACACCAAAGCCAGGGGTGGCCAACTCTGGTCCTTGAAAGCCTCAAAAAGGCCAGGTTTTCAGGATATCCACAATAAACATGCATGGCATAGATTTGCATGCACTGCCTCCACTGTATGCAAATCTATCTCATGCATACTCATTTTGGATATCCTTAAAATCTGGCCTGTTTGTGGCTCTTGAGGATTGGAGTTGGTCACCTCTGCACTAGGCTCAAATTCTATAAGCACGGAAATAATCCCAGGATCCTATTGGCTAGAGCTGTAAAGAAGCGGCTGGAAGATCTGCCATTCTAAAAATTAGAGATGGGATGATCAAATTAAGTATGAGCCTTCTGCTACTGAACGAGAATTTGTTAAATATTACAGTGAGCTTAACTCTTATCAGGATACTGTCATCAGGTCAGCCATACGGCAATTTTTGGTGTCCCTTGATCTGCCTAAGTTGAAGAATTCCCTGGCCCATCAGGGATCGTGCTGAAAGAAAATCCCATCAGGGATTCAAAAAGCATCCTTAGGGTACATGGCGGATACCTACTACTTCTCTTATATATAAGAAAGGGATAGATGAAACTGACTGTGGCTCCTATTGTCCAATCTCATTGCTAAACTCCATCTCAAAATCTTAGCCAAGGTATTGCAGATGCCCGGTCTGTTTGCAGTGCTGGGTATGGTAGGGCTATCGGAATGCTTTATAGCTTGGATACAAGCTCTTTATAAAAAAAAAAACCAAAAAACATGAGTGACGTTACTTATCAATGGCTCTTTAATCTCTTTCTTCCCTATAATGAGGGGCATAAGACAGGGATGTCCGCTTTCCCCATTTCTTTTTGTCCTAGCAATAGAGGCCCTTGAGAAGCCATCCAGTAACTGGTGAATATTAAAGGTATCCATTTGGGCAGACGGTAACACAAAATATTTTTATAGGCGGATGATGTCCTTTATTTGACTGAACCTCAGACATCAGGTCCAGCTGTGATGAACTTGTCCTTTTATGGTACTTGTTCGGGATACAAAGTTAACTTTAAAAAATCAGAAAAAAAACCCCTTTGGGGGAAAGATTTCCCTGCCTGCCTGTTTGAGTTCATTCCGAGTGGCCCGAAATGGCTTCAAATATCTGAGAGTGTTTATTATTTGGGTACCTATAGAATTCTATTGGCAAAAATATGGGGTGGCACTAGACAAGGTTAAGAGTGACTTACTTATATGGGAAGAGGTCCCAGTCTCTTGGGTGGGTAGATATAGTATTCTTAAGATGAACATTCTGTCTCATTTGCTGTATCTCTTTCAGCACGATCCCTGTATTATTCTCGCCAAAGTTTTTGTAGAACTGCACGGTCTGATGACTAAGTTTATTTGGAGACATAAACAGGTGTGTATCACCTTATCACGTTATGGTTGGCAAAGGCTCAGGGAAGTGTTGTTCTCTCTAACCTTCGCATTTACTATTGGGCAATGCATTTGATATGCTTAAAAGCTTGGTTTGAAGACATGGATAATTCCTGGCTCCCCTAGGAAAAGCAGCAAGCTTCTGCGGTTGAGCTATTAACTCTGTTTCTCCCACCTTCTTCCTTATGTCAGTCAATGTGAGAATTGCCCTATTCTGGCACATTGGGGATTTGGAAGCAGGCTCAAATATATATTGGATATACCTCAGAGTTTCTCACCCCTATAGCTCCAGTCTACATGAACCCCCCCTTGTTGCTACATGTACCTTTTCCCAACTTGTAAAATATGGAAAGACTTGGGTCTATTCTTTGTGGTGCATTACTAGGATGATGTGGTATTTAAATCCTTTCAACAATTAAAACAGGAGTATGACTTACCTCCTGAATCCTATGGTTTGTACTTGCACGTTAGGGATGTGCTGAGAAAACACTTCAGTTTGCAACTGAATGGGTTGGAAAATTCCTAGGTGAGGCAGACTCCTCAAACAGGGGTATTTCTATCCTATATTGGGGTTTAATCTATGCTAAATACGGTAAATTTCCATGATACAGTGCTTTGGACTCATGCAGAGGAGATGAGTCAATGAGTCTGCCTGGCAGGGCATATGAAGGGCAGCGCACTGTATTTCTTTATGTACCTGGAGGGTGGAACGGATTATCCGGTTCTGGCATAGCACCCTTTCTCATTAAACCTTTTCTAAACTTTGACATGTAATGTTGCTGAGACTGTAGTGAAAGAGTTATATATATTTATGTGTGGTAGTTCTGTCCAAGAGTGCATCAGTCTGATGTCGCAAGAAATCTTTGATCTAATATGCAGGATAGTTTTGGCACTATTATGCAGCTTTTAGGTTTTATGTCACATGTTTTATGTTGTTTTATTTTGATTCAATTTTACTTATGTATTTTGTTTTTAATTTTCATATTTGTGTTTTTATTGAAATGTTTTTTTAATTTATTTTCTGATGATATTGTGTATGTGTCTTTTGATCTGTTTTGATCATTTGGACTATGCAGAATATAAGTTTGGAAATAGATAAATAAATATTATTGATACTCCAATTTATCTGTCACCGCACTTGGGGTGGCTAGGGAAGTGAGTTGGTTCATTAGTTCATTCCAAACACAGACCATTAGCAGCTCAACTCTTTCTCTCTGCCAAATTTACTATTGCTACCTTTTGGAAATTCTATCCGTGCATGGAATACTGGTAGAAGCAAATTTGTGAAATTGCTGATATTGAAAACTATGATGCAAGCTGAAAGGGGAAGAACTTAATATATAGTGCATTTTATTCATCTATTTTAGTGGAGATGTATGCCAAACTGTACTATCTAACTGCTCTGTAAAATTTTCTATAAATAAACAGTTTAAAAAAAATGTCCTGGGGTCCACTGCTGGTTCTCCCCGTCAGCCTCTTCCCCATTTCTAAAATTGTGTGCTGCTGCCAGGCACTCCCCCCCCTCCCAGTTCAAAGATACAGCATGGCACACAGCCTCCCCCCAATCAAAAAATAATCCTGCCAAGAGCAAGATACAAACTTACCTACTCCCAGCTCCAGCGCACTTTGGGCCTGATTTTAAAAGGCATTTACACGTTTAAACTGGGTTTTTCCCATCGATAGCAGGGCTGAATTAGCCATGCTGTCATGGGATCTGTCAATCAGGTCCGGGAGGCGGAGCTTTTCAAAGCAGAGATCAGAACTTTGCTCTCTACGGCTGCGCGTGTGTTCCCGCGCAGGAAAGTAACGGAATCTCCTCAGTCTGTTCTTTCTGCGTGCGGGATCGCACGCAGAGCTGTTCTTCTCCTCAGCTTTAATAAAACAAAACATGTCAAAATCGGGGTTTAAGCCCTGTAATTGCGGCAAGGTAATGTCGGTCATGGATGGCCATGACCGATGTTACCGATGCCTAGGACCAGATCACAATCGGGAAGATTGTGAATTTTGCTCGAGGATGTCACCCAGAGCACTGAAGCAAAGGGCCTACAGGCTTCAGGAACTTTTTGCTTCACCGGAGCCATCGGAGGCTCATTCATCACCTGGCCCTGCGATTTTACTGGCTCCCTCAAAAAAGAGGGCATCATCGTCGGATCCTCAATCCTCCAATCTTGGAGGTAAGGATGTGGCAAGCCGACAAAGGCCATTGGATTTTCAAAAATCCAAAGAGCCAGAATTGCCAGTGCAGGACACATTGGCACCAAAAATCTCGGCGCCTAAAACTTCTGCGCCTAAGGCGCCTTATGCGCATACAAAAGTGTCGGCGCATAACACTTCGGCGCCTGAAGAAGTATCTGAGCACAACATTTCTATGCACATGGTGCCGAAGACACTTGTGCGCACGATGCAGAAGATTTCTGCGCGCAGGGCGCCGAAGACATCTGTGCGCAAGGCGCCAAAGCAGTCTGTGCACACAACCAAAGGAAACTCTACGCGCACGGCGCTGTCGACATTTGCGCACATGGCGCCAACACCACCTGTGCGCACGGCGCTGGAGACATCGGCGCCGATCACTCTTGCGAGTACGGAAACAGAAAGATATGCGCACAAGTCTAGATCCGCGCATAAATCCAAATCCACGCATAAGACACATGAACACCCATCTCAAGTATTACAAAATGAGTTGAAACAAAGACGTGGACCCTCACAAAGGTCTTCTTCAGCCTCTCCATCAATAACCTCAACTCGTTCGGATACTTCCCTTTCTTCGAGAGATAATTCGACAGAGTTTACAATAAAACGTAGAAAACGATCACAGTCTTCACGGAGAAGTCATACAGACTCGTCGTCACACTATCATAAGCACTCACGACACTCCCACCACAAAAAGCCGGCAAAGAGCAGTGCAACATGGGAAGTAAGCCCTTCGACTTCTAAATCATCTCATATGGGGACTGACCTGTATCGGAGGAGGCAAGGTTTGAGAGCCAGCTGAGGAGGCTAATTCCGCCGCTAGAGAGGTCCATTGAGAACGGACCCCGGAATCCCCGGTGAGGAGGAGGGGCGTGATGTCACTTCCGCCCCCACCAAGCTCCTGCCTACAAAATCCGGCGTGCAGCGGCGAGAGACGGGACTGACCTGTATCGGAGGCGGCAAGGTTTGAGAGCCAGCTGAGGAGGCTAATTCCGACGCTAGAGAGAGGTCCATTGAGAACGGACCCCGGAATCCCCGGTGAGGAGGAGGGGCGTGACGTCACTTCTGCCCCCACCGAGCTCCTGTCTACAAAATCCGGCGTGCAGCGGCGAGAGACGGGACTGACCTGTATCAGAGGAGGCAAGGTTTGAGAGCCAGCTGAGGAGGCTAATTCCGCCGCTAGAGAGGTCCATTGAGAACGGACCCCGGAATCCCCGGTGAGGAGGAGGGGCGTGACATCACTTCCGCCCCCACTGAGCTCCTGCCTACAAAATCCAGCGTGCAGCGGCGAGAGACAGGACTGACCTGTATCGGAGGAGGCAAGGTTTGAGAGCCAGCTGAGGAGGCTAATTCCGCCGCTAGAGAGGTCCATTGAGAACGGACCCCGGAATCCCCGGTGAGGAGGAGGGGTGTGACGTCACTTCCACCCCACCTAGCTCCTGCCTACAAAATCCAGCGCGCGCGGCTTGGTAAAGAAATTGCTCCACGGCTGGAAAATTTTCCTTTTTAACATTTGAATTAAGATATTATCCCCTCTGAAGCAACAGTCCTCACTGAGAGCCCATTGGAAATAACAGAAAGAAGTCGGTAAGCGGAACCTTATTACTTTGTTTTGTGACTTATTTCCTTTTTATATTATGCCTCACTCGAAGAGAAAGGGGAAGGTGAGGGAGGGTACCTCGACCCCACGTTTACCTTCCCCAGCTCAAACAAAGATTAAGGAATTCTTCGCCGCGGTAGGGGATACCCCTGGAGAGTCGGCTGGGACTTTGGTTTTGGAGCAAAATCCAAATCCTTTCGACGAAATATCTTTGAGCCCAGGGGCTCCTGAGACTCCCTCACCCCCCGGTCCATAATAAATCACCTGATTCTACGGCTCCCATGCGACCAGAGATGTCACAATTGGGAGAGGTGTTCGAGGGAGAAACAGCTGATGTAAAAGATGGACAGAGTCAAGGCGAGAAAGTTTTAATCGCCTTGAAAGAATTAAACATCGGGACATTAAGTGGGCCTGGCAAATTGAAGCCATCCTCCACTGAGGGGGATGTCACATCAGATAAGGGTTGTTTAGGAGATGTTTCCTTAAGATCTATGTTTAAAATACCTGAGGTTACACTGTTAGAGAAACCAGAAGTTGTAACTCTAGATGTTTTATGGAATGCTGTGTCGGTATTTGAAAAAACAATGATTTCTTTAACTCAAGCCTTTCGAGGCTTTCAAGATCAAAATGCAATAGTTAATCCGGTAGTACTATCTAACTCTAATAAGTTACAAGAATTGGACTCTCAGGTAGCTCAGATAAAAGAAATTCAGTCAAATTTGATCCAGGGTGAATCTAGAACAGATAAGAAAATAGAGAATCTGGAGAATAGACTCAGATATAACAATCTGAGAGTCGTAAATTTTCCCAAGTGCAAACTTATCTCCCCAAAAGAACAACTAAATAATTATCTCCGGGAGATACTAACTTTCTCCCCAACAAATATGCCTAATATAATCAAAGCATATTTTACATCTGATATCTTAAATTTGTAGGAGAAGATATTCAGGGTGGAGATATTCCTAAAAGTGATCTTCCATCAGTTTCCCCCTTAGAAGATCTATCGGGGTTTTTAGAAACCTCCCAAGAAAAACAGATAGAGAAAAGGGGTATACTGCTGGTTACTTTTACCTCCCCCGCTGAGAGAGATAATGTATTAAGAAATTTCCTTAGGAATATGAATAAACAATATTTAGGAGAAAAGGTATGGATATATCCAGACGTAGTTAGAACAACGCAAATACGTCGCAAAAAATTTCTGAATCTGTGTCCAAGAGCTCGTGCCCTGGGTGCGCAGATATTGATTAAATTTCCTAGTAAGTGTATAATGACAATAGAGAAAGTACGACATGTATTTTTTGAACCAGATCAATTAGAAAATTTTTTGCTTTCAAGAGAAATAACTTAATTCTGATGTGTTCTCAGTAGAAATGTTTTTTTTACCCCTACCACTTTCTAATAATGACAATAATTGAAAGAATGGTTAATTATATGCTCCAATTACTTTACAATGGTCTCCCAGACTTTCATAGTAAAATGAGGATATAGCATAAATGATAAAGTTTATGGAACACAATGTTGAAATTACTTATATGGATTTAAAACATGTAATGCTATTCCTTATGGTAAGGTATGTAATCCTTATTTGTATTATTTTGAAAAATTAATAAAGTATAAATTAAAAAAAAAAATCATCTCATATACCAACTTCAAATACCTTCTCCCACAGAGAGGTAATACAAGTTGCTTCCTCTAACGCTTCTACAGCTTCAGAGTATTCGAGGGACAAAATATGCAACAAAAAACAGAAAGACCATAAAGTATACACTACTTTACCTCAAAATTCTCCAATGCACCATAAATCATGTGAATCACAAAAACCAGATGATCGTACAATAATGCCCCCTCGTACAAAAGAGGCATTTTATCAATTGTCCCAATCCTTAGCAGGTTTTTATGAAACTCTTCAGTCATCATTCAAAATGACTAGTATTGTTGATGACAGTTCTCCGGAACATAAGACGCAGACTAATAGAGAACTGTCGGTGGAGCCTCCAACATCTCCCATAGCAAACCGACCAGCTTCACCAAATTATAAACAGGATACATCTTTTGATTCTCCTTCACCGCAAACATCCCCATCATCATCTACGGGATTCCCATCGGATCCGCAGGAACAACCTCAGGAGCCGAATTCCCCTCCGGTAGACCTTACATACCCAAAATTTCTAGAAAAATTGGGTACAATACTGCATCTAGAGGTCCAAAAAGAGACAGACCCTAGGTCAGAAACCCTTGGTCTCCTAAAGATTTTTGATACTCTAGGGGAACCAACATCTCTTCCACCACAAGAACTCCTGCATTCAGTCTTACAGAAATCCTGGGAAACACCTTACGCAATCGCAGCGGTTTCCAGAAAAACGGACATAAAATTCCGTATGAGGAAAACATCACTGTACTCTGTACCACAATTACCTCATGCTTCAATTGTAGTAGAGTTGGCGATGCAAAGATTTAAGAAAACAAAGTCACATTCCTCATACCCACCAGGGAAAGACAACAAATATTTAGATGAGTTTGGCAGGAAAATATACCATAACTCAATGTTGAATGCCCGAATTATGCACCATCAGTTCTACATGGTACAATACCTATATGAGTGCATACAGGCTATAAAAGGTATGCTTTCCTCGACTGCGGGTCAGATACCTCCACCTCTTCATGACATGGAAGAGTGTTCCCGACACCTTTTGAGGTCAATCTATGAGGCATATGAAACGTCTAGGGCATTGGCAACAGCCATTGCAGCCCGCAGACTAGCATGGTTACGCTAAGCATGGATACGTGAAGATTTGCATGAAAAACTAACAAACCTCCCATGTACAGGAGATAACTTGTTCGGAGAACGATTTCAGGACACAGTAGGTAAACTGAAGGAAGAAGCTCTAGTAGTACAATCATTAACATCACATCCTAACTATTTGACCACACGCTGTTATATTGGATCTACTCGTAGGCAATTCATATGCCAGGAAACCCTACAGATCTTACCAGTCCTTTTGTACACAGGCTTACCCTGCGTACCAGCGTCCTGCTCCACAACAGAATACCTCAAACCAACGTAGAGGTAAACCACGTAACCAGAGACAGCAGGCACAACAGCCGGCTACTGCAGTGAAAGCGACTTCATCTTTTTAGTTACCCAGCCACCACAACATCAAGCACCACCTGGCAGGATTCATTCCTACTTGGCAGCCTGGGAGAGAATAACATCCGATCAATGGGTTTTGGAGATAGTACGTCATGGCTACCAACTCCAATTTGTCACAAAACCCATATTACCTCATCTTTCCACTTTCAAGATTCACAACTTCCAACCACAACTGGGGGAGGAAATTGCTTTGCTTCGCAAACAACAAGCAATTCGACAAATTTACCTAGGAACCCAATCAGTAGGATTTTATTCCCCATACTTCCTCATACCCAAGATGTCGGGTGGCCTTCACCCCATCCTAGACCTAAGGGAATTGAACACATTTCTCACCAAAGAGAAATTCAAAATGGTATCGTTGAAATCAATCCTTCCTCTGATTCAAACCAACGACTGGATGTGTTCCATCGACCTGAAGGATGCTTACACACACATTTCAATCCATCCATCCTCGTGGCATTACCTATGTTTTCGCTACAGGCATCAACACTACCAGTACAAAGTTCTCCCCTTTGGACTATCGGCTGCACCCAGAGTGTTCACCAAATGCATGGTAGTGGTGGTGGCTCATCTCAGACAAGGTATAACCATCTTTCCATATCTGGACGATTGGCTCATAATCGCCCCAACTCCAAACAACTTACTTGAGCACCTCCATCGAGTGATACAATGCTTGCAAGAATTAGGATTGGTGATCAATTTTCAGAAATCACACCTACAACCAACACAACAGTTACAGTTCATAGGAGCATGCCTGGACACTACGCGCAACAGGGCATAACTACCAAGCGACAGAATATCACAATTCCGTCTTCTGTTACATACCTTGAACCATACTCAGAGACCTTCAGTGAGACAGGTTTTAGTAGTCCTCGACCACATAGCAGCGGCAAATTTCATTGTTCCCAACACCAGGCTACACATGAGACGCCTGCAATGGGGCTTGAAACGTCAATGGAAACAGCACTCGCAACCATTGACACAGAAGTTATCGTTGACCGCCGAAATGAGAAAAGATATAACGTGGTGGCTCCTAGACTCCACCCTATCCAAGAGAGCATTGTTCAGTTCCTCTCCTCATAACGCAGTATTAACCACAGATGCGTCTCGCAAGGGCTGGGGTGCACACCTCGAGATTTACGAAACACAAGGGTTATGGACAATCTCGGAACAAAACTTGCAAATAAATTTATTAGAACTCAGAGCGATTCGGAATGCATTACGAGTGTTCCAAGACCACCTGAAAGGACGCAGGGTCATGATCTACACGGACAACCAAGCCGCAATGTTTTACATCAACAAACAAGGAGGGTCTGGTTCACAGTCCTTTTGCAAGGAGACCCTGACAATCTTCGAACATGCTCATCGAAATTGCTTACATCTCCAGGCAACTTACCTACCAGGAGTTGCAAACACAAGAGCGGACAAGCTAAGCCACATCTTTCATCCTCACGAGTGGGCACTCAATACAGAAATAGCCCAAGACATATTCATGCAGTGGGGGACGCCTTCGATGGATCTCTTTGCAACGGAGTTCAATGCTCAAGTTCCCAAATTCTGCTTAATAAGACCTAGCCAATTCAGGATCGCCCAAGATGCCTTCCTTATCCCATGGACGACAGGCCTTCTATACGCCTTTCCTCCCATACCACTCATAACAAGGACAATTCAAAAGTGCATAGCAGACAAAGCTCAACTGATACTCATAGCCCCGCTTGGCCGAGGCAACCGTGGTACAGTTTCCTTCTCCGACTATCCATCATGGATCCAATTCGATTACCGAATCGCCAAAATCTTCTCTGCCAAGATCAAGGGACGCTTCTACACCAGCTACACTCATCTCTCCACTTGACAGCGTGGAGATTGAGAGGCTCCTTCTAACAGAACAGGGAGTTTCCGCCTCGGCACAATTCATCTTGTTAGAATCCAGAAAACTCTCAGCGAGGAAAAATTATAGCTATAAATGGAAACATTACTCTACATGGTGTATTTCCAAAGGTGTACCACCATTAGACTGCTCACCTGAGTTGCTCATTGATTATCTTCATACACTATATACAGCGGGTCTAGCAACATCATCCATCAGAGTTCATCTCAGTGCCATAGGGGCATATCATAGACCAGTTAACAATATTCCTATATCCAATCACCCCTTACTATCTTGTTTCATTAAGGGGCTAACTCACATTCGTCCTCCGATCTCTAAACCTCTGGTTCCATGGAACCTCAACATAGTTCTGGAACAGCTCATGCTTTCCCCATTTGAACCCATGGACTCGGCACATATTAAATACCTCACCTGGAAAGTGGTATTCTTGGTTGCAGTAACATCAGTACGGAGAGTTAGTGAATAATGGCCTTGGTCCATTATTCTCCATATTTGCAATTTCATCACCAAAAGGTAGTTCTCTGAACTCACCCTTCCTTCCTACCAAAAGTGGTTTCCAATTCCATCTCAATCAGACCATGGAATTACCGACCTTTTTCCCTAAACCTCATGCAAATGATAGGGAAAAACTACTGCACACACTAGATTGTAAAAGAGCTTTAGCATACTACAAAGAAAGGACAAACTCGGACTCCCGTGTTTCTCAACTCTTTGTCTCCTTTGACCCAAAGGCACCTGGATTACCAGTGGCTAAACGCACCATCTCCAGCTGGATAGCACAGTGCATCAAATTCTGTTACCATAAACAGAAACTACAACTACATTCAGAGTCGAAAGCTCACCAAGTCAGAGCAGTAGCAGCCTCATTGGCACACCTAAGGAATGTGCAACCCATAGACATTTGCAAGGCAGCTACATGGTCATCGCTCCATACCTTCACATCTCACTACTGCCTTGATCAACAAGCAGCCACGGATGCGAAGATAGGGCCAGCAATCCTGCAATCTCTATCCTCCTGTCCACGGTGACTGCCACACTGTCAAAGATCACGTACAAACATATATATCAAAAACAACGTGATCGGGAGATTGGGACTCCCATGACAGTATGGCTAATTCAGCCCTGCTATCGACTGGAGAAAGCAAGTTTGCTTACCGTAAACGGTGTTTCTGTAGACAGCAGGATGAATTAGCCATGCTGACCCACCCTCCTCCCTGGCAGTCACCAAGTCTTTGACTACACTAAGGCTTAATCACAGACTGAGGAGATTCCGTTACTTTCCTGCGCGGGAACACATGCGCAGCTGCAGAGAGCAAAGCTCTGATCTCTGCTTTGACATGCTCCGCCTCCCGGACCTGATTGACAGATCCCATGACAGCATGGCTAATTCATCCTGCTATCTACGGAAACACCGTTTACGGTAAGCAAACTTGCTTTTACATGTGTAAATGCACTTTACCCATGTAAGTGGGCTTTTGAAAACTGCTACAATATGTCATTGAATTGTTCACAGGACATGTAAGAACAGCACTTTACACACATAAATGCTTTTTAAAAATTGCTACAATAGTATGTTACATTTACAAGCGTAACTCCTTTTAAAATTATATCCTTTGCATCAGAAGCTGCACTGGAGTCAGGAGTGAGTAAGTTTGTACCCCACTCTTGTTAGGGATTTTTTGGGTTTTGGAGGATTTTAAGAACATAAGAAATTGCCATGCTGGGTCAGACCAAGGGTCCATCAAGCCCAGCATCCTGTTTCCAACAGAGGCCAAACCAGGCCACAAGAACCTGGCAATTACCCAAACACTAAGAAGATCCCATGCTACTGATGCAATTATTCCCTAAGTAAACTTGATTAATAGCAGTTAATGGACTTCTCCTCCAAGAACTTATCCAAACCTTTTTTGAACCCAGCTACACTAACTGCACTAACCACATCCTCTGGCAACAAATTCCAGAGCTTTATTGTGCGTTGAGTGAAAAAGAATTTTCTCTGATTAGTCTTAAATGTGCTACTTGCATGGAATGCCCCCTAGTCCTTCTATTATTTGAAAGTGTAAATAACCGAGTCACATCTACTCGTTTTGGAGGGATACTGCACTGCATCTTTGGACGAGGGTGAGAGAATGGGAGGGTCTGGTGGCGGCATAAGATTTTAATATATATAGAAATGGGTAAAGGGATGGGGGAGGGCCAGCAGCAGATTCCAGGACATGTTTAATCATTAAGAGGGGATGTGGGGTGGGGGTGCACAGCCCAATAGAGTATCTATTAACTTGTTTTATTTGTTTTTTGAAGATATCCAATTAAGTAGTAAGTTATCTGGCCTCTTTTTTTATTCATCTAGATTTTAGCTGGACGACAACTTATCCAGCTAAAATCTAGTCAGATAAGTGGCTCATTATTCAGAAATTTGCCAGCGTTTGAGTAGGCTTTTTGTATAGTGCATTATCCAATCTTGTTTTCTAAAACCTCCAAGACTCTGGAAGTTGCCTTGATTCCATCTTGAAAAGACATTGATCTGATTAACCAATCATCCAGATATGGATGTACCACAATCCCTTCCTTTTTTAAGAAAACCGCAGCTACAATCATAACCTTTGTAAAAGTTCTTGGAGCACTAGCTAAGCCGAAAGGAAGCACTCTGAATTGGTAATGCTTGCTTGTAAAGCAGAAGAACAGATATTTCTGAAGACCCTTCCTTATTGGGATGTGGCAATATGTCTCTTTGAGATCTAGTGAAGTTAGATACGCCTCTTTTCAAATGAACAACATTACTGGGCAGTGTTTGGGACAATTAAGCTTTTGTTTACTTCTTTTAGATCTAGAATTGGATGGAAAGTCCCATCTTTCTTTGGACTGACAAAATAGATGGTGTAACAGCCGAACCTTTCTTCTTATGGTGATACTGGATATATGCCACAAAGCTGTTATAATCTGTTGAGCATTGTTTTTTATTGGAGTTGAGCAAGGTGAGACCATGAATGTCTTACTAGACTTGCTAGTTCTAAAGAATATCCATTGCACATTATGTTCAAGACCAATTGGTCTATAGTTAATTGGACCCACTCTTTGAAATAATTCTGTAGCTATTCTCCTATTGGCTGAGTCAGAATGGATCAAAAAATGGCATGCAAAGGAGCCAATTAACTATTCACAGGCTATGCAGGGAGCCATGTATCGGTTAGTTTGGGTTTTTGTAGGTAGGTTCTTTAGTGCCTGGGTCAGGGCAGGAGTTAAGTTAAAGTGCTTGCTTGGAGGCCAGTTTACATCATTGCTGGCATTAGTGTGGTTGTGTGTCCATGCAGCTCTGGGGTAATCATGGATTACCTTCACTTTTTCTGGATGCTATGCTACATTTTGCGGGTTGGCTGAAGAAATCTCTGCTGCATTTCCTGTGCTTATCAGTGTCTACCAGTACAACTGCCATGCTGTTGGAGATGAAACATGAAGGGGTTAGACTCTGCGCTACTCACCTTCAGTCCCTTCCTAGAATACTAACTTCTTCACTATTTTATGAAAGAGGAAAGCTTCTGCCCTGAGAATCATTTATAGGTCACCATATTAATGTGGGTTTTTGCATGGTTTATTGCATAGGGCCTTGAGCATGTTTTACTTTAGTGTTGATTTTCTGCGTGCATCTCATCTTCATAGCCATCCTTTATTATATCCCATGGAGACACCTGAATTTTGCTGTGCATGATAGAAAAAAATATGCGCAGACAACTATCGCCAATTTCACTGCGGGTCTTATTACATCGGCCCTTTGGAATGCTTTGCTGAAAACAATGGCTGGTTGCAAATGGGATTAATTTATTGTAGATTCTTCAGAATCATTATGCTTGTGCAGTGCACAAAAAGCATGATGTTAAAACTGGAAAAATTCAAGTGAATAACGTGAGGAACTAGGTGAAACTGTGTCAAAACTACCCAGTCTTTGAGAACTGGGTCTAGCGAAAATAAGAGGAGACTTGTGTTGAACATGCAAAAATGCCCTTGCTGGTCGGTTCAGATTGGGCAATTTTCAAAATGTCCACCAAAGCTGGTTCAGCAGTTAAATCCTAGTCCCCTTCAGATATGGAATTAGTAGAAATCTCATTTTTTTGTGGCAGTGCCAGTGTCTTTGAGTTCGGCACTTTTTTTTACAATGTTCACTCATTTCCTTATTCCCACAGTGACAGACAGAGCAGAGTGAACTCCCATAAGCAGCACAGTGCCACAACTTTTCTAATATCGTGGCTGTTGGGGAATTACTTAAAAACCGACTCTGTTCCACTTCTGTTGTAATTCTGCTTGTCATGCAGCCTCCCAACCACCAGAGGTCCTCCGGGAGTTGCCTCTATCTTCTTTCCAGTTCGAGCCTTGGTGACCCTCATGACTCAGCAGATCTCTTGCCTATTTAGCCCTGTCTCAGTCTACATTCAGTGCCTTGTCATTGAGTCTGTCTGCTCGACTCCTTGTGGCTTTCCAAGCCTTCTTTGTCTTGTGTTCCTTGTGGCTCTCTGCAGCCTTCTACCTTGTGGCTTTCCAAAACCTTCTTGCCTTGTATTCCTTGTGGCTTTCCAAAGCCTTCTCACCCTGTATTCCTTGTGGCTCTCTGCAGCCTTCTGCTCCCTGACTTCCCTAAGCTGCCTGTCTCAAGCCTTGCTCCCTGACTTCCCTAAGCCGCCTGTCTCAAGCCTTGCTCCCTGACTTCCCAGGCCTCCTGCCTCTAGCCTTGTTCCTTGGCTCCCAGGTCTCCTGTATCAAGCTTGCTAGTATCATTAACTCCTGTCTTGTTCCAGTGTTCATCCCAGACCTTGGTTCTTGCCTGAGCTTCAGTCCCACCAGACATCAGCCTCCAGCCCTGCAGCCTGCATCCCAAGTCTTCTCTGGCTCTTATCTTCAGTCCTGACTGGCATCTTCAGTCCTGCCTGACTTCTGCCTCCACGCCAGATTCCAGTCCAGCTTTAGCATTAGGTCGCGCCTTTGTTCAAGTTCTTCTGGTCACCTGCGGGGAAGGTGGGTGGTATAGGCAGAAGATTCCCTAGACTAGCCTGTCCCTGGAGTCCTAGATTGTTCCCATGGGGGTTCCCCAGCCGAGCTGGGTCCACAGCCTTAACAACTTCTAAGAAAAAATATCTTTAAAATCAGATCTGAGATCTGAATTTCTGAGAAAGTCCTACCTTACCAGTGGCCACTTTGGTGTTCAGAATAAAAACTTCTCTTATTTTTTTTTTTTAAACAAGTTTTCCTTAGTGCAACCAGAAGAAAGCACCAATAGTGGGAAAAGGAAAGTTCAGAGATTTAGCTTCTCTGCTGTGCATTGCTGGAATATACAACATCAGGCTCTACTGGATTCTTTGCTATGAGGTAGAGAGCTTAATAGGACACAGACTCTCTTAACTGCACTTCAGGCAGATGTTTAGCCCTAGATCTTTAGCTACTGTAAGCCAAACAATGAAAAATGTCAAAAGAAAAAGTAAGACTAAAACTGTCTTCATATATTTGAAAATTCTGCTACACCATCAGAAGTTCTTTCAACGGCTGGAGGCAGAGAATACTGGCTTAACATTCCATATATAGGAGTAATGATGTCAAAAGAATAAAAATGAATAAAACTGCCTCCATTGGCTAGAAGAGGGGTCAAATCTAAGTGTTCTGGACTGGTGTAGCAGAAGGTCAGGGGAAAAATGCTTTCAGGTTGTGTATGTACACTTTGGATGCATCTTTCTGCTCATTTTTGCATTCCAACTCTTTTATATATGTTTCCATAACTAAAATATTAAAGAAACTCCTCCTATCCTTCATAATTAGGAAAAGTAAAAAGTCATGGGATAGGTGGCGATGTCCTTTCGTGGATTGCAAACTGGCTAAAAGACAGGAAACAGAGAGTAGGATTAAATGGGCAATTTTCTCAGTGGAAGGGAGTGGACAGTGGAGTGCCTCAGGGATCTGTATTGGGACCCTTACTGTTCAATATATTTATAAATGATCTGGAAAGAAATACGACGAGTGAGATAATCAAATTTGCAGATGACACAAAATTGTTCAGAGTAGTTAAATCACAAGCAGATTGTGATAAATTGCAGGAAGACCTTGTGAGACTGGAAAATTGGGCATCCAAATGGCAGATGAAATTTAATGTGGATAAGTGCAAGGTGATGCATATAGGGAAAAATAACCCATGCTATAATTACACGATGTTGGGTTCCATTTTAGGTGCTACAACCCAAGAAAGAGATCTAGGTGTCATAGTGGATAACACATTGAAATCGTCGGTTCAGTGTGCTGCGGCAGTCAAAAAAGCAAACAGAATGTTGGGAATTATTAGAAAAGGAATGATGAATAAAACGGAAAATGTCATAATGCCTCTGTATCGCTCCATGGTGAGACTGCACCTTGAATACTGTGTACAATTCTGGTCGCCGCATCTCAAAAAAGATATAATTGCGATGGAGAAGGTACAGAGAAGGGCTACCAAAATGATAAGGGGAATGGAACAACTCCCCTATGAGGAAAGACTAAAGAGGTTAGGACTTTTCAGCTTGGAGAAGAGAAGACTGAGGGGGGATATGATAGAGGTGTTTAAAATCATGAGAGGTCTAGAACGGGTAGATGTGAATCGGTTATTTACTCTTTCGGATAGTAGAAAGACTAGGGGACACTCCATGAAGTTAGCATGGGGCACATTTAAAACTAATCGGAGAAAGTTCTTTTTTACTCAACGCACAATTAAACTCTGGAATTTGTTGCCAGAGAATGTGGTTCGTGCAGTTAGTATAGCTGTGTTTAAAAAAGGATTGGATAAGTTCTTGGAGGAGAAGTCCATTACCTGCTATTAAGTTCACTTAGAGAATAGCCACTGCCATTGGCAATGGTTACATGGAATAGACTTAGTTTTTGGGTACTTGCCAGGTTCTTATGGCCTGGATTGGCCACTGTTGGAAACAGGATGCTGGGCTTGATGGACCCTTGGTCTGACCCAGTATGGCATTTTCTTATGTTCTTATGATAAAATCCTAACCAAATGAGCAACTAATGTTTACCTAATAGAACTTCAAGATCATTCATGAATTATTACTACTACTCACAGACAAGTAACAGAACTTTATGATTTAAGTAATACAGCCTGCTGGACATTTATTAGTATTAATGCCCTGTCTGGAAGAGCTGAAGGTAAAGATAAGAACCTTAACCCAGACAGGATATTAATGAACATCAAATGCCCTATCCAGAAGGAATCACTGCTCTTATGATACAGTTTTTATTGAGGCTTTTTACCTTTTATTTTTTTAGGGGGGGGGGGGGGGCAAAAAGCAACTGCTAATACAAATATTTGATAGAACCATCCTTGTTTTATTGTAACTGATTTTTCTGCGCACTTTTATAACTTGTTATAATTTGTAATTGTATAAAATGTATACTCATGTTATATTTATGCACGTTTATAATGTATTGATCACCCCCCTGTTTTATGTAAACCGACATGATACGGATCCCCGTGAATGCCGGTATAGAAAAACTCAAATAAATAAATAAAAAAAAATATTCTGAATTTCACAGTTAGAACATTTCCTCAGAATTAGTCTCTTCAAGTACCTATACAAATAAGAAAAAAGTGCATCTGCAGAGCTCTCTTGCCATCCAGGATTCACCATGGCAAATAGGGCTTCCCTAGCAGCCACCACTGCAGTGGCAAAAATCAGAAAATATGCCATTTGGACATGAAGAACAGGTTATAAGAGGAAGAAGTGAGAACAGATAGCCAAAAACGTTAGCACTGAAGGCAGGATTATATTGCTGCCAGTGAGATCCTCACTGGGAGGATGAAGAGCACAGAGATACTGACATCTCAAGGTTGAGCAGAGAGTGCTACACTTGGAATGAAAAATCAAATTAGCTGAAGACTGCTTTGATAAAACCTGGTCATTAGCATGACCATGGTCAGCCCCTGGGCTGATTTCCAGAGCTTTAAGACCAGCTTTGAGCTAGACTTACTTGTATGAGTTATGTAAGCTCAGAGCCTTTTCTAATGGGTTTGAACCATTCATGGAAAAATCTTGGGACAAAAGCCATATGCAGAAATATTGTAGCTGTCATCCAAAGATCTGTGGCACTTCTTAGACAACATTTCAAGCTTCTGGATTCCTTCTTGGCCATGGTTTGAAAAATAATTGACACAAAGTCAAAAGAATGCTTTTTAAACAAGAAAGAAATGTGCTGAAGAAAAAAGTACAACCAATCTGAAAGCACTAAACACAGTTCAGGAAAGCCAAAGCTGTAATCATGCATCAAGCTGAGGTAGCAGTGACAGAAAAGAAAATTGGATTTTAAGAAGCAACGGTCAAATAATTGGTTCAGACACTTAAGCTGTCTGAAGATTCAATTACGTCTTGGCATTTCTGATGAAACTTCCCTTTAAATTACTATAAAACCTCGAATTTTAAAAAATGTAGTCCCAGTATGGAACTACGAATGCTTACTAAATACTTACTGTTTTGAATCCCAAATAAAAATATTCCTGACGTTTGTTGGGAAGCAGGAGAATTCTGCAGTTGGTTCATAGTGCCCCCTGGGTTGTGAAACAAAGCAGCTTGCTGATGCGGAGGAGATGCACTCCCTTGGATCCCTGCCATGTTGCTGGCAGAGGAGTAAATAGCAGACTGCTGCAGCTCCTGCTGGGTTATACTGTTCTGCAGGGCAGACATGGAAGCTGAAGTGATAAAGAGCGTGACCTGTTGATCTTGGGAACTGGGTGAGCCTTGGACCATCTGGATTTGTGGTGAGTTGTGGAATATTGAGGACTGCTGCTGTTCAGACTGGGTGGATCCTGAACTGGGAAGTGAAGAAACTGAGCTTTGATCTTGGAACTGCATGGACTGCTGCTCCTGAGCAAGCGGTGCCAGGTTGTTTTGGGAGTGAAAAAGAACTTGGTTCTGCTGATCCTGGGTTGCCAGTGGATTTTGGCTTCGGTTAAACAGCATGTTCTGCTGGTCCTGAGAACCCATTGTAGCCATTGCATTTTGACTACCAAACAGAATATTCTGCTGTTCTTGGGATGGAGAGTTATTTTGAATTCCAACTAGCGAATGCTGTGACTGAAAGATTGTACCTTGTTGGCTTTGGCTGGAAGGGAGGGACTGAAACAAAGTCTGTTGAGATGACTGTTCCTGCTCTTGGGAGAGCATAGAGCTCTGAATGTGGGACATTTGTGCTTGTTGCTGGAAAGCGGTTTGCTGCTCAGTGCTTGTAGCTGGCTGAAGTGGGGAAAGGGAATTCTGGTTTGTAAAGAATGACAACTGCTTTTCTTGAGGGATACTGTTATTCTGAAGAGAGTTCAAGGGGCTCTGGGAAAGAAACATACTTGTGGGTTGTGAATCTGGAGGAAGAGATGAGTTCTGTAACACTCCTAGAGTGTTCTGAGACTGGAACACAGAAGCTTGCAATTGGTCTGGGGAAGAGGTAGGGCTTTGACTATGAAAAAGAGATCCTTGAGTTTCCTGGGTCATATTCTGAGCACCACCAAGAGAGTTCTGAGAGTGGTAAAGTGGAGCCTGGGAATGAGAAGACTGTTGCATAAAGTTTCCAGGCTGAAGAGCCATCATTTCCTCAGCTTGCTGGAACAGACTGCCACCCTGCTGTTGAGTTCCACTTGATTGGACAGCTATCATCCCTTCTGTAGAAGAAAAAAGGTTAACCTGGGCTTGGTTTTCTCTGTTGTGTTGCATTTGAACCATGGTCTGAAACACATTGCTTTGAATCTGTTCCGTTTGTCCTGAAGCCTCATCACCACCTGCAGAAGCAGATGTCTGATAAATGGTAGAATTTGTGGTGCTTAACTGTTGCTGAGCAGTGTTGGCATTTTCATTCCCAGAAATTGATGGAGCACTGAACATGTCACACTGCATCTGTATGTCTTCATTTGTTGATAATCTACTCATAATGTGGGAAGGTTGCTGGTAAACAGAGGATTGTTGGATGCTTCTAGTTTCTGGGCCAGACACTGGGAACAGATCTGATTGTATTGATCCTGAAGTTTGATGGATGCTTTGCTGCATGTCCATCACTGCAGCAGCAGCAGTTTCCATTGCTTGCTGCTGTTGATTTGACAATGAACTCTCTGTTTGTGGGAGAACATTTTCTGACCTTCCAGACAGGATGTTATCTGACCTGGAATGGACTGCTGGGTCAGAAGAAGAAAACAGACCACATCCTGCACTTGTTTGAATCTGTCCAACTTGCTGAAACATTCCTGCATTCATCTGCTCTTGTCTAATTGACTGCTGCACACTTTCATTATTACTTGATACAGAAAACAAAACAGATGACAATTGCTGTTGAGCTTCCAAAACTTGTTGAACCAGGTCTACATTGGCATTATTACCACTGGACACAGCTGGAAAGTTGCCAGCTTGCATTTGATGAACAGTATTCTGTAATGGACTCATGTTTGTGGTTGAGAAGATACTGGAAGAAATTCGCTGTTGCAATGTTTGTGCTTGCTCCTGTAATGGTGACTGCTGTGATGTCTCAGTCAGCTGTGACAAAGTAACTACAGTTCCAGCTGACTGTAAACCCTCAATGGATGGTGACTCATGAGTCTGAAATTGTGAAGTCTGCTGCAGTAACACATCACTGTTTTGGAGCTGGCTGGAAGCAGACACTGCCTGAAAGGTACCAGGCTGAGACATGTCTTGTGTTTTGATAGAAGTTATACTTTCTGGGTTATACACTTTTGCTTTGATTTGCATTTGTTTGTCGCTCTCAGAGGGAAGATGGGAAATAGAGGGAGAAAAGGATGCACTGGTTGATATGTTTTCAAGTGTTTGTTGAGCTGGTCCAACAACTTTTGCAGTCTGAAAAAAAATTAAAGAGAATAAAACTTGTGAATGACCATGATTACATGTTTAACAGAATAAAACTTGTGAATGATAATGATTACATGTTTAACCAGTGTCCACTACCATTTACCGACTAGCTGCCACCTTTGTAGGTTGCGATTCCTTTTATTAGATCAACAAAGAAGAGTTTCTCTTACCTCCTAATTCTCTCTTTGTTAGTATCTTGCCAGTCTGGACCATATGAGTCACTTGCTGGCATAGCAGACCAATGCCCATCTTAAAAAGAGCTCCCCTTGTATATGCTTACTTCATTGCTCCTCTTCCCTGTCTGAGCACTTCTCCACCAATATTGCAGGCATAAGAATAGCAGGAGAAACACAAAACTGAAGCATAAACCCACATACATTCTTAACAATTCCCACACACTTACTTTTACCAGTACAGGTTTGGTCCAGACTGGCAAGTGAATAATAGAAAGAGGATTAGCAAGTGAGAGAAATTCCTCTTCTGGTATATTTCTGCCAGTCTGCACCACGTAGGGGGCCTTATCTCAGCATCCTACTCGTGAGTTAAACACAGTTTGTGGAATGTCACATTTATTTGTTTAAAAAACATATAATCCACTGAGCCACAATTCTCAACAGATAACAGTATACATTACAGGTAGGCCTAGAAACACCTCTAGAGTGACAATAACTATGATAGGGCAGACTACCATAAGAACATGATCAATTGCCATACTGGGTCAGACCAAGGGTCCATCAAGCCCAGCATCTTGTTTCCAACAGTGGCCAATCCAGGCTACAAATACCTGGCAAGTACCCAAACACTAAGTAGATCCCATGCTACTGATGCCAGTAATACCAGTGGCTACTCCCTAAGTCAACTTGATTAATAGCAGTTAATGGATTTCTCCTCCAAGAACTTATACAAACCTTTTTTAAACCCAGCTACATTAACTGCATTACCATAGTGGCCATAATCTTGGATAATAGGGATGAACTCCTCCATAAAAACCTAGACCCAATAAAGTTGAGCTACATCAACAAAATTACAAGGCAATACAGAGTTTGCTCATCTATCAATATTATAATGTTTAGTTAAGGTATTAGTCCTGGGGGAATTCTGCGCTACTGTGGAGCGCAGAATTCCCCGCCTGCGCAGAATTGCCAAATTCTGTGCAGAAAATGGCAGAGGAGACCCTGGCATGCCGTGAACGAAGTGCCTGCTGTTCGCAGCGAAGATGAAGGTCTCGGCATGCCGCAGGACGCACTCCACTCGCAGCAAAGATGAAGGCCCCGGTGAGAGTGAGTGTGTGGTGTGTCTGTGAGGCAGGAGGAGGGGGAGGGGGTGTGAGAGAGGGGACAGGGAGGATGTGTGAGGGACAGCAGGAGGAGGGGGGGGTAAGCGGGGGGGGGGGTGCTTGAGTGTGGGTGCTAAAGAGAGGGAGCCTGTATGAGGAGATTGTGAAGGAATGTGTATGTGTGTGAGAGTCTGGGAGCTCATGTATTTGAAAAAGGAATTGTGTGTATGTGAGGGTGCTAGCCTGTGTGAAGGGATTGTGTATGTTTGAGACAGAGCCTGTGTGAAGGGGTGCATAACAGAGAGACATAGGTAGCCTATGTGAGAGAGAAAGAGAGCTTGTGTGGGTGTGTATGCACGAGAGAGGGACCCTGTATGAGGGGATGTGTGTGTGCGAAAGAGTGAGGGAGCCTCATACACATGCACACACCTGTATAAGGGTGTGTGTATGTGGTCTAGAGAGAGGGAGTATGTGTGTGAAAGAGGGAGGGACAGAGGGAGCCTGTGTGAGGGGCAGTACTGAGAATGGGGGTCAAACTCTGGGAGTGGCAAAAGAGTGGAAGGGGTTGAGCTAGAGGTGAAGGGGAGAGATACTGGCAGGTAGAGGAGTTGGGGCCTGAGAGGGCAAAGTGGCCAGGGGAGTAAAGAGAGAGAGTGGAAGGGACACTCTTACAGTGAATTTCTAGGGAAATTCTGCTCAAAATGTTTAAAATTCTGCATCTTTAGGTAATAACTTTTTTCTGTATTAATTTAAGATGTAATTACTTAAACTCTGTCATGTATATTGTGTTATTTTGACCAATATAAAGTCTGCAGAATTTTAAGTTTTTGTACACAAGAGTTCCCCCAGGAGTAAGTTATGTTCCAATTTCTAGATGGAGAGTCTAACAAACCTCTGCCACAGATGCATCCTATGCTTCTACCTGTTAAGTTGCCACAGCTTTCACTGAATGAGATATAGCAAAGCTTGGGCGATGAAGCTCCCCTTCTACAAAATCTATCTTATCCTTCTCATCTGCCCCAAACAAAAACTGCTCCAGACAGTGTAAAATTTTCTCCAATATAGATGTGGACTTTGAGCATAAAGTAGGTGATTCCACCTCCTGATTCAAATGTTGAATTCTCTTTATCAATGGAACTAGAAATAATCCTTAAAAATACCTTTTCACTAAAAAAATGTAAGCAAAGAAAAATAGAAAAAAGAGCATGCAGCTGACTGTTTTTGAAAATTGTCACTAAGACAACTCTTTTGATTATTTTAAAACAGAAGAAAACAGAGGCCAGCATTTCAAAAGGTGGCTTCATTACTTTTTTCAAACAGAACTCTAAACTGAGGATTAGACAAGCTATCTGCTCTCAACATCTGGGTGAGAAGATAAAGCATAATTGCCTGCCTGTAACAAGTGTTCTTTGAAGACAGCAGTTCATCAGTCACACAAGTAGGTCATATAACCCAGAATGAAATTCCAGTGCTTTTCGGAAAAGAATAGTCTTTTCAATGCATGTGCAGGGCTTTCTGTGTTGCAACAGCCCCATAGCTTTTCTTAGTTAGTGTATAAGGAACAACTCCCAAGGGGAGAAGGAAGAGTTTTATGTGACTGCTGAATTGCTGTGTTCAGGGAATACTTGTAGCATGCAAGCAGCTTTGCTTTCTGTGAAGACAAATAGGTTCACCATGTCACACAAAAGGGACTCTTTCCCTAAGGGTTGCCTTAAGGAAAAGAACAAGACAAACAAGAAGAGCCAGCCACAAGCAGAAATAATTTTGTGAGATAATCACCTTTTGAATTTTGTCTTTTTTTTTTTTTTTTTTTAAAGTGAAGACAAGTCAAAACAATAAAATGAGCCTTATCAGAGAAGCAGTTGTGTTCAACCTATGGAGGATGGCTGGTCCAAATCTACTATCCCAATAGGAGACCATGTCCAGACAATGTGATACAAATGCCTGGGCTGAATCCCACATCACAGCCTTGGAAAACTCCTCAAGAAAGGTAGACTTTAGATTGGCAACTGAAATCATTATGGCCCTACTGTGGCAAGTCTTGACTTGGCCCTCCAAGGCCAATCCTATCCAGACGTAACACAGGGAGATGCAGTCTGCTACCCAACTGTAAATAGTGGGTTTTGTCACATTATTGCCAGGTCTATTAGATTCAAGAGAAGCATAACGTTGGGTGGACTTTCTATAGTCTTGAGTCCATTCAAGATAGAAGACAGCTGCTCTCTTGCAATCCAAATTTGGCATACAGCCTAGATAGATAGTACATTTTGGTAGGACAAGTGCCTGATTAAGGAGGACATGTACCACTTAGGCAGGAACTTGAAAGCATGCAAAACACCATCTCATTATGCTGAAATCTTGTTTAAGGTGGATAAGCCATTAGGACTGGGAGCTCACCATCACCAAAACAGCACCTTCCAGATGAGGTACTTGTCCTTACCAAAGATCAGAGACTCAAAAGGGGCTTTCATCAGCTGAGGTAGAACCACATTGATATCCTATGACATTGCAGGAGGCTTGATAGGAGGCTTCCACTGAAGGAGGCCCTACATGAATCTGACAACTAAAAGCTGAAGAAAAACAGTGTTTCCTTCTACACATTGGCGATAAACACCAACTGCAATGAGGTGTGCATCCTAATAGAGTTGGTTTTCAGGATGGACTCCGAGAGACATAGTAGGCATTTAAGCAGTTTTAACGTGGGACAGGTGAAGGGATCTAGGATTTTGCCCTCACACACCAGATGGCCAATCTCCTTTATTTGAAACCATAAGACCCGCTTAGTAGATTACTTTCTAGAAGCCAGAAGGACTTGAGAAACTTCATCCAAAACTAAGAGATCTGATTATATGCCCTTTATCATCCAAACCATTAGGGCCAGGAACTGGATGCTGGGTTGGAACAAAGATTTCTGGTTTTGTTCAAATAAGGTTGGGAAGGACCCAGCCTGAATGGCTTCATGAGAGATACTTCCAAATCTGTCTTTGTCAGATCTTTTGCTGGAAGGCTACTTGAGCATTCAACATTGCTCTTATTTCCAGAATATTCATTTGTAGCTTTCTCTTCCTGAGACCAAAGTCCTTAAGCTGAGAATCCTAATATAGCAGCTCTCCATCTAAGCAAGCTTGCATTCACTGAAATGAATATCCAGTGTTTTCTGGACAAGGACCTTCCTTTCTCTAAATTGTCTCTTCAAGGCTATAATGTCAGACTAGACAATATCTTCAGATAGATGAAAACTCTGCCACAGCCTCTTCCAATGGTTTCCATTACTTTAGCAACAGATGTAGTAATGTCATGGAACCCAGCCCATGGTACCACCTTCTATCAGTCATCGTTGCCATAAAGCCCACCAGGTGTAGATACTATTTTATCATCATTTCTCTTTGAGATCTTGTGCATCTGGCATCTTCCATCAGATAACTACTTGTCCTCTGGCAGTGTTACTGTATAGCACTGGGTGACACCTTGCTCCTACATTACACAGATCCTGTAATGACTGGGTACATGGCTTCTCTCAGCTGATGATCCAGACATGATCCTGTAATGATTTTACAACCTGATCTCTTGCCATTGCTAGAAAAGTGGCTCTTATCAATATATTGTCAAGATAAAGATACACAAAGATCCCTATTTCCCAAAGTACGGTTATATTGATTTAAGCAGAATATATGTTTTTAAATAAACAATGAAGTTGCTATTAGGTACCCAGAAGCTTTGCAAACATCCTTGAAGCCACTGTCAAGACGAGTGAGATGGCTCTGTGCTGAAAATACTGACCATTTACCAAAAACAGAAGTATTTCCGATGACACTGAGTGACTGAACTGTGAAGATTGGCATCCATCCTATAATTTCAAGGAACACAAAAAATCCTTTGGTCTGACTGCATGAATGAAGAATGATAAGGATTTCATGTAAAAAGACTTTTGAACCTCAAATTTTTTCAGTCTCTTCAGGCCCATCATGGGCAAAATACACTAACTTCTTCAGCACCATGAAAAAATTAGAACAGACATCTGAAACTCAATCTTCCACTGTTCCAATGTCTAACAGATGTCTTTTTGTCTCCCTCAGGTCCTCAGCTGCCTTATCTCTCAAGATACCCAAAACAAAAAAAAGCCTTTGTCTGGGCAGGGGTTAGAATTTATCATTTTTTGTATTTAACATACCACCTGTAACTTAATAATCCAAATCCAAATAGCAGAAATAAAAACTAAAAATTACATAAAATAGCTATCTTGTTACATTCTTAATTAAATTTAACACCCATTTGTCTTTTACTGACACATTACATACTGCACACTACCAGTGAAGTCCCTTCCACCCCCTATTCCTGCCTCAGGGCAACAGTGTCAGCAACACTGTTTGAAAGGAGTTTGCCCGACTCCTGGATGTTGCTTCTTCTCCCCTTTTCATCTCCCTTCCATTCCCCCTAATTCCTACTGGATAGGGGGTAGGAGGTTGGATATTCTTGCAAAATTTGAAATTGAGCCTTTGAAGAAGTCTATAAGGAAAGGATCTCTGAGGTGTTTTCTCCTGTGACAGAAGAGTCTTCTTAATGTCTGGCAGATCTCTTAAAATCTTATCCATGTGCAAGTGAAAATGTAGATATTACTTACCTGATAATCTCCTTTTCCTTAGTGTATGCAGATGGACTCAAAACAAGTGAGTATAGTGTGCTCGTGCTAGCAGTTGGAGACGGATCTGACGTCAGCACGGGTACATATACCCCCAGAGGAAGTGTAGCAATTCAGTAATCTTCCTTGCAAAAGCTGTAGCTGACCGATCGTTTAAATGAACAGGATTACCCTGACCAATTGATGGTAGCTGGAGACCGCCAGTGTTCTCAACCGGAAGGCATCGACACCCGGCAGGGTGGAAGCCCTATATAGAAACATAGAAACATAGAAAGGACGGCAGAAGAAGACCAAATGGCCCATCCAGTCTGCCCAGCAAGCTTCACACATTTTTTTCTCTCATACTTATCTGTTTCTCTTAGCTCTTGGTTCTATTTCCCTTCCACCCCCACCTTTAATGTAGAGAGCAGTGATGGAGCTGCATCCAAGTGAAATATCTAGCTTGATTAGTTAGGGGTAGTAGCCGCCGCAATAAGCAAGCTACACCCAAGCTTATTTGTTTTACCCAGACTATGTTATACAGCCCTTATTGGTTGTTTTTCTTCTCCCATGCTGTTGAAGCAGAGAGCCATGCTGGATATGCATCGAAAGTGAAGTATCAGGCACATTTGGTTTGGGGTAGTAACTGCCGAAACAAGCCAGCTACTCCCTGCTTTGTGAGTGCGAACCCTCATTTCTTCTCCCCTGCCGTTGAAGCAAAGAGCTCTGCTGGATGTGTGAAGTATCAGTTTTTCTTCTCCCCTGCCGTTGAAGCAGAGAACTATGCTGTATATGCATTGAAAGTGAAGTATCAGGCTTATTTGATTTGGGGTAGTAACCGCCGTAACAAGCCAGCTACTCCCCTCTTTGTGAGTGTGAATCCTTTTTACCACATTTCCTCTTGCTGTTGAAGCTTAGAGCGATGTTGGAGTCACAGTAAGCATGTGTATGTTTATTTAATAAGGGTATTGTCTCCAGGCAGTAGCCATCATTCTGGCGAGTCACCCACTCTTCATTGGCGGCCTCTTGACTTTATGGATCCACAGTGTTTATCCCACGCCCTTTTGAAGTCCTTCACAGTTCTGGTCTTCGCCACATCCTCCGGAAGGGCATTCCAGGCATCCACCACCCTCTCCGTGAAGAAATACTTCCTGACATTGGTTCTGAATCTTCCTCCCTGGAGCTTCAAATTGTGACCCCTGGTTCTGCTGATTTTTTTCCTACGGAAAAGGTTTGTCGTTGTCTTTGGATCATTAACACCTTTCAAGTATCTGAAAGTCTGTATCATATCACCTCTGCTCCTCCTTTCCTCCAGGGTGTACATATTTAGATTCTTCAATCTCTCCTCGTTCGTCATCCGATGAAGATCCTCCACCTTCCTGGTCACCCTTCTCTGCACCGCCTCCATCTTGTCTTTGTCCTTTTGAAGATACGGTCTCCAGAACTGAACACAGTACTCCAGGTGAGGCCTCACCAAGGACCTGTATAAGGGAATAATCACTTCCCTTTTCTTACTCGATATTCCTCTCTCTATGCAGCCCAGCATTCTTCTGGCTTTAGCTATCGCCTTGTCACATTGTTTCGCCGACTTCAGATCATTAGACACTATCACCCCAAGGTCCCTCTCCTTCTCCGTGCACATCAGCCTTTCCCCCCCCCCATCGAATACAGTTCATTCGGATTTCCACTCCCCATATGCATGACTTTGCACTTCTTGGCATTGAATCTCAGCTGCCATATCTTTGACCACTCTTCCAGTTTCCTTAGATCTCGTCTCATTCTCTCCACTCCTTCCGGCGTGTCCACTCTGTAAGCAAACATGGCTTACTGTGAGTCGGCGAATCCCCATGTATACCGGCAGCCGGGCGGGATGCTGAGTCCATCTGCATACACTAAGGAAAAGGAGATTATCAGGTAAGTAATCTCTACATTTCCTAGCGTGTAGCAGATGGACTCAAAACAAGTGGGATGTACAAAAGCTACTCCTGGACTGGGCGGGAGGCTGCCCGAGGTCCATTCAGGATTGCCCTCGCAAATGCTGTCTTCCCTGGCCTGGACGTCCAGACGGTAGAATCTGGAGAAGGTATGGAGGGAGGACCACGTCGCCGCTTTACATATCTCTGCAGGCGACAGCATCCTAGTTTCTGCCCAAGAGGCTGCTTGCGCTCTGGTAGAGTGAGCCTTGACCCGTAGAGGCGGTGGTTTCCCTGCTTCTACATAGGCTGCCTTGATAACTTCTTTGATCCAGCGGGCGATGGTTGGCCGTGAGGCCGCTTCCCCTTGCTTCTTCCCGCTGTGAAGGACGAACAGGTGGTCCGTCTTTCGTACTGCTTCTGACATTTCCAGGTATCTGGACAGCAGTCTGCCGATGTCGAGATGGCGTAGCATTCGACCTTCTTCTGACTTCTTCAAACCTTCCGTGGTTGGCAAGGATATGGTTTGGTTGAGGTGAAATTGTGAGACTACTTTGGGTAAGAAGGAAGGAACCGTGCGAAGATGGATAGCCTCTGGAGTGATTCTGAGAAACGGATCATGGCAGGACAGTGCTTGTAGCTCTGAGATGCGGCGTGCTGAGCATACAGCCAGCAGGAACACCATCTTCAAGGTAAAAAAACGGAGAGACAGGCCTCGAAGGGGTCTGAAGGCGGATCCCGCTAGAAATTCCAACACTAGGTTGAGGTTCCACAGGGGCACTGGCCACTTCAGTGGCGGATGAATGTGTTTGACTCCTTTCAGGAAACGTGAGACGTCTGGGTGTTTGGCAATGGTGTTGCCGTCACTCCTGGGACCGTAGCAAGACAGCGCTGCTACCTGAACCTTGATGGAGCTGAGGGACAGACCCTTCTGAAGTCCATCTTGTAGGAAGTCCAAAATGATAGGAATCTTAGCGGCATGTGAATTGGTGCTGTGAGAGTCGCACCAGGCTTCAAAAACTCTCCAGATCCTGATATATGTCAGTGATGTGGAGAACTTGCGTGCTCGGAGGAGTGTGTCTATTACCGGCTCCGAGTATCCTCTTTTCTTCAATCTAGCCCTCTCAATGGCCAGACTGTAAGAGAGAATTGAGCTGGATCCTCGTGGAGGATGGGACCTTGCAGCAGCAGGTCCCTGTATGGAGGCAGAGGTAGAGGATTCCCTGCCAGTAGTCTTCTCATGTCTGCGTACCAGGGTCTTCTTGGCCAATCCGGGGCCACTAGAAGAAGTAGGCCTCTGTGTCGCTGAATCTTGTGTATAATGGCACCCAGCAGGGGCCACGGAGGAAAGGCATATAGCAGGATTCCCTGAGGCCATGGCTGTACCAGGGCATCGATCCCCTGGGATAGCGGATCCCGCCTGCGGCTGAAATATCTGGGTACTTGAGCGTTGGACCTGTCTGCTAAGAGGTCCATGCCCGGCGTCCCCCACTGATCCACAATCATCTGGAAAGCTGTGGGCGACAGCTGCCATTCCCCTGGATTTAGGCTTTCTCTACTGAGGAAGTCTGCCGTGGTGTTGTCCTTCCCGGCGATGTGAACAGCGGAGATGTCCTGGAAATTCGCTTCCGCCCAAGACATCAGGGGGTCTATTTCTAGGGATACCTGTTGGCTTCTGGTTCCGCCCTGTTGGCTGATGTATGCCACCGTGGTGGCATTGTCCAACATCACTCTGACCGCTCTGTTGCGAAGTCTGTGGGCAAATCGCAGGCACGCTAGCCTGACTGCCCGTGCCTCTAGTCGGTTGATGTTCCACCTTGACTCTTCTCTGGTCCACCGCCTTTGGGTGGTGAGTTCTTTGCAGTGTGCTCCCCATCCGTTCAGGCTGGCATCTGTAGTGAGCAGGGTCCAGGTTGGGGAGGACATTCTTGACCCCCGGCTCATGTGGCCGGGCTGCAACCACCACCGTAGCTGATTCCGCACTGTGGCTGGTAGAGGTAGGTGTACTGTGTAGTCCTGTGATCGTGGGCTCCACCGAGATAGGAGGGCGCGTTGTAATGGTCTCATATGAGCCCGCGCCCATGGTATCACCTCCAGAGTTGATGCCATGAGGCCGAGGACCTGTAGGTAATCCCGAGCTGTGGGTCGGCTGGCGCTGAGCAGGGCCTGCAGATGATTCCGGAGTTTCGACTTCCTTTTGGAGGTCAGGCTGACCTTGTCTTCCTGGGTGTCGAATTGAACCCCTAGGTATTCCAGTGACTGGGACGGCTGTAGGGAACTCTTGTTTATGTTGACTACCCATCCTAGGCTTTCCAGAAGAGCTATAACTCTGTTGGTTGCCCGGTGGCTCTCCTCCGGTGACTTTGCCCTTATCAGCCAATCGTCTAGGTAGGGATAGACGAGAATTCCTTCCTTCCTGAGTGCTGCCGCCACTATTACTATGACCTTGGTAAAGATCCGCGGCGCGGTGGCTAACCTGAAGGCTAAAGCTCAGAACTGGAAGTGCTGATTCAGGACTTTGAAGCGTAAATAGTGCTGGTGATCCCGATGGATTGGGATATGCAAATAGGCTTCTGACAGATCTAGGGAGGTGAGAAACTCCCCTGGCTGTACTGCATTCTTGACAGACCGTAGAGTTTCCATGCGAAAGCTGGGGACCTGTAGGTGTCGATTGACTGACTTGAGGTCCAGGACGGGCCTGAAAGTGCCCTCCTTCTTGGGTACTATGAAATAAATGGAATAATGCCCAGAATTTATCTTCCCTGCAGGCACTGGGATTATGGCTTTTAGTGCCAGGAGCCTCAGTAAGGTAACTTCTAGTGCCGCCTTCTTGAGAGGCGAACAAGGAGATTCCACAAACTTGTCCGGCGGGAGCCGAAGAAAATCCAGGTAATATCCTTCTCGGATGATGGCGAGGACTCACTGGTCCGAAGTAATCTCGACCCACCTGCGGTAGAAGAGGATTAGCCTGCCCCCTATGGCTGCTACCCCCGGATGGGTCGGCTGATTGTCATTGTGGATTGCGGCCGGGACCAGAACCCGAGCCGCTTCTCCTCTTGTTGTGCTTAGTCCGAAAGGACTGGTTCCTGGCCTGAGAACGAGGTGCTTGGTAGCGAGCCCTGTAAGGGTTGAAACGCTGAGAGTTTCTACCTCTGGATGCTCTGGAAAAAGATCGCTGGCTCCTTCTCGACCTGTCTTCTGGTAAACGGGGTAATGGAGAGGCACCCCATTTATTAGCCAATTGCTCGAGATCGCTGCCAAACAGTAGGGATCCCTTAAATGGCATTCTTGTGAGGCGTGTCTTAGAGGAAGAGTCGGCCACCCAATTACGTAGCCAGAGCTGTCTCCTGGCTGCCACCGAGGATGACACTCCCTTGGCTGCCGTACGGACGAGGTCGGAGGCTGCATCAGTGAGGAATGCGAGAGCTGATTCCATGTCTTCTCCCAGGGTGTTGTTTCTAGCTTGTGATAAACAGGAACGCGTCACCACCGTGCAGCAGGTCGCGATTCGTAGAGACATGGCTGCTACCTCGAAGGCTTGTTTCAGAATGGTGTCCATGCGCCGGTCATGTGTATCCTTGAGGGCCGCTCCCCCCTCAACCGGAATGGTGGTGCGTTTCACAATTGCGTTAACTATGGCGTCTACCTTGGGGCACGCCAGCAGCTCCTTGGACGCTGGGTCCAGAGGGTACATGCCTGACAGGGCCCGACCCCCTTTGAATGAGGCCTCCGGCGCAGTCCATTCCAGATCGATTAGCTGCTGTGCTGCTTGTAGGAGGGGAAAATGGTGAGCCGTTTGGCGCAGGCCCTTTAACAGGGGGTTCATTTTAGGGTCCCCTGGGGTGTTCTGGCCCGGAATGGCCAGTTCTGATAGGCATTGTGAGACCAGGCCTGGAAGATCCTCTTTCCGAAAGAAGCGTCTCATGGTCCGATATGGTTCTATCTCCGAGGGAAGTTCTCCCTCCTTGGAGGGCTCCTCATCTTCCTCGGAGCAGTCCGAAGCCCCATAGGTGGGGCTTCCGGGTGGCGAGTGGCCGTGCCTAGGTCTCGAGGGTCCAGGGGCCGGATCATCCAGAACAGAAAGACCCATTTGAGGAGCAGACAGCATCTGGACAAAGGCGTGGATCCCCTTGAATAATTCCACCCAGGAGAGTGAAGCCGGATCTGGCTTTAGGGGCACCAGGTCTCTCGGGGTCCCTGGCTGCTCCCTGCGGCCTGCTAAGTCTGGAGTGTTCCCTGAGGATCCGCTGGGCTGGGACTGGTCCTGTCCTGGAACTCCCATGGCCTCCTCACATTGGGCACATAGTGAGTCTGCTTCCTCACTCTGTGTGGCTCTGAGGTTGCATGCTGAGCAGAGGCTTAGAGCTCTTATGCCTGATTCTGGAGGTGCCGGCTCTGCGGGCGTATGGGCTCTCTTATGCTCCATACGCTTTGCAATACGTATCGCCTACTAATATGCGCTTATCAACCTGCGCTTAGCTGCATGCGCCTATGAACGGGCATTTTATGGACGTGCGCCTAAGAACAGGCGTCTTATGAACGTGCGCCTATGAATGTGCGCCTACCAACGGCGTCTTATGAACGGCGTCTTATAAACGTGCGCCTATGAATGTGCGCCTACCAACGGCGTCTTATAAACCTGCGCCTATGAATGTGCGCCTACCAACGACGTCTTATGAACGGCGTCTTATAAACGTGCGCCTATGAATGTGCGCCTACCAATGGCATCTTATAAACATGCGCCTATGAACGTGCGCCTACCAACGGCATCTTATAAACCTGCGCCTATGAATGTGCGCCTACCAACGGCGTCTTATGAACGGCGTCTTATAAACGTGCACCTATGAATGTGCGCCTACCAACGACGTCTTATGAACGGCGTCTTATAAACGTGCGCCTATGAATGTGCGCCTACCAATGGCATCTTATAAACATGCGCCTATGACTGTGCGCCTATGAACTTGCGCTTAGCAACGGGCGCCTATCTCAGCGTGCGTACAGCAATGTGCGTCTAAGTGGCGAAGGCGAGTAGGCAGGTAAAATGGCGACCTCCTTGGCGGGCTGCCATGAAGGCAGGCCCCGCGAATCCACACTTCCTCGGAGACCACAGTAAAGATGTACGCCTTACCTTGTCTTCGGCGCTTCCCGGCTGCGACCTGGGCGGTCTCCGGCTGCGGGGGGAGAGGGTAAGTACCTTCACCACCACGCTCGAGGAAGTGCACCCGCTGCCTCTAGGCCGCCCCCGAACTCGTCTCGCTCGGGGGCCAAGTCCACGCCGGGACCGAGGCTGCCTCTATGCCGCGCCCGAGCCCTTCTCACTCGGGGGCTAGGTCCCTGCCGCGAGTCGGCCACCAGACCGAGGCTCCTACCTCCGAGGGACCACGGAAGTCAGCTCGGGAAACTCAATTGGGGGAGGGACCGACTGGTATCACGCAGGAGTGCGGGGCTCGTCTTCAGTAGGTTTCTTCTAGGAATTTAGTCGTTTTAGAATTTGGAAACACGCTCAGCGAGCGTGAGGTAGCTCCAAACTGCTTTGGAGACGGAAATTACTGAATTGCTACACTTCCTGTGGGGGTATATGTGCCCGTGCTGACGTCAGATCCGTCTCCAACTGCTAGCACGAGCACACTATACCCACTTGTTTTGAGTCCATCTGCTACACGCTAGGAAATAAATATTTACTTTTCAAGGACACCCCAAAAAATGTGTTTTGAAAGAAAAGATAACTGCTTTGGCATGGTAGAGACCACACATACCATTATGTTAGATGACACTGCTAGAGTCATAGTCTGTCTGCAAGTCCTGAGGACACCAAAATCTGTAATATGGCCCAATTTAGCTTGTAAATTCATTTTCGAGTTGTTTTCATGCATGTCAATGGTATTGTTCATGGATGCTGCTCCCACTTACAGAAATCGTCATGCGCTTTGATATCCTAATGCAGCATTATCCGTCTTGGAAGGCAAGCCCCACTAGTCTACCTCTTCCTTCCGTAATGCGATCAGCTAGGAATGGTCTAAGTGAGCTTACTGCTTCTCTATAATCTCTTTTACCATTTGATGCAGAGAGAGACTTCATGGATCTGCAAAGGCTCTCCAGAAAGATATCTACTTTCCTATATGCTTTGTCTAACTGCTTGGAAAATTTCATTTCACTGGTTAACAGCCTTATCCAATTCTGCAAACAACAGATACATTTCGGTGATTCTAGAAAAAAAAAGGGATGAAGAGGACTAGCCCTCCTCTTTCTTGTAAGGAAAATCCATGGAGCTTAAGTCCATAACTGCTCATTGAGCCAGTCTATAACACAGAGGGTTCATGATTATTCTCCTTATTAACTCCAACCGGCTGGGATCGCATCTGCTCCCGTCTGTCCCATCACCTGCTCTCTGGCATCCTCGCTCTTTGAATCTGTCCATTCACAGATCAATTATTCTTATCCAGCTCCAATGGAATACTTCTATTCCTCACAGTCTGAGCAGGAATTGCCCTCTGATTTCTTCTCCACAAGTGAATGAAGAGCTCTTTACAAAATCAAATATTGCTTATTATTCACTCCTACAGCTAGTACAGGAGACTTTGGCACTTGATATATGCTTATTCTATCATAGATAGTAGTCTTCTTCTTTATGAAAGCAACTACATGAGCCACTTCCTAGTATTTCAGGCCCTAAGATGCAGCCCATGGACCTCATGCATACCCACAATCATAGGAGACTTTGAGATGAAAGTGGCCACAATCAGACTTTGGGCTTGAGATTGTAGTTCCATGATCCATTTCAAGCCTGTCAGTCAGTGTGATGGAGTGTACCGACAACTCCCTCATTCTACCTTAAGGAGCCTGCTTCAAGGTTTTAACCCAGTCCTCCTTAAGACAGAACAATGCATGGGATTCTGGGTGAAGGGAGGTTCCCTTCACCCTACATAAGAACCCAGCCCTAGAAAAGCTTGAGGGGGCGCCAGGGAGCTGGTAGGACCTCACGATATACCCAGACAGTGGATGTTTACCTGTTAGTTGTGCCTGATGCAAGGTGAGCTACTATCTTGATTCTTATAGCTTTGAAGCACTGTAAATAAATATCTGCACCATAACTAAGTTGGTCTAGTCTTATTATAGTCCTGAACCATTCCTGTGGCCGCAGCAGAACAAATACGCTACATTGGTGTCAGTTCAGGGATTTTCTTTGCTTAAGTGGGAATCATAAGTAAAAACCACAGTCTCCAAGAAGAAGAAAAAAAAAGAAAAAACTGCTTGCACAGTTATTTTCCTGGGACCTTCTTACTTCAAATGGTACTACAGCAGGCCAAGGGGACTATCCCCACCTGGGCAGTCAAGGGTCAAGTAATAAGTTAGAGGTGGGCACCGCAGGTGTTTTTTGTTTTCTCCGCCTCGTGTGAGTTATCCATTTGGGAACTGGCACCAAAGGGAAATAAAATGGAGCAGGTAATACAGGTCCTGGACACAGGACATCAACAGCTGCAAAACACTGTACAAACACAAATACATAAACAGCAGTGGCTACAAGACCAATTAATGTAACAAGGCGCAGTCTTAACTAAGCTGAGTCCCTGCAATCGGCTATGTCCAAAATTCCTCAGGCACCTTCACCTTTGCATATCTTATTTAAGATGAAGGGAGGAGAGAACCAGGTCTTTGTAAAAAACTGAATGGATTGCCCACCTGTCGGCCTGGCTAGAGACCTGCTGGACAACTTACTTGGCTAATTTGCTCACCGGCAAGAATCATGCGGCGTTCCAGGCCGCCAATCCAGATGGGAGGGCTTCCTATGAGGACGTTAAGGCCACTATACTACAAAGAGCGGGGTACTCCCCAGAATACTATCGGCAACAGTTCCATCAGTCGGCTCTACAGCCCAGGGAGAGCTCTAGAAACCTTTTTCATCGTTTGAAAGATGCTGGGTGGAAGTGGCTCCAGCCAGAGGCAAGACTGGGACTGGCTCTTCAATACTCCTGGAGCAGTTCCCAGACGGTCTGGACCAATCCATGTGGAATTGGGTATGTCGACACTACCGGGCTCACTCTGGAGAGAGCCCTAGAAGTGAAGGAAGCCTTCCACCAGGCACAGTCAATGCCCACCAGCAAGAGGCTTACAGAGACCACCCATAACAATTTCCTGGTATGGTACAGAGGATAGAGGATCTCTCAATGAATCTCCAAGATAAGGGGCTCAGCCTCCATATCTGGTTTCCAGACGCCAATCTTGTCCACATGGAGACAGAAAGGACTCTTGGCAAGGGACTGCTTGTATGGCTGAGACGAACCTATGGACATTTGCCTGGTGATCCAGCCAACACCTGAGGAAGAAGTACACATACTTAAAAATAACAATCTTAAGCAGTAACGACACACCTGGAAAAAAAAAAAAGGGGAATCCAGAAAGACAGAAACAACCCAGAAACAGGGCACTGCAGACCCTCTCTTTTTGTGCAGAACACGGGCACCAAGGTGACAGCTGTCCATATAGGCAGCTGGAAACCAAACAGTCTTTAAGTGAACCAGGTATGGCAGAAACCAGACCGACCCTAAAGGAGCATGCTTTTTGTAAAACAGAAGGACATTAAAAGGAAGAATGTTCTTGGCTTGAGGACCTGGAGTTCGAATGCAAGTTAGCAGAACAACGTGAGAAGGAGCAAAGAACGGGAACAGAGTCCCAGAATGTTAATGACATGAAGAAAACACTTGGGAACACAATTTGTCAAAACTCCAAAGCTGCAATTTTGTGGGTGTCCCAGATGCATGACTTAAGGACTTTATATTCCTGGTGGAACTGGAGGGAGACTCTACCCAGGCCTTGGTAGATTCTGACTAGCAAAATGCTCATTTCAAGGACATATTAATGATAAAATAGAGACAGTAGCATGTATACATGGGAACGAACAAAAGTGTTCAACTTCCCACATCCTCTTGATGAGCACCGCAGGACAAGCTGTGTTAGAAGCGGCTATCTTCTCTGAGTTTCTATACCCAGTAGTCCTGGGTTGAGATCATCCCTATTTTGCAACCTTATGGAGAAAACTCATGGGTGTTGGGGGAGACACTTGAGACAGAGCTAGGGTGTATCCTGGCCATATCTGGACGCTTGACTGGATATGGCCGAGCTGAGGGCGAGGGTATGTGATGGATTATACCGACAACTCCCTCATTCTATCTTAAGGAGTACGGTTCAAGGTTTTAACCCAGTTTTCCTTAAGGCAGAACGCTGCAAAGGATTCTGGGTAAAGGGAGGTTTCCCTTCACCCTACCATAAGAACCCATCACTAGAAAGGCTTGAGGGGCCCCAGGGAGCTGCTAGAACCTTATTATAAACCCAGATGGTACATATTTACCTGTTGGTTGTGCCTGACACAAGGTGAGTTACTATCTTGATACTTGTATCTTTGAAGCACTGTAAATAAATATCTGCACCATAACTAAGTTGGTGAACTAGATTCCTGAACTATTTATTTAAACATTTTATATACCGAACATATTGTATTCACTTCACGTCAGTTTACAATATTATTGAGGGATAAACTGTTATTACTTTGTCCCATAAACATGATAATCTGTTATATTAAAAATGAAATAAAAAACATAACAATACTATGAATATAAAACAAAATAATGCCCTTTGGAATTGCTAAAATATATTTTTAAAATAAAATAAATTATATACTATACATTACAAAATAATAAAATACATTATTAATAAAACACCATAACTACTATAATGATATCATGTAAAACTAAAATTATTAAACTTTTTTAAATTCCATGGGAGAGTTACAAGAACAAGGAATTAACCTGGCTTGGTGTAGGCCGAACAACCAAGTTTTCAGCTTTTTCTTGAATGGTTTTATGCTTGCCTCTAATCAGATGTCAAGTGGAAGACAGTTCCAAAGTTTTGGCCCAGCCAAAGAAAGGGCCCTTTCCCTAACTGCGTTTAAATGTGCTGACTTCGGTGACAGAACAGAAAGTAATGCCTTGCCCAAAGATCTTAGATTACGTGGAGGAGTGTGAATATGAAGAGATGCGTTTAGCCATTCTATGTTATCACCATAAATTGTTTTGTGGATTAAGATCAGACATTTGTACTGAATTCAAAAGTGGAAAGGCAACCAATGAAGGTCCATCATTATGGGGGTGATATGATCAAATTTCCTAGAATTGGTTAACAGGCGTGAGGCAGCATTTTGCAAGAGCTGCAAGGGATGGATAGATGATGGTGGGAGGCCCAAAAGAAGGGTGTTGCAATTTTCAAGTTTGGACAGTAAAAGAGCTTGAAGAACTGTCCTAAAATCATTGCTATGCAGCAAGGGTTTCGATTTTTTCAAAATTTACAATTTATAAAAGCCGTCTTTGACTGTAGCTTTTACAAAGGCCTGTAAATTAAGTTCACTATCTAAGGTACAGCCAAGATCCCTAACTTCCTGCTTGATATTGTAAGAAGGCGGGCTTGAGCTGATATCTAAGGAAAATTTTTCTGTAACTTTATTACATATAAAAATAATTTCTTTTTATATGTAATATAATATAATATAATATGTAATATAATATAATAATTTCTTCTTCACTTCAGTGACTTCCGGCTAGTAGTCCAGTCTTTAATTCTGTCTAAGTTGGACTACTGCAACTCACTACTGCTAGGTCTCCCAGCTTTATCCACCAGACCATTACAGATGGTGCAGAATGCAGCAGCAAGGCTACTCACCAACACTAATAAAAGAGCCCACATAACACCTATTCTTCACAGCCTACACTGGCTTCCTATAAAAGCTAGAATCACCTACAAGACACTATCAATGATCCACAAGGATATAATGGGCATCGCCCACCTGAATCTAAATTCGCATCTCCGCCTCCACACATCTCAAAGACCCATCAGGCACAACTACAAAGGTTCCTTATATGCTCCCCCGATCAAAACCACATTAACAAAACGAGCACTCTCAACAGCCGGACCCACACTCTGGAACTCACTACCGCCAGATCTACGCCAAGAGACATGCCATCTAACTTTTAAGAAAAATCTAAAAACGTGGCTTTTCAGGCAAACATATACAGAATCACAAGTTTACTTAGACACCGGCCAAAAAGAAAAATAGCCCAAACACCAGATCCTAGTTTCACCTATACCCCCTTCAAGACCCAACCACGTCAGATCTGAACTTCTCACCTGTTTAAGGCTTCTTCTCTGATTCATCAGTCTTCCTTAACTCATGCATTTCTCGCATATTTTGCACATCAACATGGTCTATGTACCCTCATATCACAATTTAGTCTACCCTTTAATTTTTTCTAGATATTTATTCTCGCTATAAACATGCCGAACATTTACCTACGTCCTGTTGAGTTACTATTATTATTATCTATGTAATATTTAATTTATTATTAATATCTATATGTTATAGGTTATATGCTATATGTTATACGTTATATGTTAAGAAACGCTGTTCCATGTAACGCCTTTTGTGCGAAAGTTTTGTTATATGTAAACCGACCTGATTCGATACTTGTATTGAGAATGTCGGTATATAAAAATCCGAAATAAATAAATAAATAAATAAATTTCAGTTTTAGAATTGTTTAAAGAGGGAGACATTTGGGTGAGTAGGGTTTTATAGCATGAAAGTAAATTTCCCAGAGTTTCAAGGTGTTATGTAATAAGCCTTTAATCGGTAGAAGGATCTGGACGTCATCTGCGTATATGTAATGGACAAGTCCTAATCCAGCCAGAAGCCTACACAGTGAAGCCATGTAGATATTAAACAAGATGGGAGATAGGGATGAACCCTGTGGGACCCCTGAAGCAAGCATGACAGTTTCGGATCCGGCTGGACCTATTTTTACCCTAAAGGATCTATTTAAGAAATAGGATTTAAACCAAACGAGGGTTACTTCTTTAAGACCTATTTCTTGAAGTTTGGAAATCATAGAATCATGATTGATAGTATTGAAGGCCGCTGAAATATCAAGCAAAATTAATAGATAGGAGTTTCCATAATCGAGACCGCTCAACATAATATCTGAGAGAGATGTTAAAAGTGTTTCTGTGTTATGGGATTTTCGAAACCCAAATTGAGATGCGTAAAGCAAATGATGATTATCCAGGTGATCCATTAGTTGTTTATTAACTACCTTTTCTAGCAGTTTCGCTAGAAAAGGGAGGATGGATATTGGCCGAAAATTTTCTAAATTATCAGGGTCTAAATGGGGTTTCTTTAATATGGGTTTAACAACCGCACATTTAAGAGAATCAGGGAAATAACCTTCTTCTAAGGAAATGTTAATGATATCTGCTAATGATCGGGCTACTAGATCTGGAACAGATTGAAGCAGTTTTATGGAAATGGTGTCTTGCGGATGAGCTGCCAGATTCATCTTTTTTTAGAAGATTGACGATTTCTAGAGATGATACCGTGTCAAAATTTGACCAACTAATAGATGGATTAGAAGGAAGTGAGAAAACCTGTTTGGATGAAGTGGCTAAATTGTTTAGGATGGAAAGGATCTTGTCGATGAAAAAATTGGCAAATTTATTAGTTTTATCTTTTAAATTACCAGACGGTAGAGAAGAACTTTTAGACTTAGTGAGATATGAAACATAAGAAAATAAAATTTTGGGATTGAAATGGAATTTGTGGATTTTTTCTGAATAAAAGTCACTTTAGCTGAATTTATGGTGGATCTGTACTTATGAAGAGATGCTCTATATTGAGATAAAGTAGTAGAATTGCGATGTTTGCGCCAAGATCATTCAAGGCGTCTTAAGGCCTGTTTAAGGATTTTTAATTGAGCAGAGAACCACGGAGCTTTATGTTTTGCATAAGGGGTAATCCATTTCCTCAGAGTGGGACAGAGACTTTTAGATAATTCAGACATAATCAATTCCCATGAATTAACAGCCGTTAATGTAGTAGAAGTGTCTAATTTAGTAAGTGCTTCTGGAAGGGTAATAATAAGATCCTCTGTTTTACAGGGTTTTTTAAATTCAATTTCAAGTTTAGGGGAAACATGCTCTGCGGGGGGGATTATTGAATGACAAAGTGGATGTAATAAGGTGGTGATCTGACCAGGGTACTGGCAAACTGCTTGGAGAAACTTTTATGTCGAATGCATCGTTTATAAACACCAGATCTAAAGAATGTATGCCTTTATGTGTAGATGTTTTTACAATTTGGGTGAAGCCTAATGCTTCCAGGCTAGCTAAAACAATCTCACACGTGGCTGATAGAGGGAGCACGTCCATGTGTAAATTAAAATCTCCAAATATAATAGTAGGGATGTTAGGATCAGAGGTAGTAAACAGCAGTTCGATTAGGGGAGAACAGTTGTGTTCTAAAAGGCCTGGGGGAGTGTAAACTAGGTAAATTTGAAGTAATCTAGACTTGAAGAATGCTATCTCGTATTGTGGAGTTATACTAAGGTTCTGTTGAGTTAGATGTAGATTCTTATGGGCTAGTAGCATTAATCCATCTCCTCTTTTCTTAGAAGATCTAGGAATAGAAAAGACATCATATAAAGTGTGAGGTAGTTGATTTACTAAAATGGAATCTGTGGGTTTGAGCCAAGTCTCAGTGATACCACAAATGTCCGGTTTGTATTCATTAAGATGATCCAATAAAACGGGGAACTTTTTAGTGAGAGACTGCGCATTAAATAAGGATAGTGACAAAACAGTTAAGATCATTTGAGGTAATTTGAACTGGAATAACTATTCCTGCAGTCACAGCAGGCCCGAATACGCTACAGCAGATTTACCACAGAATCACTGCGGCTTTTCAAACAGGCCTCAGCTGCACCTCAGGAACCAATGCCACCACCCCGTAAAGAATGTAGGCCTGCAGCATGAGTATCCTACTTCTCCATGTGTACAGACCAGTGCAAAAGACTGTTGCAGCAGCAAAAGGATTCATGGGAGAAGGAGGCACCATGTGAACTCTTCTTAAGGAAATGGATGCTGGTCTGCCAAGCTAGCAATTCGCACTGTACAACTTGAGCCGGGCTGGTAAAATCATAACAGAAAAGATGCTGTGGGACATGAACTTTGAGACAATGCAGAACCTTTCTTCAGATAAACGATAAGACCTATGTGGACAGACAAACTCAGGTACATCTTCTTTCTTGATCCAATAAAAGATATCACAACCCACAAAGGTTCAACAGTTATTAGAACTCTCCACTACACACTAGCCATAGAAAGGCTTTGTGATAGTGGCACTACAGACCAGCTCTAGGGAAGCTTTGTGATAGTGGCACTATAGACCAGCTATAGAGAGGCTTTGCGACTATGCATATCACAGTGCAGTCTGCTTAACTGCAAACTTTACTAGGCATGGATATTGCTAGTTTATGAATTATAGAGACTTGAATTCAGTTTTAGATAACTGAGGGTAGGGTAAGCCAGTGATTGGATTACCTTAGATATTTGCTGGAGACTTGTTCACCTATTACCATCCAGTGCTGAGATACTCTTTATGGAGAGTGGCTCTTTTTTGAATGTTTTTACTTATGTACCACTAACCTTTCCTTTATATAAATATTCCTCTACCCTACCTCCCCAAAAAATAATTTGCCATATGAAAATGGCCCACCACCACTACACATTTGCTGATATAGCCTATTTGAATGACAAGGACTCCATCCTAGAGATTTCCTTCCTATCTAGGGTACTGAGATATGGATTGCTCAAGATATTCGCAGCATACAATGTCTCCTCATAATTCAGAAGATCCAAAGCAAAATAGCAAGCCTCTGTGCTCAGCTCTGTCTTCGTATGAACGCTGCTCAGATATACAATGGAACTCTAACATTAAATTGTCAATGCTGCAATTTTTTCACCACTTGTAGTCTAATACCACTTGGTAGCACATTTTACACAAAATATTCATATTAACTGAAAAAAACGTTTAATATGAACTGTGGCTATGGACTAGAAAGAATAAATAATTCAATATATGCTTTTATTTCATTATATTCCAGTCAATATCCCATCCCTGCTTCTATCAAAGTATCTATCAGCCTGGCACATCTCAGTGAAAAGCAACAATGTAAAAGGAAAAGCTAAGACAGGGGGGAAGTAATGTTTTCCAGCACTCAGATTACATTGTCTTCTTTTATAAGCCTGTTCTAAAAATGTCTTATTGAATGGTGACAACAGTCAGATAGCCAAAATTCTTGCTTCTGAAATATAAACCAGCACTGGAAAGGGAAAAGACAGATCCAAGATGGCTCCCTGAGCGGTCGCACTTACGGACGCTCCCCAATTTCTTTTTACCACAGAGAGAATTTCCTTCAACAAAATGCCCCACAAGAGAAAGGGTAAAGTGAGGGTTTATCCACCCGAACCTGCACTTTCGAGTGGGCAGCGAGTCATCCCGCAGTATGCGACACCGATACCTTCAAACCGGGTCTTGAGCCCCGCTGGCGAGTACGACAGAGGAGAGCCGTCGTCGCCTGGGGAAGTATCATTGACCCCGCCAACACCGCGAGAGCAGCCGAGGGCAACCGTTCTAGCCCCCGCCGAACATGCTGAGTCGACTGCAGATGACGCTGCAGTTTCGTCTCAAATGGGTGGAAGTTTTGGCGAGGTGGCTGGGCAGGGGAACTCACCGCTTCCCCCTACGACTCCGGAAAACTCGGTAAGGAGGGAGGAAGAAACCGAGAGAACACCCCACATAACACCGTCGGGTGAAGGAGGAAATGGAGTTGGAGGCGGTTTGAGAACTCCCTTACAGGTAATAAGACCGGCTGTTATAACTATGGAATCCCTATGGGACTTGATAGTAGGAATGAATCGAGTAGTGAATGAATACACCCATGAGACGGATCAGAACTCCCTTAAAATATCCTCTTTGGAAAATCAACTAAAAAGAGAAAGCGAAGAACAAACCAATAACTTGATGCAAGTTAAAAATGACTTGAAACAGATCTCTGATTTAAGTGTGATATCTTTTAAAGAACAAGCAGCCTCATTGAGGAGGCTTGAGTCTGTGGAGAATTATCTGAGACAATTAAATCTACGGATCTTGAATTTTCCGAAGATAGTGGGCGAACCGCCATTAATTACATTTAAAAGATATCTAAAAGAAATCTTAAAGATCCCGGAGGAAATGATACCTACCCCGAAGAAAATTCTCTTTTTAAAGCAGAGACAGAGTCCAGTTCAGATATCCCCAGTGGGGGCTACAGGTGACTTTGAGAACTTATCTGAATATCTTGAAAGTTCAGGACTGGAAGTAACAGAGAGATTGGTGTTGTTTGTGTCACTTTACTCTGAATATGATAAATCATTGATTATGAAGTATTACTTTAAAGCTTTAAATATTACCTATTTGGGAGAGCTTGTCCGTATATTCCCTGATTTGTCCAGAGTTACCCAGTTACGCAGGAGAGATTTCTTAAAAATGCGCCCAGAGGTTCGTACACTGGGAGCAGAGTTTCTGCTGAGATATCCTGCTAGATGCGTAATTAGATACTCAGGAAATATGTTTGTTTTTTACAATCCTGTTCATTTAAGGGAATTCATAAACACTAAGAAGCTCACTCCTATATCCAATACAGTCGCGTAAAGATTGAAAGAGGGTAATAACAGTGAGCCTTTCTACAAATTGTTATGTTTCTTTGAATTTCTCCTCAATTGTTTCTTCTCTCTCTCCCAATATTTCTTTGGAAAATGTAAAAGGAAGAATATTGCCTTTTATTGGATATGATGTAGAAATATTTTGCTTATATGTTAACCTTTTGCTGTATTATTAACAAAGATATCTTTGTGTTTTTGCAAAATTCAAGAAATAAAAAATTAAAAAAAAAAAAGGAAAGGGAAAAGACTGGCTTGAAACCAGAACTGTTATGGTTTTAAGGTGTTTGAGTGGATTCTTGGGTACTGTGGAGATGACCACACCCACAGGGAGGAGCCCTGTGGGGAGCCACAGTACTAGGCTAGACTCGGGTTACACAAACACAGAGATTTGTCTTATTATAAAGCTGATGTGTTCCACCAGAGGTGGCAGTAGTGAGGAGATCCAGAGACAGCAGTCCAGGGATCCTCGGCAGAGGAGACCAGTCTCACAGAGATAGTATAGGGAGATCCGGTTGCAGGTTCTCAGTGCAGCAGAGCTGTAGATGAGACAGACTGACAATGTTAGATTACTCACTAAGGGGTAGATTTTCAGACCGCGCGAATAGGCGTACTTTTGCTGGCGCATCAGGCGCCAGCAAAAGTACGCAGGATTTTAGTATATACGCGCGTATCCGCTAAAATCCTGGATCGGCGCGCGCAAGGCTATCAATTCTGTATAGCCGGCGCGCGCCGAGCCGCGCAGCCTACCCCTATTCCCTCCGAGGCCGCTCCGAAATCGGAGCGGCCTCGGAGGGAATCCTCTAACGCCCTCCCCTCACACCTTCCCCTCCCCTACCTAACCCACCCGCCCGGCCCTGTCTAAACCCCCTCCTTACCTTTGTCGGGGGATTTACGCCTCCCTCCGGGAGGCGTAAATCCCCGCGCGCCAGCGGGCCACTAGCGCGCCGGGACGTGACCTGGGGGCGGGTCCGGAGGGCACGGCCACGCCCCCGGACCGCCCCGGGCCATAACCACGCCCCCGGGCCCGCCCCCAAAACGCCACCGACACGCCCCCTAAACGCCACGCGGCTCGGGCCCGCCCCCGACACGCCCCCCTCGGAAAACTCCGGGACTTACGCGAGTCCCGGGGTCTGCGCGCGCCGGTAGGCCTATTGAACATAGGCGCACCGGCGTGCAGGGCCCTGCTCGCCTAAATCCGCCCTGATTTAGGCGGATTTAGGCGAGCAGGGCTCTGAAAATCCGCCCCTAAGTTGGTAGCTGTATAGGTGGTGATTCCAGCAGGCAGAAGTAGTTGGTTACAGGCACCGAGGTAGGGAGAGCAGGCCCTCGAGGAGCGAGTATCTGATCCCAGTAAGGCACCTGAAAGAAAGCAAAGGGCCCCCAAGGAGCAGGTACCCAGGTTAGAGAAATACCCCGAAGGGCAGAGAGAGCTTCCAGCGGCAGCAAGGAAGCGGCAGAGTAGCACAGACCGGAGGCTTTCCATCCATTCACGATCCTTGCTAACTCGATGAGCTAGCAAACAAGGGCAGGCTAAATACCCGGATGGCGTAATGTCACTCGAGGGGGACACCCCTGAGGTTCCCGCCATGATGTGGATAAAGATGTGGGTGGCGTGCGCACCCTAGGAGGCCCTTAGGAGAAACATGGCATGAGGCTTTGCCATAGCCGTTCTGGGGATGCCGGAGAGAGCGGCTTGCAGACGTGGCAGTAGCCATCTTCCCAAGGCTAGTGGGGAGAGCAGAGAGAAAGGTGAGGCACAAAGATCGAAGCCGTCTGAGGGCCCCCTCCAGACCTCCTACCTGGTCTTGGTTTCTGAGGATGCATTCTGTGGTATTGCTGAAGCATCTCTTTATCCATGATATTAGCCAAAGGTTCCCAAGAGTTTTCTTCAGGTCCGTAACCCTCCTAAGACAGGAGGTATTCCCAAACTCTGCCACTCTTTCTCACATCAAGGATGGCATCTACCTTGTACTCTGTCTTGTTCTGCATTAATAGGTGTAGGTTCGGGTGTCTTGGAGGAAAACTTGCTGAGTATGAGTGGTTTCAGTAGCGAGACATGGAACGCATTATGAATCTTCATTGCTGGTGGAAGTTTCAGACTGTACGTGAGAGTACCCAGACGTCGGAGGATGGGAAAGGGTCCGAAAAAGCATGAAGCAAAATGAGCAGATGGTAGCTTGAGTCTTAAGTGTTTAGTAGACAGCCAGACTTTGTCACCAGGCTGGAATTCAGGAGCCTTGCTGTGGTGAGCATCATAGCCTTTCTTTGCTCTTTGTCCTGCTTTTTGGAGCATCTCTTTAGTCTTAGTCCATAGTAGTTGGATATCTTTGGCAGTAGATTGAGCTGCCGGGGACGAAACTGAAAGAGAAAGTGGTAAAGGTGGTAAAGGTAGTTGTCCGTAAACTACTTCAAATGGTGTAGATCCAGTTGATGTAGCTGGATGAGAGTTGATGGCGAATTCAGCCCAGGGAAACAGTTCAGCCCAGTCATTTTGACGAGAACCAACATAGGCTCGAAGGAACTGCTTGAGTGTTCTATTCATTCTCTCAGTTTGGCCATTCAACTGAGGATGGTATGCAGAGGTGAAGTCGAGAGAGATGTCAAACTTCTTACACAAAGCTTTCCAGAGCTTTGCTGTAAATTGAGCTTCTCTGTCGGAGATGATGTGCTCTGGCATGCCATGTAGGCGAAAGATGTGGGTGATGAAAAGTTTTGCAAGCTCCATGGCTGAGGGCAAGCCAGGGAGAGCCACGAAGTGAGCCATTTTCGAGATGTTTACAAATTTCCAATAGCAAGTCTGCAATATCATTTCTGAGTTCTTTCAGCACTCTGGGATGTATACTATTTGGTCCAGATGATTTGCTACTCTTTAGTTTGTTAATTTGCCCTAGTACACATTCCTGGTTCACTGAAATTTGTTTCAGTTCCTCTGAATCATCACCTTTGAATATCATTTCTGGCACAGGTATACCTCTTGTAACAACCAGAGAAAGATGCCTCATTGGCTATGATACTTCCACTGCAATGGGTATATCTCTTACATCTTCCCTCAGTGAATATTGAAGCAAAGAATTCATTTAGTTTCTCTGCTATGCCTCTGTCATCCTTAAGTGTCCCTTTTACCCCTCGATCATCTAATAGTCCAACTGACTCCCTCGCAGGCTTTTTACCTTGAATGTACCTGAGAAAGTTTTTAATATGAGTTTTTACATCCACGGCAAGCTTCTTTTCAAATTCTCTCTTTGCCTTCCTTATCAATGCTTTGCATCTGACTTGCCAGTGCTTATGCTGTTTCCTGTATTCTTCATTCGGATCCCTTTTCCATTTTTTGAAAGATGTTCTTTTAGATATTATAGCCTCTCTCACCTCACCTTTTAACCATGCCAGTATTCACATTTAGCCTTCTTTCCACTTTTTTCTAATGCCAATACATCTGGTCTGGGCTTCCAAGATGGTATTTTTAAACAAAGTCCATGTCTGAGCTAAACTCTTATCCTTTGCAGTTGCTCCTTTCTGTTTTTCCTGACCATTTTTCTCATTTTATCATAGTCACCTTTTTGAAAGTCAAATGCTGTCATAGTAGATTTCTTTTTTGCGCTTCCTCCATAAGTCAATTTAATAATGTGATCACTATTGCCAAGTGACTCCACCACTGTTACCTTTCACATTAAATCCTGTGTTCCACTAAGGACTAGGTCTAAAATAGTTTCCCCTCTTGTTGCTTCCTGAAGCAGCTGCTCCATAAAGCAGACATTTATTTCATCTAAGAACTTTACTTCTCTAGAATGTCCTGATATGACATTCACCCAGTCAATACTGGGGTAATTGAAATCACCCATTATTACTGTGCCGCTGATTTTGTTAGCTTCCCTAATTTCTTTTAGTATTTCATTGTCTGTTAGTTCATTCTGGCCAGGTGGACGGTAATACACCCCCAATACTATTTTATCCCAGGTGAAAAAGGGAATAAAATAGTAGTGGGACTGTATTACCGTCCACCTGGCCAGAATGAACTAATAGATTATGAAATGCTAAAAGAAATTAGGGAAGCTAACAAAATACAACATTGCATTTTGATTCCTGCAGAACTTTTATCCTGTTTGATTCAATGCTCTCTTTAAAATATAGTGCCACCCCTCCACCAATTTGATCCAGCCTATCATTTTGATATAATTTGTATCCTGGTATCTCAGTGCTCCATTGGATATCCTCCTTCCACCAGGTCTCTTGATATGCCAATTATATCTACCTCTTCATTCAGTGCTATACACCCTAACTCTCCCATCTTATTTTTTAGACTTCTACCATTTGTATACAGACATTTCAAAGTAAGGTTTTTGTTTGTGTTAACAACCTGCTCATCAGTTGACAGGGGTAATTTAGAATCTTTCTGCACTTTTCTTAAAGACACCTGGTCCACTTTGGCATTTATTGCAACCTCTCTATTGAGATGCCCTATTTTCCCTGTTCTCTTAGTATCTTTCAAAGATACATCATTCCAAACCATGCACTTCTGAGCTACTGTCGGCTTTCCCCCATCATCTAGTTTAAAAGCTGTGCTATCTATTTTTTAAAAGGTTTGTGCTAGCAGCCTGGCTCCACTATGGGTAAGGTGGAGCCCATCCTTTCAGAAAAGGTCCCCTCTTCCCCAAAATGATGCCCCATTCCAAATAAACTTAAAACTCTATCCCATACACCACTGTCTCATCTACACATTGCGATTCTAAGGCTCTGCCTACCTCTGGGGTCTTGCACGTGGAACGGGGATCATTTCCCATGCTACTGTTATGCTACGCGGCCGCAGACGGCTGCGACCGCTGCTGCTCACCTTTTTACTGCTTTGGCTCCGTTGGGCGAACTCGCGGCATCTGCCAGCTACCACCGGCCTTCCAGCCTCCGTTCCTGGGCCTACCTGAGCAGCATGGACGCTGCCGACTGCCACCTTACCCTCGGGGTTTGCTAGGCGCACGCACTCCCCAACCTGCTTTAACCACATTTTGGCGGGAACCTCGGGGCGTCCCCATTAGATGACATCACTCAACTCCGATATTCAAACTCGTCAGCCCAGACAGCCGGCGACTTGGCAACGAGTTCATCTGCTGTATTTACCTACTTTCACTTCAGCATTGTTCCGGCTCCTGCTTCCGTGGTGTGAGACAATTGGGTACCGCTCCTCGGGGGCCCTGCCTCGTCTCCTTGGCTATTGGCTCCTCGGAGGGCCTTTCACCCGGACTCCTGCCTGCCTCGCTCCCGAGGCTTTCTACGGAACTACTACTTGTCTCCAGTCACTGTGAGTACCACGCTGCGATCCCTGTTGTGATATCTATGTGGGAACCCTCTTTCCGGTGTACCCTGCTCTGCACACCATTGCCGTGACATCATTAGAGGAACCATCTCCGGGTCTACCCTGCTCTGCGGATCCATGCCGTGATATCGAAAGAGGAACCCTTGCCGGTGTACCCCTCTCTGCGGACCACTACCGTGACCTCCCACCGAGGAACCCTTTTGTTATCATTTCTACGGACCAGTGTACTATGACTTTAACTGCCTCCCGTCACCCCCGCTCCTTGGGTAGTGCCGTAGCTATTGCCTGACTCCAGCCACCCGAGCTGAGTCTGATGTCAGCATCTGCGCTGTTGCTCCGTGGCCCACCGCCTGGGGTCACCCTTTCTTTCTCCTTCTCTACCTCTGCTGTATATTATCCCGCAGCCGAGACTCCACCTCCTGATGGTGAGGCTCAGTGGGGCTCCTCCCCTGTGCGGTACCACCTCTCACCTCGGCCAAAGGGTTCACATACTTACAATTCCTAACAGATTGCCAAGTCCATGGACCCGGCACAGCTCTCGGTCCTCCAGACCATCCCTGGCCTGGTCCAGCGAATTTCAGATCAGTAGAACGTTTTGGAGAATTTGGCTAATGCCATAAATATTTTAAATAACCGGCTGGACACTGCCTCAACGTCTGCCAAACTTAGCTCCACTCCACAGACACCTCCGTTTCAGCCACCTGTCCCCCTGCCGGCACCTCTTCATTTTTCAGGTGACCCCTTGTCCTGTAGGGGCTTCTTGAATCAGTGCAACATGCACTTTTCCTTATTTCCCTGACGTAGTTACCAAGACAACATACATACTATCCCAGCTGGAAGGACGAGCGTTGGCCTGGGCATCACCTTTGTGGGATGAGCGGACACGATCCTCCAGGATCTGCCGGGCTTCCTTGTCCTCTTCCGCTCTGTTTTTGACAACCCTACTCATAAGGCCATCACCGGTTCCACACTACTGCAACTGCATCAAGGTTCCAGATCCCTTACCGACTTCGTCATCGAGTTTAGGACCCTTGTGTCTGAGCTGCACTGGGATTTGGGATGCCTGCGGGCAATCTTCCTCGAAGGGCTGAGTCCACGCATCAAAGATGAGCTAGCAGCTCGAGAACTTCCTGACACCCTGGATGCTTTCGTGGACCTTGCAGGCCGCATTAACCGCCGTCTTCGTGAATGCTCGCATGAGACCAGAGGACCTAAAAGGGTGGCTACGGGCATTTCCCACATCCATCCAGCGCTCTCCAAGAAGACTGCTGCTCCACAAGATACCGATGAAGAAGAACCAATGCAGATGGGTCGTAGCCACCTATCCTCGAAGGAGAAACGTCGCCACCTACGTTCAGGGCTATGTATGTACTGTGGTCAACCCGGACACGCGGCACCTGCCTGCCCACTCTGTCCGGGAAACTCCCAGGCCTAGGTTCTGCCGGAGGACTTCTCCTAGGCCTGACATCACCCTCTCCTCCATTAACGTTACCTGTTTCCATCAACTCAGGTACCCTGGAATTTCACACCTTAGCCTTAGTGGATTCCGGGGCTGGTGGTAAGTTTATCCTCCGACAGCTGGTGGAGCACCTCCCGATCCCCAAGGTCCGCACTCCCACGCCATTATTGCTCTCCTTAATCCATGGTGAGCCGCTACCTGGCGAAGTAACTTGCTCCACAGTTCCCATCCGGCTTCGTACCGGATCCATGCACACGGAGACCATCTCCTTTCTCGTACTAGACAAGGCTATCCATTTGGTGGCCCTTGGGCTACCGTGGTTGAAACTTCACACTCTGCAATTCGACTGGGGTATCTTACAACTTTCCCAATGGGGCAACTCCTGTCATAAGGATTGCTTGGAGGTCGTGTCACCCCTGTCTTGCTTTACCACCACAATGTCTCTCCTGGTTCTCCTGCTGCAGTACTCCACTTACGCCGATGTATTTTCAAAGAAGGCTGCAGACACGTTACCACCACAATTCTCATTTGATTGTGCGATAAATTTACTTCCAAATTCAGAGCCTCCTCGTGGAAGAGTGTACCCACTTTCGCTAACAGAAACTAAGGCTATGTCGGACTACATACAAGAGAATTTGGCAAAAGGCTTCATACGACCTTCTAAGTCTCCTGATGGAATGGGATTCTTTTTTGTGGGGAAAAAAGACGGTTACCTCCGGCCGTGTACAGATTACCGCGGCTTAAACGAAATTACCCAGAAGGACCGATACCCCTTGCCACTAATCTCTGAACTGTTTGACAGGCTCCAAGGGGCCAAAATATTCTCCAAGTTGGACCTAAGAAGGGCCTACAATTTGGTCCAGATATGCCAGGGCGACGAATGGAAAACTGCTTTTAACACCCGTGACAGCCATTTCGAATATCTAGAATACCAGCAGATAAGAATACTTGAGCCGATGCCCTTTCCCGGTCCTTCACCACCGAGGATGTTCCGCGTCACATCATCGATCCAGACAAGGTTCTGCTCTCTGCAACATTCATCGTACCACCTGGGAAGACTGTGTTTCCCCGTCCACTTCGTAGAAAAATCCTTCGATGGGCACATGATTCCCTGTTGGCGGGCCATGCAGGTCAAGCCAGAACCCTATCGTCACTTCAGAGGTTCTACTGGTGGCCAACCATAAGGAAGGATGCTCAAGCGTATGTGGAGTCGTGCCCCACCTGTGCCCCTCAGAAGTTGCTGACAGGTCGACCCTGGGGTCTCTTGCAACCAGTGCCCGCACCCAGTGAACTGTGGATGCACATTGCCACTGATTTCATAGTGGATCTTCCTCCTTCCAACGGCAATAATACCATTTGGGTCACGGTGGACCGGTTCTAAAAAATGGCTCACTTTGAGGCTCTACCTGGCCTTCCTTCTGCCCCAGACTTGGCGAGACTGTTTATCCGCCACATATTCCGACTCCACGGACTCCAGAGGCATATACTCTCCGACAGGGGGGTGCAATTTACGGCCAGGTTCTAGAGGGCCTTATGTAAGAAATTTGACATTGCCTTGGACCTCATGTTGGCTTACCACCTGCAGGCCAATGGTCAGAAGGAAAGGACAAATCGGACCTTGAAGCAGTTTCTCCGGGCATACGTAAACTCACGACAAAATGACTGGTCCGAGTTACTACCTTGGGCTGAGTTCGCCCTCAATTCTCATCTCTCTGCATCCACCGAGTCTTCACCCTTCCAAGTGGTATACGGACGTCAGCCCCTGCCTCCACTTCCATTCCTTCTGTCAGTGGCCTCTCCTGTGGCTCAAGCCACCGCTCAAGAGTTGCTTCAAATCTGGGAAGACACCAAACGCCTTATACAACAAGCCGCTCAGAAGTCCAAGAAATGCTATGATATCCATCAACGGGCAGCTCCGCAACTCAGTCCTGTGATTAAGTATGGCTTAGTACTCTATTAATTCGTCTGAAACTACCTTCAGTTCGCTTCACTCCCAGATACATTGGGCCATTTCCTGTATTCCGTCGTCTGGGCCCAGTTACATACAGCCTACGACTGCCCACATCACTCAAGATTCATAACGCCTTCCACGTCTCATTACTTAAACCTCTCATTCTCTCTGAGTTTTCCAAAAAGCCACCTGAACCTCAACCTCTGGCATCGGAGGAGGACATCACTTATCAAGTACAGGACGTCCTAGATATACGGAAAAGAGGAAGACGATGGGAATATCTGATATTGTGGAGACGATGGGAATATCTGATATTGTGCAGCTAACAGTCTCAATAAAGAACTGATCAAGCAGTTTCACACTTCTCACCCAAGAAAACCCAAACCCCCGGGGAAGGGCCCTAAGAAGGAGGATACTGTTATGCTCCGCAGCCGCAGATGGCTGTTGCTCACCTGTCTTTTTACTGCTTTGGCTCCGTTGGGTGAACTCGCGGCCTCTGCCAGCTACCACCGGCTTTCCGTTCCCGGGCCTGCCTGAGCAGCATGGACGCTGTCGACCGCCACCTTACCCTTGGGGTTCCCTAGGAGCGCGTGTGTGCGCGCTCCCTGACCTGCTTTAACCACATCATGGTGGGAATCTCAGGGGCATCCCCATCAGATGACATCACTCAACTCAGATATTTAAACTCGCCAGCCCAGACAGCCGGAGACTTGGCAATGAGTTCATTTGCTGTATCTACCTACTCTCACTTCAGCGTTGTTCCAGCTCCTGCTTCCATGGTGTGAGACAATAGGGTACCCGCTCCTCAGGGGCCCTGCCTCGTCTCCTTGGCTATCAGCTCCTTGGAGGGCCTTTCACCCGGACTCCTGCCTGCCTCGCTCCCGAGGCTTTCTACGGAACTACTACTTGTCTCCAGTCGCTGTGAGTACTACGCTGCGGATCCCTGTTGTGATATCTACGTGGGAACCCTCTTTCCAGTGTACCCCGCTCTGCGGACCATTGCCTTGACATCATGAGAGGAACCATCTCCGGGTCTATCCTGCTCTGCGGACCACTACTGTGACCTTCCATCGAGGAATCCTCTTGTGTACCATCTCTACGGATCAGTGTACTTCTGTGACTAACTGCCTCCCGGCACCCCTGCTCCTCTGGTAGTGCCGTAGCTATTGCCTGACTCCAGCATCTGCGCTGTCGCTCCATGGCCCGCCTCTTGGGGTCACCCTCTCTTTCTCCTTCTCTACCTCTGCTGTATATTATCCCGCAGCCGAGACTCCGCCTCCCAACGGTGAGGCACAGCGGGGCTCCTCCCCTGGGTAGTACCACCTCTCACCTCGGCCAAAGGGCTCACATACTTACAATTCGTAATAGCTACCCTGAAGGTTCTGTATTTCAGCTTTCTATCTAAAATCCTTAATTTGGTTTACAGATCCTCCCTCCTGCACTTTCCTATGTCAGTGGTAGCCACATGTACTAAGACAGCCAGTTCCTCTCCAGTACTATCTAAAATCCTATCTACGTGATGCATGAGGTCCACCACTTTTGTACTAGACAAGCAAGTTACCAAGCGATCACCATGTCCACCAGCCGCCCAGCTATCAACCTTCCTAATAACTGAATTACCATCTATAACAGCCATCCTAACCCTTCCCTCCTGGGCATGTGCCCCTGGAAACCTTGAGGGCAGGTCCTAGCTTCAGGATTGCTTCCTGCCTAATCAAGCTGATGCACTCCTTTCAGATGACCTTTCTCCTCCAAAGCAGTACAGGGGCTAAAAGCTTGAGGGTAGGACTTCTCTACTATGTTTCTGAAGGTCTCCTCTATATACCTCTTTGTCTCCCTTAGCTCCTCCAGGGCCTGTCACTCTAGCCTCTAGAGATCAGACTCATTCTCTGAGGGCTTGGAACTCTTTGCACTTAGCGCACACATACGACCTCTCGCCAGCTGGGAGTTTATCATATATGTGTCATTCAGTGCAAAAGACTGGAAAGCCTCCCTCTTGCTGCTGGACTACTTCCTGCATCATAATTTTGTTGATTTGTTATTGATTTAAAATTTCTAGGGGAGCAGAGATGTAAGGCTAAAGTCTGGGTGGGCCAAAGAGCAGTCCTAACCTAGCCGGCTAACTTTAAGATAGCTGGCTATTTTAAAATAGTGCTGAACTTCCCTGTGTGGAGACCTGCAGCTCCTAGACAAATTCATGACTGGCGAATCTCACATGATGGAAACTGATGCTAAGAGATCTTTTGGTCAGATCCCCCATATGGCCTGACCCAGACTAGTTCAGGAGCTCCTTAAAAAGTGACGGCCATTGCAATCTCAGCCTTGTACATTTTTACCCCCTTTTTTTTTTTTAAATATAATCTTTATTGCGAAAGACAGTACCACAGCCTGAATCATTAACAGTAACCGAGAAATCCTCTCAGAACAAAATAAACAAGACATAGCACTTGTCCTTCAACATTTTCCCCATTTTGCTCTCCCCCTCCAACCCATTCACACAACCATTCTTTCCACATTCATACACATACAATCTCACACAGCATCCAGCTATACATCGAGAAAAGAAAAGAAGAGGTGGAATTAAAACAAAGTGGAGACCTTTTCCCACAATCTAAAGTATCCCCTTAACGGGAAGAGAGTTTTGTGACCACATAACTCCAGCTGTCATAATAATTCCAGAGCAGAATAAGAGAGCAATTCCTTCTTCCAACTTTCAAAAGAAGGTGGGTCAGCATTATGCCATGCAGATAAAACAATTTTCTTCGCTAGGTCCAAAGCGACCTCCAGAAATCACTTCCCCCCCCATAGGTAGTAACATAGACCTGGGAATAAATGCAAATAAAACAACTTCCCATCCCAGCAAAGTTTCTGTTCCAAAATAGCATCCAGTAATTGCCGAAATGGCCTCCAAAAATTTTGCATTCTTTGACATTCAAAAAACATGAGACAAGATCCCCACTTCACCATCACATTTTAAACAAAGGTTGGAGTCCCAAAGCTTCATACGGGGGCACCCTTCTCTCTGGAGATGTAAATGCAATGTAACAGTTTGAATTGGATTTCTCTGAGATTAGCAGGGAGTAGAAGCCTATAAACACAAAAAGGCATGAGTTAAGTTGTCCTCACACAACGCCAGTCCAATACGATCCGCCCACAGCGAAGCAAGCTTAGCAAGATGGGGAGAGGCAATTTGCTGTTTATGAGCATCATCCAGGTCCACACCGTATTAAACCTTGGGACTGTATCAAAAATTGATTTTTTATCATCAGTGAAGGATATCCGAGTAATTACTCCTCCACAACTGTGCATAGCATAATGCTGAAGCTATAAATAAGCAAACAATTGGGATTTGGGAATCGCCCTTTGTTCTTACAATTGTTGGAAGGAATACAGAGAATTTGTTTCATCATCAACCAATTGCTCAAGGCAGAAAAAACCCTTCAAATCCTAGCAGTGAAAAACAGATCCCTCTAACCCTGGCAAAAAATCCCTATTACCCACAAAGGACAAAAAATGGAGAGCTAGAAGAATTCCTAACCACACGCTGCCTCTGCTGCGCTCCTGCTCGCGGGCTTAGCCGCGAGCTGGCGCTTACCTTTGCGGCTCGGAGCCACAGACGTTCCTTCTTTGTTTCGCGGCCAGGAGGCCGCAAGTTGCTCCTCCCAAGCAGCCCGGAGGCTGCGACACCACTCCCACCTCTGTGGCAGGGGCTGCTGACGTCATCTTCTTCTTCACAGCCAGGAGGCCGCAGTCCCCCGGTGTCCTCTGCAGCAGGGTCCTTTGGTCCTCCATGTGCGGCAAGGAAGCCGCCTCCCACATCGGGGCCTGCCCTGTGGCCCAGCTCCTGCTCTTGCACATAGCGGCAGGGACGCCGCTGTCCAGGGTCCTGCTTCTTGTTCCTGCACCTCTCTTCGCTACTTAAAGGGCCAGTGCAGGTGTGGTCCTCCTCTGACTCCTCCCTGGGCGTTCTCCTCTTCAGCCCTATAAAAGGGCTCTGTTGTCACTTCTGCCTTGCCTTCACTAGGAGCCAGTCCTCTTGTGAGCTTCTCCTCCTCAGGACTCCTCATTCCTGCTCCTGCCTGGCGTTCCAGTCTTCTTGGGATCCCTCCTTGTTCTGGTCTCTTCACTGGATGTTCCGTGTCCTGACGTCCTTCGTTTCTGATGTCTAGATGTCCTCCGTGTCCTGACGCCCTTCGTCTCTGATGTCCAGATGTTTGCCCCTTTCCTGGGCAAGCCCCACTCCCCTCGTGGTCCACGACCAACCGGCTGGCTGTGTAGGGTGCGTAGGGGACAGTGTGGTCCGTGACCAGCCTGGCTGCGTTGTGTAGGGCGCCTGAGGGACCTTGCTTGCCCGTCCACCTTCCTCTGGTTCTTGGACTCCCTGAGGGGCCGTCGTCCGTCCACCTCTTTGTGCTGCTTTTCATTGAGTGTCCGTGAGTGGCGGGAGGCCCTGCGCTCTCTTGAGAGCTCTGGACTTTTACTTCCATGATTTTAGCTTGTCTTGTCCTTGGATGTCCTGGTCCGGCTCCTTTCTGTGGATCGTCCTCAGTCCAACTTCTCTGGCCTGTTTCGCTGGGTCTACGAAGCTCAGTCCAAGAAAGTTGCTGCACAGAGTTCCTCGGATTCTTCTTCATCCTGAGTTATAGCCTGTCTGAGTTCTCGTCTGTTCCAACTTCCACGTCTTCGTCTCATCTGTTCCAAGCTCCAGTGTCTGAGTCTTCGTCTCTTCGTCCTGTGCCAAGAAGTCTTCGTCCACCCTTGACCTCTGACCGGCCTGCCGCTTTTTGCCGTTACCCAGCGGCAGGTCCAAAAGGGCTTGGAGTGGTCGGAGGACCACTCAAGAGATCACCATTGCGCTGGTGGCCTCACAGAAGCATGCAGGTCCGGTGGAGGGTCAGGGCCTCCAGATTCCTCCTGTCTATTCCCAGATGAGGACCCGTCTTACCACAAGGGCACACACCACTCGTCCCGCAATGGGGAGCACCCCCTAGCACTCCTCCCATCGCATTGCAACAGCCTCCACCACCTCCAAACTTTAAACATTGATTTAAGCCAAAACGCATCAGAGGTAGTCCTACTGATTAACTTCCAAGGAGAATGTAGTAAATTTAAAATTCTATATGGCCATGACCATTTGTTCATCAAATTCTCTCCATCAAACTTATTTTGCAAGATCACCCAATCAAGCATATACTAACAGGCAGGCAACGTTATAAAGCCTTAGATCAGGAATTTCTAAGCCCCCCCGATTCTTAGGGTTGGTTAAGGTAGCAACACTAATCCTAGCACTTTTTCTTCCCAAATAAAAGATGACACCATAGCCTTAAATTCCTTCACTTTTTCCCCCGTAGCCAAATCGGAAGCATCTGCAGAGGATAAGAGTTTAGGGAGAATCATCATTTTTAGGATGGCACATTGCCCCATAACAGACAAGGAAAAATCGGACCATTGGTCAAGAATTGCTCTTAGTTTAGATAGGAGATCAGAAATATTCAATTTATATAAATCAAAAAATGAGTGGGTGACCCAGATCCCTAAGTACTTCATGGCTCTTACATTCCACTTGAGTGGAAAAGGGCCCACCCATCGCTGAACTAATCCAGGATCTACAGGGAATGCTTCCGATTTGTGATCATTTATTCTCAATCCAGAGAAACCCCCAAAGGAAGTGATACATTCAATAATACACAAGAAACACTCAATAGGATTACCTAAAAAGAGGAGCATGTCATCAGCAAAATGACTAAATTTTACTTGTTTACGGCCAATGGAAATACCTTGAAAAATCTCCAAAATCCTTAAGCTTAAGCACTAAGTGTTCTAGGGTTAAGACATATAACAAAGGGGAAAGAGGACAGTGTAACTGCAGAGAGAAGAAAGCGATCTGTTGAGCAAAATCCGGGCAAATGGTTGCTCTTACGAGATCCAAAGCTGACTAATAAATTTGTCCCCAAAGTTAAATTTTTTAAGAAACCACCAAATAAAAGCCCATTCAACCCGATCAAAAGCTTTTTCCGCATCTAGGCTGATCAATAACCCATCCAATTTCTTAGCTCTATCTGACTGGATGGCCAATAAAGCTTTTAGGAGGCTTGTAGAGGAAAATCTACCAGAAATAAACCCAGTTTGGTCTGGAGAGAACAAGGAATGAATAATCTTACCAACTCTAGAGGCTAATACTGCTGCGTGGATTTTAATATCTTGATTAAGTAAGGATATAAGTCGGTAAGATTCAGGGAGTGTCAGATCCTTACCTGGCTTAGGAAGTACCACAATTGTAGCCATGTTCTGGCCCAGTACAAAAGACCCCCGAGCATGCGCAGTCACAAACATGTGTTGGAGGGGCTCAAGAATTTCATCCCCAAAATCTTGTAGAATTCAGTACCAAAACCAACCAGGCCCGGCACATTACCCTAGTTTTATGGATCGAATAATCCCCCTTATCCCACCTTCTGAAATGGGAACATCAAGCTCTAGCTGTTCCGCAGGGAAGAGTGTGGGAAACACAACACTTTGGAAATATCGCTCTAAAGTTGCCAACAATAGATTTTCGCTCTTATAAAGCTGTTCATAATAAGCTCTGAACGCCTCCAATATTGTAGGAGAAGTTGTACAACCCCATCCCTGATAAGTGACATGGGTTGTAAAGGGCTTAGTTTTAACATTGCGCATCAAATTAGCAAGAAATTCGCCAGACTTATTTCCCCATTGAAATAATCGACAGCGAAAATACAGGAGATTACGCATTGCCTTTGCTTCGAGCAGCGCATTCAATTTGCTACAGTCTGAGATATCTCTTGTTTCAACTGAGGCGACAGATGCTTAATATGAGCAGCCCTCAAGTGTAGTAGTCTCTTGGAAAGTTCTAACATCTTAGCCTGCTAGGCTATGACATGCCCATGAAGCACAGCTTTTGCTGCATTCAAAAAAATAAGAGGGCCAGTATTTGCCATAGTATTAAATTCTCTATATTCCTTCTATTTTTCTCTTAAGAATGATGCAAATTCTTTATCGTAATAAACTATAGTAAGCATTTTCCAAGAAGGGGGATGAGCACCTTGATCTGAAAAACTAAATGTAGCAAGAACCATAGAGTGGTCAAAAAATGGTACCTCAATCATATCACATTTTCGTAGTTTATCATAAATCTCTTCAGAGCATAATATATGACCGAGATAAGAGTAAATATTATGCAGGTTAGAGTAGAATGAAAATTCCCTTTCCTCCAAATGCAACATGCGCCATGTATCAAGGAGATGCAATTCCTGACAGGGAACGCCAATACCAATAGCAACTTGATTTTTCTGGGGGCTTTTCATTGGCTGGCAGTCAATTTCAATGCTAACCACATTGAAGTCCCCTCCCATAAGAACTACATAAGATGAAAAAGACAATATCACAGACACCAATGCAGCAAAGAACTTATGATTATAGACATTGGGAGCATATACATTGACAAACACATTCCTGTTGGGTTTGAGGCATAGTGTGGACTCTTAGTCGCAGTGGCGATGACTCCTCCCACAGGGAGGGGCCCCGTGGGGAACCACAGCAATAGCCTAGACTCAGATAGCAGACACTGGAGATGAAAAGCTTTATTGTACTGCTGTAGATAGATGGTAATTGTGCAGGAAGAGATGGCACTGAAGTCCAGCAAAGTGCCAATACACTCAGACAGTCTCAGATGTAGAAGTCTCACCCAGATGTTCAAGGTTGGTAGTGTTCCGCAGAGCGGGATAAGCCAAACCTGGTGGGTGGAAATGGAGAGCTGGATCATAGAGGTACTCACTGAAGAGTAGTGCAGGAATCCTCCTGGTAGATAATGAAGGTGGTACCCGAGGTCCCACCTTCATCATCTACCAGGAGGTAGGCCCTCGAGGAGCGAGTACCTGGAAGCGCAGATAATCCTGAAAAGAGAAGAGAGACCCCCGAGGAGCGGTTATCTAAAATTAGTAGTAGAAACCCCGAAGGGTAGTTGGAAGCGAAAGGCCCCTGAGGAGCGGGTGCCCAAAGCTTCTTCAGGAGCGAGATACCCCGGAGGGTAGCGAGGAGTCTAAGTGTGCAGCTTAGAACCGGTCAGAGTAGCTAAACCGAAGTCTTTGGTAACTCGTTCGTTAGGAGCGGAGCGGAGGCTTAAATACCCGGAGGTATTGACATCATGTGGTAGAGATGCCCCCGAGGTTCCCGCCATGACGTGTAGATAAGCGTAGGCAGGCTGAGCGTGTGTGCCCTAGGAGGCCACAGGAAGGAGCATGGTGGACGGGGACGCCCATGCTGAGTTGGAGACGCCGAGGTTTTCGGCACTCAGCACCGGAGGCAGCCATCTTACCCATGGAGGAGGAGACTGGCAAAAAAGAGGTGTAGAGAATTTATCAATGTTCCATGCACTTTTCTCTGCAACCTAACTATTTCCCTACAGCGTATGCCAAGACCACCTATATCCTTTCATATCTGGACGGAAGAGCGCAGCTTGGGCCTCACCGCTCTGGGAACGCAATGACCCTATCCTGAATGATCTTGCCGGGTTTCTTGAACTGTTTATGTCAGTATTTGATGACCCTGCCCGGTACTCGATAGCAGGATCAGCTTTGGTTCATTTAAAACAAGGTAACAAACCTTTAGCAGACTTCGCCATTGAATTCAAGACGTTGGCTTCTGAATTACATTGGGACCCTAGGTACCTGAAAACCCTATTTTTTGAAGGCCTGAATTCCCGGTTGAAAGATAACTGGTGACTTGTGAGATGCCCGAGACCTTAGCGGAACATATGAAGTTGGCAGCAAAGATTGATCACCGAATTTGCGACAAAGATCAAGAGGTCAAGAGTCCCAGAAGACCACTCCAGGGAGAGATTCATGTCAAGTCTGTACCCAGGCCTACACTCCTAGGGCCTGCTGCTGGCGAAGAAGAACCAATGCAATTGGGCCACAGTCATTTGACTTCTAAAGAGAGACAAATCCGAAAGAGGTTGGGACTATGCACGCAATGTGGACAAGCTGGTCATGCTGTACAAACATGCCCTATATGTCCGGGAAACTGGCAGACCTAAGTCCTGTGGGAGGACTCTTCTTAGGTCTAATTGCACCCTCTCCTCCACTCTCTCTTCCAGTATCTTTAATCTGCGGGCCTTTGGAATATCAGACCCTTGCCTTAGTAGACTCTGGGGCAGGGGGAAATTTCATTTTGAAACGTCTAGTTTCACTTGCAGATCTCTACCACTACTATGATGTCTCCATTACTATTGTCCTCTATTCATGGAGAGCCATTACCGGGTGAAGTAACTCTGCTTACAGAACCAGTGAGCTTGCATACCGGTGCTCTTCATACAGAGACTACTTCCTTCTTTGTGCTAGAGAAGGCCATGCACCCTTTGGTACTTGGGCTACCGTGGCTGCAGAAACACATGCCACAATTCAACTGGACCACTTTGGAGCATTCAAGTTGGGATCCAGATTATCATGGCAAATGCTTAATGGAAGTCTCTCCAATACCATGCATGCCAACTACCCCATTGTTGCCTGGGTTGCTGCCTCAATATGCATTTTACCAAGATGTATTCTCAAAAGAAGCTGCTGCTGTGTTACCTCCACACAGATCATATGACTGCGCAATCAATTTGAAGCCAAATATGGAACCACCCAAAGGAAGGGTCTACCCCCTCTCCGTAATGGAGAATAAGGCCATGTCGGAATACATCCAGGAGAATCTCCAGAAAGGCTTCATAAGACCTTCTAAGTCTCTTGCCGGTGCAGGATTTTTCTTTGTGGGGAAAAAGGACGGAACGTTATGTCCGTGCATTGACTACAGAGGTCTGAATGAGATCACTTTAAAGGACCGCTACCCTTTACCACTCATCTCGGAGCTATTTGATAGGTTACAGGGAGCCAAGATATTCTCCAAGCTTGACCTCAAAGAAGCGTATAATTTTGTTCGCATCCGTGCAGGCGAAGAATGGAAGATGGCTTTTAATACCTGGGATGGACACTTTGAATACCTGGTGATTCCCTTATGGTTGTACAATGCCCCGGCTGTCTTCCAAAACATGTGTGATTTACTCTACCAATGTCTCTTGTCTACTTAGATGACATATTAATATTTCTCAGGACCTGCAATCCCATCAGGAAGATGTCAAAAGAGTTCTGCAGAGACTTCACGGGAACCTCTTGTACACCAAATTGTCTAAACGTGAATTTCATAAGAATCCATACCTTTCTTAGGTTACATTGTCTCAAACAAAGGTTTCCAAATGGACCCTCAAAAATGGCCACATCCCACGGACCTAAAAGCTCTAAGACAATTTTTGGGATTTACCAATTACTACCGGACCTTTATTAAAAATTACTCTTCATTGACTGTGCCATTAACAGCAATAAGAACATAAGAACATAAGAAAATGCCATACTGGGTCAGACCAAGGGTCCATCAAGCCCAGCATCCTGTTTCCAACAGTGGCCAATCCAGGCCATAAGAACCTGGCAAGTACCCAAAAACTAAGTCTATTCCATGTAACCATTGCTAATGGCAGTGGCTATTCTCTAAGTGAACTTAATAGCAGGTAATGGACTTCTCCTCCAAGAACTTATCCAATCCTTTTTTAAACACAGCTATACTAACTGCACGAACCACATTCTCTGGCAACAAATTCCAGAGTTTAATTGTGCGTTGAGTAAAAAAGAACTTTCTCCGATTAGTTTTAAATGTGCCCCATGCTAACTTCATGGAGTGCCCCCTAGTCTTTCTACTATCCGAAAGAGTAAATAACCGATTCACATCTACCCGTTCTAGACCTCTCATGATTTTAAACACCTCTATCATATCCCCCCTCAGTCGTCTCTTCTCCAAGCTAAAAAGTCCTAACCTCTTTAGTCTTTCCTCATAGGGGAGTTGTTCCATTCCCCTTATCATTTTGGTAGCCCTTCTCTGTACCTTCTCCATCGCAATTATATCTTTTTTGAGATGCGGCGACCAGAATTGTACACAGTATTCAAGGTGCGGTCTCACCATGGAGCGATACAGAGGCATTATGACATTTTCTGTTTTATTCATCATTCCTTTTCTAATAATTCCCAACATTCTGTTTGCTTTTTTGACTGCCGCAGCACACTGCACCGACGATTTCAATGTGTTATCCACTATGACACCTAGATCTCTTTCTTGGGTTGTAGCACCTAATATGGAACCCAACATTGTGTAATTATAGCATGGGTTATTTTTCCCTATATGCATCACCTTGCACTTATCCACATTAAATTTCATCTGCCATTTGGATGCCCAATTTTCCAGTCTCACAAGGTCTTCCTGCAATTTATCACAATCTGCTTGTGATTTAACTACTCTGAACAATTTTGTGTCATCTGCAAATTTGATTATCTCACTCGTCGTATTTCTTTCCAGATCATTTATAAATATATTGAACAGTAAGGGTCCCAATACAGATCCCTGAGGCACTCCACAGTCCACTCCCTTCCACTGAGAAAATTGCCCATTCAATCCTACTCTCTGTTTCCTGTCTTTTAGCCAGTTTGCAATCCATGAAAGGACATCGCCACCTATCCCATGACTTTTTACTTTTCCTAGAAGCCTCTCATGAGGAACTTTGTCAAACGCCTTCTGAAAATCCAAGTATACTATATCTACCGGTTCACCTTTATCCACATGTTTATTAACTCCTTCAAAAAAGTGAAGCAGATTTGTGAGGCAAGACTTGCCCTGGGTAAAGCCATGCTGACTTTGTTCCATTAAACCATGTCTTTCTATATGTTCTGTGATTTTGATGTTTAGAACACTTTCCACTATTTTTCCTGGCACTGAAGTCAGGCTAACCGGTCTGTAGTTTCCCGGATTACCCCTGGAGCCCTTTTTAAATATTGGGGTTACATTTGCTATCCTCCAGTCTTCAGGTACAATGGATGATTTTAATGATAAGTTACAAATTTTTACTAATAGGTCTGAAATTTCATTTTTTAGTTCCTTCAGAACTCTGGGGTGTATACCATCCGGTCCAGGCGATTTACTACTCTTCAGTCTGTCAATCAGGCCTACCACATCTTCCAGATTCACCGTGATTTGATTCAGTCCATCTGAATCATCACCCATGAAAACCTTCTCCATTACGGGTACCTCCCCAACATCCTCTTCAGTAAACACCGAAGCAAAGAAATCATTTAATCTTTCCGCGATGGCCTTATCTTCTCTAAGTGCCCCTTTAACCCCTCGATCATCTAACGGTCCAACTGACTCCCTCACAGGCTTTCTGCTTCGGATATATTTTAAAAAGTTTTTACTGTGAGTTTTTGCCTCTACAGCCAACTTCTTTTCAAATTCTCTCTTAGCCTGTCTTATCAATGTCTTACATTTAACTTGCCAATGTTTATGCTTTATCCTATTTTCTTCTGTTGGATCCTTCTTCCAATTTTTGAATGAAGATCTTTTGGCTAAAATAGCTTCTTTCACCTCCCCTTTTAACCATGCCGGTAATCGTTTTGCCTTCTTTCCACCTTTCTTAATGTGTGGAATACATCTGGACTGTGCTTCTAGAATGGTATTTTTTAACAATGACCACGCCTCTTGGACATTTTTTACTTTTGTAGCTGCTCCTTTCAGTTTTTTTCTAACAATTTTTCTCATTTTATCAAAGTTTCCCTTTTGAAAGTTTAGCACGAGAGCCTTGGATTTGCACACTGTTCCTTTTCCAGTCATTAAATCAAATTTGATCATATTATGATCACTATTGCCAAGCGGCCCCACCACCGTTACCTCTCTCACCAAGTCCTGTGCTCCACTGAGAATTAGATCTAAAATTGTTCCCTGAACCAATTGCTCCATAAAGCTATCATTTATTCCATCCAGGAACGTTATCTCACTAGTGTGACCCGATGATACATTTACGCAGTCTATATTGGGGTAATTGAAGTCTCCCATTATTACTGCACTACCAATTTGGTTAGCTTCCCTAATTTCTCTTAGCATTTCACTGTCCATCTCACCATCTTGACCAGGTGGATGGTAGTATATCCCTATCACTGTAGTCTTCCCTGACACACAAGGGATTTCTACCCATAAAGATTCAATGTTGTATTTAGTCTCATGCAGGATGTTTATCCTGTTGGACTCTATGCCATCCCGGACATAAAGCGCCACACCTCCTCCCGACTGCTCCTCTCTGTCATTGCGATATAATTTGTACCCCGGTATAGCACTGTCCCATTGGTTATCCTCTTTCCACCATGTCTCTGAGATGACAATTAAGTCTATGTCATCATTTACTGCTATACATTCTAATTCTCCCATCTTACTTCTTAGACTTCTGGCATTAGCATACAAACATTTCAAGGTTTGTTTTTTGTTTGTATTTTTATTCTGCTTTTTAATTGATAGGGATAAGTTAGAATTTTTTAGCTCAGGTGAGTTTTTAGTTACAGGCACTTGGACTACTTTTCTAATTATTGGAACCTCACTGTCGGGATGCCCTAATTCTAATGCATCATTAGTATCCTTTAAAGATACCTCTCTCCGAACCATGCGCTGCTGAGCGACTGTTGGCTTTCCCCTTTGTTCTAGTTTAAAAGCTGCTCTATCTCCTTTTTAAAGGTTAGCGCCAGCAGTCTGGTTCCACCCTGGTTAAGGTGGAGCCCATCCCTTCGGAAGAGACTCCCCCTTCCCCAAAAGGTTCCCCAGTTCCTAACAAAACTGAATCCCTCTTCCTTGCACCATCGTCTCATCCACGCATTGAGACTCCGGAGCTCTGCCTGCCTCTGATGACCTGCGCGTGGAACAGGGAGCATTTCAGAGAATGCTACCCTGGAGGTTCTGGATTTAATCTTTCTACCTAAGAGCCTAATTTTGGCTTCCAGAACCTCCCTCCCACATTTTCCTATGTCGTTGGTGCCCACGTGTACCACGACAGCTGGCTCCTCCCCAGCACTGTCTAAAATCCTATCTAGGTGACGCGTGAGGTCCGCCACCTTCGCACCAGGTAGGCATGTTACCAGGCGATCCTCACGCCCACCAGCCACCCAGCTATCTACATTCCTAATAATCGAATCACCAACTATGACGGCCGACCTAACCCTTCCCTCCTGGGCAGTAGGCCTTGGGGAGATATCCTCAGTGCGAAAGGACAATGCATCACCTAGAGAGCAGGTCCTTGCTACAGGATCCTTTCCTGCTACACCTGGTTGGTGCTCTCCCATTATGAGACCTTCTTCCTCCAAGGCAGCACCAGGACTGCCAGTCTGAAGTTGGGACTTGACTACTATGTCCCTGAAGGTCTCATCTATATACCTCTCTGTCTGCCTCAGCTCCTCCAGGTCTGCCACTCTAGCCTCCAGAGATCGGACTCGTTCTCTGAGAGCCAGGAGCTCTTTGCATCGCATGCACATGTACAACTTCTCACCGGTGGGTAAAAAATCATACATGTGACACTCGATGCAAAAGACTGGGAAGCCCCCCTCTTGCTGCTGGACTGCTGCCTTCATCTCAATTTTGATCAGTTCCTAGTTAAGTTTTAGGTTGCTATGGGAGTAGGAATGTGTCTAACTTCCTTTAAATGTATTAGTGAATTCACTATGTGTCTGGTAGTGGCCTACCGGGGTCTGATCGAATTCTCAATAAAGTTTTTGTTGATGTTTTTTTTTTTTTTTTGTGAAAGTGGCACCTGCCTATAAATTAAGGGATGAGCTAGGGGTGGGTGGGTTGGGAAATACAAACAGTCTAACTTCAGTTAGTCAGCCTGAGTGACTCACTGCTCCCTTGATTAACAAATGTTGATCCCTATTCAAACCCAATCACACTACCTCAACACCTTTCCAAGGTGAGTAACTGAGCTGAGCTATTCAACTTTTTTACTTTGGTATATACTTCTCCTAGCTTATTTCTAGCTTCTGGCTACTTTTTTGTGGGTTGTTTTTTTTTTTAATGTTTTTTTTTTTTTTCAATACAATGCACTCAGTTAGTATTAAAACAGTCAGCTCTTTAAAAGTCTGGAGAACACTCAGTTCTGCAGACTTTTAAAAATAAACACACTATCTACTGCTACCTTATTGACTGACTAAAAATACAAACAGTCTAACTTGTTTATTCACTGCCTACCTACTGCTACCTTATGACTGACTATTTAAAAATGCAAACAGTCTAACTTGTTTATTCACTGGTTTCTGACTATTAAAGGCACAAACACACAAACACACTAAATAATATTCCCAAATAATTAACTTTGCCCCAATACTTTTAAAAAAGTCAATGTCCCAAGCAAAAACTTACTGATTCCTTTCAGCCACCAGCAAGGTGATCCTCTCCTCTCAGTGTTTCCACTGCAATGATTAAGAAGGGAGCCAACTTTGCTACTTGGTCTATGGAAGCTGTGATTATGTTTCAGAAACTAAAATACGCCTTTCAAAGCAAACCATGTCTCCGCCATCCGGACCCTACTCGACCCTTCATTGTGGAAGTCAATGTCTCTGATGTAGGTGCAGGGGCCGTGCTAAACCAGACCAGTGATTCAAAGATCTTGCATCCCTGTTCATTCTTTTCCGACGATTCTCGCTAGCAGAGAAGAACTACAGCATTGGGGATAAAGAACTGTTGGCAATAAAAATGGCATTTGAAGAATGGCGCCCTGGCTTGAAGGTGCCCAACATCAGATTACTGTTTACACTGATCACAAAAATCTGGAGTACCTCCGTCACACTCAGTGCCTCAACCATAGACAACCAAAATGATAAAGGGGATGGAACAGCTCCCCTATGAGGAAAGGCTGAAGAGGTTAGGGCTGTTCAGCTTGGAGAAGAGACGGCTGAGGGAGGATATGATAGAGGTGTTTAAAATCATGAGAGGTCTAGAACGGGTAGATGTGAATTGGTTATTTACTCTTTCAGATAATAGAAAGACTAGGGGGCACTCCATGAAGTTAGCATGTGGCACATTTAAAACTAATCGGAGAAAATTCTTTTTTACTCAACGCACAATTAAACTCTGGAATTTGTTGCCAGAGGATGTGGTTAGTGCAGTTAGTATAGCTGTGTTTAAAAAAGGATTGGATAAGTTCTTGGAGGAGAATTCCATTAATTAAGTTGACATAGAAAATAGCCACCTCTATTACTAGCAACGGTAACATGGAATAGACTTAGTTTTTGGGTACTTGCCAGGTTCTTATGGCCTGGATTGGCCACTGTTGGAAACAGGATGCTGGGCTTGATGGACCCTTGGTCCGACCCAGCATGGCAATTTCTTATGTTCTTATATTCTTAGAGATCGGCCAATAAGCATTCCAGTGGATCCCTAGTAGCATTGTAGTGCAACACTATTAGTACTTCTGTAAGAGAACCCTCTCTAGCACCTGGGGACCAGAGATAATTAAATAATTCACCCAAGATAGGGACCAGCTCTTCTGGAAAAGCTTTATAGAATTCTAGCGTGTATCCATCAGGACCTGGACTTTTCCCTTCCGCCTTCAACGCCCTGGTGACCTCCAGTGTGGTAATATCTGCCGAGAACCATTCTGCTGTTGTGCCCATTGGTCGCAGGCACCTGCGACCTCTCATGCTCACCTCTTTTTTCCCTGCACTGTCAACCATTGGAAGAATGGCGGCCTCCGCCAACCAACGCCGACCTCCCCGGGACGGCGTGGGCGCTGCCAACCGCCATCTTACTTCCGGAATCACCTAGGCGCGCGCAGGGCCTCCTTTTGTATATGTCATGGCGGGAACCTCGGGGGCGTCCCCTCCCAATAATGTCAACCCGCTGGTGTTCTTAAGCTGACCGGCCCACTGCTAAGACGAGTTAGCAAGGAGTTCTCTCGTTGTTAAATCCGCTCCACTCTTGGATCTACTGTTCCAGTATCTCCCTGTGGCATTCGGATGCTCTGGGTACCCGCTCCACGGGAGCCCTTCCGTGTCTCGGCTATCCACTCCTTGGAGGGCCTTCCTGCCTTGGACTTCACCTGACCCGCTCCTCGGGTCTCTCTCCTGGAACTTCCTTGTGTGAGTACCTTCTTCAGTTTCTTATGATACCAACATTGCTGAAGTCTCCACGGTGTACCCCGTGGCTCGGGCCACCACCGTTCTTCAGCATTATTGCTTCTACATATCCCGAGCTACAGGGTATTGCTGCTGTTACTCAAGATCCTCTACTTGGGTTCCTGTATCTCAAGACCTTATCTACCTCGTCACCTACAGTACAGTCATCCTCGGCATACCCCGTGCTGTGGGCCACTACCGGACCTTCTCATCTACAGTACCACCCTGGGTATATCTTAGTGCTCAAGAACTGTGTTTATTGCATTTCCCACTCCTCGGGTCATGCCTTATCTTTTCTCTCTAATAAAGTCTCTCTCACAGCTGTGTCCTACGTCGCTCAGACCACGCCCACCGACGGTGAGGCTCACAGGGCTCCTTCCTGTGGGCGGAGACATTTCCCATCTCACCTCAGGATTCACAATTTCCTACAAACCATAACAGGTTTCTAACTCCATGGACCCGGCTCAGGTCTCAGCTCTTCAGGCCATCCCTGGCCTGGCCCAATGTCTTGCCGAACAACCAAGGACATTAGAGACTCTGGCTAACGCCTTTAATCAGCTAAACTCTCGGCTGAATTCCACAGGCCATTTCCACTCCACAGATGACGCCTGTACGTTTCTCCGTGCCCTTGCCAGCACCTAAACGCTTTACAGGTGACCCCCAATTATGTAGGGGCTTTCTCAATCAGTGCTGTATGCACTTTTCGGTTAAACCTACTTACTTCCCAGACATAGACTCCAAAACTACGTATATACTGTCTCTTCTAGATGGAAAAGCTCTGGCCTGGGCTTCACCTCTCTGGGAAAGTAATGACCCAATACTCAAGGACTTGACGGGATTCCTCATGCTCTTTCGTTCTGTATTCGATAATCCCGCCTGCAAGACTGTCGCTGGATCTGCTCCTGCATTTACAACAAGGTACCAAACCTTTGACTGATTATTTTATTGAGTTTAAAACCTTGTCCTCGGAACTAAATTGAGACCTGGGTTGTCTGCAGTCTACTTTCCTAGAAGGTCTTAACTCTTGCATCAAAGACGAATTAGCAGCACGTGAACCCCCCCCCCCCCCGATACCTTGGACTCTCTCATTGACCTCACTGGATGAATTGATCGTCGGCTGCGTGAGCGTTCGCAAGAGATAAAAGGTCCTAAGAAGAAGTCATCTGGAGTTCTTTGTTCTCGTCCAATGCCAGTTACTCAGATCGCTCCTGCACCCAATATCGAGAAGGAAGAACCAATGCAGCTAGGCTGCAGCCACCTGACGTCAAAGGAGAGGCGTTATCGAAAGACTTGGCCTCTGCATGTACTGCGGACAACCTGGCCATGCGATGCCCTCCTGTCCTATCTGTCCGGGAAACTTGCAGACCTAGGATCTGCCGGAGGACTCTTCTTAGGTCTAGCTTCTCCATCTCCTCCACTGACACTTCCAGTCTCCATTATTTCGCATGCCCTCGAATTCCACACACTAGCCCTCGTAGACTCCGGGGCCGGTGGGAACTTCATACTCCGCCAACTCATACAGCACTTACAAATCACTACTGTTTGGACACCCACTCCACTACTACTGTCATCGGCAGGGGAGAAGAAAAACTAATTCTTCACGCATATCCAGCATAGCTCTCTGCTTCAACGGCAGGGGAGAAGAAAAACTAATACTTCACGCATATCCAGCATAGCTCTCTGCTTCAATGGCAGGGGAGAAGAAAAACAACCAATAAGGGCTGAACAACATAGTCTAGGTAAACAAATAAGCATGGGTGTAGCTTGCTTATTGCGGCGGTAACTACTCCTAACTAATCAAGCTTGATATTTCACTTGGATGCAGCTCCATCACCGCTCTCTACATTAATGGTGGGGGTGAAAGGGAAATAGAACCAAAGGTTACTAAGAGCCAAGAGAAACCATTAAGTATGAGAAAAAAGAAGCGTGAAGCTTGCTGGGCAGACTGGATGGGCCGATTGGTCTTCTTCTGCCGTCATTTCTATGTTTCTATATACACGGCGATCCTTTGCCTGGTGAGGTCTCCTATACTACTCAGCCTCTTCGTCTCCACACGGGGTCGCTACACTCTGAGACCATTACATTTCTAGTCCTGGATAAAGCTATACATCCGGTGGTACTCTGACTACCATGGCTTCAAATTCATTCACCCCAATTTGATTGGAGTACCCTTGAAATATCCCAATGGGGAAAAGCCTGCCATGGAAGATGCTTAGAGGCAGTGGCTCCCATACCTTGCCTGACTACTACCACCTCCCTTCCGGGTTTACCTCCATAGTACCAGTCTTACCAGGATGTCTTTTTTTTTTTTTTTTTTTAATTTGTACATTTATTTTTATTGGCATATCAAACAATAAACACAACTTTTCCACCACAGTCAATGCAGATATACTGTGGTCAATTGTAACAAGTGTATAAAGCATATCAAAGTAAAACTTCGCCAATAGTTTATATGCATGTCTTTCAGATCCATCCCCTCTCCCCCACCTCTTTATAAGCATTCATTACATATCATATCATATCATGGTGAAACATTACAAAATGAAATTAGATCGGCTGTAGGTCTAAAGGTGTTAGTGAAAACCTCATAGAATATGATCATTGGATCTCATGTCCAACCGTTGTGATACCAGAGAACTGATGATGCAGAAGTCAGATCCTCCGGCAACCTTAATAGCATATCTAGGGAGTATAAACAAGAGTACAGACTTATTGTGGATTAGAGGATAAAGCATAAATGTTGGCAAGTTAAATGTAAGACATTGATAAGACAGGCTAAGAGAGAATTTGAAAAGAAGTTGGCTGTAGAGGCAAAAACTCACAGTAAGAACTTTTTAAAATATATCCGAAGCAGAAAGCCTGTAAGGGAGTCAGTTGGACCGTTAGATGATCGAGGGGTTAAAGGGGCACTTAGAGAAGATAAGGCCATCGCGGAAAGATTAAATGATTTCTTTGCTTCGGTGTTTACTGAAGAGGATGTTGGGGAGGTACCCGTACTGGAGAAGGTTTTCATGGGTAATGATTCAGATGGACTGAATCAAATCACGGTGAACCTAAAAGATGTGGTAGGCCTGACTGACAAACTGAAGAGTAGTAAATCACCTGGACCAGATGGTATACACCCCAGAGTTCTGAAGGAACTAAAAAATGAAATTTCAGACCTATTAGTAAAAATTTGTAACCTATCATGAAAATCATCCATTGTACCTGAAGACTGGAGGATAGCAAATGTAACCCCAATATTTAAAAAGGGCTCCAGGGGCGATCCGGGAAACTACAGACCGGTTAGCCTGACTTCAGTGCCAGGAAAAATAGTGGAAAGTGTTCTAAACATCAAAATCACAGAACATATAGAAAGACATGGTTTAATGGAACAAAGTCAGCATGGCTTTACCCAAGGCAAGTCTTGCCTCACAAATCTGCTTCACTTTTTTGAAGGAGTTAATAAACATGTGGATAAAGGTGAACCGGTAGATGTAGTATACTTGGATTTTCAGAAGGCGTTTGACATAGTTCCTCATGAGAGGCTTCTAGGAAAAGTAAAAAGTCATGGGATGGGTGGCAAAGTCCTTTTATGGATTGCAAACTGGCTAAAAGACAGGAAACAGAGTAGGATTAAATGGACAATTTTCTCAGTGGAAGGGAGTGGACTGTGGAGTGCCTCAGGGATCTGTATTGGGACCCTTACTTTTCAATATATTTATAAATGATCTGGAAAGAAATACTACGAGTGAGGTAATCACATTTGCAGATGACACAAAATTGTTCAGAGTAGTTAAATCACAAGCAGATTGTGATAAATTGCAGGAAGACCTTGTGAGACTGGAAAATTGGGCATCCAAATGGCAGATGAAATTTAATGTGGATAAGTGCAAGGTGATGCATATAGGGAAAAATAACCCATGCTATAATTACACAATGTTGGGTTCCATATTAGGTGCTACAACCCAAGAAAGAGATCTAGGTGTCATAGTGGATAACACATTGAAATCGCCGGTTCAGTGTGCTGCGGCCGTCAAAAAAGCAAACAGAATGTTGGGAATTATTAGAAAGGGAATGGTGAATAAAACGGAAAATGTCATAATGCCTCTGTATCGCTCCATGGTGAAACCGCACCTTGAATACTGTGTACAATTCTGGTCGCCGCATCTCAAAAAAGATATAATTGCGATGGAGAAGGTACAGAGAAGGGCTACCAAAATGATAAGGGGAATGGAACAGCTCCCCTTATGAGGAAAGACTAAAGAGGTTAGGACTTTTCAGCTTGGAGAAGAGACGGCTGAGGGGGGATATGATAGAGATGTTTAAATTTATGAGAGGTCTAGAAGGGTAGATGTGAATCGGTTATTTACTCTTTTGGATAATAGAAAGACTAGGGGGCACTCCATGAAGTTAGCATGGGGCACATTTAAAACTAATCTAAGAAAGTTCTTTTTTACTCAACGCACAATTAAACTCTGGAATTTGTTGCCAGAGGATGTGGGTAGTGCAGTTAGTATAGCTGTGTTTAAAAAAGGATTGGATAAGTTCTTGGAGGAGAAGTTCATTACCTGCTATTAAGCTCATTTAGAGAATAGCCACTGCCATTAGCAATAGTAACATGGAATAGACTTAGTTTTTGGGTACTTGCCAGGTTCTTATGGCCTGGATTGGCCACTGTTGGAAACAGGATGCTGGGCTTGATGGACCCTTGGTCTGACCCAGTATGGCATTTTCTTATGTTCTTATGTCTCGTAGCACTGCCAAATTTTTATAAATTTAGGAATAGTCTTATGTTTATGAGCAGTAATTTTCCCCAGTGTATGCATATTTAAAACATGCTTTTGTATTTCCTGAATGGTTGGGATCTTAGGATCCTTCCAGAATTGTGCTAGTGCACATCTAGTTGCTGCCACCACGAACTTAATAAAAACATTTTGAAATTTTGACCTGTCTGGTATTTCATTATTCAACAAGGCTTGGGAAGGGGTAAGTGAGATCTCTTCACCGAGTATGTTGGTCAACCATAGTGAAATATTCTGCCAAAGAGATTGTACTTTAGCACACGCCCACCACAGATGAAAAAAGGTCCCCTGCTGGTGGCATAACTTCCAACACAGGGCAGATGTGCCGGGTTGTATATGCTGCAAACGGTCTGGGGTCATATACCACCTGTAAAGCAGTTTATAACCGTTTTCTATTTGTTGGGAAGAAATTAGGCCCTTTTCCATTTGTTGGGTTACTCTTTTCCAATCATCAGATGGCCAATTTTCTTGTAGGTCCCTTTCCCATGCAATAATATGGGGTGCCTTCATTTATTTATTTTTTATTTTAACATGTTTTGTATACCGTATATTCGGTTTTGCCATCATAACGGTTTACTTTAGGAGTTTTAACAGATACAATTTAAAGATAAAGTTGGGTAGCATTGGGGAGTAATAGAGGGTTAGATTATATAGGGAAAAGTTCTTAGATGTCTGTTTTAGAGTTCGTGGTTTTATTGGTCCATCATAAGTTGATAGGATGGTGTCTCAGTTTTCTTTGGAGTTGGTAGTTAAGAGCTTCCGAAAAAGCTCTGGTAAAAAGCCAGGTTTTTAATTCTTTTTTGAAAGTTTTGGTGTCAACTTGAGTTCTTTAGATTTAGGGGTAAGGAGTTCCATAGAGATGGGCTGGCTATGGATATAGCTCTCTCTCGGGTTGATACTAGGTGCATGATTTTTTGCATGAGGAATTTTGAGGAGGAATTCATTGATAAAACACCAGCAAGTAGCCTATAAATTTTGGAAATATGTTTACAAACTTTGTCTGAGTGTTTACACAGTTTCAAAAGGAGTAATTCCCATTGTAAGATCCCCTGTTATCTGTAGTTGTGATATAAAATGTCTAACCTGATTATATTTGAATAAATCTCTGTTATCTAATTGGAATCGCTCACTAAGGGTACCATCTCCCCTGGCTCCTATATATGTGAAAACTGATAGATGCCCTGAGCTTTCCACGTCTCAAATGCCTGAGAAGCTACTGCCAGACAGAAAGAGGTGGTGAAATATGTATACTAGAGAAAAAGGATCTGTGTCCTACAAGTATTGTCCTCCATCTCTCCCACACCCGTAGTGTTACCTGTACAGATTCAGGAAGGTGCACTGTAGGGTGCCATATCTTTTATAAATTTTTGCCATTAAAGGAGGGTAATTAAGTTGGAACAGCTCACTCCCATTCCCTATATAGATCCCCAGATATTTTATTTTCTCCTTGGCCCATTTAAAAGGATGAGATTTCTGGAGTTGAGCGACTATTCCCAATGGAACTGAAATATTCAAAAGCTCAGACTTCTCCCAATTAATTTTGAAGCCTGAGACTTTGCTAAAATCCGTTATTTCTTCTGAGATGGCCACCAGTGATTGTACGGGATTAGAAATTATAAATAAAATGTCATCCGCAAATAATAACTTTGAAGAAAAGTTACCAACTTGGATTCCTTGTATCCTAGTGTTATCTCTAATGTGGTGGGTGAAGGGCTCTAGGAAGATAGCAAATAGTAAAGGGAATAACGGCCACCCCTGTTGAGTACCCCTTCCTATAGTAAACGGTTCAGAATACCCCACCGTTTATTTTTAAGCGCGCAGAGGGTGAATCTTAAAGTTTTTGGATCCACCTAATAAATTTTTCCCCGAAGTGAAAGGCTCTCATTGTCTTAAAGAGAAACGGCCAGTGTACGTAGTCAAAAGCCTTTTCGGCATCTACCGCTAAAAGCAGGAAGGGAATGTGTTGAGTTCGAGCCCACCACATTAAATCTGCTGTTTTGCGGACGTTGTCCGCGGCTATTCTACCAGGTATAAAGCCCGATTGGTCGGGGTGGATCAACTCTGGAAGATAATTATTAAGTCTATTTGCTAATATCTTGGCTAGAAGTTTCATATCCAAATTGATTAGCGAGATAGGGTGGTATGATCCATAAACAGTAGGGTCTCGTCCTGGCTTTGCCAATATAGTGACCCCCGCTAAATTGGCAACTTGAGACAAGGACATCGGGCCTTGTAGGGAATTAAAAAGATTTACTAGTATGGGAGCTATTAAACTGGCAAACTTTCTGTACAAGATTGGCTGTGTAGCTGTGAAGGCCAGATGATTTCCCAATTTTTAGATTTTTTATTGCCCATAGAACTTCTGCACCCGAGATATCCCTATCAAGGACCCCTTGAGCATCTGGTTGTATCGGTGGTAATGAGGATTGGGACAGATAATTATCTATTTCTAGTGGACTTATTTTAGTATCAGTGGCATACAAGTCAGAGTAGAAATGGATAAACCTTTGGCGTATTGCAGCGTTTGAAGTTAACATCTTACCAGTTTCATCTTTTAATTTTACTATGTTATTTTGCATTTGTTGTGTTTTCAGTTTTCTAGCCAGTTGTTTGCCCGCTTTGTTTCCTCCCTCGTAATATGTTTGTTTGGTTAGTGTAAGTTTATGAGCAATCTGCGCTGCTTCCAGCTCCTCTAAGTGCAGTCTTAATTTATCCATTTTAGCTAAAGTGATGGTATCACCTGTGCTGAAATGAGTGTGTCCCAGTTTTTAGAGTTGATGGATGGTCTCCAATTTATTCTTAATACGTAGTTTTTTTAAGAATGCCCCTCTGGCTATGCATTTTCCCCTTACCACTGCTTTAAAAGGCAGTCCCACAAAATCATGGGTGACATCCCTTCCATTTCATTATTCTGTAAATATTCCTTTATGTCAGCCTGGAGCTGTAGGCAAAAGTCATTGTCCTCTAGCAAACTATCATTAAGCTTCCAGAATTGATTTCCTTTATCATATAAACAGATATCTAGTTGTAATGCGATCGGGGCCATGATCGAACCACGTAATTGGGTCAATATTTGGACTTTTGATCATGTTAGCATAACTTTTGGCTACTAAGAAAAAATCAATTCAAATATCACATCTTTAGTTATCAATATTCCCACCCCCAGATACTTATGGCCCAGAGGTTGAGCTGCCCAGTATTGTACCGGATAAGAGTTGTGTTTAAGAAGGCGCTTGTGCCGTTTTTTTAGATGAGTCTCCTGGACAAAAGCAATGGAGGTGTGCAGAGTCCTCATTTCTGAAAAGAGACAATGGCGCTTAAAAGGAGAATTTAAACCCTTAACATTAAGGGAGAGAAGGTTCAGTATTACCATTGAAAAGTAATAGGTAACTTAAGCATGAAAGATCAGCAGCATAAGAGAAGCCATGAGGATCTAAGATATCCACAATAATATAGATATGTCTAGCCTGTAAGGAAAATCTGTCTCCATAATATGTAGTTTTGATTTACCCCATTCCCTATTTCCCCCCTCCCCCTCCCGCTTTTCCTTATCCCTCACAGCATGGGTCTCCGCTGGTGCCCATGCTGCTCCAGTATAGGAGGAAATAATCATCTCGGTTTGTCCCAATCCTACCATCCAACATTATATATAAACTAGTATATCTGAAATTCTCCCTTTAGAAAATGCAATTGTAAACAAGACAATGTAACCAACAGTAGAACATGGATATCCTGAAGAATCCCTTCCGTGAATGTTAATAACCTCAATAATTAAACCCAAAGCATAACCAAGGTTAAATTGCTAGGCAGTGAACTGTACTGTTCCATCCCCTAGTTGAAAACTTGAACAGAAAAAGAAAAACGTATTATTATAGAACTTCAGGTGGGTTCCCAAGGAGATATTTTCTGTATTGCATCTCAGTCTTTTGTCCCCTTTATTCACCCGCTGCCAGTGTGGAAACTCCTCTCTGCGGCTGTTGGGTTTTGATGTCGCCTGGGTATGTTCAAATCTGGAGTACCCAGCAGCATGAAGTACTCGCGAAACTTCCAACAAAGTTTTTACGCGATGAGTCTCACCCTTTAAAGAGAAGCTCATCCCGAAAAGGAAGAGCCAATGATCTCTCACATTTTCTGTGTGCAGGAGATCCGTGACAGGTTTTAATTCCTGTCTTTTTCTGTTGGTGATCGGTGAAATGTCAGCAAAGATCATTATGGCGTTTCCTTGCCAATTCCACGTGGCTTGCTTCCACGCGATCCTTCAGGGGGAAGTCATGGTAGCATGCGATTATATCTTTGGGTTTATTATTTAATCTGGGTCCCAGCATTCTATGGGCTCGGTCTATTTTGATTTCCAAATCTGGATCAGATGCTGGAGAGGTCGTTTCTGAAGCCAGCAGCATGGCACTAATCTGGACCACCACCGCAGTACAGTCCTGATTTTCAGGCGTCTCCAGCCCGCCACGAAAACGTAAGTTGTGCCGCCTAGAGCGATTCTCTAGATCTTCCATCTTCTCATTGAGCCGTTCTGTTTCTGTCTGTAATGCTGCCTGGTGTTCACGATTTGTTTTAATATCTTCGCAATTGGCATCCACCCTCGTCGCCATTTCGAAGATGCGGCAGCCATTTTCTGTGATGTCATTTTTGAGCACTTCAATCGAATTCATAATATCTTGTGTGTTGCTGGTTATTTCTTTTTTAAGATCTGCAAACCATCTCTTCATTTCAGATCTTGTCGGTAAGTCTCCTTCTTCCATAAGCAGATCCTCATTGGTTTCACCTGATTCTAGCGGGGCCTGTTCCTGGTCCACCATATCAGTGGAGAGGAGTTCTTCTTCTCTGCCCAATTTTTTGTAGGAAAATTTCCTGAAATCCACTTGTTTTCGTCTCGAGGACATCAGAAGAATCAGCTTGTGTGGTCAGGAGGTTAGGGTATATATTGAACCACGGATGATTTAGATTTGTGGAGATTGTAAATGTTATTGGAGGAGCCCCTGTTTTAGGCTGCCATCCACGGAGGTAATGTCACTTCCTCCTCCCCCAGGATGTCTTTTCTAAACAAGTGGTAGATACTTTGCCATCTCAACGATTCTTTGACTGTGCTATCAACTTAGTACCGGGTTCCGAACCACCTAGAGGAAGGGTATACCCACTTTCTCTATCCGAGACACAGGCTATATCTACCTACATTCAGGAGAACTTGGCAAAGGGCTTCATTCAGCCTTCAAAGTCTCCGGCCGGAGCCGGATTCTTTTTCGTGGGTAAGAAAGACGGATCCCTTCGCCCATGTATAGATTACCGTGACTTGAATGAGATCACCATGAAGGACCGCTACCCACTGCCATTGATCTCTGAACTTTTTGATCGGCTCCAAGGAGCCAAAATATTCACAAAGCTGGACCTTAGAGGAGCATATAATCTAGTTTGCATACGCTGGGGCAATGAATGGAAAACAGCATTCAATATCCGCGGCGGCCATTTTGAATACTTGGTCATGCCCTTTGGCCTTTGCAACGCCCCGGCTGTGTTCCAAAACATGATGAATGAAATCTTCAGAGACATGTTGTACGATTGCGTAGTAGTGTATTTGGACGACATACTGGTCTTTTCTCAGGACCTCCAGATCCACCAGCTGGACGTCTCCAAGGTTCTTCAGAGATAACCATCTGTACACCAGATTAGAGAAATGTGCTTTCCACCAGGAGTCTGTTTCCTTTTTGGGATACAAAGGGGCGGATTTTCATACTCCGCGAATAGGCCTACTTTTGTTTGCGCTCCAGGCGCAAACAAAAGTACGCCGGATTTTAGTAGATACGCGCGGAGCCGCGCGTATCTGCTAAAAACCTGGATCGGCGCGCGCAAGGCTATCGATTTTGTATAGCCGGCGCGCGCCGAGCCGCGCAGCCTACCCCCGTTCCCTCCGAGGCCGCTCCGAAATCGGAGCGGCCTCGGAGGGAACGGGGAACGTCTCTTACTGCCATGATGTGCAAGGGAGTCAATCCCTCTCAGTGGTCCTCTGAAGCCGTTACCACCTTCCAGGAACTCAAAAAAGGCGTTTCTTCAGGAGCGTAGTCGAGGTAGATGCCTCGGACGTTGGAGTTGGCGCTATCCTCAGCCAGCATAGTGACAACCATACGTTACACATCCATGCTCTTTCTCTCGGCGCTTTTACCCTACCGAGTGAAAGTACGGGATAGGAGACAAAGAGCTACTTGCAATCAAATTGGCGTTTGAGGAGTGGCACCCATGGCTCGAGGGTGCTCAACACCAGATAACGGTTTTTACTGACCATAAAAACCTCGAATATTTACGTCATGCCCAACGCTTGAACCACATACAAGCCTGCTGGTCATTATTTTTCAACAGATCTGACTTCCTTTTGAGACATCGCCCAGCAGACAAGAACACCCACGTGGATGCTCTTTCCCGTTCATTTACTCCAGAAGATACCCTGGACACTCCGCGTCATATCATTGACCCTACCAGGGTACTCCTTTCAGCCACACACACGGTTCCAGCAGGAAAAACTGTGGTACCCCGGGCACTCAGGAAGAAAATCCTCAGATGGGCCCACGAATCACTCCTTGCAGGTCACCCTGGTCAATCCACAACTCTGACCACCTTGCAAAGATACTATTGGTGGCCCTCCATGAAAGAGGATGTACGGACCTATGTGGAATCATGTTCTACCTGCGCAAGACAGAAACCTCCTGCCGGTCATCCCTGGGGACTTCTCCAACCTTTGCCCACTCCTAACGAACTGTGGACCCACATATCCACGGACTTTATTGTTGACCTACCTGTCTAGTGGTAACACCACCATCTGGGTCACTGTTGACCGGTTTTCCAAAATGGCTCATTTTGTGGCATTACCCGGATTACCCTCTGCTCCTGAATTAGCGAAACTATTCATCCGTCATATCTTCCGTTTACATGACATGCCTAAGCACATCCTCTCTGACCAAGGAGTACAATTCACTGCCAAATTCTGGAGATCTCTCTGAAAGAAGTTCGATATAGCTCTAGACCTGACATCAGGTTATCATTCGCAAGCCAACGGACAGACTGAAAGAATGAACCACACATTAAAGCAGTTTCTCTGGGCCTACATCAATTCCAGACAAAGTGACTGGTCCAAACTGCTCCCTTGGGCACAGTTTGCGCTGAATTCCCATCCTTCAGCTTCCATTTCAACTTGTCTATGGACGCCAGCCTTTACCTCCGTTACCGATGCCTTTATCAGTATCCTCTCCGGCCACCCATGCTTCAGCGCAGGAGCTGCATCAGCTGTGGGAACAGACTAAAGAGCTTCTTCAAAAGGATGGACAACAAGCGAAGAAGTTTTATGATGCCCGTCACAGAGCAGCTCCACAGCTACAGCCCGGGGACAAGGTATGGTTCAGTACTCACTTCATTCGTCAAACTGATTTCAGCTCGATTTGCACCTCGGTATATAGGACCTTTCCCTATACTCCGTCGCCTGGGTCCAGTCACATACATCTTGCAGTTACCATCATGTCTAAAGATCCACAACACCTTCCACATCTCTCTTCTAAAACCGCTCATCTTATCAGAGTTTTCTAAGAAGACACCTGAGCCGCAACCTCTCTCCGCTGAAGAGGACATTACCTACCAGGTAGATGACATCCTTGATGTGCGGAAACATCAAGGATGTACCTTATATCCTGGGAAGGATTCGGACCAGAGGAAAATAGCTGGGAGCCTGCAAGTAACATCCTTGACAAGGAGATGATCAGACAATTCCACCTGGCTCACCCCAGGAAGCCAAAATCCCCGGAGAGGGACTTTAAGAAGGGGGGTACTGTTGCACCTATTTGTCGCAGGCAGCTGCGACCTCTCATGCTCACTTTTTTCCCTGCACCGTCAATCGTTGGAAGAATGGCGGCCTCTGCCAACCAACGCCGACCTCCCCGGCGTCCCTGGGACGCCGTGGGCGCTGCCGACCACCATCTTACTTCCGGAATCACCTAGGCACGCGCGCAGGGCCTCCTTTTGTATACGTCATGGCGGGAATCTCGGGGGCGTCCCCTCCCAATGACGTCAACCCGCTGGTGTACTTAAGCTGACAAGCACACTGCTAAGACGAGTTAGCAAGGAGTTCTCTCATTGTTAAATCCGCTCCACTCTTGCATCTACTGTTCCAGTATCTCCTCGTGGCATTCGGATGCTCTGGGTACCCGCTCCACGGGAGCCCTTCCATGTCTTGGCTATCCACTCCTTGGAGGGCCTTCCTGCCTTGGACTTCACCTGACCCGCTCCTCAGGTCTCTCTCCTGGAACTTCCTTGTGTGAGTACCTTCTTCAGTTTCCTACGATACCAACATTGCTGAAGTCTCCATGGTGTACCCCGTGCCTCGGGCCACTACCGTTCTTCAGCATTACTGCTTCTACATATCCTGAGCTACAGGGTATTGCTGCAGCTACTCAAGATCCTCTACTTGGTTCCTGTATCTCAAGACCTCATCTACCTCGTCACCTACAGTACAGTCATCCTCTGCATAGCCCGTGCTGCGGGCCACTACCGGATCTGCACTTCTGAGATATCTCCACTAGCCTGCAGGAACTTCCTGGTGTACCCCGCGCTGCGGGCCACTACCGGAGCTTCTCATCTACAGTACCACCCTGGGTATATCTTAGTGCTCAAGAACTGTGTTTATTGCATTTCCCGCTCCTCTCTATCTTTTCTCTCTAATAAAATCTCTCTCACAGTTGTGTCCTATGTCGTTGAGACCACACCCACTGATGTTGAGGCTCCTGGGGCTCCTCCCTGTGGGCGGAGACATCTCTCATCTCGGCCTGGGGTTCACAATTTCCTACAAAATCATAACATCTGCATTCTCCACATCTACCTGAGGCATACCCAAAGGAGCCAAAAAAGCTAGAATATTCTGCTCTTCCGGCTCAGGCTCTGCCTGATAAAAACTTTTTAAATGGGATTTATTTATATATTTATTTAAAGTTTTTCTATACCGGCATTCGCGATGGAAATCGCATCATACCTGTTTACAATTAACAAAAGTTGAAGGAACAAAGTACTGATGAGATAATAAATAATAATAATAATAATAATAATAATAAAACTAACAAGGTGCTGACAGGAGGTTGCAGTTACAATAAAACAAGGGAATTACACAACTTGGAGCAGTGAAAAGTAGCTAGGATTTAAAGATAGGGAACAAAATTGCCAATTAATGTTGAGAACTAAGTTACAGCATTTGCAATATTAATGAATTGTTCTGTTAAGGTGTTTATTAAATATCATATTGAGAAAAGTCTAAGCGATAGTTAATGGTGAATTAGGGTTCAGTTGGTGTCTGGAAAGGCTTTTAAACGAAGTAAACGAAGCAGTGACATCTTTTGACATTTACTTAATATTCCCATGGCTATCCCTAATTCCATAAATTAAGGAACTTCCTTTACACAATTGTATTGCTTTAACTACAAGAGAGCCAGCTTTACTACTGTGCTTGTAATAATTTTGCTTTGTAAACTGCATTGATTTTTCAACAGCATCAACTTGCAATTCTTTAAGCTTATCCCTCAAAATACACAACTTTTTATGTCTTACTGAAGCAATCATCTTATGCTTGCTTTCCAACAAGTTAATTTGGGTTTCCGATTCCTCCTGTTCAGCTTTTCTCTTTTTTTTATGATAGCTGCCATGCCCATGGATCACTGAGTTTAAGTACTCATATGTAAGAGTAGGATTAAATTTGTCTGGGTGTTTATGTACCACTAGGTCCTCCATGACCTTCCTGATTTTATCCCTAAAGTCTTGTTTCCTAGGAAAGACATATTAAGTCTCCACTGCCTGTGGCTCCTGTCCCAATGCGATGGAAAGGACAGGGAAATTGCATGGTGATCTGAAATAGTACAGCCTAAAATGTCAGGTTTGAAATCTGTCACTATTCCTTTGCCCCATGACATCCAAAGAAATCAATCCAGCACATCCTAACAAAAAACCTTGGTTCACAATAGCACTGAAAAAGCTCAAACAAGACCTACGACACAAAGAGCAACGCTGGCATAAGGATCCCTCCCCCGCCTATCAGGCCAACAATAAAACCGCTATGAACCACTACAGGACTGCCATATTACGCACGAAGAGAGATTTCTATGCCAAAAAAATACATAGCTTTCTATACGACCCAAAAACACTATTTTCATATGTCTCAGTCCTCACTACACCTGTTCCATCAGTCATCCCAGAAGAAGAAGAAGCCCAAAACAAATCCACCGAATTGGCATTATTCTTCGATAAGAAAATCAACAACTTACTCGCACCTCTGACTACTTCAAACACCCAGCCTCCACCCATCTACAAGCCATCCCCATCTACACACAAACCGCTACTAGAATCATTTGAACTCACATCTTCCCTGGAAATTGAATCCTTAATCAAGAAAATGAAGCTATCGTCACATCCAACTGACCAAATACCTACTAAACTCTTACTTACCATTCCAAACACTATAGCCAAACCACTGGCAGACATAAAAAATTGTCCCCTCATCAAGGATCTGTCCCGGACTCTTTGAAAACCGCTTCTCTAAAACCCCTACTAAAGAAACCCAACCTGGATCCAGCCAACCCCGCAAACTTTCGTCCCATCGCAAACTTACCATTTATCGCCAAACTAATGGAAAAGTTAGTCAACAACCAACTCACAGATTACTTAGACTCTCACAACATTCTCTACCCTTCCCAATTCGGTTTCTGGAAATGCTTAAACACGGAATCACTTTTACTCTCGTTAACAGACAACATCCTGATGGGCCTAGACAAAGGCCAATCCTACTGGCCCTTCTCGACACAGTAAACCATGCAATCCTCATCAACCTTCTGGCGGAAATCGGCATCACAGGCTCGGCACTCAAATGGTTCAAATTTTTCCTCAATAATAGGAACTACAAGGTGAGAATAAACGATAAAGAATCCCAGCCCATCCCTTCCAATCATGGCGTACCCCAGGGTTCCTCGCTATCCCCCACACTGTTTAATATTTATCTGCTACCCCTATGCCAGCTCCTAGAAAGTCTCAACCTAATTCACTTTATATATGCTGACGATGTGCAGATCCTAATCCCTATCACTGATCCCACCTCCAGCACCCTGAACTTCTGGAACAACTGCCTTCTCTCCATCAATCATCTACTATCAAGTCTCAATCTGGTTCTTAACACTTCCAAAACAGAACTACTAGTCATCTCTCCCAATGACAACAACCCCCTCATCTGATGCCTCCCTCATAATAGAATTAATTGCTAAACACATTAACCTGGACTCCCCCGCCTTGATCCTGGGAGATTTCAACCTTCATGTCAACAACACTACACTCACCACCAACTGTGAAGCCTTACTCTCCTCACTCACAGCCATGGGATTCCAACAGATTATCAACAAACCCACCCACAAAGCAGGCCACACTCTGGACCTCATCTTTACAAACTCCGGCATTAAGCACTCATCCCACCCAGTCTGCACTCCAGTCCCATGGTCGGACTGCGGGCCCCGCTCTTTGGAACTCCTTACCACCAGATCTCAGACTTGAACCTTGCCTATTAACATTTAGAAAAAGGCTTAAGACCTGGCTATTTAAACAAGCCTTTCCAGAGTCTAATAGCCAAGGAAGGGATCCTACGACAGGGAGTGACCCTACAGCAACATCCACTGAGAGACCTTAATGCACAATCCAGATACCCTACTGCACTATGTAAATAGTATCCTAAAAGAGACATTACTGCACAATGTAAATAATCTAGCTCTGTAAAGTTTATATAATTCTTGTCTATTCCTGTCTCCTTCCGCCCCCAGGTTCAACTACCTTGTTATATTGTAACATTTTACTTCCTCGGCACTGGTTAATAGTTCTCGGTTATTGCACCCCCTGTTATCTGTAAACCGGCATGATATGATTGCATCATGAATGCTGGTATAGAAAAGCTTTAAATAAATAAATAAATAAAAAATAAATCAGCAACACATTCTCACCATTAGTAAACCAGGTGAGAGACCTCGGAGCTACTCTTGACACCAGAATGAACTTCAAAAAGTTCATTAACATCACCACTAAGGAATGCTTCCATAAGCTACATGTTCTAAAACAGCTAAGACCTCTCCTACACTTTCAGGATTACCGTTCAGTCCTACAAGCCATACTGTTTTCAAAGATTGACTATTGCAACGCGTTTCTCCTTGGCCTTCCGTCCTCCTCAACCAAACCACTACAGATGCTTCAAAATGCCGCAGCCAGGATCCTTACAAACTCTCGTCGTAAGGACCACATCACACCAATCCTTAAAAACTTACACTGGTTACCCAACTAAAGAATACTGTTCAAGACCCTGTCCATCATCCACAAAACCATCTATCATCAATCCACACTCCAACTCAAAATACCACTCGAATTCCACGCTTCCACAAGACCGATCAGATCGGCATACAAAGAATCTCTCCAGGCTCCCCCTAATAAATCCGCTAGTCACACTTCCATTCAGAAACGAGCCTTGTCCACTGCTGGACCATATCAATGGAATCTACTTCCCCCAGCACTTCGCCAGGATGTTTCTCCTTCAGAAAGAAACTGAAAACTTGGCTGTTCACTCAAGCCTTCCCTTGATGGGTCACTCCACAACTAGCGAAGACACACACCCCTTATTTTTTCACAGTTCCCCCCCCCCTTCTCCTGGATCCTATAACGACTGCCCTGCCTCGTTCCTGCCACTGTTCGATTTTACATATTAGGCCATCGTCTAAGCTAGTATCATACGTTGATTGTTACTCACTTTACACTTTTTAGAGTTATGTTAAACTAATTTCTTTCGCTCTTAATTCTCCTGTACTGTAAATCCCTGTTCATTGTAACTTTCTTCTATTTAACTGGTTACCCCTGGTTACGCTGTAAACCGGTACGATAAGACCTTCGTCTTGAGCATCGGTATATTAAAAGAATCTAAATAAATAAATAAATTCCCCTACTACAAAAAAAAAATCAATTTGACGTAAGTTTGAAATCTTGGGGAGAAATATGTATAGCTTCAGCCACTTGGGTTGTTCTCTCTCCAAATATTCACTACGTCAAATGTTTGCATCGTATCTCTAAGCCCCTTTCCACTTTCATCCTGTGCCTTTCATACTCCCGACCTAACTTTATTAGGGTGGATACATGCGTTCCAGTCTCCACCCATATATACTCGTTCTGTATCATATCTTACCAGGATCCCCTGCAATTGATTATAAAATTCTGCTTCCCAACATTTGGCCCATAAACATTATTGACTGCCCAAAAAGACTGCCCTCCAAAATCATATAACGTCCCTCTAGATTACAACAGGACCTGTGTACTTGCAAGGGAAGGTTTTTATGAATTAGAACACAGACTCCACTGCATTTAGATGAGAAAGAATCAACACTTTCTCTCATTCTTCTTTCAGCGCTGCTGCAAGCTGCCATTCTTGCCATCTGCTCCGATGGTCCCAGACAAATTTTTTCATTGTATCCACTGTTTCAAAAAATATCAATGCCTGCCCCTCTGGCATAACTTTGAGCCGTACGGGATAGAACAGAGCATATGAATAAACCCTTGCCCTCAAACTGAGCTTCACCTCCTGGAAACTTGCCCGCTTCATCTGTACACATTGTGAAAAGTCCCGGAAAAACAATCTTATGCGTGTCATGTACTGTTGCTGTTTGCGTTCTGGCTTTCACCATTATCCTCACTTTATCAGCATAACTGTGTATTTGGATAATTACTGCATGTGGCCTAATGCCAGGTGCTGAAGGGTCTGCCAACGCTAGATGAACTCTCTCGATTTTCGTGTGGCTTTTTTTAGTCTCCAGTCCCAGAACCTCCGGCAACCATTTTGAAAAGAAGGCCACAGGTCTTTCCCCTCCACGTTTTCAGAAAGACCAATTACTATAATGCTTTTCTGCCTACCTCTATTTTCTATATTGTCAACTTTCTCTAATAAGGCTGCGTACTTTCTCTCCAAAGCGTCCACTTTGAATCAGGCATGAGTTAACATCATCTCAACCTCCTAGTCACAGTCTCACTAATTTGTGCCGAGTTTTCTTGCACCGATGAAATGAGGATCGCCACTTTCTCCACCACAACCACTAATTTAGAATTAATATCTGTTTAGTTGTTGCAAAAATGTATCAAACATTTTTTGCAGCGATGCTGTGTGCTCCGCTGAGGCGGGGAGCACCAGCCATTCCTCCTCGGATCGCGAATCTTCCAACGGACACTTTCTCTGCTGCCGGTTTCTGTAATGCCTGCTGGCTTTTAGATGTTTTTTCCACCTACATTGCTGGTATAGACTTTTTGAACATCTTACTCGAAGAGGCATAGCAATAAAAACAAGAGAGAATATAATAAAAGCACAATTTTTAATGTAAGCCGGGGAGCTACTCCTTCACGTATATCTCTCAACACAGTATCATGTGATTACACAGTACCTCTTTAATAAGGATGACATATCAATAGCGCTGCTAGACTCATTCAGGAAGCATTCATCCTCCATGGCTTTAAAATGGAATAGGGAAGTGTTTTCTTTCTTTGGAGCACTGACTGCCAATGTGAAGGGAACTTGTATTTCTAAATTCTCAGTTTTATTTTTTCTTGGTATTTTTTAAAATTTGCAGTGTTTTTCAGAAGTCATGCTTCTGTTCTACTTCTCAGCACCAGTATGTCTAAGCCATGCGTTCGGTGCCAATATGGCTACTGTACCTTGCTCTCGGTGCCAATTAAGCTCATGCCTTCAGTGCAGATATAGCTTCTGCGCCATTCTTTGGTACTGATAGCCAATTATGCCTGCAACATGGCGCCGTGCTTCATGCCATTACAAGAAAATTATTCCTTACCTGCTAATTTTCGTTCCTGTAGTACATAGGATCAGTCCAGACCGTGGGTTATGTCCCCCGTCCAGCAGATGGAGTCAGAGCAAACTTCCGAGGGTGCTGACATATAAGCAGGTGCACCCTCCAGGGATCCTCAGTATCGAGAATATCAAAGCCTAGCGAAAAACAACACTAGACAGAAAGTAGGATGGATCAAGCGCCAATCAAATTGTAACCACAGAACATATAACCAATGCAACTTGCAAGGAGAACTGTGAAGAACTAGGCAACCACAACAAAACATCAGAATGCAGGAGTTGGAGGGACAGGAGATAGAACGTACACGAGCAGGCGTCTGACCATTACTGAAGAAAAGAAACCCGGGTGGGCGTCTGGACTGATCCTATGTACTACAGGAACGAAAATTAGCAGGTAAGGAATAATTTTCTTTTCCCTGTACGTACTAGGATCAGTCCAGACCGTGGGATGTACCAAAGCTTCCCTAAACCGGGTGGGTCCCTGAAGACCCTGCTCGGAGGACCCTGTCCCCAAAGGAACCCGCCTCATCTACCGGCATTTGCAACCGGTAATGCTTCGAGAAGGTGTGTAGCGACTTCCATGTAGCCGCGCGACAGATTTCCTGAATTGGAACATGTTGAGACTCCGCCCGGGACGTGGCCAGGGCACGCAACGAATGAGCCCGGACCCCCTCCGGGGGAGCCTTCCCGGCGCCTATGTAGGCCGAGGACACCGCTTCCTTGAGCCACCTTGCGATGGTAGTCCTAGACGCTTGCAGTCCCCTCTTGTTCCCGGACCAAAGCACAAAGAGATGGTCGGACGTCCGGAACTCATTGGTCACTTCCAGGTAGCGCAGCAGAGAGTGCTTCACGTCGAGGCGCCGGAGGGCCTGGGGCGCATCTGCCGGGAAGGCCGGCAGTTCCACCCACTGGTTCAAGTGGAAGGAGGACACCACCTTAGGTAGGAACGAAGGAACCGTTCGAATGGAAACTCCCGAGTCCGTGAAGCGTAGGAACGGTTCCCGGCACGAGAGCGCCTGAAGCTCGGAGATGCGCCTTGCCGAGGCTATGGCAACCAGGAACACCGTCTTAAGGGTGACGTCCTTAAGGGAGGCCTGTCGCAGCGGTTCGTAGGGAGCCTTACCAAGGATCCGGAGCACCAGGTTGAGATTCCAGGAGGGATAGGGATGTCGCACCGGCGGCCGCAGGTGCTTGACTCCTTTGAGGAAGCGCGAGACGTCCGGGTGAGACGAAGGATTTGGATTTCCCGTGGTACGAGCCAGGGAGGCTAGAGCAGAGACTTGCACACGCAGGGAGTTGTAGGAGAGACCCTTCTCCAAGCCCTCCTGGAGGAAGGCCAGGACCTGACGGAGCGAAGGCGCCGTTGCGGAGGCTCCATTGTCCAGCACACCAGACCTCAAACACCTTCCAGACCCGTACATAGGCGACTGAAGTGGAGGTCTTACGTGCCTTGAGAAGAGTGTCTACCACGGTTACTGCGTATCCCTTGCGCAGGAGACTCTGCCTTTCAAAAGCCAGGCCGCGAGACAAAAGTGTTCCGCCTGGTCCGAAAATACCGGACCCTGATGGAGTAGCCGCGGAAGGTGTGACAATCGCAGAGGTCCGTCCACTACCAGGTTGAGCAGGTCCGCAAACCACGGGCGCCGCGGCCATTCCGGCGCCACCAGAATGACCTGCCCTGGATGATCCTCTATCCTTCGCACCACCTTGCCCACCAGAGGCCACGGCGGGAAGACGTACAGCCGAATATGAGGAGGCCAGGGTAGCACCAGGGCGTCCACTCCTTCCGCCCCGTGATCTCTCCTCCGACTGTAGAACCGCAGAGCCTTTGCGTTGCCCGACGTTGCCATGAGGTCCATGGCGGGAGCTCCCCAGCGCCGAGTGATGAGTGACATTGCCTCGTTGGAGAGAGCCCATTCCCCCGGGTCCAACGTCTGCCGACTCAGGTAGTCCGCCTGAATATTGTCCACGCCTGCGATGTGGGAGGCCGCCAGGCGGTCGAGGAACCGCTCTGCCCAGGCCATGAGACGGGCCGCTTCGAGGGCCACCCCCGGGCTCTTGGTGCCTCCCTGTCGGTTGATGTAGGCTACCGTGGTCGCATTGTCCGAGAGAACCCGGACCGCACGTTGCCGGATGAGAGGCAGGAATTGAATGAGCGCCAGACGGACTGCTCTGGTCTCCAGGCGGTTGATCGACCAGGACGCCTGTTCCTGTGTCCACTGCCCCTGAGCTGAGCTTCTGAGACACACGGCCCCCCAGCCGGTCAAACTGGCATCGGTTGTGACCACAATCCATTCCGGCGACTCCAGGGGACAGCCCTGCGCCAGGTTCTTGGGGTCTAGCCACCACCGAAGACTGAGTCTGGCCGCCGGCGGCAGAGGTAGTATCGCCTGATAGTCCTGCGAGACCGGTTTCCACCGCGAGAGTAGCGCCATCTGTAGGGGCCTCAGGTGTGCAAAGGCCCAAGGTACCAGGTTGATTGCGAAGGCCATCGAGCCCAGGATCTGCAGGTAATCCCTCGCTATTGGGACCTGGAGAGCAGCAAAATGGAGGATTTGCTCCCTCAGCGACTGGGCCTTGTCCGGCCGCAAGAAGACTTTGCCTTGAGCGGTGTCGAAGCGTGCTCCGAGAAAGTCCAGCTGCCGAGACGGAAGGAGACTGCTCTTGCCGAAGTTGACTACCCAGCCTAGAGACTGCAGAAATCCGACCACCCGGTCGACCGCCTGCTGCCCCTGAGAGAGGGACTTCGCTCGGATGAGCCAATCGTCCAGGTAAGGATGTACTAGAATGCCCTCTCGCCGGAGCGCAGCCGCCACCACCACCATGATCTTGGTGAACGTCCTGGGTGCCGTCGCCAACCCGAAGGGGAGGGCCTGGAACTGGAAGTGCTGTCCCAGTATCTTGAAGCGGAGGAGCCTGTGATGGTCCGGACGTATCGGAATGTGTAAGTAGGCTTCCGTCAGATCCAGGGAAGCTAGGAACTCCCCCGGATGAATGGCCGCTATTACCGAGCGGAGGGTTTCCATGCGAAACCGGGGTATCCAGAGGACCTTGTTGATTTCCTTGAGATCTAAAATGGGACGAAAGGATCCATCCTTCTTGGGCACCACGAAGTAGATGGAATAATGACCCGAGCCCACCTCTCCGGAGGGGACGGGAGAGATGGCCCCCAGGGCTAGGAGCCGGTCCAGCGTGCTTTGTACTCCCAGGCGTTTGTGACTTGCCCCGCAGGGCGAGAAGACGAATCTGTCTTTGGGGCGATGCCGCAAATCCAACGCGTAGCCGTGCCTTAGAATATCCAGGACCCATTGATCCGTGGTGATGTTGGCCCACTCCTCGTAAAACCCGGCTAGTCGTCCTCCGATCCTCGGGAGGGGGAAGTGGGCCGGCCTGACATCATTGGTTGGACTTGCCGGAAGCTCCCTGCGCCGAAGAATCCCTTGGTGGTCTGCGGCCACGAAAGGACCGGGTCCAAGACTGAGACCTGTTCGAGGGGTTTCTCGGACCCTGGGGATTGGTGCTCCGAAATCGCCGTTGAGAGCGGGACCGATTCCTGGAGAAGGAATTGGGCGGACGATATGACCTCTGGCGGTCCTCGGGCAACCTATGTACGGAGTTTTCCCCCAGGGATTTAATGATCTGGTCAAGATCCTCGCCGAAAAGGAACTTCCCCTTAAAGGGTAGAGAGCCTAGGCTGGACTTGGACGAGGCGTCCGCCGCCCAATTCCGAAGCCACAGCAGTCGCCTGGCGGAAACAGCCGAAACCATGGTCCTCGCCAGGACCCGCAGCAAGTCGTGGAGAGCATCGGCCCCGTAGGCAATGACGGCTTCCAGCCTGTCCGCTTGCGCCGCTTCCTCAGGTGGCAATTGCTGTGAAGTAAGGAGCTGCTGCACCCACCGTAGCCCCGCACGCTGAGTGAGTGAACCACAAATAGCTGCGCGGACCCCCAGCGCAGAGACCTCGAAGATCTTCTTGAGGCAGACTTCTAACTTCCTGTCTTGGACATCGCGGAGGGCCGTTCCCCCTGTAACGGGAATCGTGGTGCTCTTGGTGACGGCAGAGACTGCCGAGTCGACCTTGGGTACTTTAAGCAGGTCCAAGAAGTCTCCGGGGAGAGGGTAAAGCTTGTCCATGGCTCTGCCCACTCTGAGCGACGCCTCCGGCGTGTCCCATTCCCGTACCAAAAGGTGTAGGAAAGACTCATGAATCGGGAATGTTCGCGCCCGGGGACGTAGGCCCGCCAGGACAGGGTCCCCTTTGGAGCTTGCTGAGGCTACGGAGGGAGCCGGAGGCCCAGGCGGTTCGACGGGCGGGTCGAGATCCAATTCCTGGAGGACGTGTGGGATGAGGTCAGACAGCTCCTCCTTTCGGAAGATCCGGAGCACCCGTGGGTCGTCACACTCCAGGTGCGCTGCCAGGAGCGAATCCTCATCAGCCGAAGCCGGGTCACTCCCAGAGTCCTGCGGTGGGGTCGCTCCGCTGGGTGGAAGAGCCAGGAGCGTCTTCTGTCCGCCCCCCGAGGGCGCTGGATTGGCCCCCCCCACCCCCACCAGCCGGGGCATCTTCGCGGGCGTGGGGTTCGCTTGACCACCGCCGGGCGACCCCCCCGCCGGCTGCAGGCTCTGGCGGTACGCCTGGTGCATTAGGAGAACAAAATCCGCCGTAAACCCCCCTGCCGGTGGAGGGACGGCGAGGGCGAGGTCCGTGGAGGGGCCCGAAGCGATGGGGGGGGGAGGATGAGGCTCGAATCGGCCTCAAGCGCGGCGAAAACCCATGCTGTGACTCCTCAGCTTCCGAGTCAGCAGCGCTCTCTAGCTCTAAGATGGCCGCCGCTCCCGCCAAAGAAGGGGGCGGGGCCTTTCCCCTCAAGCCGCGGCGCTCCGAGCCTGACGGCGAAAAAGGCGGGGAAGCCGGTCCGGACTCCCCCCCGGGGAGAGCGACGCCGGAGGAGACATCCCGCGATCCGCCCTGCCCCGGGTCGGCGCCGGTAGCCCCCTGAAATCGCTGCATGGCGTCCGGTCGGGAGGGAGAACCCCTTCAGCGACCGCCCCTGGGGCCGGATCCGGGGAAACCGCGCCGCGGGAGGAGCGGGCTCGTCCGCCCAGGCTCAACTCCGCGAACCCTCCCCTCAGGAGCAGCAGGGGAATGGGACTTCCCTGCTGCCGCGGCCCCGGGGAATGAACACGTCGCAGGGCCGAGGGGGAGGGGTGCGAATCGCGGCGCTCCGAACAGGGGAGAGACTGGCTCCACCAGCGTGCCCCTGAGCCGTCCGACGGCGAAGCTGTGAAAGGAAATAACAGCAACAGAAACTTACCGCCGGAGAGAGGAGGAAAAAAAACAGAAGAACAAAGGGCAGACAAATGAGAAAATTAGTCCTGCTGGCAAGCTAACCAGGGCTGCAAGACCCTGGGCAGGGGCTCAGAGAGACTCCCTGAGGAGAAGAGAAAATATTTTTTTTTTTTTTTTTAAACTCTATTTAATAATTTAGAACCCAGGCCTGCTTGATCCTGTCCTGAGAAGAAAAAGATAGAAATAGTGGGGCAGAAGCCACCAACTGGGGAAGCAAAGGTTCCCCCACTCGCATCTGCTGGAGTCAGAGAGATACTGAGGATCCCTGGAGGGTGCACCTGCTTATATGTCAGCACCCTCGGAAGTTTGCTCTGACTCCATCTGCTGGACGGGGGACATAACCCACGGTCTGGACTGATCCTAGTACGTACAGGGAATGTGTTGTTTTTCAGGCCTTGATTGTATCTGCACCAAGCTCTTCAGTGCATTGAAATGCGGTGTGAATTGGCTCTGATGTTCTGCACTATCACTTCCTCTTCTTATTAATTGCTCCAGGTGTTTGTGCTCCTTAGAACAAGTATGACTCCTTTGCCGATGGTATTTCAGTATCACGATTCCTGCATGCATATTATATTCAGTCACCACGTTAACTTTTGAGTTCTACAACTTATAGTGCCCTTACGGTTTTTAAATTTATAATCTGATTTTAGTTATCTGTGGATCAAGCTGGGCACACATACACTCTGTTTTGGTTACAGTTTTTACAGAATAAAACTTCTTTAACTTTTATATATGAATTCTCTTTAAGGTAGATTTTCAAAGGCCAGTATGAGCATCAACTGGGGGATGTGCACACAAGTTGGGCTTGCGCATACCAACCAAATTTTAAAAGCCACCCAGATGCGCGCATATCACCTGCTGAGTACATCTCACTCGATTTAAAAAAGGCGCGTGGTGTGGGTGTGGTCTAGGTGAGGCATGGGTATTTTGGGGCGTGGCCAAGAGATGTCCATGTAAATACTTATGCGCCCTAGCGCGTATCCAGATCCTCTGCCGCATAATTTTACTTATGTTATGGAAGAGGTGTAAGTTAAAAAAAAAATTTAAAAACTAGCCATCCGTGAGGAGTTTAAAGAAGTAACTGGGGAGAAGTGCAGGCTATTAAACTAGAGGGGTTTGCAGGAGTTAGCTCTACACTGGAAGAACTGGTGAACAAACTGGTGAAATTGGTTAGGGCGTGGATGCGTGCCCGTTTTAAAATTCCCCAACTTACACTGCAGAAAACTGAGATGCACAGCTGGGCGCACATAAGCCAAAAATTAGGCGCACATGTGCACATGCCCAGGCTATTTTATAACATGAGCGCAAGTTATAAAATCACCACAACCCTGGGCCTGCGCCGATGCACACACGTTAATGTGCATCTGTGTGCCGCTTTTAAAGTTACCATCCCTCCGAAACAATACTGTTTTTTTGTTTTTTTTTACTGAAACTGAAGTACATTGTTTATTAAACTGAAATACTTTAAATAAATCAAATTTAAAAAGAAAGTTTAAAAGTAATGGAGAAAGACAAAAACAAACTGTTCGCAAAGCAGATAAAACAGAATGTTTTCTTCTAATTTATATTCTGCCATCTTTAAGGAAGACTTATCCTGTGATAATAAAGCTGTAATCACTTCCCTCTGGAACAGGGGAATTAAAGAAAACTTTCTTCTCATGATAAATTTCCCTTTTCTATCAGGGAATCAAAATTGGTCTCCCAAATTCCACTTCCATGTCTGCAACAGAAAGATCTATTTAAGGGGTGGGTATTTTTTTTAATAAGTTCCTTTTGAAATTTAAAAATTCTTAAGACGTTTGCATAGATACAATGTTAAATGCTCCTGAAGAATCTATATTTCTAGAGATAACGTATCTAAATCTTCATCCCTGCTTGCAAAGCACAGATTGCTAATGAAAGAATATGAAATAAACATGTATGACTGATCCCATTTTGACATAAGATCCAAAGCTGGTGGGTCGTGATTTTTATTTATCTGTGACCATGCATGCTTTGCTCGTGCTGCATACAAAATGGCTGCTGTTCGAATTGTTGACTCAAACAACTACAGCGTGGTCAGGCCTATGATAGGAAAATTGGTTCTTACCTGCTAATTTTCGTTCCTGTAGTACCACGGATTAGTCAAGAATGCTGGGTTTTGTTTCCTTTCCAGCAGTGGAGAGAGAGAAAAACTTGAAGAGCACCCCCTCTTAGATTGGTGTTGTACCTGCGACCCTTTAGTATTAATCTTACCAAAGCAGAATAACCAATATAAAAACTTAAAGTTAGATCAAGCAAGAACCAGAATAATGAACAATAGTACAGGCAAGGAGCAATTTTGGAGTAATCTATTTTCTTCCGACATGTCCTTAAATTTAACCTAGAAATGCTGTGAATAGAAAAAATTTGAGCGGACTCACAATCGGCGGGCATCTGGACTGATCCGTGGTACTACAGGAACGAAAATTAGCAGGTAAGAACCAATTTTCTTTTCCCTGTACGTACCCGGATCAGTCCAGACTGCTGGGATGTACCTAAGCTTCCCTAAATGGGGTGGGACCTGGAGAGTCCCGCTCGAATGACACTGCTCCCAAAACTTCCAACTTACGATGCCTGGACATCCAAACGATAATGTCTGGCAAAAGTATGCAGAGACTTCCAAGTCACCGACCTGCAGATTTCTTGTGGCGAAACTAACTGACTCTTTGCCCAGGAAGCATCTTGTGACTGAAGCGAATGAGCTTTCAGACCGTTTGTCCGTGGCAAATGTACACGGAAGCGATAGCCTCTTTCAACCACCATGCAATGGTAGCTTCAGACGCCGTGTGTCCTTTCTTAGGACCGCTCCAGAGAACAAAAAGATGATCCGAAACCCGAAAAGCATTAGTGACTTCAAGATAATCCATGAGAATTTGCTTGACATCCAGACACTGCAATTCTCTAGATTCGGAAAAGCCGGAAGTACCACCAACTGATTCACATGAAAAGCGGATACCACCTTCGGTAGAAAGGATGGAACCATTCTTAGCGATACCCCGGAATCCGAAATTCATGGAAAAGGTTCCCGACAGGAGAGGGCTTGAAGTTCAGAGACCCTCCTAGCTGAACATATAGCCACCAAAAACACCATCTTGAGGGTTAAATCCTTCAAGGTAGTCTCCTGAGAAGCTCAAAAGGAGGTTCACACAACACCCTGAGCACCAAGTTTAAACTCCAAGAAGGACAAATAGAACGAAACGGCGGGTTCAAAAGAATGGACCATATCAGGGTGGGCTGCCAGAGACGTCCCTTCAACCTTGCCTTGGAGACACCCCAAAGCTGCAACCTGCACTCGGAGAGAACTAAAGAATAGCCTCTTACTGAGGCCCCTCTGTAAAAAGGCAAGGATCTGAGGAACCGAAGCCAGACGCGGAGGTTCCCCTTGTTTGCTACACCAAGAATCAAAAACCTTCTATACCCGGACATAAGTAAGAGAAGTAGAGATCTTCTGTGCCCGCAACAGAGTGGATATAACATCCTCGGGGTACCCTTTCTTTCTCAATTGCCTCCTCTCATAAGCCAGGCCGCTAGACAAAAGCGATCTGCCTGATAAAAAAAAAACGGTCCCTGACGTAGTAGGTGTGGAAGATGACTTAGGCACAGAGGACTGTCCACCGCCAGGTTGACTAAGTCTGCAAACCACGGTCTCCGGGACCACTCTGGAGCTATGAGAATCACCATTCCTGGATGAGTCTCTATTCTTGCCCAAGAGGGGCAACGGAGGAAACACGTAGAGCAGCACATCGTGGGGCCAAGGAAGCACTAGGGCACCTACTCCTGCTCCGTTCTTCGACTGTAGAAGTGTGGCGCCTTTGAATTCCTGTGAGTTGCCATCAAGTCCACGTAGGGAGTGCCCCACCGACGAGAGATGAGCGTCATTGCTTCCAAGGACAACTCCCACTCTCCAGAGTCTAGATGCTGACGACTTAAGATAGTCTACTTGTACATTGTTGACCCCGGCTATGTGTGAGGTCACCAGCTGGACTAGATGTCGTTCCGCCCAGGCCATCAGCTTTTCCGCCTCCAAGGCTACCAGATGACTCTTCGTGCCTCCCTGACGGTTGATGTAGGCCGCCGTCGTTGCCCTGTCTGACAAAATTCGTACCACCCGATGGTGGATGAGAGGAAGAAATCTCTGCAACGCCAAGCACACCTTCCTGTCGGCGGAGTGTTTGCTCTACTATCTGTTTCTTCCCTGGAGATCCGCAGGGAGAAACCAGGAACATTTCTCATAGAGGCCAAGCAAACTGTAAAGCGTAGCCGTGTTCTATGATGTTTAGAATCCACTGGTCCGACGTTATCTTGACCCACTCCTCGTAAAAGAGGGAAAGACGACCGCCTATCACCAGGACAGAGGAATGGGCCGGCGATATCTCATTGGACGGATTTGGATCCGGAAGGGCCTTGAGTGACCCCATCTTGGGAAGACCTGTGTTCATGGAAGGAGTGAGCCCAGGCCTGGGATCTCGCTGATGATTGCCACTGCGCAAAGGTGGGGCCCTGCTCTGCCGAAAGCATCGCTGACCCCAAACCTGAAAGCGGGAAGTAAAGAAATTCCTGGATGTCTTTGGCTTGTCCTCTGGGAGCTTAAGACCCTTATTCTCACCTAAGGACTTTATGGGTTGCTCCAAATCTTCTCCAAAAAGGAATTTACCTTTGAAAGGGAGACTTCCCAGCTGAGACTTCGAAGAAACATATGCCGACCAGTTTCACTGCCACAGAAGCCTCCAGGCCGAAACTGCCGACACCATAGTCCGAGACGAAGTACGGAGAAGGTCGTACAATGCATCCGCGCTGTACGCCACTGCGGCCTGCAATCGCTCAGCGTCAGCTGCTTCTTCAGGAGAGAGATCCCTAGCACTGAGGAGTTGCTGAACCCATCTCAGGCTCACTTGCTGCATCAGACTGCTACAAACAGCTGCTCTGACACCCAGCGCGGACACCCCGAAATTCCTCTTGAGTTGGACTTCGAGCTTCCAATCTTTTAGGTCTTTCAGAGCTGCTGCTCCTGCCACCGGGATGGTCATGCGCTTAGTGACCGCAGACACCAAAGCACCCACCTTCGGAACTTTGAAAAGCTCCAGAACTCCTCAGGCAATGGATAGAGTTTGTCCATTGCTCGCCCCACACGGAGGCCAGCTTCCGGAGAATCCCACTCCCGTAACATCAACTGTAGGAGCAATGAATGAAAAGGAAAAGATCTAGCCAGATTTCGTAAGCCCGCAAGGACCGGATCCACAGTCTCATTACCCGGAGTTTCACGGGAGAGAAGAAATCCCTAGCTCTGCTAGGACATGGGGAATCAGGGGATCCACCTCCTTCCTCTGGAATAGGTGAAGCACCCGTGGGTCATCACCCTCCATCGTTGGGGCCGGACCTGCCAATGAGTCCGGAAAAACGGTGTCAGGTGGATCTGGGACCCCTGGAGGACATGAATTATGGTAGCCTCCTGTGGCTCTACTAGCCTAGGAATCTTCAGAGGCGGGGGGCTCAATGCCCTGAGGGAGCAGTCTTGGATCTGTGGAAACAGCCTGTTGCGAAAGGCTAGCCACATATGATTTGTGCATTAACAGCACAAAATCAGCAGAGAAAAGGGCCTGAGATGTCTGAGACCCCCCGCTGGGGGTCAGCAAATCCTCTTGCTGACCCTGGGAGGAGGTCTGGGGCCCCTGAGGGCTCAAATCAGGGGGAGAGAATAGAGGTGGGATCTCCCCTCCCCCAATTGCCAGTGATTCAGCGGCATGCAGCGAATCCAAAATGGCCATCATTCCCGCGCTTAGCAGGAACGGGTCCAGCCGTCTCCCCCGAATCACCAGCTGATCCTACAGCACCACAGGATGCAGCTGCAGACTTTCCTGCCGACATCGACGGGCCCTCCCTGCCGGGAAGGCACCTGGAACACACGCCATCGCGAGAGAGCTGCGCTGCTGGCTCCCTGCACACATGGCATCAGCGCTAGTATCTGGACCCCCATGAAGCGACAGTTCGATGCGCTGGAATAAGCCTGTAATTTTTTTTTTTTTGCTAACAGAGGAATGAAAACGTCTCTGTAAGGAAGAGAGAGAGGGGACCAGACCACCGGTACTCACCCCAGCCAGGCTGCTGCATTCCGGGTCCAGGAGCTACTGGGCTGCCAGCCTCTAGCTCAGCCTACAACCAGGGGTGGGAGAGTTCCACAAGACCTACCTACCCCCTGGGAAGCACCTCAGTTCAAGACTCCTGCCTTCTGTTTAAATATATATATATATATTTTAAACTTGCTTGATCAAACCTAAGGTAGATAAACAAAAAGTCCCTCACTGAAAGACTTCCCTTTTTTTTTTGTTTAGATCAGGACCGCAGGTTCTGCCACCTTCATCTACTGGAGACAGAGAAATACTAAAGGGTCGCAGGTACTATACCACTCTAAGAGGGGGTGCTTTTCAAGTTTTTCTCTGTCTCCATCTGCTGGAATGGAGGCAAAACCCAGTCTGGACTGATCTGGGTATGTTCAGGGAATGTTAATTTTTGTTGCCAAATTTGTCAATAATATTTGTCAGGCTATGTCTTTTATTCTGTGGCAGTCTTATTATTATATAACAATATTTTGTTTTCTATCTGCAAGTACTTTTGATTGGATTTTATGTATGCTTTTATTGTAAATCGCTTGGATAAACTGCTTTACAGGCAGTATATTAAATTCAATAAATAATAATAATCTTGACTTTACAGCTTGTTCAAGGCCATAGATTCTCTTTTTAATACCCCTATTTTCCCGAAAATAAGACAGGGTCTTATACTAATTTTTGCTCTAAAAGATACGTTAGGGCTTATTTTCAGGGGATGTCTTATTTTTCCATGAACAACAATCTACATTTATTCTTGAACAAAAAATCAACATTTATTCAAATATAGTCATGTCATCACATTCTGGAACATCACCATAACTCTCCAAACCCTGACCCTTCACCAAGAAAAGAAGACACCCCCAAAAGAATTGTGCTCAAAAGACCCCACGAGATCCAAAACAATAAGGATTAGCAAGTGCCGGGCTCTCACACACAGATCGGGAAGTCCTGCTGATGTCACTCCCGTCACAGGCGTGTTGCATGCTTTCAGGTCCCTTGGCGTTCCAGCTGCTCTCTTCCGCATTCCACTGCAGAAGTGTAGCAGTTGGCTCCCACTGGTGACTAGAAGCAGCCAAAACACTAATATAATGGGCTTGGGAGTAGAGTGACGCCAGAGGGACTACCTGATCTGTGTATGAGAGCTCGGCACTTGCTAATACTTATTGTTTTTGGTCTCGTGGGGTCTTTTGAGTGCGACTCTTTTGGGGGTGTCTGCTTTCCTTAGTGAAGGATCTATCTGTCCTACTGCATTCTATTGCCAATTGATTTTACTTTTTTTTACATATATATAGGTGCCTGGACACTATTTCAATTTACTTTTTTTAATGAACTGAACTAGGGCTTATTTTTGGAGTAGGGCTATATTTCGGGCATCCTCAAAAATCCTGAAAAATCATGCTAGGGCTTATTTTCGGGGGAAAACGATACATTCAGTGTTTTATTTGCCGAAATTTCATGCAGTGCAGGCTGTACTGTCTGCCGTGACTATATTGTTGTCGTAAGCAGCATAATGGTGATAATGATCTGACATAAATAGGGTTTAAAATGGCTTTATAATCTCTGAGATGAAGGCTAGCATCATTTTTAAACAATTAGAAATTCACTGAACATCCTTAAGTCTTACCTTTCGATTTTCAAGGGTCCTTTCTTCCTTTTATTTATTTATTTTTGAACAAACAAGCAAAGAAAGGTATTGGAGATTTAAAAATCTCTTACATGATCTTCTTCCTCCTTTTTGTAATATATGTATATATGCTATAAATTGGCTCAATCAATAACCCTCTAATGGGAATGGGAGCATAACCAAATGATGGCTCACAACAGTGTAAAAAATTACAAGAGCATGGCCCAGACAAATTGAATGACTTAGACATCTGCTGTAAATTGGTTCAACCAAGAACCCTTTAATGGTAATGGGAGCATAACAAAATGCTGGCTCGTTATCCTGTAAAGATTATCGATGCATAGCCCAAACATATCTTTTTTTTTTTTTTTTTTTTTTTAATTAAATTCAAATCATATGCCAGACCAGTAAGATAAATACTGCTGCTCTATCTGCTCCATCAGTAGATCTTCCCTCAGCTAGAGCAGAGAACACTGGCTCAATCTAGTCTGGGTTCAACAACAGAATAGTGATGAAAGATTTTTAAAAAAAGAATGTTCTCTGCTTCCATCAGCTGGATGAGGAATTAAACTCAATCATTCTGGACTGGTGCAGCAGAAAGAAAAGGAACAGTGCATTTTAATGTGATGTATTGGATGGACCATAAAGTCCATTGAGAAGCTTTTGGATGTATACCAGCCTTCTTATTACAAAGTACATCCTGAAAGAACCAGAACATTCAGAATACAAGAGAAACAAGGATTCAGAGCAAGCAGGAAGATTAAAGACAAGAACAACCAAATTGGACTAGCTTTAAGAAAACGAGAGAAGTGCTTTCTACGAATGTATAAAAAGAATTTTGTTAGGTTAGACATCTGAAAATGTCTATTGATCCATCTCAGGTCCTACTATAGCTTACTTTGAAGATAGATGAAGATCCTTGGTCTGCTGTTACTTCCATTGGAGTCATATCTTCATTTTTAACCATGTTGTTAGGCATAAGTGGTGTTACCAAGGCACTGGGAAGAATATTCACCTGATCTAGGTTACAGCCACTGGCTTTCATTGCTGCAGGCAAAGAGATATATAAAGAAAAAAACTTCATTACAAACTTTAGAAAACTTTACTTAGACATCAGTAAAACAAAGTTGTTTACCTATAAACAGGTTTCCTCCTTAGACAGCAGGTCAAATTAGCCACACAAGTGGGTGACATCATTCGATGGTGCTGAGATGGAAAGGCTCTCTTAAGAGCTCAGAAAGAATAAGAAAGTCTTCCTGAGCATGAGTGGAGAGTCTCATGCAGTCATCACCATGCGTCTCCTCAGACTTTATAGTTCAGCTCTCCAAGGGAGCAGGGCAGGATTGTATGAATTTGTCCTGCTGTCTACACAGAACACCTGTTACAGGTAAGCAACTTTGTTTCTCCATAGCAAACAGGATAGTAATCAGCCAGACAAGTGGTGACTCCCAAGTTGAGGGTTGCATGGAAGGAATTGATTGGTAACTGAAATACCTTGTTTGACTTGGTTAAAAAAAAGAATAATGGAGATGATTTTCTGTAAGACTTTGTTCTTTCCAAATAGAACAATAAAGCTCTCCGGCAGCCCAAAAGTATGAAAAACCTGTTTGCCTTTATTAGCAAGTGGTCTTGGAAAAAATACTGGTAGTATAATTGGTTAAATGAAACTGAGATACTACTTTAGGTAGAAATTTTGGATGAGTTTTTAAAACTACTCTGTTATTGTAATTTGTGTATATGGAGAATATGAAACTGGTACTTGTAACGCAATTACTCAGCAGGCAGAAGTTATAGCTATCAAGGAAGACCTTCAAAGACATAGTAGCCAAGTCCCAACTCCAGTCTGGTAGCTCCTGTGCTGTGTTGTAGAGGGGCAAGGTCACTTAGACAGAAAGCATCAACTTAGTGTAACAGGAAGTGATCCTCCAGCTAGGACCTGCTCTGCAGGTGATGCATTAATCCTCTCGCACTAAGGATGGGTCTCCAAGGGCTTGTGCCCAGATGGGAAGGGTTAGCTCAGCTGTCACAGTTGGTTATTTGATTATAAGGAATGCAGATAACTGGGTGACTGGTGGACGTGAGGATAATTTAGTACCTGCCTGCCTGGTATGAAGGTGGTGGACCTAACATGTTACCTAGGTAGGTGCTGGGGGAGGAGCCAGCTGTTGTACATGTGGCACCAACAATTCAGGAAGGTGTGGAAGGGAGGTTCTGGAAGCCAAATTTAGGCTTTTAGGTAGAAAGTTGAAATCCAGAACCTCTAGGGTAGCTTTCTCTGAAATGCTCCATGTTCCATGTGCAGGACCCCAGAAGCAGATAGAGCTCCGGAGTCTCAATGTGTGGATGACATGATGGTGCAAAGAAGAGGGCTTTAGCGTTATTAAGAACTGTGCAACATTTTGGGGAAGGGAGAGCTAATTCTGAAAGGATGGGCTCCATCATAAAATTAGGATGGAACCAGGCTGCTAGCACTAACCTTTAAAAAGGAGATATAACAGCTTTTAAACTAGAACAATGGGGAAAGAAGTTGCTCAGCAAACATAGTTTGGAGGGAAATATCTTCAAAGGATACTAAAATAACAGGGGAGTTTGGGCATGTCAATAACATACCTTGAAATGTCTGTATGCTAATACCACAAATCTAAATGCAAGCTGGAAGAGTTAGAATGTATGGCACTGATTGAAGAAGTAGACTTCATTGGCATCTCAGATATCTGATGGAAGGGGGATAACCAATAAGATGGTACAATTATATTGCAATGATAGGGTGGATCAACTTAGTGGTGGTTGGGGGGACATTTTACATTAGGGATGGCATAGCGTTCAATAGGATAAATATCCTACAGGAGACTGAATGCATAGTAGAATCTTCATGGGTGAAAATTCCATGTGTGATGGGGAAGATTATAGCGGTGGGAGTATAGTAATGTCTGCCTGACCAAATAAATAGATGGATAATGAAATCCTAATAAATTTGGCAGTACAATAATAAGAGGAGATTTCAATTACCCAAATATCGACTGGGTAAATAATGCATCAGGAAATACTAGGGAGGTAACGTTTCTAGAGGAAATAAATCATTGCTTCTTGGAGCAGCTGGTCCAGGAACTTACGAGAGGAGGAACCATTTCAGACCTGGGAATGCAGGACTTGGTGCAAGAGGTAATGGTAGTGTGGCTGCATAGTGATCATAATGGAGGCAATTTTCAAAAGGTTTTGCACACTTAAAATTCAGTTTTAGAAGTGTAAATGCACTTTACCTGTTGAGCATTTGAAAATTGCTACATAAGAACATAAGAAAATGCCATACTGGGTCAGACCAAGGGTCCATCAAGCCCAGCATCCTGTTTCCAACAGTGGCCAATCCAGGTCATAAGAACCTGGCAAGTACCCAAAAACTAAGTCCATTCCATGTAACCATTGCTAATGGCAGTGGCTATTCTCTAAGGGGCGGATTTTAAAAGGCGCGCGAATAGCCTACTTTTGTTTGCGCTCCAGGCGCAAACAAAAGTACACTGGATTTTAGTAGATATGCGCGGAGCCGCGCGTATCTGCTAAAAACCTGGATCGGCGCGCGCAAGGCTATGGATTTTGTATAGCCGGTGCGCGCCGAGCCGCGCAGCCTACCCCCGTTCCCTCCAAGGCCGCTCCGAAATCGGAGCGGCCTCGGAGGGAATCCTCTAACGCCCTCCCCTCACCTTCCCCCTCCTCTACCTAACCCCCCCGCCCGGCCCTGTCTACACCCCCCCCTTACCTTTGTTGGGGGATTTACGCCTCCCAGAGGGAGGCGTAAATCCCCGTGCGCCAGCGGGCCTCCTGCGCGCCGGGACGCGACCTGGGGGCGGGTACGGAGGGCGCGGCCACGCCCCCGGACCGCCCCGGGCCGTAGTCACGCCCCCGTAACCGCCCCCAAAACGCTGCCAACACGCCCCCGAAACGCCGCGACGACCGGGCCCGCCCCCGACACGCCCCCGACACGCCCCCCCTCGGAGAACCCCGGGACTTACGCGAGTCCCGGGGCTCTGCGCGCGCCGGGAGGCCTATGTAAAATAGGCTTCCCGGCGCGCAGGGCCCTGCTCGCGTAAATCCGCCCGGTTTTGGGCGGATTTACGCGAGCAGGGCTCTGAAAATCCGCCCCTAAGTGAACTTAATAGCAGTTAATGGACTTCTCCTCCAAGAACTTATCCAATCCTTTTTTAAACGCAGCTATACTAACTGCACTGACCACATCCCCTGGTAACAAATTCCAGAGTTTAATTGTGCGTTGAGTAAAAAAGAACTTTCTCCGATTAGTTCTAAATGTGCCCCATGCTAACTTCATGGAGTGCCCCCTAGTCTTTCTACTATCCGAAAGAGTAAATAATCGATTCACATCTACCCGTTCTAGACCTCTCATGATTTTAAACACCTCTATCATATCCCCCCTCAGTCGTCTCTTCTCCAAGCTGAAAAGTCCTAACCTCTTTAGTCTTTCCTCGTAGGGAAGCTGTTCCATTCTCCTTATCATTTTGGTAGCCCTTCTCTGTACCTTCTCCATCGCAATTATATCTTTTTTGAGATGCGGCGACCAGAACTGTACACAGTATTCAAGGTGCGGTCTCACCATGGAGCGATACAGAGGCATTATGACATTTTCCGTTTTATTCACCATTCCATTTCTAATAATTCCCATCATTCTGTTTGCTTTTTTGACTGCCGCAGCACACTGAACCGACGATTTCAATGTGTTATCCACTATGACACCTAGATCTCTTTCTTGGGTTGTAGCACCTAATATGGAACCTAACATTGTGTAATTATAGCATGGGTTATTTTTCCCTATATGCATTACCTTGCACTTATCCACATTAAATTTCATCTGCCATTTGGATGCCCAATTTTCCAGTCTCACAAGGTCTTCCTGCAATTTATCACAATCTGCTTGTGATTTAACTACTCTGAACAATTTTGTGTCATCTGCAAATTTGATTATCTCACTCGTTGTATTTCTTTCCAGATCATTTATAAATATATTGAAAAGTAAGGGTCCCAATACAGATCCCTGAGGCACTCCACTGTCCACTCCCTTCCACTGAGAAAATTGTCCATTTAATCCTACTCTCTGTTTCCTGTCTTTTAGCCAGTTTGCAATCCACGAAAGGACATCGCCACCTATCCCATGACTTTTTACTTTTCCTAGAAGCCTCTCATGAGGAACTTTGTCAAATGCCTTCTGAAAATCCAAGTATACTATATCTACCGGTTCACCTTTATCCACATGTTTATTAACTCCTTCAAAAAAGTGGAGCAGATTTGTGAGGCAAGACTTGCCTTGGGTAAAGCCATTGAATTGTCAATAGGTTTTACATGCATGATACGCGTGCCGCCCACGGCAAACCCGCGGCGTGGCCCTCTCACCTCTTCAGATGGACTCCAGCTGCTGGCTCCTCTTTGCTGGCCGCCAGCTCCCTCCGGTGCCTCTGGCCCTGCCACTTAGCCCAGTGTTGCTGACCAGGATGTCCCTGCTCGTTGGGCCTCTCTGCGTGGCCTGCGGAGAGATGCCGCCACCAGCGCCATGCCCCTTCCTAGGCGCGCGTGCATCACAGATTCTTTTAAAGGGCCCACGGGGAGAACCTGGTCGCGGACCCAGATGCTGACGTCAGACTCTTCAGTGTATAATAAGCTCAGGCCTCGCTCCATAGCGTTGCCTTTGTAGCAGGTCTCGTTCGAGTACTTGTTGCTATACTTTTGATCATCTCTTTGTGTGTTCCTGTCTTTCTGTGGTTCCCAGTTCCTGTTCTCCTAGTTCCTCTTCGTCTATGTGTTGGATTGACTCCATGGACTTGACGTTTGCTATGCCTGACTTCTCTTCAGCTTCTCTCCAGCCCCAGACCTCCGCTACGCCTGACTACTCTTCAGCTTCTCTCCAGCCCCGGACCTCCACTACGCCTGACTACTCTTCAGCTTCTCTCCAGCCCCGGACCTACGCTACACGCCTGACTACGCTTCCTCTTCTCTCCAACCCCGGACCTCTGCATTGCCTGACCATGCATGCCTTCTCCACACCTTGACTACTGCCTTGCCTGACCACGTTTGCCTGCTCCATGTCGTGACTATTGCCTGGATTGACTATACCTGCCTTCTTCGTGCCCTGACCCTCGCTTTGTACGACTACACTACAGACTCTCCTTTGTCCAGAGTTCTTCGTTGCTTGCCACAACTACCATTCACAGCCAGCTCAGAATCCAGCCTGTCAGTGACGCCTCTCCTCATCTATCCTCTGGACGTGGACTTTCAAGGCTCAGGCCTTCCTTTGCTCAGGTGCCCTTAGTTCCCTATTGTTTCTTTGTCACCTGAGCTCTTGTACCAAACCCAGTCCAGGATAGAACTACGCCATCTACCGACTGCTGACTCTGGGCTATTTAGCTATTCACCTCTCGCTAACCTCAAGGCCCACCTAAGTCCTGCCGGCCCCGGCAACCAAAGACTCAACCAGAGAGGAACGAGGGCTGGTATAGGTGAAGCTCCAGCGGCCTCTAGCTTCAGCCCACTCCACCTGCTGATGGTGGTGTTGCGTCACCACCTCAGTACAAGGGTTCACCTCCAACGCAACAGGTTGCAAAGGCCATGGACTCTGTGGAGCTGCGTGCCCTCCAAGCCATTCCCAGGCTTGGCATCTAAGGTACAAGAACAGCAGCAATTTCTTGAGGCATTGGTCTCTTCCATGGATAGTCTTCACGCCTGGCTTGATGCCCTCACAAATAAACGGGCTACTCCTCCTCCACAGCCACCCCCATCAATGCCCCGAGCCTTGTTGGCACTTTCAGCCCTCCATGCTTCAATGGAGACTCCAGACTCTGCAGAGGGTTTATAAACCAATGCTACATGCAATTTGCCCTGCAGCCTTCTCTCTTTGTGGACGAGTTGACTAAAGTTACGTTTTTCCTGTCCTACCTTGAAGGGAAAGCGCTGGCCTGGGCATCTCCCCTGTGGGAACACTCAGACTCCTTGTTAAAGGAACTGGCTCAATTTGTGGCTGTCTTTAGACAGACATTTGATGATCCTGAGCGACATGCTGTGGCAAGCACCAGTTTACTACATCTTTGTCAAGGGCAACGAAGTCTGTTTGATTATACTATTGAGTTTCGGACTTTGGCTACCGAGCTCGCCTGGCAGGAAGACTGCCTCCAAGCTATCTACCTGGACGGACTCTCCCCGCAGCTAAAAGATGTGTTGGCTACTGAACTGACCATCTTCTCCAAGAGCGACACCAGGAGAGTCAGATGCCCAAGAAGCCTTCACGGGTTCGTTCCCGCTCATCACCAATTACCAATCCTGCATCCTGCAGTGAAGTTCGAGTGGTCAAAGCGGAAGAACCTATGCAACCTATGCAGTTGGGTCGCAGGTGGCTGACACCAGAAGAGATCCTCCGGCAGAGACAAGCAGTCCTATGTCTGTATTGCGGAGCACCTGGCCACCATCTACAAACGTCTCCTATCCGTCCGGGAAACTCCTTGGCCCAAGTTCAGTAGGGGTCTTGAACTTGGGTGCAACTTCTCCAGCCCCTCAATTATCAGTACCAGTCACTTTAATTTGGGACTCCTGGGCCTTCCCGGTTCTTGTTCTGGTAGATTCCGGAGCAGGAGGGAATTTTATCCTTAAAGACCTTGTACAGCTAGATAAGTCTTTGTGCATCGCTTCAATCTATGGAGAGCCGCTACCTGGCCACATCTCCTTGTCCACGGAACCTGTCCAGTTACGCACTGGGGCCTTACATCTTGAGGAACTTGAATTACTAGTATTGGATAAGTCCATCCACCCTATAGTACTTGGACTCCCCTGGCTACAGAAGCATTCTCCCCAGTTCAACTGAGCTTCATTGCAACTAGTAGAGTGGGGTCCTGCTTGCCACCAGTCCTGCCTCCAAAAGGTGACACCATCGGCAGTGGTTCCCCTGGCTACTACATCTTCTGGCGTACCCGCTCCATACGCTGCTTATGAGGACGTGTTCTCTAAGCAGAAAGCTGACCTCCTTCCGCCTCTCCGAAAGTTTGACTGTCCAATTGATCTCCTGCCTGGAACCATGCATCCTCGTGGTCGCACCTATCCTTTGTCTTTACCCGAGACAAAGACAATGACTGAGTATATTCAGGAGAATCTTGCCAAAGGATTTATTCGTCCATCAACATCTCCCGCTGGGGCGGGATTCTTTTTTGTGAACAAAGAAAGATGGGTCACTCAGGCCGTGTACTGACTACCACGGCCTAAATGCCATCACTCGTAAAGACAAATATCCCTTACCACTGATTTCTGAATTGTTTGACCATCTCCAAGGTGCCTCCATCTTCACGAAGCTAGATTTACGTGGGGCGTATAAGCTGGTGAGGATTAGCCCCGATGATATATGGAAAACTGTTTTTAACACCAGGGACGGTCACTATGAATACTTGGTGATGCCCTTTGGCCTCTGTAATGCACCCGCAGTATTCCAACGAATGATGAATGAGATCTTTAGAGATTTATTGTACACCAAAGTCATGACTTATCTGGACGATATCCTCGTCTTTTCCAGAGATCTTGACACTCATCGCGCCAACGTACGAACTGTCCACCAACATCTTCGTGAAAACCATCTGTTTGCAAAATTGGACAAATGTCTGTTTGAAAAGTCCAGCCTGCCTTTCCTGGGTTACATAATCTCCCAACAAGGCTTCTCCATGACCCCGCTAAATTATGTTTAAACAATTTTATTAAAGTTTTCAAAAGACAAAAGAGAAAAATACATTTGTCTGGGCGCGGTTTGTTCTGCCGCCGCCCCCAGCAGTACTGACATCAACCACAACAATAGCAACCCTGAAACCCCAATACCCGCCCCCCCTCCCCCAAATCACCGTCGATCTTTATCCAATGAACGTCTCTCATGAAAGTCCAGACCATCGCTGGTCGAATCTGCGTCCAACAGCGTAGGTGGAACAAGAAGAAACTCCGTCAGTTCGAGTCTTTATGTGTCAGTCGTTTAGAATTTGGCTCCGAGCCCGGTGTGGGAGCAATTGAATATATGGTTCCCAAATGGCTAAGAATCTCTTACGCAGCTGTGGAGGTCCTTTAGAAGAGAGAGATTCCATATGCATCATAGTAAACAAAAGGTTTCTCCACACCCAAAAGGAGGGTGGATCCACCTCTCGCCATTGCCCAAGGATTGCTCTCTTCCCCACCGTGCTCGCCTTTTGGATAAAAAGGCGAGTACCCAAGTCACGGATCCGCATCTCCGGGATATAACCAAACAACAGCCACCGTGGAGCTACGGGGATGGAAACCCCCAATATCCCAGCTATATATTTAGCAATACGTGTCCAGAACCGCAAAACCGCAGGACAAGACCAAAAAACATGAGTCAAAGTTCCTGTGCGGCCTGGGCATCAGAGACAGCATTCTGAAATCGCAATATGCTGTTGGTACGCCCGCTGTAGCGAGATGTACGCCCGTCCCAAAAATTTAAACAGCAATTCACGATAAGCACTATTGCTCGTGATCTGGGATATCCCCCGGTAGCAAGTCTGTAACACTGTGGCTGTCATCAGAAACTCCCCATCTGCGTTCCAACGAGCCGCCATGACATCAAAGAAATCCAAACTGCTGGTCTTAATTAAACATTTATAGTAAGTAGAGAGGGAAGGGGCTTTAATCTGAGAAAGTTGCAACAACTCCTCCACCCTCTGAAACACCCGCTGTTGCAGAAAAGCCGGCGGCAGAGATTTCAAATAATGATCTATTTGCATATAGGGAAAAATATCTTTACCGTCCACTCCGTATAGCTCCCTGAATTCGGGCCAGGTGAGTCTACGACCATCAATGTGATATAGGTGCCCCAAATAGATGACGCCCAGTGTTTGCCACCTCCGGAAAGCCTGTGACTGAGTACCCGGGGTGAAATCAGGGTTCCCCAACACTGACAATAAATAAGCACAGACTCGGGGTAGTTGCAATTTTTTGGTAAGCACCTCCCAGGCTTGCCTGATTGGAGCGACCAGTACTGAGTGCGTGGACATGTAGGGTAAACTGCGCCTCTCCATCTGCAAAGCACAAGGGAGGGCAATAGGGAATGTGCTCGCCCTATCCGCCTCTAAGGACGTATAAACCGCTTCCCCGAGCAGCCAATCACGAATAATACGCGCATTACAAGCCAAATTATAGAGCTGCATGTCCGGGACCCCCAAACCCCGGGCCCCCCAGCGTCTCTGCAGCCAAGCTGAGGGCAATCTAGCCTTGCCCCCCTTCCAAAGGAAACGCCGCAGGGCCTTATCTAACACTCTCCTATCTGATCGTGCAAAATGGACGGGCAGATTTTGTAAAATGTATAGCCACTTAGGCAAAACCACCATTTTATATAAGTGCACCCAGCCATTAAGAGACAAAGGCAACGGCACCCATCGGTGCAACAAATCGTGTGTCAGCTGAAGAAGTGGGGGAATATTCTCTGAATATACTTGGGTCGGGTTCACCGTTAGGTTGATTCCCAAGTATCTAAGCGTGTGCGAGGCCCATTGTAAGGGGAACGTACCAGGCCAATTCTCTCGCAACGACCCCGGGCCTGCAAGCGCCATGGACTTCCCCCAATTAATCCGAAGCCCTGAAAATTCCCCAAATCGGCCCATGACTTCCAACAAAATGGGGAGAGAATCCTGCGGGTCCGGGAGATACACCAATAAGTCATCGGCAAATGCCACACATTTAAAGATAGTATTATGAAGACGGACCCCACGTATTCCAATTGTACTCTGTATGGTCAACAGGAGGGGCTCCAATTGCAGAACAAATAACATGGGGGAAAGGGGACACCCCTGCCTCGTTCCCCTCAAAATAGGAAAGGAAGCAGAACATCCACCATTAGCCAATATAGAAGCCTGAGGGTCCGCATAGAGCAACTGCACTGCCCGGAGAAAGAACCCTTCAAATCCCATACGTCGTAGGACATAAAACAGGTATGGCCACTCCACCCTGTCAAACGCCTTTTCTGCATCAAAGCTGATCGTAAGGGATGGTGTCTTCAAGCTATGACCAATTTCAAGGGCCGTAAGTATTTTCCGAACATTAGATAGGATATATCGCTTCTGTACGAACCCCACCTGATGTTCTCCCACCAAATCCGGGAGGACTCCCACCAACCGATCAGCCAAAATCTTGGCCAACAACTTCTGATCATAGTTAATCAGGGAAATCGGCCGATACGAATCTACCCTCTGGGGGTCCTTCCCTGGCTTCGCAATCATTGTGACATCCGCGGGGGGTAACCACCTTTCGTAATTAAATCCAAGAAAAACGCCTTCATGGGGCCACAGACTTTATCAATCACACAACGATAAAATTCAGCCGTAAAGCCATCAGGTCCTGGGGCCTTCAGACATTTGGAATGCATAATACCTCCCCTAATCTCCAGATCAGTGATTGGGGCATTAAGCGTCCTTCTCTGCTCTAAAGTGAGCTCCGGTATGGCTATAGCATTGCAAAACCTGGAGCATTTTTCCTCATTCCATTCCCCCGCTCTATATAACTGGGTATAGTAATCTCGGAATAAATGTAATATAGTCTGAGTATGGTTTTCAACCTGGCCCGACGCATTCTTCAGGCCCGCCACATAGCGCGCCCCCTTAGAGACCCGGATCAAATTAGACATCATTTTACCCGCCTTATTACCGTATCTATACAGTTGGAATTGGTAATACAGTATACTCCGTTTTGCTCGAGAGTGTAATACACTATTTAACTTACATTGTAAAGAATAGTATTGGTTGCGAAGTGGACCGGTATTATTACAGAGGAGCTGATTCTTCACCCGTCTTAATTGATCGTTAAGTTGTATAACCTGCGCATTAATGGCTCTACGTCTATGTGCCACATAGGAAATGATGTCCCCACGGAGGACGGCCTTAGCCGTGTACCAAAATAAAGAGGGATCATCCATATGCGCTTGATTTAGGAGAGTATAGTCCGACCATTTGTCTAAGAGGTAACTCTGGAATTTAGGGTCCTCAGCCAAGAAATAGGGAAATCTCCAAGCCCCGTGCCCCGTGTGTATTGATGCAAGTTGGATATCCACCCATATCGGGGCGTGGTCTGAAATAATAATGTTTTCTATACCTGCTTCGCCCGTCATATGAAAAGCTTGGCCACTCAGTAAGAGATAATCAATGCGGGCATAAGTCGCATGTACCCGAGACAGGTGGGTAAACTCTTTAACACCCGGGTGAAGCGTCCTCCACACATCCACCAACTGTAAGGAAGATTCCAATAACTCAAGTCCTTTCCCCATCCCCGTCTCTCGCCTATTTACTTGCGATGCTTCCACTAGAGGATCTTTTACAGTGTTAAAGTCACCTCTCACAATAATGATATCAGTCAAATATGGCAGTAGAAGCCGATTAATCTTCTGGAAAAACTTGGCATTATATGTATTTGGTGCATAGACATTACAAAACACCACCCGCCGCTGATACACGTCAGCTACCACTATAAGAAAACGACCTTCTGGATCTTTGATTTCCCTACTAATCTGTAGCGGCAAATTTTTATGAAACAATATAGCTACTCCAGCGGACCGGGACGTCGCCGAGGCGTAAGTCACCTGTCCCACCCAATGTTTGCAGAGCTTCAAATGCTCGCTATCGGTGAGGTGAGTTTCCTGTAGAAAACCAACTTGGGCTCCCTTCTTATTAAGATGGGATAAGATTTTGGTACGCTTGACAGGAGAATGTATTCTACTGACATTCCATGACACTATACGGGTTAAATTACTAGAACGCATAATATGAGCAACCATACAAAGCAGATCATATACAGGTGAGCAAACCTGGACTCTCCCAGCCGGAGCCCAGGCACATAACACTACTACAGAGGACACAAGATAATAACCATTGCATTGCAGATCAGCAATGGACTCCATAAAAGTACAGTCGACGATGTTCCCCTCCCCCCCTCCCCCCCACCAACCCACCCTCCACCCTACCCCTCCCCCCCCTAAGTCCCCCCCTGAAACACACAGCACCCAGCCTGGTATAGGCCAGCGCCGTATTAGTGGAGATCACGTAGCCTCCTCCCTTCACGGGTGGGCTCCTACCTTGCCGTCCCCCCTCCCCGCCCCCATCCCTGCCTTCCAATTACCCGCTGCATCCATAGCTTGGCAACAACTAAGGCCTTCACTAGAAAAGCATCCCCCCTTTAGAATAGCTGCAAAAAAACCATACTTAAGACATGTCCACCACAGAGCATAAAAATGAGTGAGAACAGATAAATGCACATCAGTGTAGAAGCAAACAAGTCCCAGGGAAAAGAAAAAAAATAATTTAGTTTGGAAACGATAAAAAGACATGGGTAGTTCCCCAACTATGTCTCCCCGCGTCCCAGTAACAGAAATCAATACGCTGAGTCCAAAAAAAATAGGATACAAAAAATACAAAAAAAACCTGCTGATAGTTATCACCGTACAGTATATGTATCCGAACTCAGAGAAGTCCCGGTCGGGACCATACGAACAAAAAAGACTCGGGAAAACAGCCGGGCAGTCCCTTAGAAGGTGAACGGGAAAAAAAAAATGTCCAACAGTAAGGAACCACAACCCTGGCCTCCATCTCGCCGTTACATACCAAGAGGAAAAAAAATAAATAAAAAGAAAATTGTAGAGGAATCGCATGGCGGCCATGGCCGAACTATCAATGTAGGTCCTCTTGGCTATTTCACGTGGTCACTTCCCACCATGCAAGAACCAGAGTGGCCCGGTGCAGTCCCAATGCAGACTCCATGCTATAGTGTAGCCAGACAGAGTAAAATGATGGAGAAAAAAAAAAAAAATCTATAGAGCGAGTGTTGGGTGCTTACACTCACCCCCTGTCACTCCCGGCGGCCTCACACCCGTAGGACCGCGGCAGCGGCGATCTGATATCGCCCCAGCCACTCCACATTTCGCCGGATCCCCCGTTCTCCCCCCTAGCATGTAGAAACAGTCTAACAACTAGGAACGGGGAAGAACGGAATTAAAAGTGAAATGAACAGTCTATGCTCGCAGTACCGTCCAGCACCCTCCTAACCACATGGTCGTCACACCATCCGTCCGGGCCAGGCTGCGCCAGCTCACCCTTTCGCCTGATCTCCCGCATTAGTGGTCTCTACAAAGGCTTTCGCGGCCTCCGGTGTCTCCAGCCACTTGACTCCATTGGCAGTCGCCACTCTCAGCCACGCAGGATAGATGAGGTTCGCCCTTATTCCCATGTTAATTAGCTGCGAACAATGCGGGGCCATGGCACGCCGACGTTGAGAGACCCCGGATGAAAAATCCTGGAATAATAGAATCTTTTGCCCATCGGACAGTAGGCTACGACCACCACGTAGCGCCAGTAGGATCTCGATTTTATGCGCATAATTAAGTAACTTAGCTATCACTGGTCGCGGTCTTGCATGCTCCAGCGGTCTTTGGCCTAAGCGATGCGCCCTCTCCACCCTCAGCGGGCCATTGTGAGACGACAAATTCAGCTGTTCCTGGAGCCATTTCTCTAGATAGGCCGGTAAGTCAGCGTCTTTAATCGACTCCGGGAGGCCAATTAGACGAATATTCGACCGCCTCGACCTATTTTCTAGGTCCTCTAGCCGTTGGGCCTGCTGTGTCACTGAGGTCTGTAGGGCCGCGATATCTTTCTTTGCCACCACGAGGTCGTCTTGCGTCTCAGACACCCTCGTTTCCAGTTCCCCAAAGCGCGCCTCGTATGCAGTTAACGACTGTGTTAATTCAGCTAGTTGTTCAGCAATGGCCTTAAGTTCCGGACCAATTGCTGCCGTGACTGCCGTCTTAATTTGCTCAAGATCAGGGCCCACCACCGGCGGGCCCTGCTGCGGGCGATCCGGGGAAGATGGCGGCTCTGCCCCCCTAACCTTTTCTCTCTCCTTGTCCTTACGGATCGTTCTGGTAGCCATGGTCTCGCTCTGAGGAGATACTGTGAGTAGTAGTAGCTATCAGGGAGGGTGTATCAGCAGTGCCGAGCGTTTATGCAGGCCAAGGATGGGCTTGGATTGGGACCCGGAGCTAGGGCACCCACATCCACCTTCCCCGCTGGCTCACGTGATCTCTACCCCGCTAAATTAAAGGGAATCCGGGATTGGCTGCAGCCAGTGGGACTCAAAGCGCTCCAGCGCTTCTTAGGATTTCCCAACTATTACAATCACTGCATCCCTCACTATTCAACACTGGCCACTCCATTGACAGCCTTATCCCGTAAAGGCCAAAATACACGAGACTGGCTGCCTGAAGCCGTTGCCGCCTTCCATCGGCTGAAAGAAGCCTTTCAGAAGGGATCCTGTTTACATCACCCAGATCCGACTCTCCCCTTTATAGTCGAAGTTGATGCCTCCGCCATTGGGGCTGGGGCTGTCCTAAGTCAACGCACTGCCTCAGGTGCTGTAGTTCCCTGTTCCTTTTACTTCCGTAAATTCTCTTCGGCAGAGCAAAATTACAGCATTGGGGATTGCAAACTGCTCGCCATAAAGTTGGCTCTCGGAGAGTGGCACCCGTGGCTAGAGGACACACAACATAAATTTGCAGTGTTCACTGACCATAAGAATCTGGAGTATTTGAGCCAAGCACAAATGCTCAACGCCAGTCAAGCCCGATGGGCTTTATTCTTCTCCAGATTTGATTTCGAACTTCGCTATCGCCCAGCCGACAGGAACCTCTGGGTGGACGCCTTATCATGGTCTTTTGAACCTGAAGACATTACGGAAGAAACAACCTATTGTGTTTGAGGCATTGTGGACCCTTGGTCGCAATGGAGATGACTCCGCCCATGGGGAGGAGCCCCGTGGGGAACCACTGCAATAGGCTGACACAGATAGCAGACACAGAATGGATAAGAGTCTTTATTGTACTGCTGTAAATAGATGGTGAACCAGGAAGGTAAGGCAATGATCCACGAAGTGCCAATACGCTCAACAGGCTCAGAAGTATAGTCTCACCCAGATGTTCACGATAGGCAGGAGCCCACAGTTAGGGTAACACTGCGGCTGGTGGGTGGAGTTGGAGCGCCGGATCTTAGAGGTACTCACAGTGTGAAGGCGTCTTCCTGATGGTAGAATGGTGGGACCGAAGGTCCGTGGTGCAGGATATGAAGTAGATAGGCCCTTGAGGAGCGAGTACCCAAGGGTCCAGTATCCTGGAAATGAATAGAAAGAAAAGACCCCCAAGGAGCAGTTGTCTTGGTTAGTGAGCACCCCGAAGTGAAGTTGGAAGCGAGAGACCCCCCGAGGAGAGGGTGTCTAGAGCTTCTGCTGGAGTGAGGCCATTAGCGTGAAAGTGGCATCTAAGCGTACAGCTTAGAGCAGGCAGAGTAGAAAAGCGAAGTCTTTGCTAACTCAAATTGGTAGCGGAAGCGGAGGCTAGATATACCCAAAGGTACTGACGTCATACGGTGGAGCCGCCCCCCGAAGTTCCCACCATGACGTGTATTTGAGCATCGGAGATGTACGCGCTCGCGCCCTAGGCGGCCACGGGAGTGAGCATGGCGGATGGGGAAACCCATGCTGGTCTGGAAATGCCGAGGCCTTCGGCACCGGAGACAGCCATCTTGCCCAAAGAGAGAGAAAGAGGAGAAAAAGAGGTAAGGCAAAGCAGTCGTAGCCATCTGCGACTGACAGACGCAACAGTACCCCTTCAAAGGGCCCCCTCCAAGACTTCTTCCAGGTGGTATGGCTTGCGTGGGTGTGCCAGGTGGAATTGGCATAGCATCTCCTTGTCTGTAATTACATTCTATGCAGGAAAATCGGTATAAAAAAACCTAATAAATAAATAAATAAATAACATTGGCCAGTGGTTCCCAGGAGTTTTCCTCTGGGCATAGTTCTCCCAAGAGATGAGTTACTCCCATGTCTTGCCTCTTTTACGTACATCAATGATGTCGTCTGCAGCATATTCAATGTCATCTTCTGTGTCCAGGCTGGTAGGCTCTAGTTCTTTTCTGGAGAACTCAGAGAGTATCACTGGCTTTAGTAAAGATACATGAAATGCACTGTGTATCTTCATTGATGGAGGCAATTTGAGACTGTATGTTAAGTTTCCTAATCGCTGAAGGATGGCAAAAGGTCCCACAAAGCGAGGGGAAAGTTTTACAGAAGGGAGCTTGAGTTGGAGATATTTTGTGCGGAACCAAACATTGTCTCCAGGCTGGAACTGGGGTGCCTTTTGATGATGAGCATCATAGGTCCTCTTTGCCTTTTGTCCTGCTTTAAGAAGGAGCTCCTTCGTCTGTCTCCAAAGCTGGGATAATTCTGCTGCGGTAGCCTGGGCAGCAGGAGAGGCTACTGTCAATGGAATAGGCAGCAGAGGTAAAGGTTGTCTCCAGTAGACAAGTTGAAAAGGGGAAGACCCCGTTGAAGAAGCAGGATGTGAATTGATGGCAAATTATGCCCAAGGCAGAATTCAGCCCAGTCGTTCTGTCTAGAGTTGACATAGGATTGCAGAAATTGTTTCAGCGTCCTATTCATCCTCTCAGTCTGACCGTTAGACTGAGGATGGTAAGCAGAGGTTAAATCCAAGGTGATGTCAAATTTTTTACATAATGCTCTCCAAAACTTTGCAGTAAATTGCACTCCCCTGTCGGATAGGATATGTTTGGGCATCCCAAGAAAAAGGAAGATGTGTTTAATGAAGAGTTTTGCTAACTCAGTAGCACAGGGTAATCCTGGTAATGCTACAAAGTGTGCCATTTTAGAGAAACGGTCGACCGTAACCCATATGGTGTTATTGCCGCTGGATGATGGCAGGTCCACTACGAAATCGGTAGTGATATGGGTCCATGGTTCATCCAGAGATGGTAGAGATTGTAATAAACCCCATTATAAACCCCGGGTGGTGGTGTAATAAACCCCATTATAAACCCCATGTATAAACGCCCGGGTGGTGGTTTTTGCTTGGGCCAGACAGCGCAGGAACCCACGTGCGCTTGCACGTCCTTCTTCATGGTTGGCCACCAATAGTAACTTTGCAACATTGCTAAGGTACGACTCTGTCCAGGATGGCCTGCCAGACTGGAATCATGTGCCCATTTCAACAGTCTTTTTCTTAAACCTCTGGCCACTACCGTCTTCCCGGCAGGTACCGTGTGGGTGGCTGCGAGAATCACTCTAGCGGGATCGGTGATATGATGGGGTTCGTCTGGCACGTCCTGTGGTGAGAAGGAGCGCCAACTGCTTTTCTGGAGAACTCAGAGAGTATCACTGGCTTTAGTAAAGATAGTCAACTGCTTTCTCCTCCGGAGAAAGCAGTTGACACTCACCTCACGAGGTCGCCTGCGCCCTAATGGAATGTGCTCTCAACCCATCCAGCACCAACCGGCTCTTACAGATGTAAGCCAAAGCTATAGTCTCTTTTAACCATTGCACAATAGTGCTTAATTCCCTTCTTTGCTCCACCGAACAGGACAAACAGATGATCAGATTTCCGAAAGACATTTGTCATCTTGAGATACCGCAAAAGAATTTGATGCACATCCAATAAGTGAAGCACCCTAGCCATCGGAGAACCGGCTGTCCAATTCGGAAAAACCGGAAGCTTGACCACCTTCAGTAAAAAAGAAAGAACCCCCCATCCCCTGAAAAGGGTCCTTACACGACAATGCCTGCAGCTCAGAAATTTGCCTAGCCAAACAAGATGGCTACCAGGAACCCAGTTTTCAGGGTTAGATCCTTCAACAACACCCTCTGTATTGGTTCAAAGGGAGGGCCACACAGTACCCAAAGAACCAAATTCAGATTCCATGCCGGACAGATCTTCTACACCGGAGGACGCAAATGTTTTGCCTCTTTTAGGAAACAAACCACATCCGGATGAGATGCCAGTGGTCTACACTGAATCCTACCATGAAGGGAACCCAAGGCTGCCATCTGGACCCAAAGGAAATTACAGGTCAACCCGTTAGCTAAACCACTCTGCAAAAAAGCCAGTTGCAATCACAGGCTCCGAATAGCCTTTCAAACGGAGTTGTCGTCTCTCAAAAGCCAAGCCATTAGACAGAAGTGATCCTCCCAGTCTGAAAATACGGGTCCCTGCCATAGCAACCCTGAAAGATGAGCCAAGCGAACGGGACCGTCCACCGCCAGTCACAGAAGGTCACAAACCACAGCAGACGCGGCCAACCTGGGTGCCACCAGAATCACCTTTCCTGGATAAAGTTTGATGCGCTGCAGCACTTGACTTATGAGAGGCCACTGTGAAAACATGTGTGAGTTACAGTTGCATGAGAGCGTTGATACCCTCCAAACTGACCTCCCTTCTGCGACTGAAAAACCAATCTGCTTTTGCATTTGCCGAAGTCACCATGAGGTCTACCACTGGTTTGCCCCACCCATTCCCCTGGGTCCAGACTCTGTCTGATGAGGAATTCCACCTGCACATTATCTCCTCCGGCCAACTTGTCCCGAACAAGCAGAAGAAACACCAGTAAGGCCTTGCACACAGCTCTGGTCGCCAGTCGATTGATAGACCAAGTCACCTCCTCTGGCGACCACTGACTCTGGGCTGATTTCCCTTGAAAAATAGCACACCCCCCTACCCCCCAGCCAGAGAGGCTGGCATCTGTGGTCAAAAGCATCTAGTCAGGCATCTCCAGATCTATTCCTTTCTCCAGATTGCGCTGAGACAGCCACCATGAAAGACTAGACCTGGCATCCTCTGGCAACGGTAAAGGAAGCTAAAATTCTTCTGACAGCAGATTCCAACAGGATAACAGAGCCTCCTGCTGAGGATGCATGTGAGCAAAAGCCCACTGCACTAATTCCTGTGAAGACGCCATGGAACCAAGAACCTGCAGGTAATCCCAGAAGCTGAACCTGACTCTGCAACTTGAAAACTCTCAGTCGTCAGAAACACCTTCCCCAACCTCCAGATCCTCCAAAGACTGGGTCAGCCTTAGATGACTCTTTGCGAGATTTGTCACTCAGCCCAACGACTCCAGAAGCTGCATTACCCCTGGACTGAGCAACCACACTCCACCTCCGACTGTTCATCTCAGCCAATCGTGCAGGTACGGGTGTACCAGGATACCTTCCTTCCTGAGTGTCGCCACCACTACCACCATCACTTTTGTGAACGTTCGCGGCACCGTCGCCAACTCAAAAGGAAGACCTCGAAACTGGAAATGTTCTCCCAGAACCATGAACCTCAGAAATGAATGGGGATATGAAGATAGGCTTCTGGTAGTTGACCAGAAACCTCAGGTCTCCAATATCCAGATGGTGGCATGTAGGAACTGCAGAGCTCCCTTGTCTGGAAGCGCTCTTGATAAACCAGTTGTCCAGGTAGGGAAAAACCTGCACCTGCAGCCTCCTCAGGTACGCCCCCCACTACTGCCAGGCACGCTGTAAAGATGCGGGGTACAGACGCTAGTCCAAAAAGCAGCACCCGATATTGGAAATGGTTCTCGCCCACCATAAACCGGAGGTATTTCTGGTAGGCATGGGAAATTTTAATGTGAGTGCAGGCATTTTTTTAGATCGAGGGAGCAAAGCCAGTCTCCCCTCTGCAGGAGAGGAAGCAGGGCACCTAGCAAAACCATCCTGAACGTTTCCCATTAGAGGAATCTGTTCAAAGCCCTCAGGTCCAGAATTGGGCGAAGACCCCCTGTTCTCTTTGGAATGAAGAAATATCTGAAGTAGAAGCCGCTTCCCCACTGTCTGGGCAGAACAGGTTCGACTGCCCTGGTCATTGTGAGGGCGGAGAGCTCATTTAACAGTATTTCCTGATTTGCCCAGAACCTCCAAGAGGGGCAAGGGGGAGATTCTGGAGGGACCTCCTGGAAATTCAACCTGTACCCTCGATGAACGATGGACAGGACCCACCAGTCCGAGGTGACGGTCGGCCAATGGTCTGCAAAGAACTGCAGCCCGCCTCTGACCGGAAGGTCCAACATCGAGGCATGGGTAGCTGGCTTAGAATCCCTCACAGCCAGTCAAAATCCTGTGGCAGGACTCTGCTGAGGTTCTGGCTGAGTCCTAGCAGTACGCAACTGCCTAGGGCAAGCTCTGGGCCCAGCCCGCTGAAACCGTGACCTACCCACTGGAGGGCAATATTTCCTTGGATGGTAAAAAGGGTATCTGGGTCCCTGATGGGAGGACTTCTTGCCAGAGAATCGTTGGTCCGAGGTGCTGGCTGAAAGATGCTAGAGGTTCTCATAATGATCTTTCAGCTGTGCTACTGCTTCCTTAATCTTATCCCCAAAAAGATTGTCCTCGGTACAGGGCAAGTCCGCTATAAGGTCTTGGATTTCCGGTCAGAAGTCAGAGGCACGAAGCCACGCCACGTGGCAAGCACTGTTGCCCGCTACAGCAATTCTTGCCGCCGTCTTGAAGACATCTTATGTGGACCGAACTTCATGCTTGTCGCACTCCAACCCCTGCTGAACAACCTTTAGGAAGTCCTCCTGAAGCTGTTGAGGGAGGCGGTCCACCAGGTCCTGCAACAGCTTCTAGAGGTTCCTGGAATACTGGCTCATACACGAGGGTCCCTGGGGCACCAGCAAAGGCTGCATCAGAGTGCACCGAGAAGCAAGTTCAACCACTCCAGCAATGGTGCCAGCACCGATGGCACAGCCTCCAGCAGTGGCGGTGGCCCAGAGGGGACTGGTGGCTCGATGTCTTGTAGGGCTCGGCCGACCTTACTGTGCTCCAATTCTTCCTCGAATGCTACTGATGACAGGACAGCTTAAAGAGGAGCAGGCATGACCGGGTCCCCTTGGAGCCCTGAGGGAGACCAGAGTCTGGCACCAGAATCAGTGGGGACTGCCTTGGGCCCTCGGTCTCAACAGAGGGCAGCGCCTCCTCGGCATGGGGCTGCTTCAGAGGAATCTCTGCCAATGCTGGTGCCTTCCTGAGCTTGAAGTCATGAGACGATGAAGGCTGATGCTGGTGCTTCCTTGACCTCTCATGATGCTTGACCCAGTCTTTCTCCGGTGCAGAGGGAGATGTGGATTATCCAGACCTAGAATGGAAAGAAATAGACAGAAGCAGATCCCCAGCACCTACTCGACCTGGGTGCTGCGTCTGTCGGTCTCAGACGGCTTCGACTTTTGTGCCTCACCTTTCCTCCTTCTCTCTCCTCAAGCCTTGGGAAGATGGCTGCTGCCGCGTCTTCATGCCGCTCTCTCTGGTGTCCCCGGAACGGCAATGGCGACGGTCTTCGCCATGATTTTCCTGAGGGCCTCCTAGGGTGCACACGCCATCCACGTCATGGCGGGAACCTCGGGAGCATCCCCTCCGAGTGACATCATCACATCCTGGTATTTAGCCTGCCCTTCATTTGCTAACAGAGTTAGCAAGGATTGGATTGGACTGCCTCCGGTCTAAGCTGCTCTGCCACTTCCTTGCTACCGCAGGAAGCTCTCTCTGCCCTTCGGGGTAATTCTCCTAACCTGGGTACCCACTCCTTGAGGACACTTCTGCTCTATTTTAGGTACCTACTCTGGGATACCGGGTACTAGTTCCTCGAGGGCCTGCTCTCCCTAATCTGGTGCCTGCCACTGAACAACTTCTGCCTGCCAGGACCTTTAACTATACAGCTTTCCATTTCAGTGAGTACTAACCCTGTCAGTCTGTCTCATCTTCAGCGCTCTGGACCTATATCCGGGACCTGTCCCTGCTACGCCGCACTGCCTATCCTACTCGAGTGTGAGACTGGTCTCCTCTGCTGAGGACCTCCGGACTACTTCACTGGGTTACCTTCACTGCTGCCTGCTCCCCAGGCAGTACCATCCAGCTGTACAATAAATACAACTTCTCTGTGTTTGCGTGTATAGAGTCTAGCCTAGTACTGCAGTTCCTCATGGGGCTCCTCCCCACGGGAGTGGCCATCACCGCAGTACCCAAGAATCCACTGGGGAAATGGCAAAGGAGAAGAAAGGACGGGACTGGTGACTACCGGGTCCTCCTAGCCCAGAGGCATAGACGTCCCCGAAGCCAAGGTCAAGGGCTCAGATTTCCTGGGGCCATAGAATTTTGTCAAGGCGCGTGCGCCGACCCTTGGGGGACCTCTGAACACAGAATGAACAACCCCGGACATTGTGTGACACCCCCAGGCACAGAATACAGACCTTGTGAGGGTCTGTTATGGACATGGTCTGGGGGGATCGGTAGAAACCAGACGTCACCATAGAAAAAAATCACCTGACAAGCGGTCGATGGCTGACGGCCACCGGGAGACAGCACGGTCAGTAATCAAATGCAAAGATGGGTAACTTATTGTAATGCCCTCTAGCTAAGGCCGAGAACAATTGAGGGACCTGGCGTGGCAGTTTTCCAAGAATAAACAGCGCAAACTACACCTCCACAAGATGATGGTCGCCCTGCAGAAAAGAAGATACTGAAGAGGGACCCCACTTGAACGCATGGATAGTGGCATGCTGGGCATGCTCAGTGTGTTTAGTCAAAGTTCTAGAAACTTTGACAGAAGTTTTCCGTGCCGGGCTCCATCTGATGATGTCACCCACATGTGAGGACTACCATCCTGCTTGACCTAGGAGAACATATAGTTTTGGGGTGTGCACGGAAGAGGAATCCATTGCAATATTGTTCCTTCTCTCATCTCTACTTTGGTGTTTATCATGTGTAGAAATACATGGAGGAATGTGATTTTTAGCTGGAAAACTAATCAGTTAGCAGGCTTACTCTTCTTGCAGGGATGAATTTTTACAGACTTATTGTTCAGTTTTTGGAATATTCTGATAGCTGTATTTGCCCTGAAGAAAACTGGAATCTTTGTAATATCACAATAATTGAGCTTTTGAGATTTCTTTCTTACATGTATCTGAAGAGGCCTGGAGGCTCCTGTGTTCTCTCTTTATATTGATCCTTTAAGGTATTACAGCATTCAAAGACTTCACTTTCTGGTATGTGAGTTTCAACGATTGCTCCATACACTCATATTAATCTGACAATCATTACTTCCATGCCTGGGCTGCTACAAGCGTTCACCCATTCCACTCTTCCAGTGAGAGAGGCATGTTCCAACTGGATTGGAAATCCAGCTGTCACATAGGCTATTAGTGGCCTGAAACATCTGACTCACATCATAGACCAGCTAGGAAGCAGCGGGACTGCTTGTCGTGGTCCTCATTTCAAAATACTAAAATGTTCTTGCATTCCAGTTCAATGATGTGTACACATCCAAAACTGGATCTACTATCAAGATCCCAAAGGAGCCTACTGCAGTACATCTGAATGCCTACACTTGTCTTGTCTTACACAGTAGAAAGGCAAACAGATTGTCCCATAGCAGACAGAAAAGGATAAAAATGAAGGGGAGCAAAAACGCAATTGTTTTGTTAATTTATATTTTTATGCATGTTATTTATGTATTCTGTGCTGAACATACTGGAAGTGCAATATAAGACTTTTTATTAATAAATAAAGAATTTATCTGGGTTTAGCCCACACATTTATTGGTAGTTTGAAGTGCATTACATTCAGGTACTGCAGTTTTTCCCTGTCCCAAGAAGTCCTCCTTTACTCAGCATTTTTCGCATAGAGAGAGAATGGGAGAAATCCTTTAATAAATCAGGCCCCGAGTTTGTACCTGAGGCAATAGAGGGTAAAGTGATTTGCCCAAGATCACATGGAGAAGCAGTGGGATTTGAACTTTGGGATTCCCTGGTTCTTAGCCCACAGCTCTAACCACTCCATTTCTCCTAATCTTCGAATATTTTCAGATGAATAAACTTCATACCTTTCAAGGTTTCTTCAAAAGAGCATGACTGTGCAGAGTTAGACATTTCTTTTTTCACATTAATATTCAGGGAGTCACCTATTGATGGAAAAAACAGTCCCAAGTTAAAAGAAATATTTATTTTATTTTTTATTTAATTTATATTCCGCTTTTTGGCACTTCAAACTGGATTACATTCAGTTACTGTAGGCATTTATACAACATTAAATACAAAGTCCAGCAATAATGAACAGACTTTATCAGTGGAAGGAACATCTCCCCAGTCGATTTCATGAAAGCCTCAGGCCAGTATGCTTCTAAGCTTTACTGCACTTTTGCCAGATAATTAACTCCTTGAGAGAGGTCTTGTTCTCCAGTCCCTTCTCACTGAATCCAGGATGTGCAGCACTTAAACAGAGCTGTTAATAAAATGAAAAAAATTTCTTCAAGATGATTCAGGCTAATAATAAAGCTCAGAGTAGAGTTTCAGGGAAAAATTAATAAATTAGTTATGTTAGTGCTACAACAAGGAAATCTTAACTCATATCTTTAACATACAAGGCAAAGGACAATTTTAAGTTACCAAAACATCTTGGTATTAGATAGGGATTGAAAAGATGAAGTATCTCAGTTTTATGAGTCAGTGCCAGTTAGGCCCCTAAGAATTGAACCATTGACTGAGCTGTATAAATACTGAACATATATATTTAGGATTTGTTAAGCTTTTTGGTTGCTCTCTTAAGCTGTCTCTTCTGAAAAAAGTAAATCACTGAATTTTGTGTGCTAGTGGTAAGCCTGTGAGACCCTAAAAAAACCTGCATTACTGAGTTACCAACAGGTCACATTATGCTAACTTTTTTGAGTCAACATCTGGCAGGGCCCCTCTGCTTTAGGATTGGAATGCATGAGAAATAAAAAGTACACAGCATGATTGATGGCTGGGTATTGGCAGGAAAGTCAGACAAAAAACAAGATATTCTATATAAATCACCTTATGAGACCAATACTGGCGGTAACACAAGATGTTCAATGACATGCTGTGCTTCAGTGCTGTGTCCTAGATGAGATGCTTGACTGCTGAGATTCATTGGACGATTTAAGGAAAGTAAGCAGATTTAGATTTGCATTGTAATTATATATATATATATATTCATTCTTTGGTTTTTAATTTACTTATTCTATGCATACACTTTCTTGTATCTTCTCTTATATTTGTATTATTTTTCCTTGTTTACATTATACCTTATTGTTATGTGCATTGCAATTTTTATTAATCTAAGATTATTATATATACTCAATTTACTGTGGCAATAAATGTGAAAATCAGCTAAGTATAGTGTACAGATAATTCTGTTTATGTGTGTGGGAATTACAAAATGATATAACGCCACCTAGCGGCTTTAGCCACTTCCTGGCCATTACATCTTGTGCTTTGATCTTTTCTCTTTATTTTTCCCACAATGTTTTCATTTAAGAGAGGGGGTAGAGAGAGTAAACAAACAAAGAAGTAAATTCCATGCTTGGCTGAAAGCAACATCTGGTTGCCAGTAGCTAGTTGCCTTGCAAAAGCAAATGTATTAGATGAGCCCCGGAACAAAGAATTAGAGAATAATAGTTTGTCTCTTTTTGCTGTTACAGATTGCTTATCCCGTTTAAAACTTGGCGACACTATACATTCTATGACAGCATGCTGGCTACACGCTTCAGTTTGTAGGCATCTCTCTCATGAACGAGATGAGGCTTTCAAGCAGTCTGCTATTCTACAGAAAGAGAATGATAAACTGTCTATTGCTTTGCAAGATAAGAATCTCTTACAGGCTGATACAGTACAGCCTGCTCTTGGACGCGCGTTTTCCCTTACCCCTTATTCAGTAAGGGGAGGAAAACTCGCGTCCAACCCGCGGCACCTAATAGGGCCCTCAACATGCAAATGCATGTTGAGGGCCCTATTAGGTATTCGCGTGTAATTCACTAAGTAAAATGTGCAGCCAAGCCGCACATTTTACTTTCAGAAATTAGCGCCTACCCAAAGGTAGGCACTAATTTCTTCCGGCACCAGAGAAGTGCCGGGGAAGTGCCGACTTAATATCACGGCGATATTAAATCGGAAGTCCCGAAGAGTAAAAAAAGTAAAAAAAAAAATAAAAAAATAAAAATTTGAATTCAGCCCGCGGCTGTCAGGCTGAAAACCGAACGCTCAATTTTGCCAGCGTCCGGTTTCCGAGCCTGTGGCTGTCAGCGGGCTCGAGAACAGACGCCGGCAAAATTGAGCATCGGCTGTCAAACCCGCTGATAGCCGCCGCTCCTGTCAAAAAGGAGGTGCTAGGGACGCGCTAGTGTCCCTAGCGCCTCCTTTTGCCCGTTTTTACTGCCGGGCCTAATTTAAATACTGAATCGCGCGTGCCGAGAGAGCGGGCGTTCACCTGCTCTCCCACAGACTTTACTGTATCGGCCTGTTAATCAGCACAGCAACAGAGCAAAGGGCCACTGCCCAGGGGCAATGCATGACGGCTATTGAAAGGAGTGCTCGTGCACAGATAAATAGTATTGTGTCCCTGGCTCATGCAGGCTTAATCTCAAATGTCTTCAAAATAACAGCAATTACATGGGTGGAGGATCAGGTGGATGGATGGGATATCTATGAGACTGAGGGGGAGAGTATGCGCCATCCTTCACGCTCCCTCTACCCACTCACTACTACTGAGACAAAGATTCATGCTAAATCTGCTCGTTCTAAAAATAAATGTACTGATTGGAAACTTGTCCCACAGGAAGATGGCACATCCCAGTGGGTGGAGACAGCAGTTGAAATAGAGGTCCATTAACCGCTATTAATCAAGTTTACTTAGGGAATAGCCACTGCTATTAATTGCATCAGTAGCATGGGATCTTCTTAGAGTTTGGATAATTGCCAGGTTCTTGTGGCCTGTTTTGGCCTCTGTTGGAAACAGGATGCTGGGCTTGATGGACCCTTGGTCTGACCCAGCATGGCAATTTCTTATGATCTTATGAGGGGGAACCCGAATGGGAAAAAGGGAAAACTTCAAATGTATGTACAAACTATGTACATGTTCAAACTATGTATGTTCAAACTATGCCCCTAAGGAGCTAGTTTCTATGGCAAAAGCCTGTAAGCATGCCCCTGGAGAACTGCATGCCGATAGACTGTCTGTTACGTTTAATTGAAATGATGGAGGAGTATTTAAGTTAGATGTGAAGGAATTATGTCTCATTGGTCCCCTGGCAAGCAATGCTCACATACGTTTCTGTATATAAGCAGAAACTAAAAAAGCTGAAAAAGACGAAGTTGATTGTTCTACTTTAGCACAGCTACTAGCAAAAGTATGCCATCAATTATATCCAAATGAAACTTCTTTTCCTATCTTGTAGTTATTAACTCTGTGGAATATACTTGCAGATTATATTCAAACCATTAAATTGATAGCTTTACTGCATGCAATTATAAAAGAAGAGGATTTAAATGATATGATGTCTCAGCAAATGACAACAGATTATGTCAGATGGTGGTGGAATACATCAGGTCCTGGCACAAAAGTGACAGTCACCCAGTTATTGCTAGTAGTAAGGAAGGTTCCTCTAAATCACTTTCAGGAGCTGGTGGAGCTCCCCACTGCTCAGATTGATTTGCAGAGGGATAATAATACTGGGGATCCCCCACTAAGGTGAAGGCTCTGTGGAGACATGCACTCTTTCTACCCTATACAGAACAGGATCAGAATAAAAATAGGAGACACCCTATAAGTCAGAATAAGAGAGGAGAACAGATGAGTACACGATTTATGTAAGAAAGGGGTACCGGTAGAGAAGATTGATGGACAAAGTCTGGAGTTTTTGGTAGCAAAATTCCTTGATGTACAGATGGAAGGGCTCCCTGTAACCCCTTTGGCTCCACCTGACTCAGGGAGTGGGCAATTAAACTCAGCCCCAGGGACAGGTAAATCTCCCTATTGCCAGCTGAGAGCAATTCTAGAAGAGCTTGATCCCACAATGACTCAAAGTGTAGGTACTGCTCAAGGACAATAGGGCGCAGGTCAAGCCTCTGTATCCCTTCTTCCCATTCACTCTCACGATTTGGTGAACGAGAGAAATAAACAGAGAGAAATAAACAGCAATATATGGCCCTAGTAGACACTGCAGCAGAGGCTACAATTTTGCAGGGCAACCCACATAGATTCAAGGGATATATGCTGTCCCTCCAAGGGAACGGAGGTCAAGTTATTCCTGGGGTGGAAACTGAAGTCACTTTGCAAATAGGAGGGGGAACTTCTTTCTGCCAAAAGATAAGAGCACCTCAGAAACATATTATTTTGGGTATTAATGTAATTAGAAAATATAATTGGACTTTGAAGGAAGGAAAACTAGAAATGTCTGACACAAGCAATCAAGGGACACCGTGTGCCATGAGAGCAGTATAAATGGGCCATGCAATAGGTGACTCAGTGGCTAGTGATCCACCTAAAGAACCTGTGTGTCGCACCCAATACAAGTCTAGAGGTGGGCAGAAAGAAATTCATCAGGTAGTGGATGACTTGTTAGCAGCCAGTATAATTAGGCTTGCTAAATCCCCATTTAACAGTTTGGCCCATGAAGAAGATAGATGGTACCTGGTGGATGACAGCTGATCATCATAAACTGACTGAAAAAAACTGATCCCTTACATGCAGTAGTCCCTGATGTCTCATCTTTAGTAGAGGCCATTCAAAGTGGTGAAGTACAATGGTATGCGGCATTGGACATAACAAACGTCTTTTTTGGTATTGAATTAACCAAAAATTCCCCAAACCAATTTGCCTTTGATTGGGGAAGGGTACAGAACACCTTCCAACGTTTGTCACAAGGCTTCCTACACAGTCCAACCTTTTGCCATGGTATACTAGCAGACATGCTCAGAAAGTTTCCAAAGCCTGAAGGTATCTGTTGCGTCCGGTCTCAGACAGCTTCGCCCGACATACCTCACCTCTATTTCAGCCTTCTCCACCAGCCTCGGGAGAATGGCGTCCGAAGCATCTCCTAGCCGCACTCTCCGGCTTCTCCGGAGCAGCTCTGGCTTGGCGTCCCGCCATGTTGACCTGAGGCCTCCTAGGGCGCGCGCACACGCCTCACGTCTTGTAGCAGTGTTGGCGCGAACCTCGGGGGTGTCCCCCTCGAGTGACGTCACTGCTTCTGTATTTAAAAGGTTGCCCATTTGCTGACTCTCACCGAGTTGGCAACAGATTAGATTTGTTCCGGTCTGAAGCTGCTCTGCCTCTTCTACTGCTGCTGGAAGCTATCTTCACCCTCCGGGGTTCTACTAACCTGGGTACCTGCTCCTCGGGACCCTTTTGCTTATTTCCAGGTGCCTATACTACTTACAGGTACTCGCTCCTCGAGGGCCTGTGTCTCTATCCTAGTGCCTGCTACCAATTCTTCAACCTGCTGGAACACTACCTATCAGCTACAGAGAGTGAGTACAACTTCTCCCAGTCTGTCTATCTACAGCTCCTCGCTGTCCATCTGCATCGGGCCCTACACCACCACTGTGGAACAGGTCTCCTCTGCCGAGGATCACAGACTATTGATACCTATCCTCTCTCTACTGCTCACTGGGAACTATCTACTCAGCTACAAGGGAGTGTGTTATAACATCTGCCAGTCTGTCTCTTCTACAGTGCCTTACTGGACATCTGCATCGGGGCCTTACACTACCCATTGTGGGACGGGTCTCTAACGCCAAGGATCACAGACTTGCTATCTAATCTACTCTCTACTGCCACCTCTGGTGAACCACACAAGCTATATAATAAAAGATATATTCTCTGTGTTTGTGCATCTGAGTCTAGCCCGGTGTTACAGTTCCCTACGGGGCTCCTCCCCGTGGGAGATACCATCACTGTTGCCCCTGAGAGTCCACCAAACACCTCGATATCACAACAGTATACCAGCTGACCAAGATGGCCGACACATAGGACGTGGGAAAGGATTGCTCTAATCCTTGGCTTAAGGTCCTTTTACTTTTTGCTTTTGCCTTAATTTGAATTACCTTCTAATCATGCCACATACGAAGTGTAAGGTTTGACTTAAAGAAAATATTCTTTCCAAGGAAGAAGGATTACAACAGCCCAGGATTGAAAGATTCTTCGATCTTATCCCCAGGGCACCGGAGGCGAGGGCCGCAGGGACGGCGATATAGGAGCTCGGATTGCTGTCCATGGCCGATGAGATCTCGCTGAGCCTGGGGGCACCTGAGATGCCGACACCGCCGAAAGTTCGTTTAGGGGAAGAGCAGAGGGAAACATCGTGAGCTCTCCTAGAGAGGAGAGAATCACTGCACCCTGAAACGGACGAGGAGGATGGAAGGTCGATGCCCAGAGAAGTTGGAGGAGCGACGGGAGAGGTGGTTACCTCCACACCGAACCCCCAATCGGCCAGTCCGGCAAGGAACAATGAGGAGACTACAGCACTTCAGGATTTGGTACAGTTACAACCTAAAATGGCATTTTCATTGCAGAAACCACCAGTTGTTACCCTAGACTCTTTGTGGAATGCTATGACTTCTATTGAATTGGCAGTTACAACACTTACACAAGCATTTCTGGAGCTTAATAAAAGAGGGTTGAAGGTTGAAAAGGCTACAAGTGAACATCAAGAGAAAATAGGAAAACAAGAAGAAAAAGTTGCAATAATTGAAAAGGTTCAGGGTAATTTGATTAAATCCAAAGGTATTTCAGAAAGGAGATTTGAAAATATTTAAATCTGTGAATAGTTAATTTTCCTTTCTTAAAAAAATGTCACCTCTGGATATGTTTAAATAGTACATGGAGGTTTGTTTAAAAATTCCAAAAGACATTATTCCGGTTATCACTAAAGTGTTTTTTGTTTCAAAGAAGCCAATGACATCAGCAGAACCTGCGGAAACATCTGAACAAATGTCTATGAATGTCTCTGAATTGATTGAGTTAACTATACATTCTGAAATTAAATCAAGAGGGACATTGCTGGCGTCCTTCGCCTTTGAACAGGATAGAAATCTTGTTTTAAAATTCTTTTATAGAAATAGATCTGTTCAATACTATGGGCAAAGTATCTGGATATATCCGGACTTAGTCCGAAGTACTCAAGAGCGAAGGAGGAAATTTCTCTAAATGAGAAGTGAAGTGATTAATCGAGGAGCCAGTATGATATTAAGATATCCCTGTAAACGTCTTTTGAAGTATCAAGAGGCTAAATATATTTTCCTACAATCTGAACAATTAAGGGACTTTCTAGATGGGAAGGCTTGAATTGCTGTATTAAATTTGTAGGGGTAGAGTCCTATGTGTATGGTTTATTTCCAGTTTTTTCTTTTTCCGATAAATAAGTGATGAGCTCTATAAATGCTTAAAATCTTGGTCCAATATTACCTGATATTAAGAGATCAGTTGGAATAATTACTTGTATATATTTCTAATTAATGATGTTAAAGTTTGGATCCTTTATTTCTTTTGATATATGATGTAATATATCTAAAAATTGCATAAATAAAAAATTTTAAAAAAACCCCCAAAACAACAGTATCCAGCTTCATCAATGTGTTGATGACATCTTTCTCCAAGGCATGACGGAGAAGGATGTGCAGCAAGCCTTAGACTCCCTCGCCTCCTTCCTCCAGGAGGAAGGAGGGTGATTAATATGACCAAAGTACAAGGCCCTTCCCAGCGAGTGAAGTTCTTGGGCGTACAGTGGGATAAAGGTTCCCACCAAATCCCACAACCAGTGGCCACTCCTCAAAGCTGAGAAGACGTACAAAGATTCTGTGGTCTCCTAACACACTGGAGGGCACACATTCCTCACTTGGTCCAGATGCTTCAGCCTTTGTATAATCTCTACAAAAAGACGACTGTTTCTGAATGGGGAAACAGCTTTCCCAGAGGCAAATAGAGCTATTGCCATAGCAGTGACCTTACACTGTATCTAGCCGAAATTGCCAGAATTGAGTTAGAGGTTTCATTATCTCAGTCAGTGGCTGAGTGGAGCCTCTGGCAATGTCAGAAGGGCAAGAGAGTTCTTCTTGGCTTTGGAGCAAGAAACAGACCCCTGCAGCAGAGAAATTCACTCCTTTTGAAAAACAGCTTTTGGCCACCTATTAGGCCCTCACAGAGACAGACCAGTTGACATAACATGCAACACTGTGCCTGAAGACCCAAATACCCATTATGACTTGGGTGAACAGTGAAGAAATGGCTGCAAGAGCTGGCAGTGCCTTGAAACCTTCTCTTCTAAAATGGAAATAGGACATCACCGCAAGGGCTCGTGCTGCCCCTGGAGGCATATCTAAACTAAACGAACAAGCGATAAGTCTGCCTGAAACGAATGAGACTGCCATTTCCCTGACAGACACTCAAGGATATCTAACAAATGTGGCAGAATCCCCATCTTATGATGAACTTGACGAGACTCAACAGAAGAGGGCACAGTTCACTGATGGCTCTTGCAGGTATGCTCATGGTAAATGAGGGTGGAAGGCTGCAGCCTACCATCCAAAGACAACATTCCTAATTGACCAAGGAGATGTACTAAGTAGCTAATATACTGAACTAAAAGCTGCTCACATGGCACTGAAGCAAACCTTCCAATTGAAGGCCTCCAATGTGATAATCTACACAGACTCTTGGTCAGTATATAAAGGCCTAAAAGACCAGATGGGCTTTTGAAAAGCTCAGAGATGGACTATCCATCGAAAGCCACTTTGAGGACAAACATTATGGGAAGAAATCTGGGAAATGATAAAACTCATTTTTACCTCTGTATATCATGTGGATGACCACAGTTCCAGCAATACTGAGGAGGTCCAACACAATACCACGGTGAATGAAGCTACCCAGTTTCTAACAGTTACTATTCCTCTTGCTTCCTGGATCCATACAGCCTCAGGACATTTTGGAATAAAGTGCTGTGTAGACTGGGCTAAACAAAGGGGTATTAGCATTACCAAAAATGATCTCAGCCAAGCTGTGACTGACTGTGCTGCCTGTCAACACACTCTTCCTAGTTATACTACAACAGGCACTGATAAACTGGGTACCATCCCTAAATTGGGTACCATCCTGGAGCAGATTATTCAAATAGATTATATTGGTTCCTTAACTCGGGGGCCCAGTAGGTATTAAACATGTTTTAGTAATTGTTGTTTAGTTTTTATTGTAATCCTTTCAATGATAAATGTATTTCATCCTTGTCTCTTTGCCCTAAATGCAGTCTAAAAATTTCTTGGAGTGAAAGCTCATACCTAAATCTTTCCATGATGTTGGCAAAAAGTAGTAAGGTTTCCACTTGTTCTATTTGCAGTTTACTTCCCATATTTATGGGTGACACTACGTTCGCTCAAGTAATCACCCTCAGGTTTTAATAAGTCTGTTACCTCTTCCTATATATTGTGGACCTATGCGTCCGCTGTACTATCAATCTCTCGCAACTATGTTTATATCCCCACTTGATTCTGAAACATTTACTCTTTGTTTTCAGAGACCTTATTTGGGTACTTTAACAAAAGGCCCACGTGATTTTGGCCATTTCACATCTTGCAATGTCACTATGGGCTATCAACTGCTAGCTCTTGATTCTACAAAGGACACTCCATGGTTAATAACTTCTGGTAGCAACAATGGCTATTTGGGGTTTTTTTTTGTTTTTTTAGATATTTCTTATATAGCATCCAGTTTACTAATGCTACAATGTCCCATGATGGGTCTGGTTGTAACTCAACCTCCTGGTTCTCGTTTTTAAATTCTACCTGGCAAGCAGACATGAACTCTATTGCTCCTGGGTTTCCATGCTGCCAAAACGTATCGGATCCTGTGTATTGTTTGCCTTTTAATGTCACTGCGTTATTGCCTTTAAATGTTTCCTCTAGTCCCTGTTTTAACGGTATGTATGATCTTTTAATCCTCACTACAGCATGATCCCAATATGCAGGGAACTATGATGCCACTCGTGTTTGAGCTCCATGGGTTCAGCTTTGCGAAAATTATCACCTCTATGGTAGTCTCCTTACAGGCATAGGGGCGGATTTTAAGAGCCCTGCTCGCCTAAATCCGCCCAAATCCGCCAAATCTCGCCTAAATCCGCCCAAATCCGGCCCTGCGCGCCGGTGAGCCTATTTTACATAGGCTCACCGGCGCGCGCAGACCCCGGGACTCGCGTAAGTCCCGGGGTTCTCCGAGGGGGGGTGTCGGGGGCGTATCGGGGGGCGGGCCCGAACCGCGCGGCGTTTAGGGGGCGTGCCGGGAGCGTTTCGGGGGCGGACCCGGAGGCGTGGTTACGGCCCGGGGCGGCCCGGGGGCGTGGCCGCGCCCTCCGGACCCGACCCCAGGTCGCGTCCCGGCGCGCAGGAGGCCCGCTGACGCGCGGGGATTTACGCCTCCCTCTGGGAGGCGTAAATCCCCCGACAAAGGTAAGGGGGGGCTTAGACAGGGCCGGGTGGGTGGGTTAGGTAGGGGAAGGGAGGGGAAGGTGAGGGGAGGGCAAAAGGAAGTTCCCTCCGAGGCCGCTTCGATTTCGGAGCGGCCTTGGAGGGAACGGGGGTAGGCTGCGCGGCTCGGCGCGCGCCGGCTATACAGAATTGATAGCCTTGCGCGCGCCGATCCAGGATTTTAGTGGATACGCGCGGCTCCGCGCGTATCTACTAAAATCCAGCGTACTTTTGCTTGCGCCTGATGCGCCAGCAAAAGTAGGCCTATTCGCATAGTTTGAAAATCTACCCCATAGGTACTTGTGCTGTTGCCTATATTTATCCTACCCTACATTTATTCCCCAAGATGTCTCCCTCCTGGTACAAAAGGGAGGTAGATACCACCTCCCCTGAATATTCTGCTGAATAGTATGCTCTTCTTACTTTAACTGAGCGAAACAGTCTTATTGCCGCCAGCACCCTTATCTTCGAAGCAGGTCATTCCTCTGCTCGCCTAGCAACCTCCATTTTAAAAAATGTAGGCTATAGTTGAATTGTTTAAAAACACTACTACTCACCAATTTGATTTACTATCTGATCAAATTCAAGATTTATCTTCCACTGTTCAGGACCATCGATTGGCTCACGATCTTCTTTTAGCTAAAGAAGGTGACTCATGTACTACCCTCCAAATTCACTATGGTGAACAATGTTCTTTATATATCCACTATAATGTTCCCTTAGTGCGTAACATATCCTTTTCCCTTCGCGACTCCTATAACCTTACCAAAGATTGGTTAGATGAACCTGAATGATGTAAACCTCTCTTAGGCCTTTGGGAACAAATTAGAACCTGGGGTACCAAAATTCAAACCTATATCACTACTGGTTTAGGTTGACCTTTCCTTGTTTGTTTTTTTTTCTTTTGCGATTGTGAAAATGTTCTTCTAACGCCTCATTGTTCTCTGTCCAATCGTGGTTCAATTCTCCAATGTAGGAAGAATGGAGTATATTAGATAGGGAATGAGAAAGTGAAGTAACTCGGGGTTACAGGTCTGGGCCAGTTAGGCCCACGAAGAACTGAACCACTGACAGCTGATAAATTGTGAATATAAATATTTAGGATTTGTTAAGATTTTTTGGCTCTTTTCTGTTAACTAAATCACTTAATTTTGTGTGCTAGTGGTTAGTCTGTGAGGCCTTCAAGAAACCTGCAGTATTAAATTACCTATAGGTCACATCTGCTGACCTTTTTTGAGCCAACATCTGGCAGGGCCCTTCTGCCTTAGGACTGGAACTGCATGAGAAAGAAAAAGTGCACAGAATGATTGATGACTGGGTATTGGTGGGAAATTCAGACAAAGAATGAGATATTTATTTTATTTTTTTATTTTATTTATAAACCACCTTATGAGACCAATACCTTAATTTTGTCAGCAATGCAAGATGCTCAATGACATGCCGTGCTCCAGCGCTGTGTCCTAGGTTACATTCTTCTTCACTGCTGAGATTCATGGGTCTCAGGGATGTAAGCAGATTTAGTTTTACATTGTAAATATATATATTCTCTGATTTTTTATTTACTTATTTTATGCATATACTTTCTTGTATATTCCTTATTTGTATTATTTTTCCTTGTTTACTTTATACCTTATTTTTATGTGCATTGAGATTATTAGTTTCAGATTATTATATATACTCAATTTATTGTAACAAATGTGAAAATCAGCTAAGTGCAGTGTATGATATTGCTGTTTGTGTGTGTGGGAATTACCAAGAGTTATAATGCCACCTAGCGGCCTTAACCACTTTCAGGCCATTACACAGCTTATGCCTAATGCAGTCGAGGAGCCATGATCACCATGGCATTCTGAAGAAAAAACTGGGCAATTTCATGAGAGTACAGGAGTGTGCATACTGCATTACGTCATTGAGATATGTAGAAATAAATGTAATAAAGATGTCGGTGACATTGTTTTACTGGACTAACTTAATTCATTTCTGGTTAGTCTGAGTTATACACCATTCATTAGATCGGTGTAAAATAAGTCAAGGATAATGTTACCTGTTTCACAAAGTTTTGGATTATTATAATTTCAGGTATTATGGTCCTGATTAGTTTATTTATAAATTTTAACAATACTTACAAAGAATACACTTTGTACGGAAATCAGGAAAAAATTATAATATAAACAAAATTTACAAATGAAGGAAATAAATATTCTAGTGTAGGGGGACAGAAAAGAGGAGAAGAAAAGGCTAAAAATATTAAGGAAATGCTTTGAATGACAATGAAGTGCAATACAAAAACTAAATTAAGACGTTTCTATAGATAAACTATGGGACTACAAGTCAAAGCTTTCCTGGAATTTACAAATACTTGAAGCTGTTCAGGATTAAAAAAATGAAACTCTCACTGGATAATTTAAAACATTTACAAAGAAATCTTAGCATGAATGTTGCTCCTAATGCCAAAATATCTTTAGGAAGTGCGAAAAAGGCTTTTCTCCTAATCTGAGTGGCATGAGAAAAATCAGGAAATATCCGAACAGAGGATCCCATAAATGAAATCGCAATGTTCTTGAAATAATTTTTCATTACGAAACTAAGGACTGACTCTGAGAAGAAGGTAACCAATCTTTCTATAACCTCAAGATCTGAAGACTCTAGGAAGCAGATAAATCAAGATCAATGGCCTATGACTGATTATTCCCAGACATGATGAAATAAACTATTAAGAGCAAGGACAGTCTCTTCAGGAATTTTTAAGACTTGAAGAAAATAATGCCGTAAAGTCATCCTGGTTAGCTCTCCCACAACCTTGGAAAAGTTAATGAGTCAAATTAAGCTGACGTGCCTTATTTTCCAGAAATTCAACTCTCCTTCGGAGACTGTTCCTCTCTTGGATTAATGAAGACTGAATATTTTCTTTTTTTAAATAATTTTATCTTTATTGCATTTTAAATGTTTACACACTTTTAGCAAGTAAAACAAATGTTGCAGTGCAATAATCACCATAACATTATTCAGAAAAAAAAGATCTGCTAACATATAATATGGGGAGAAAGGAAAAAATAACATTCATACGCGTTTTCGATGCGCTAGCTTTACCCTTTATTCAGTAAGGGGTAATAGCGCGTCAAAAACGCGCGGCCAACCCCCCCGAAACTAATAGCGCCCGCAACATGCAAATGCATGTTGATGGCCCTATTAGTTATTCCCGCGCGAGTCAGTAAGTAAAATGTGCAGCCAAGCTGTACATTTTACTTTCAGAAATTAGCGCCTACCCAAAGGCAGACATTAATTTCTGCCGGCACCGGGAAAGTGTACAGAAAAGCAGTAAAACTGCTTTTCTGTACACCCTCCAACTTAATATCATGGCGATATTAGGTCGGAGGTCCCAAAAGTAAAAAATAATTTTAAAAAAAAATGTGAAAATCAGCCCACAGCTCGCGGGTTGAAAACCGGACGCTCAGTTTTGCTGGCGTCTGGTTTCCGAACCCGTGGCTGTCAGCGGGCTCAAGAACCGATGCCGGAAAAATTGAGCCGCTAGGTACGCACTAATGTCCCTAGCGTCTCCTTTTACTGCAGGTCCTAATTACCATATTTTTCTTTACTGGATCGCGCGCCCAGGACACTGGCCTGCGTGCGCGCCGGGAGAGCGGGCGCTCTCCTGCTCTCCCATGTTTCTTTCTGTATCGGCCTGATAATTACTTACAGCAAATACTTAGAGAGAGGAGTTAATCAATTTTTCACATTTGACCTTATTCTAAATATATCTAAGCTGTATTCTCACTTAAACTAGATTTGTCTTTCAAGACGTTTCCAGTTGCAATGGGTCAGAAAAAATACATTTTTTGCTTGAAAAGTAATATGGCACATACAGGGAACTTTGAGGAAAAAAGTTGCCCCAATAGCCATAACTTTGCTCTTCACAGCAAGAAATTGTATCCTTTTTGCCTGTGTTGCTTTGGAGACATTAGGAAACATTACATTTTTATGACCACAAAATTTAACATCTCTGTTCTTAAAAAAATTCTTATTTGTTCTTTTCTATGCATGCTAATAAAAGCTTTAATATAAAAAAAAAAAAAAATTCTTATCCGATTCGAGCAAAAAGGAAACAAAAAAAGTTGTTCTATTATTGATGATATCTATCGATTCCTCTAGGAAGGTGGACACTCCTAAATTAGATACATTATTAACATCCCCATTTTGTACTTCCCCCATAGCTACAGTTTTAGGGAAATAAAAGATATTTGAAATTTAAGGAATATCAAGATCACTGTACAACAAAATTTCCTTAAGAAATTTCTTAAAACATTTCATACAGTGACATCAAACGAGTTTGTGGAAAATTTACTAAGCGTAAATTTTTTAAACATATCAAGTTTTCAATATTATTAATTTCACTATGTAAAATTAAATTATCTTTAACATGCATACTTTGTGAGTTTTGAATTAACTGTTTAGAAGTTATTAAGCCCACACTAGTTTCTAAACTAGAGATTTTCCTATTTTGCTCATCAATAGCAGATCTATTTGCATTTACTTATGATGACAGATGTTCATTCACCTGTGAAACATTCAAATTTAGTTTTGATATCAGTCCCCAAAAATCAGCAAGTGTAACATTAGGTGGAGGTTCAGCAGATGGTTGTGCTCTAATTATGTTCACAGTTGTACTTCCCTCAATAGAGGAGTAAGAAAGGTTTGTTGGTCTACCGGTGTTATATTTGTAAATAAAGTACTTTCATTACTTGTAAAAATAGTTTGTTTTACCTCTAGTTCACTGTTAACTGGAACACTTGGCTGTGGGGGAAAAGAAGGTCCTGCGCCTGGACTCAAGGTTGCTGATAGAGCTTCCACTTCGCAGTCCATCAATGGCGCTTCATTCACCCAGATCACATGTGCATCCATGGGGCCTTGGAGTATTTGTGAGTTGTGGGAGGCGGCTATCAATCTAGCCTTCCTTTTCTTCCCCATTTTAACCAATAATCAAGAATCTTGAAAAGGAAATCTGACACAGAAAAGAATGAGCCAGACAAACCAGACGAAGCCTGACAAAGCCGCGTGCTCCTTTGGCGCACGTGGCTTAGGCAACGCGCTGGCAGCGGCAGAGCGCCGGCCTGCCGTAAGATTTAAAGAGCCAGCAGCCACTCCCCACTTACTCTCCTCAGAATTCCTCCAGCTGTCTCAGTGGAGAATGGTTAAGTTGTTTAAACAGCAAAGGCTGATGTTCTACCCTTCAATCTGTGCCCTCTTTGCAGGGTAAAGGGAGGGCCCAGACTCCTCTCACCTCTGGAACTCCTACTGTTGTTCAGCCCTGCAGGAAGATTTAAAGAGCCAGAGGCCACTCCCCACTCACTCTCCTCAGAACTCCTCCAGCTGTCTCAGTGGGGGATGGTTAAGCTGTTTAAACAGCAAACACTGATGTTCTGCCCTTCAATCTGTGCCATCTTTGCAGGGTAAAGGGAGGGCCCAGACTCCTCTCTCCTCTGGAACTCCCCAGACTGAAGATTTTCTATGCTGGAAACCTTTTGTTACAGAGACAAAAATTTCTCCAAAGATTGTTTGAGAAACATTCCAAGCCGCAATATGTGATTCTATATAAAGAGAAACAGGATTAGCCTTGGAAGAGCACAGGCCTGAGCTACAGACTATTAAGTCCCATAAAGCATCCATAGTAACTACCGCTGGTTTGGAAGGAGCCACAAAGGCTGTAGGAACAAGGGAACCTGTCCAGACTCAGAGGCAAGAAACACAGCCTACAGCACAGATGTAAGTGGCGAGTTGAATCCTTCTCAAAGAGAGAACACTTCTTCAGCAGCAACATGAAAGGCCCTGGAACCTCTCTTCACAGCAGTCAACGACGCAGACACTTCAGCTACATCTGGGACCTTGGCACGCTGGGGGCTGAGAGAAACCTCCTCCCCAGCTGGGGCAGACTCTCTTCCATCCAGCCCAGCACCACTCCCTTTCAATAGATGCAGCAGCCACGAAGTCCAAAATCAAGTGCTGCCTGAGCAGCAAAGAAGATTCCAAAGGGTAAGCCCAAAGTTTGCCTTTACATTTTGGAGGCATTATAAATAAAAATCCCAAAGAAATCAGAGAAGAAATATCGGGCTGCACTTTCATGGCAAGTCACGCTGCCATCTTGTCCACCATGGTGCTGATTAGTTTTGAAGTTCTCTTTTAGGCCAGACCTAGCTATCAATCACATTCAAAGAGATTGATAGCCAGGTCGAGTTTCAAAGTTACCAAAGAAAAGTAAATTACAAAGGTACACTGGTTCAATAAAATGGTCTCGCCTACAACTTGTTTGCTGACCTTTATTCCTAAAAACATAAGGGATGTTATTGAACATAACATCTCTATCTGTGGAAAAAAAAACCCTCGATAAATGCAATCCATAGTGAAATAGCAGCAATTCTGATCAAGAGTAGAAAGCTGAACCCTACATACAAGTTTTTTTCAGTCTAAAACTTAATGGCTCATTTCAGACCTTTATAATTTTCTTTTAAATTTTGAATTGCAAATGTTTTAATTGACATTTGTCTTTTACTGTAAACCGATATGATATGTACACATGAATGTCGGTATACAAAAAAACAATAAATAAATAAAATAAATAAGACCTCAAATAGTAACCCATACTGAATCTATTGATCCTTAATATTCTACAGAGATGAAGATTTGCGGCGAGGTTAGAAGAAAAAGTTTGTCTATTTGAGGATGATATTACAGTAGAGAGAATGAAGGAGAAATTTTCTTATCTGTCAATTTCCTTTCCATTAATCCTGCTACACCAGTTCAGTCATATACAGGGAGGATGTTTCCCCCTATCAGCAGATGGAGGCATAGAACACTAGTTTCCTTACATGACATCATCACCACTACTTAGGGGTGGTGCCGCCCAGAAGGAAGCCAGTATACCATTGACAAAGTTCTAAATCAGACCCAAGAATGTTTGTGAAATATGAAAATTGACCACCTTCAAATTGGACAGCAAATTAAACCTATGAGGACACTCCTGTTTTAGTCTCCAAAGCGATCTTGAAATTGCTTGGAAAAGAACTATCCAAGAAAAAAGGACAGTAGTAAGACAAAAAAATATGTACATTTAGACAGGAAACACTGAACAACAAAGACCTTGGTAAAGAGGCCCTGCTTCCTGGGCAGATCTTGGATTAGTGCAGCAGGACAAATGGAAAGGAAATTTACAGATAATGCAAATTTCTCCTTCCTTCTCTTCCTGCTACACCAGTCTAGTCATATAAGGTGGGAAGTACCAAACCCCATCAATTCAGGTGGGAAAAAGCAAGAGCTACCTTGAAAACTCTGATACCTTAGAATCCTCTTTGGCCCAAACATGTAGTTAGTATTTATTTATAAAACTTATATAGTATAGCAAACTTTTACAAAAGTAAGCAAGGAAGACTGTGTGAATGCCCAACAAATGACCATAACCAAAAGTGCCTGCACGCTCATAGAGTGCACTCAAACAAACTTGGGGGCCTTCTTGTTACATAGCTTATAAGCGAAGGGACTTACCCTCTTAAAGCAGCATGCCAAAGAGGCTTTTGGCTGCAGCTTCCCCCTTATGTGGCCCCCATACGAGGAATGCGGAAAGTTCAGTCACCTCCTGCCACACTAATGATAATTCAGACACCTGAGGCACTGAAAATGTGTCTGCACTCTAAACAAGATAAAGTCAAGAAAGAAACTGCTTGATTGCTGAGGAAGGTGGAATTGAATTTGGAAGGAAGGTATCATCCGAAAAGTGACTTCATCCACAGAAATGACTGCGGCAACACAAGGCGGGGAGCTCCAAAATACAATGAGCGGAGCATAGAGCTACCAATAAGACTGCCATTAGGGAGAGGTCCTCAAGGGAGATGTGCTTCCAATGGCTCGAAAGGGAGACCACTAGAATCCGCAGCAGGATGTTAAGATTCCATCGAGGAGCAAGAAGCATAAGGAGAGGCCGTAACCCCTTAACACCCGAAATGAACTTAGCCATGTCAGGAAAGGCCGCCATCAGAACACTGCCCAACCACTCTTGGGGAAAAAAAAAAGGGAATGGCTGCTGCCAGAACCTTCCATTTAGGGCTATACCCTTTTCCAGATCCCCTGGAGAAAAGCTAGAATGTATGGCATTGAAGACCGTCAGGGAGATACTGAACGAGTTGCAGAGAAAAACGCAACAAATATCAGGACTGAAGATAAATTAGTAAGGTAGAGGTCTGTTGGGCTTTCACAAGGGTGGAAAACACTGAAGAGAAGCTCTTTCTGTGCAACCTCCACTACTCAAGAGGCAAGTCATAAGGCAAAATGGCGCTGGATCCTCCAAAACCTCCGGACCTGGAGTAAACAGATCCAGAGCCCTTGGAAAACATAACAGATGGATAGATCACCTGTAGCCACATCAGATATGCGTACCAATTGTTGCACAGAGTGATGGACCCCTGGACCAAAACGAGGTTGGTGCCACCTATAGAAGAGGAGCTCCTATAGGTCCTCATCGTCAGGAGGCGGATACAAGTGGTGGAGACCCAACCGGACCTTCATCTATACCAGCCCTCGGTTGCCGGGGCCGGCAGGACTTAGGAGCAAGTCTCCGGACGAAGACAATCCTGAAGGCAAAGGGCAAAAGCGAGGTCGGACGTACCAGTGATCGGGGCCAGGAGCTAGCAGGAGAGACGGTGAGCAGGCAAGTGGTCAGGGCAGGCAGCAGACAACGCCAGGAATGGGACAAGTCGAGAACCAGGAGAGCAAGCTTAGGCGACAAGGGGCTGGAACAGGAACAGGAGCACACAGAGCAGGATCAGGAACACTTGGAGAAGGAGCAGGAACACGTGGGGCAACCAGCAGCTGAGAGCAGAGCGGGACCTGTTGCCAAGGCAAGGGGGAAGTGGCAATGCAGGGTATATATACCTGCCTTGCCTGATGTCATCTCTGCAGGCCGCAGGGATCTCTCCCGTTACTGGCCCCTTAAATTGCTGGCAGTCGCGTATGTGCGCTTAGGGGAACTCTGAGTTGTGGTGGTGTCGGCGTCGGGAGGCATGGCGCGGTTAAGAGGCGGGCCGCGGCAGCAGGAGCCAGCGATAGAGGCAAGGAAAGGACGGGGCAGGTGCGCATCCTCGGCCCCCTACAGTGGGGAGACCTGGCTGTGGGCCCATGGCTGGGGCGCCTAACAGTACCCCCTCCTCTACGCTCCCTCCTAGAAGGTCCGGGTTTCTCAGGATGCGTGCTGTGGAAGTGTAGGAGCAATGTTTTATCTAAAATGTTGGAGGCGGGCTCCCACGTATTCTTGTCAGGGCCGAAACCCTCCCAAGAGATTATGTATTCTCATCTTTTGTGGCAACGCTGTATGTCCAGTACCTCCTTCACCTATGTTTGATCCTCCTCTGAGGCGAGATCCTGGGGTTCAGGAATGTTTCGTCACAGCCATGATAAAACCAGAGGTTTAAGGAGAGACACACGGAAGGTATTGTGAATTTTTAAGGATGATGGTAATCGCAAGCGATAAGTAACCAGCCCGAGCCATTCAGTGACTGAGAAAGGTCCGATGTAGCAAGGGGCTAGCCTCATTGAAGGTACCCGGAGGCGGATGTGGTGGGTGCTGAGCCATACTCTGTCTCCTAGGTTAAAGAAAGGGTGCTGGTCGCCGGTGCTTGTTGGTTGTCTTCCTTGCTTCTTCTGCTGCCTCCTGGAGGTTTTCCTGAGTGTGATTCCACAGGGCCCAAATTTCCTGGGTGGTGAGCTGGGCTGCCAGAGAAGGCACCGAGAGGGGTGTAGGAAGCAGTGGTGCAGGCTGCCTCCCGTAGACAACCAGGAATGGTGAGGAGCCTGTAGCTGAGTTGGTATGGGAATTGTGGGAAAACTCGGCCCAGGAAAGGAGGGTGGACCAATCATCCTGCCGGTCATTCATGAAAAGGTTTTCAAGTTTCGATTAGTACGTTCAGCTTGGTCATTGCCTTGAGGATGGTAGGCCGTGGTGAAATCAAGTTGAATGCTGAACTTCCTGCACAGAGATCACCAGAAGTTGGCAGTGAACTGAACTCCGTGGTCAGAGGCGATGTGCAGTGGAAGTCCATGGAGGCGGAAGATATGTTGAGTAAAGAGCTTGGCCAGTTCAGGGGCCGAGGGAAGTCTAGGAAGCACAGTAACGTGGGCCATCTTCGAAAATCCGTCGACGATGATCCAGATGATGCGGTGGCCATTAGAAGGGGGCAGATCCACCACAAAGTCTGTAGACAGGTGGGCCCATGGTTCCTTAGGAGCTGGTAGCGGCTGAAGCAGACCCCAGGGACGACCTGCTGGGGGTTTTTGCTGGGCTCAGGTTGGGCAGGAGTACACATAGGCTTTGACGTCCCTTCCTACATGGGGCCACTAGTAATACTGTTGTAATAAATTTAGGGTATGGACTCTGCCTGGGTGTCCGGCGGTGAGAGAATCATTGGCCCATCTTAGGACCCTCTATCTGAGCAGAAGGGGAACCACTGTTTTCCCTGGTGGAATGGACTGAGCTGCGGCTAGGAGCACCCTCGCTGGATCAATAACGTAAGTTGGCACCTCGAGCTCATCCTCCGTGTCGTATGTTCTAGAGAGAGCGTCAGCCCTGATATTTTTAGAGGCTGGTCTGTAACGGAGGGTGAAGTCAAATTGGCTGAAGAGTAAGGACCAGCGCACCTGGCGAGGGTTCAGCCATTGGGTGTGGCAGAGATACTCAAGATTCTTATGATCCGTATATATGGTAATGGGGTGTTGTGCACCCTCCAACCACTGCCGCCATGCCTCAAAAGCCATCTTGATGGCAAGGAATTCTTTGACCCCTATACTGTAATTTTTCTCGGCCAGGTTAAACCTCTGCCTGCCTCTGACCCGGATTGCCTAACCTGCCTGCTTGCCTGCCACCTGCCCTGATTTGGATTACTATTGGAGTCTGCCTGCCTGTCTGCCGCCTGCCTCTGACCCGGATTGCCTGACCTACCTGCTTGCCTGCCGCCTGCCCTGATTCGGATTACTCTGGACTGCCTGCCTTCTGCCAGCCTCAGACCCCAAGCTGTGCCTGGATTCCATCCTGGATTTCATCCTGGATTCCATCCTATCAGTCTGCCTACCGACGGTGAGGATCCGTAGGTCATCTAGCTGATAGCCCCACCTCATCTTGGTCAAGGGTCCACATTTCGGCTGGCATCAGCCAACAGTTTGCAAGGCCATGGACCCGGCGAACCTTTCCGGACTCCGGGCCATTCCTGGGTTAGCCCAGAAGCTTCAGCAGCAACAGCAATGTCACGAGGTAGTGGCAGCCACCATGGATCGTCTCAACGCATGTCTCGACGCTCTAACAACAGTTGCAGCCCCACCCATATTGGCACCTCCAGGTCCATTAGCAGCTCCTGCTCCTCTGCGTCTTCCAGTACCACCCAGGTACACTGGGGTCCCCAAATTCTGTCGAGGATTTGTGAATCAATGCTTAATGCACTTTTCGCTACAACCGGCCCAGTTCTCCACCGACGCCATCAAGACTATTTTCATCATTTCACTATTGGATGGCAAGACGCTTGACTGAGCATCACCCTTATGGGAAAGGGCTGATCCCATGCTTCAGGACATTCAACGTTTTCCACGAATGTTCAAACAGGCTTTCGAGGACCCTGGACGATTAGCCACGTTAAGCACAGATATGCTCCACTTCAGTCAGGGTGTCAGGGCCTTGATAGACTACTCTATTGAATTCCGTACCCTGTCGTCAGCGTTAAATTGGCGTGAGGACAGTTTGCGGGCCATCTTTCTTGAGGGATTGTCACCACGCATCAAAGACGAATTAGCGGCGAGGGAGTTACCTGATTCATTGGATGCTTTGATCTTGCAGGGAGAATTGATAGACGCCTTCAGCAATGCGCTCGGGAGTCGCGTCCTTCACGAAGATTCCTACCTTTGGCTCCTTCCTTCTCTTGCCACCTTCTCCCAACCAGCTCGGAGGCCTCTTCTCTGGGACAAGTCAATGAACCCATGCAGCTTGGAAGAACCCACATCTCCTCTGAGGAGAAACTTCGTCAATGTTGTTTGGGGCTATGTTTTTTCTGTGCCGTTAGAGGACATGTGGTAAATACATGCCCTCAGAAGCCGGGAAACGAACCAGCCTAGTCGCCGGAGGGCGAACGCTTCTAGGCTCCACCCATGCATCCCCACAACTAACTCTTCCGGTAACCATCCTGAAGGACGGAAGGGAGTTCCTCTTGCTGGCATCAATAGACTCTGGGGCTGGGGGGAATTTTGTCACCAGAGCCCTGGTGGAGGAACTACAGCTACCCCTCTGCGCTCGAGACCGTCCTCTATATATTTCCTCGATCTATGGAGAGCCCCTGCCATGGCATATCGGATTTACAACTGAGACTTTACATCTCTGCACCGGACTCTTGCACGAGGAGCAGATCTCTATGTCCTTGACAGAGCAATACACCCCATGGTTTTGGGGTTACTCTGGCTCCAGCAACATTCTCCCGTGCTTTATTGAAGGACCCTCCAGCTCGCCAGCTGGGGTTCTCAATGCTTCGAAACTTGCCTAAAGCACATATATCCCCCGAGATCATTACCCTGGCTACCACCTCATTGGATCTTCCACCACAGTATCGAGACTTTTCACATATCTTTTCCAAAAATAAAGCAGAGATCCTGCCTGAACACCGAAGTTCTGATTGCACTATTAACCTGTTACCAGGCACTCTTCCTCCCTGGGGAAGGGTGTATCCTATCTCTCCAGCAGAAACCAAGTCCATGACCCAATACATCCAGGAAAATCTCGAAAAAGGGTTCATCCGACCATGCTAGTCACCGGCTGATATGGGTTTTTTCTTTGTCACCAAAAAAAAGATGGCTCCCTAAGGCCATGTATAGATTATCGAGGACTCAATGCTATTACTAAAAAGGACAGATATCCTCTGCCACTCAAAGAACTGTTAGATCATCTTAAAGCTGTCAAACTTTTTTCTAAGCTGGACCTGCATGGAGCATACAACCTTGTCCGTATTCGGCCAGGGGATGAATGGAAGACGGGATGGCCACTACGAGTATCTCGTCATGCCCTTTGGCCTATGCAATGCTCCCGCAGGGTTCCAGCATATGATAAATGAGATTTTTTAGAGATCTCCTATATGACTCAGTGATTGTTTATCTTGATGACATCCTTATTTTTTCCCGTGACATTCAGAGTCATCGACAACAGGTACGAACTGTGTTACAACGCTTGTGAGCCCACAGACTTTACACCAAGCTGGAAAAATGTGCATTCGAGCAAGAGAATCTACCTTTCCTGGGCTACATTATGTCCTGCCAAGGCTTCCACTTGGATCCTGAAAAGGTGCACTGCATCCAGGATTGGGTCCAACCATCTACCCTCCGGGGCCTCCAAAGATTCCTAGAATTTGTGAACTTTTATCAACATTTTATTCTGCACTTTTCCCAACTAGTGGCTCCTCTAACTGCACTTACGAGAAAGGGATCTGACACCAAGAACTGGCTACCCGAGGCATGCTTAGTCTTTATAAGACTTAAGCAAGCCTTCCTACAGGAACCATGCCTCTGGCACCCTGATCCAGAAAGCCCATTCATTATGGAAGTGGACGCTTCCTCCCTGGGAGTGAGAGCAGTGCTAAGCCAGAGGGCAGATTCCGGGACCTTACGACCTTGTTCTTTTTTTCCACGCAAGTTCATTTCCGCAGAGTGTAACTACAGCTTAGGAGATAAGGAACTCCTTGCCATGAAGTTAGCCTTGGAGGAATGGCGGCACTGGTTAGAGGGGGCCCATCATCGGATCACGATTTTCACAGATCATAAGAACCTTGAATATCTGCATCAGGCACAACGTCTTAATCCTTGTCAGGCCTGATGGTCACTTTTCTTTGCCCGATTTGATTTTGAACTACGTTTCCACCTGGCCAAAAAGAACGCCAGGGCGAATGCGCTCTCTCGCTCTTTTGAAGCCAAAGAAACCTCGGACCCACCGGCATACATCATAGATCCAGCCCAGATTCTTCTAGCTGTGACCTTACCTATACCCTCCAGGAAAACTGTGGTTCCCACTAGGCATTGCCAGAAAGTCTTGGAGTGGGCCCACAATTCTCTTGCGGCGGGACATTCAGGCCAACGATGAACGTTGGATCTACTCAGATGATATTATTGGTGGCCATCTATGGCTCGCGATGTAAAATCCTATGTAGAATCCTGTCCTACCTGTGCCCAACACAAGCCAGCCGTAGGATGACTGTGGGTACTTCTGCAATCTTTGCCTGCTCCCAAACAACCTTGGACACATTTATCTACTGATTTTATTGTGGATCTTCCCAAGTCCCATGGTTGTACCGTCATCTAGGTAGTCATGGATCGATTCTTGAAGATGGCTCATTTTGTGGCCCTCCCCGGCCTCCCATCTGCGCCAGAGCTGGCACGTCTGTTTACCTCCCATGTCTTCCGTTTACACAGCCTTCCTAGTCACATCATCATCTCTGATCGAGGTGTACAATTTACTGCTAAATATTGGCAATCCCTCTGCCGGAAATTCAATATCCAGCTGGATCTCACTAGTGCTTATCACACCTAGGCCAATGGGCAAGTGGAAAGACTCAATTGTACCCTTAAAATCTTCTTAAGGACATTTACCAATACTCGTCAGGACAATTGGGCTGACTTTCCTTGGGCGGAATTCTCACATAATTCCCACATCAGTTCTTCTATAGGCACTTCTCCCTTCCAGGTAGTATATGGGAGACAACCGTTAACCCCCCCCCCCCCCCTTACCTCTCTCCGTGCCCTCCCCTGCCGCTCATTTGACAGCTGTTAATCTGCACTATCTCTGGCGACAGACTGAAGAATTGATCCGAAAAGCCAGCCTACGGGCCAAGAAGGTAGCTTATCGCCATCGACGACCTGTGCCCCTATTTCATCCTGGAGAAAAGGTCTGGTTGTGTACATATAACATCTGCCTTAGAGTTCCATCCATGAAGTTGGCACCATGCTGTTTTGGCCCTTTTTCTGTAGTACAGCACATGGGGCCAGTCTCCTATCAGCTGCGCCTACCATCCTCTCTCAAGATACATGATGTCTTTCACGTCTCTTTGTTGAAACCTCTTATTCCTTCCTGGCCTTCTCGCAAACTACCTTATATCGTGGCGAGGCTTTGGTCCTGAAGAAAATACTTGGGAACCCGCATCCAACATACTTGATAAAAATCTCTTGTGCCAGTTTCACAGTGCCCATCCCTGGAAACCCAGACCTCCTGGGAGGAGGCCTAAAAGGGGGGGGGGGGGGGGGGTACTGTTGTGCGGTGTGGCCGCGCAGCATGCAACTGGCTTGGCTTACCGACATGGCCAGGTCCGCAGCCGTTAACTGTTCACGTGGCATATGGGACACCTCTTCCTGCCGGACCGCCGTCGCGGAACGCGGGTGGGCCTTCAGGCGCTCGCCCCGCCTCTTACAGGGGCCAGGGACCAGGAAGTGTCCCAGCCTCAAGAAGTGACATCAGAAGACAGCCTCCTTAAAAGCCTTGGACCTGCCTGCCGGCCTTGTCTTGCAATAGGTCTTCCTGCTAGCTGCCTTGGTGCCTTCCTGCTTTTGCTGTGATCCGGATTGCCTGAACTGCCTGCTTGCCTGCCCTGATTTGGATTTCTATTGGACTCTGCCTGTCGGTCTGCCGCATGCCTCTGATCCGGACTGCCTGACCTACCTGCTTGCCTGCCCTGATTTGGATTACTATTGGACTCTGTCTGCTTGTCTGCCGCCTGCCTCTGACCCGGCTTGCCTGACCTGGCTGCCGCCTGCCCTGATATGGATTACTATTGGACTCTGCCTGCCTGTCTGCTGCCTGCCTCTGACCCGGATTGCCTGACCTGCCTGCTTGCCGCCTACCCTGATTCAGATTTCTCTGGAGTCTGCCTGCCTTCTGCCAGCCTCCGACCCCGGGCCATGCCTGGATTCCATCCTAGGAGGTGAGGAGATTTCCTGTTCCACCTTTTGAGTCTGCCTACAGATGGTGAGGATCCGTGGGTCACCTAGCTGATAGCTCCACCTCACCTCGGTCAAGGGTCCACATTTCAGCTGGCATCAGCCAACAGACTTGCATCTGTCAGAACCACAATCCAGGAGGGAATAGTAATACTGACAAACCCCTCCCCCCAGCAAGAGATGCAAAAACACCAGTAACCAATAAAGAGACTCCAGCACTGTTGATAGTAATGGAAGCTGCGCCCTGCATATCACCAGGGAAGAGGACCCACATGGCTAAAAACAAACTGCGAGAGAGACCCATGTCCAACCTACACCTTGTGGGGATGCATGCGAGAGAGGGGAGGACTGCAGAATATGCAAGAACACCCTCCTAGGGAATCAGAACCAAGGTGGCTACAATGGGACTCAGATACTGGTGATAAAGGCAATACCCAGGGAACCTACTAAGCAAGGAAGGAAACCTGAAAACAGGAAGGAATGCATTATCTCAAAGGGCAACATAATATTTTCTTGACATAAAGAGCAAAAGATGGGGTATAAGCCCTTCTCTGTTGAAGAAGGCAGGAACCAGAAACACTACTTGGATAACATCCTCAGAACATGGGAGAAAGCCCCCAAAGCCCTACAGCCGAAAGTCTGGGCTAAAATTAAAACCACAAACATTTCTGTGGAAAAAAATAAATCTCTTTTATTTATTTATTTATTTATTTATTTATTTAACAGCTTTTAATATACCGGTGTTCGTGCGAGCACATCACGCCGGTTTACAATAAACTTGCGAAAGGAGGAAATTACAAAAAACAGGGAGTGGGAGATGGAGCAGGTTTGAGAAAAAGGGGGGGGGGGGGGAGAGGGGGGAAAGTAAAGGAGGAAGAAGATAGCAGCTGAGAAATTAAAAGGAACGTAACATTATTTACATGAGAGGCAATAAATGAGGGATAAACATTGTCACAAAGTTACAGCGGATAATGAAGGAAATATGGATTGTATGGAGTATATATATGGAGGCTTATTTACGGTAGTTATGGCAAGTTATGAGGAACATATATATATGCTTATTTACAGCAGTTATGGCAGGAGAAGAAAGACAATTAATTTTAACTTTTAACATGCAGATTGTACAGGTTGTAAGGTAGATGGGGTGCGGTAAAGTGTAAGGTGGGGGGGGTATAGGGTGGGTGGGTGGTGGGCGGTACTGTGACTAGGGGGGTTTCAGGGGGGTTGGCTACGAGGGGTTGGGTTTGGGGTAGGCCTGTCTGAAGAGCCAGGTCTTAATGCCTTTTTGAAGTTGGGTAGTGAGGGTTCAAGACGGAGGTGTGGTGGGGAGGGAGTTCCAGAGGGCGGGGCCTGCAATGGTGAAGGCTCTTTCTCTGGTGGTGGAGAGGCGGGCTGTTTTGAGGGGGGGGGGTGTGGAGGGTGCCTGTAGATGTGGATCTTGTCTGGCGGGTTGAGAGTTGGAAGTGGGGCATTTCCTTAAGCCAGGGGGAGTTGTTTTTGTAGAGAAAAAAGCTGTTATGGTTATGAACATATGAAGAAAAGCCAGTTCCACACACAGCACAGAGTACACCACCTGCAAGCGAAGCAGTTTCCCAAGAGTCAACAACTCCACCCATCCTGGAGCAGAAGAAAAGAAAGTCGCAGCCACAAAGGTCATTCACTGACCAGAAACAAATGTAAGACCATGTCCAGAAAGGTGGCATCCATAAAGGCACACCAGATAGTTCGTCTGGCACTAGTGGGGCCAAAGTAAACACTAGTGGATGGCCAAGTCCTATGAAGAGACCAACCCAAATTTGGGCTGAGGACAAGCATTTATTCTAACTAGTGTCCACAATCTGACACCAGCCTCAAAGCTCAGAAGAAAGGCCTCAGCGGCTTATGAAGTTTGGATTACCCCAAAGCACAGTAGCTGATCCGAAGCAGGGCCACCAAGTTTGGGGCAGATATCCTATGCACAGAGTTACAGCTGGTGCACAACATTCCCTGCAAACAAAGCTGCTTAGAGGAGCCTGCCAGGTGGGAAATGGGAACATAAAAAAAGAGGATAAAGGATTATCACACAACTCCAGAAAACCCTCATAAGTAGGAGCCATAAAATAGTTCCAACCTCCATTGCGAACAAAGTTGCTGAGAGGAACCCACCAGACAGGACCGGAGCATGATAGGGATATTGTTTAGTCACAGGGGAGTATAAAATTTAGAAACAAGTCTGTCCTCCAAATGTGCCAGCCACACTTCTTGGCCACTGGGTGCTGCTATGCTCACAAACAGACCCCTGCGACACATAAACCAGATAAATAACCATAAATGGAAATCCAGGGCAGCAAAGCATGACCTGGAAAGGCCTCATCCATGGGACCAGAGGACTGTAGGAATCGTCTTGCAAACCTCCACTATGCACGCACACTATTTCTTTGTACACTCCCCTCTGGCAGAAGGTGCCCACCAGAATTCTGAGTGTAACATTCACTATCAAATGAGTTCAAAATTGTGTGCTACAGACCAACACGATGCAAGAAACATCAACATGAATAAGTATACTCAATGCCAAAAGCATGGGCTTCATGATCTGTGGACAGATAAGGGGTCACAGTGCAATGGCCACTGAAAAACCAAGATATCTCCCCCAAAATTAATTTCTGCATAAGCCATGAAACCACTGCAGAAAGGGAAATCATAATGGGACAAGCACCCACACTTCCAGGGGAGACTGCCTAAAAGTCAAACATAGTAATATGACGGCAAAAAAAGACCAAATAATCCATTCAATCTGCCCAGCAAGTTCATAAGAACATAAGAAATTGCCATGCTGGGTCAGACCAAAGGGGTCCATCAAGTCCAGCATCCTGTTTCCAACTAGGTCACAAGAACCTGGCAAGTGCCCAAACACCAAGATCAGCCCATGCTACTGATGCCAGTAATAGCATAGGCCATTCCATAAGTCAATTTGATTAATAGCAGTTAATGGACTTCTCCTCCATGAACTTATCCAAACCTTTTTTGAATCCAGCTACACTACCTGCACTAACCACATCCTCTGGCAAAAAATTCCAGAGCTTAATTGTGCATTGAGTGAAAAAGAGTTTTCTCCGATTAGTCTTAAATGTGCTACTTACTAACTTCATGGAGTGCCCCCTTTCCTCCTATTATCCAAAAGTGTAAATAATCGATTCACATCTACTCATTCAAGACCTCTATCATATCTCCCCCTCAGCCGTCTCTTCTCCAAGCTGAACAGTCCTAACCTCTTCAGCCTTTCCTCATAGGGGAGCTGTTCCATCCCCTTTATCATTTTGGTCACCCTTCTCTGTACCTTCTCCATCGCAACTATATCTTTTTTGAGATGCGGCGACTAGAATTGTACACAGTATTCAAGGTGCGGTCTCACCAAGGAGCGATACAGAGGCATAATGACATTTTCCGTTTTATTAACCATTCCCTTCCTAATAATTCCTAACATTCTGTTTGCTTTTTTGACTGCTGCAGCACACTGAGCCAATGATTTCAAAGTTTTATCCACTATGATGCCTAGATCTTTTTCCTGGGTGGTAGCTCCTAATAAGGAACCTAACAGCGTGCAAGGGTTATTTTTCTCTATATGCAACACCTTGCACTTGTCCACATTAAATTTCATCTGCTATTTGGATGCCCAATCTTCCAGTCTAGCAAGGTCCTCTTGTAATGTATCACAATCCGCTTGTGATTTAACTGCTCTGAATAATTTTGTATCATCCGCAAATTTGATAACTTCACTCGCTGTATTCCTTTCCAGATCATTTATAAATATATTGAAAAGCACCGGTCCAAGTACAGATCCCTGAGGCACTCCACTTGTTTACCCTTTTTTCCACTGAGAAAATTGACCATTTAATCCTACTCTCTGTTTCCTGTCTTTTAACCAGTTTGTAATCCACAAGGACATCACCTCCTATCCCATGACATTTTAGTTCTCTTAGTTCCTTAAGGTAGTAACTGCTGCTCTATACAGTTACCCCCGGGCCTTTTGCTAAGGGTAGTAATATTAACAATCAAAATCAGGCAAACCCATAACATTTTCACAGGGTGAGCAGCCTTCTTGATAATTCATACAATGCTGCTTGAATGTGCTTTGCTTTTGGACTTCGCCATAGAAGCAGTCCTTCGCTTTTTCCCTAATGTCTGTGTTTCAATACCCCAAACCATAAAAGTCAGGGCTCAGCATTGGCTGTCTAATTCTCTCCCCCCGCCATCAAAATGGAGAGTAATGCTGCTGTTGCAACAAAATTACATAAGCTAATTGGTTAAAGGTAGTAATCACCATGCCTTCTGATAGGAGTAGTTGCTTCAGTTCTATGCAAATTTCACTGTTTTACAGAGCAAAAATATACTGTTCTTTAGCCCCTCTCAGGAAGTGCCAGCAACCCTTCAAAAGGGCTCTTGAGGCCTGAAGTCAGAGAAACCCACAATAATTACAATTGCACTGCTCTAAATACAGAGGAACCCAGGATGGAGCCATGAGCCTCCTAAACAAAACAGAATTTCCCTCAGGAAATACCCTTGATGGCTCTCTTGGATCTGCAGGCCTCACAGATTTCTGAGGGCCTTGAAATATTACTTGACAGAGCCCTCCCCTGGCTATTTAAACGCATAAGGTCCTCTGTAGAAACTGGAAAAAACTCAGTTGAAAACTCCTCTAGGTTGCCAGGAGTAGGAAACAATGGCTCCTCCGAAGAAAAATTTACTATGATTAAAGTGGGAGGAATCTTGGCCTCCCCACTAGGCCCTGATTACACCACCTGATGGCCGGTGCTCATGGGAACTAAAGGCAAAATGGCTGCCTTGTCTGAAATTCCCACGGAAGACAATGCAGAAGGCCTGCCAGTAGCCTCCGTGGCCTGTTGAACCTCGATGGAAGAAAAGGCAGAGTCCTATCCTGAAATGCCCACCCGATAGCACTGCTCTAGTATCTCACCCATTCGCGCACACAGTAAACACAGCAGGACCTTTTTCACTGCCACATGGCAAACACCACAGGCACCATATCGATGATTACAGGCAGCTATCTCCGTGTCGCACCACTTCTGAGGTACTCACTGCATCACATCCTTCTTCCACTGTGTTGTTCCTCCTGCTGCTCTGCCAGCAAAAACAACTCCTTCCTCCTTTTCCTCTTTTGTTTGTTTTTTTTTTTTTTAATAAAGGAGGGGAGGGGGAAGGGGAGAAAGGAATGCAATCAAAAGTCAAAAGCTAGCAATCAAATAACCAGACAAGTCTACTCTTTTTTTATTTTTATTAAAAGGAGATTCTCCATTCCTCAAAAGCTCAATCTAGGACTGGAAGAACTCACACTGCTGGCCGGAGCCAGTGGTCTGGACCAAGGTCTGATAAGCCTTTAGATCCACCGACAACCTGCTGCACTATCAGTTCCTACCATCTGTTGGAGGCAGAAAATACTGGCTTCCTTCTGGGCTGCATCACCTCTAAGTTGTGGCGATGATGTCACATACAGAAAACAGTATTCTCTGCCTCCATCTGCTGGTAGGAGGAAATCAACCCACCTGAATTCGTGTAGCAGGACGAGATGGAAAAGTGATTTAATTAAACTTGAAGAGTGGTGGAAGATTTGGCAGCTGAGATTCAATGCCAAGAAGTGCAAAGTCATGTGCCTGAGGTGTAGTAATCCAAAAGAGTTGTACGTGATTGTGGGCAAAAGGCTAACATGCACAGATCAGGAGAGGGACCTTGGAGTGATTGTATCTGGCAATCTGAAAGCAGTGAAACAATGTGGCAAGGCGATAGCTAAAGCCAGAGGGATGCTGTGCTGCAAAAAGAGACATAACCAGCAGGAAAAGGTGGTAATGCCTTGTACAGCTCCTTGGTAAGGCCTCATCTGGAGTCCTGTGTTCTGTTATGGAGACTGTATCTCAAAAAGGATAGAGACAGGATGGAAAAGTTCCAGAGGAAGGTGACTAAAATGGTGTGGGGTCTGTTTCAGAAGACCTATGAGTAGAGGCTGAAGGGTCTAAATTTGTATACCTTGGAGGAGAGTTGGAGCAGGGGAGATATGATACAGGCCTTCAGATACCTGAAAGGCATCTTTCTGTTGGAAAGGAAACTGTACAATTAGGGGTCACGATATGAAAATGCAGGAGGGACGACTCAGACCAACCGACTGGTTAAATAGAACCACTACCTTGGCGAATGAATTAAACCCTATGCAAATGGCCCTCATCAAAGAATCAAAGCAAAATAATCCATGGTATAGTACACAAATCAAGGAAATAAAACGATGCCTTAGAAAGAAAGAAAAAGAATGGAAAAATAACAAAACCACTGATAATTTAACAAAGTACAGGAAACAACTTGCATACTACAAAAAAACAATCTTAGACACTAAAAAAAAAATACTACAGCTCAAAAATAGAAAAATTCTCAAATAACGCCAGAACCCTATTTAACATAGTAAAGAATCTAACTACTGACAATACAAACAACTGCCAAACATTACAAGAGAACCAATGCAATGAGGTAGCTCAATTCTTTAAAGAGAAAATTGAGAACCTGAGAAAATAAATCCCTAACACTACCAAACAAGAGATTAAAATGCCCACTAAAGATGTTAGTTACTGGTCAGAATTTGAAGAAGTATCACAAGACGAAGTCGAGCAATAACTATAGACCAGTCTCTAACTTACCCTTACTAGCCAAACTAATTGAAAAAACAGTACAACAACAATTGTCAAATCATATTGAATGTAACAACATATTTTACCCAGCGCAACATGGGTTTCGCAAACACTACAGCACTGAAACTCTACTATTAGCTTTATCAGATAATATCTTAAGAGGATTTGATACTGGAACACACTACATTCTAGTTCTATTAGATCTCTCTGCAGCATTCGACACAGTAAATCACAAAACACTACTCAATAGACTGAAAGAAATAGGTCTCACTAATAAAACAATAAAATGGTTTGAGTCATACCTTAAAAACAGATGTTTCCAAGTACAAATTAAAAATACACTTTCGGACAAAGTCACACTGCTAACTGGTGTCCCACAGGGATCGGCCCTGTCGGCAACACTCTTTAACATTTATCTCCTCCCGGTATGTCACCTACTAGCAGGACTTGGAATCATACACAATAGACTTAGTTTTTGGGTACTTGCCAGGTTCTTATGGCCTGGATTGGCCACTGTTGGAAACAGGATGCTGGGCTTGATGGACCCTTGGTCTGACCCAGTATGGCATTTTCTTATGTTCTTATGTACTACTTATACGCAGACGATATACAGCTACTGCTACCAATTGTAAACACCATTGAAGAAACAATGAAACTTGCTAATATGTATCTTGAGATAATTAAACAGCTCTTAAATCAGATGGAATTGGTAATAAACATCGACAAAACGGAATTCCTACACCTTGAACGTAAAAACATACACCACATCCAACCAACACTCACAACTAAAAATAACCAAACCGCTGAGCTAGCAACTAAAGTACGAAATCTAGGAGTAATAATTGACCCTGAGCTAAACATGAAACAACACATCTCCTTGAAAATAAAGGAAGGATATGCGAAATTAATGATTCTAAGACGACTTAAACCTCTACTAACACTAAAACAATTTCCGCACAGTTTTGCAGGCAATGATATTCGCAAGTAGAGACTACTGCAAACTCCCTACTTTTAGGACTACCACAATCCACAATTCGGCCACTACAAATATTACAAAATTCAGCTGCTAGAATTTTGACTGGCAAAAAAAAGAATGATCACTTACAGGAATGCTTGCCGATCTACACTGGCTCCCAATTGAACAAAGAATTCAATATAGGCCTTATGCATAATACATAAACTAATCCATGATGAAAAAGCTGACTGGCTCAACACAGCACTGCGCGTACATGTCCCACAAAGAAAGCTAAGATCTGCTAATAAGGCTCTACTAACTGTTCCCTCTGTCAAAACAGCACGCCTCACGCAAGTTAGGGAGAGAGCACTATCACTGGCTGGCCCCGTGCTATGGAACACCATGCCACTCGAAATAAGACTGCAGAGAAACTTCAAAATATTCAAATCCAATCTGAAAACCTGGCTATTTAAACAAGCTTTTTATAAAGATAAAGAGAAGGAAAAAAACAGCTGATTGATTAGGATGCACCAAACTAGAAATTGTTATTTGTAACCTACAAATGCACATTAAAGTTAAATTCTTTCCGTCTACTATGCTCCCTACAGACAAACTTAATGTACACACATATTTTATTGAAGTGAATTGTTACCGCACTATGATGGCACATGATTAATTGTAATCTATACCACTTACTTTATTCATTATCGTGCCTTGCTGTAAACCGTTGTGATGGTTATCTAACTTAACGACGGTATAGAAGAGCTTTTAAATAAATAAATAAATATTTCTTCATGGAGAGGGTGGTGGATGCCTGGAATGCCCTCCCAAAAGAATGATGAGGATGAGAACATTAAATTAATGTAAAAGGGCATGGTATAAACATTGCGGATCTCTAAAGGCTTGAGGTTGGTAATGAAGAAAAGGGGCAACCTATGCTAACTTTAGGTGTAACATTTCTGCATGGTAACCTGCACAGAATGGCAGCTACTACCCTTAACAAAACACATGGGGGTAACCTGCATGGTGCAGCAAGTACTACCTTTAACAGAAGGCATTGGGGTAACCTGTGCAGCACAGCAGTTACTACCTTTAACAGAACTAATGGGGGTAATCTGAATGCAGTGGCATTTACCACCATGAGCCACTTGCTGGGCAAACTGGATGGACCATTTGGTCTTTATCTGCCATCAATGCTATGTTACTATATTTGCCCCATGTCTAGATAGTAATTTAAGTAAAAAGAAAGTCCAATCTACTTCTGTTAATCTCAAAATTTTTTCTCACCAGGACTTGCATTTTGTGCTCACTCCAGTACAAGGTGTCCAGTTTGTGTCAATGTTTATCTGTGGCCTTTAAATTTGGTTATAAAAACTACAGACATGACAGTTAACCTCACAAAAGAACAGCACAAAAGAATATTATACATGTCCCTGGGCTGCCATTCCAATGCATCATTTAACTCAGCATTGAGAGGCCCCCCAGCATGGCTGCCAGAAAAATGAGGTGAAACAAACCCATCTCTCTTTCCCAGCAAGATTTCTGAGACTGAAAAAGAATTACAAAAATCCCTATATTTTGTATCACTCTCTGGGTTTTATGCCATTTGAAGATGACCAATTCTATAATACGTTTGCTAACTGGATTTATGTGGAGTCATTAAGCCAAACAGGATTCTAACAATTTGATAATTCAGAAATAAATACAACCACTTTGGAAGAAGATGACCTGGCACCAGGACCACATGGATGTTTGTAAAGGGGTGACTCGTTAGAGCCTCCATCCTCATCTGTAGTGTGCTTGTTCTCTCAGAATCCCTACACTTACCAGCATGTACAGCACAGTATCTGTACTGCTGACTTTAGCAATAATACAAACATGCTCCCAGTCAGCATGTTGCTCGGCTCTGAACTAGCATGAGTACTACTGTGTTTATCAGAAACATACAACTTCCTTGGAAATCAATTATAGTACAACCCCAAGACAGAAACTTGAAATGCTCTACTAAGCAGGACACAGCAGCACAGTAACATAATAGATGATGGCAGAAAAAGACCAATTAGCCCATCTAGTCTGTCCAGTTATTTATGTCTACACTGCTAAGGACATTACCCAATCACCACTCCTTATCCACCTAACTTTCATCTTCCTCTTTGGTTTTCTACTAGCCAGGATAGCAAACAAGCTCCTCCCTTCTATCCTGTTTTAGGATTTAGTAAACATAACTGCAACAAAAGTTGTAATAAAGACTATAAAATAACCACATCCAAGGATGAGCAAATACACTAACAGCTTTAGGAAATAAAAAAAAGAGTATATATTACAGAAACAGAGGCAGATAAAGACACCTAGACCTATAGCAAGTGTTGCTTACCTGTAACAGGTGTTCTCACAGGACAGCAGGATGTTAGTCCTCACATATGGGTGACATCATTAGGATGGAGCCCAATCACGGAAAACTTCTATCAAAGTTTTCAGAACTTTGACTGGCCCCTACTGGGCATGCTCAGCATGGCACTAACCCTGCAGCCAGCAGGGGTCCCCCTTCAGTCTTATTTGATAGCTACAGGCAGTGCCGAAAAAATAAAACAACAAAACGTTACGAACCCAACACCGCGGGGCGGCGGGCAGGTTTCGTGAGGACTAACATCCTGCTGTTCTGTGAGAACACCCGTTACAGGTAAGCAACACTTGCTTTCTCCCAGGACAAGCAGGATGGTAGTTCTCACATATGGGCGAGTACCGAGCTGAGGAAGTCCGAACATGCACCAAATGTACCCAACGGCGTGCAACAGGCAAAACAACTGGGGTGGAATTTGGTAGAGGGCATCCTGAACCCCACCGGGCAGGCGGAAGGGTGTTGGTACGTCACATTGGAAATAGGTTACGCAGGACAGACTGGCCGAAGATGGAATCTTGTCTTCCGGCTTTGTCCAAGCAATAGAGGGCTGCGAAGGTTTGGAGAGAGCTCCAGGTGGCAGCCCTGCAAATGTCAGGAAGCGGCACCGATCTTAGGTGTGCTACTGAAGTCACCATGGCCCTCACAGAGTGTGCTTTAACATGGTCTTGAAAAGGAATGCCTGCTTGCTGGTAGCAAAAAGATATGCAGTCCGCCAACCAGGAGGAGAGAGTCTGCTTACCCACAGGTTGCCCTAATTTGTTGGGATGGAAAGAGACGAATAACTGAGTGCTCTTCCTGTGGGCAAGTGTACAGTCTAGATAGAAAGCTAGAGCCCGTTTACAGTCAAGGGTATGCAGAGCCTGTTCCCCTGGATTGGAATGGGGCCTGGGAAAAAAGGTAGGTAGTATGATGGATTAATGTGAAACTCCAAAACTACTTTGGGTAAAAACTTAGGGTGAGTGCGGAGTAGCGCCCAGTCCTGCAGGAGTTTAGTGTAAGGCGGATAGGTAACTAGGGCCTGTAACTCACTAACCCTGCGAGCTGAAGTGATAGCTAAAAGGAAAATCACTTTCCATGTGAGATATTTTAGGTCACAGGAGTGAAAAGGCTTGAATGGTGGTTTCATGAGCCGACCAAGAACCAGGTTAAGTCCCAAGAAGGGGCCGGAGGATGTAAAGGTGGCTTGATATGGAGCAAGCCCTTTAAAAACCGTGTTACGAGGGGTTGTACTGATATAGGGACATCCCCGACACCTTTATGGAAGGCGGCTACCGCACTGACATGCATTCTGATGGAAGAGGTTTTTAGACCTGACTCTGACAAATGCCAGAGATAGTCCAAAAACCTTGGGATTGGACAGGAAAAGGGATCAAGGGACTGCGAAGTGCACCATGATGTGTACCTTTTCCATTTATAGGAATAAGATTTTCTTGTGGAAGGCTTCTGTGAAGCAATCAGGACACGAGAAACCGAATCTGAAAGGTTAAGTGGTTGAAGGATTAACCTTTCAACATCCATGCCGTCAGGGACAAGGCCTGAAGATTGGGATGGCGTAGGCATCCGTCGTTTTGAGTGATCAGATGCGGGGCCGTTCCCAAGGGAATGTGCTTGCTGATGGAGAGATCCTGGAGTATGGGAAACCACACTTGGTGTAGCCAGTGAGGTGCTATCAGGATCATGGTTCCTTTGTCCTGACGTAGCTTCACAAGAGTCTTCGAAAGAAGAGGAAGTGGAGGGAATGCATAGAGCAGACCGGTTGCCCACGAGAGGGAAAATGCATCTCTAGGCTGAGAGCGCTCGCTCTGAATGAGGAAGCAGTAATTGTCCACTTTGTGGTTCTGAGGGGACGCAAAGAGGTCTGTCTGGGGGTATCCCCATTGGCGAAAGATTGAGGTCGCTACAGAGGGGTTGAGAGACCACTCGTGTGGCTGGAAGACGCGACTCAGTTTGTCTGCCAAGACATTGTCCACTCCCGGCAAGTAGGTGGCCCTGAGGTACATCGACTGGGAGAGCGCTTCCGCCCAAATCTGCGCAGCTTCCTGACACAGGAGGAAGGAGCCTGTGCCTCCCTGCTTGTTGATGTACCACATGGCCAACCTGGTTGTCCGTCTGAATCAGGATGACGTGATTTGATAGGCGTTCCTGAAAAGCCCTGAGAGCATATCGCATTGCTCGAAGTTCTAGGAAGTTTATTTGATGTTTGGCTTCCTGTGGAGACCAAGATCCTTGTGTCTGTAGATTGTCCACGTGGGCTCCCCACCCGAGGTTGGAAGCGTTGGTGGTGAGAATGAGTTGAGCATCTGGCACTTGAAAAGGCAGTCCCTGGAGGAGATTGGTCTGATCTTTCCACCAGGCGAGAGACAGACGGAGTGAGTTGGTGATGTGGACAATGGTCGACAGAGGCTGAACAGCTTGAATCCATTGTGACCTCAGAGTCCAATGCATGAGTCTCATGGCCAGGCGGGCCATTGGAGTAACATGGACGGAGGACGCCATGTGTCCTAGCAGGACGAGGAATTGGCGAGCTGTTGCTGTATGTTGAGACTGCAACTGGTGAGCGAGGGCCACGAGTGTTAGCGCTCGTTGTCGAGGTAGAAAGGCTTTTGCCTGTAAAGTGTCCAAGTCTGCCCCAATGAACGACAAGTTTTGAGATGGGGTTAAATAGGATTTCCCGTAATTGACATCCTAGAGAAATTAAAGTGTGTAGAGTGAAATCGAGGGACGACCGAGCGGTTTGCTGGGTTGGAGCCCTGATTAACCAGTCGTCCAGATAGGGGAAGACGTGCACACCTTCTTTCCTGAGGAAAGCTGCTACAACTACGAGACATTTGGTGAAGACTCGTGGTGCAGACGCTAGGCCAAAAGGAAGCACTCGATATTGATAGTGCTTTGGGCCTACTAAAAACCTGAGGTACTTGCGATGAGTTGGAGTGATCGCAATGTGTGTGCATGCGTCCTGGAGGTCCAGAGAGCAGAGCCAGTCTCGTCTTTGTAGAAGAGGTAGAAGCGAGCCCAAGGTTACCATCTTGAACTTTTCCTGCTGGAGGTACTTGTTGAGAGCACGTAGGTCCAGAATTGGACGAAGCCCCCCCGGATTTTTTGGGGATCAAAAAGTACCGGGAATAGAAGCCTAGGCCTTGCTGCGAGAGTGGGACGGGTTCTATTGCTCTTAACTAGAGAAGAAGGGAAACCTCCTGCTCCAGAAGGACAGAGTGGTCGGATACTCTCCACGCCTGCAGAGGTGGTGAGTCCGGTGGAAGAGTAAGAAAGTTTAGGGGGTAACCCTGAGCAATGATTGCTAGCACCCATTGGTCGGTTGTGATTGATTGCCACATGTTGTGAAAGTGGCACAATTGACCTCCCACTGGTATGTTTGGCAGAGGAATCAGACTGCTGCTCTCAAAGTGAAAGTCAAAAACTGGAAGCAGGCCCCGGCTGGGGAGCTGCATGGTATGGTAGGTCAGATAGCCATGGTATGGTAGGTGCATGGTATGGTAGGTCAGATAGCCATGGTAGGTCAGATAGCCTGTCTTGTACTTCTGGGCAAAGGTCAGAAGATTTGAGCCAGGCCCATCGTCTTGCCGAAATAGCAGCTGCAGACACTCTAGTAGAGGTGTCGAAGATATCATAAGCTGTTCTTATCTCATGCTTTCCTGCTTCAAACCCCTTGTTGACAAGGATTTGAAGCTGGTCTTGGAATTGTTCAGGCAGGGTTTCAGAGAAGTCCTGTATCTGTTTGAAGACGACCCTATTGTATTGGGTCATATATAGCTGGTAAGCAGCAATTCTGGAGATGAGCATGGCCCCTTGGAACACTTGTCGACTAATATTGTCTAGGAACTTGTGTTCCTTAATAGGAGGGGTAGATGAGTGAGGCTTCGTCCTTTTTGCTTTCTTTTGAGCCGATTCTACCACAACTGAGTGGTGGTCGCTACCTGATGCCCAAATGTAATAGAATTACTTGGCCTAAGTCTGAAAAACTGACTTAAGATGCATTCAGAAGGTAGGCCTCATTGGACTCTGCATTCTCACCACTGACCCCTGCTTCATGTGACTATTCAATAAGTGTGGGAAAGGAAGAAGTAAACAGATGCACAGACTCTTTTGTGAGGGAATTCATTCTCTCCCTGGACCATGTTTGGGAAATCGCATGTGTCTCTCAAAAATGGTTTCAGATGTGCAGACGAAGAGGATATAACTAAGAGAGGCATGGGAGGAAAAGGGAGAGGGACAGACAGAGAGAGAGAATCTTGAAACTTCAGCCACCCTCCTAATAATTGTAAGAAAAAATATTTATACTACATTATCTCAACTATTGTCTTTGCTAATCTGTATATTTCTTTGCTGTCATGCTTTCTGGAGTGTGACCTGGCATTAGTAATAAAAAGAAAAATTGGTTCTTACCTGCTAATTTTGGTTCCTGGAATACCACAGATCAGTCCAAACGCATGGGGTTTTGCATCCCAACCAGCAGATGGAGACAGCTTTACTAACACTATTACTTAACAAGCGTTCCACCTGCAGTCCCCTCAGTATGACCTGTTCCCAAGCCAAGATGAGACTACCTGTAAACACTAACTTCAACCCCTCTCTTAAACCGAGCAGGAGGAAGGCGGAGCCCTTTGAACTGGAGCTCTTCTGACAAGTATGAGTGATAGAGCTTTCCAATCAGCTATCAACTCTGTACTATTTACACACTGAAACAAGAGCAGGCTTTCCAGAAATGGGCGGGTTTCTGGACTGATCTGGGGTATTCCAGGAATGAAAATTAGCAGGTACCAATTTTCCTTTCCTGTTCATACCCCAGATCAGTCCAGACACATGGGACGTACTCAAGCTCCCATAAACTGGACGGGAAAGTGACAGAACTGCTCGCAGTACACTCTCACCAAAACCAGTGGATTCCGACACCCGGACCTCCAGCTGATAATGTCTGGTGAAAGTGTGTAGCTAAATCCAAGTAGCTGCCTTACAGATCTCTGTGGGGAAACTAGCTGACACTTTGCCCATGAGATTGCCTGAGCCCCAGGAGCATAGGCCCGCAGTCCCTCAGGAAACAGATGACCCCTGCAAATGTATGCCGATCCAATTGCCTCCTTCAGCCACCGTGCAATAGTAGCCTTGGAAGCCTCACTCCCTTTCTTTGGTCCATTCCACAGAACAACCAGGAGATATGACCTCTAAAAACTGTTGGCAACCTTGAGATACCTCAACAATGTCCAACATACGTCCATCAGATGAAGTTCCCTTGCATGTGGCGTCGCTGAATCCAAATTTGGAATAGCGGAAAGCTCCACCATCTGACTGAGGTGAAAGACTGAGACTACCTTCAACAGAAAGGAAGGCACCCTTTGCAATGACACTTCCTCCTTCAAAATCTGAAGAAAACGGTCCCCTATACAAAAAGGCCTGAAGCTCCGAAATCTTTCTGGTCTAACAAATAGCCACCAAAAACACTACTTTCAAGATGAGATCTTTTGAGATGCCCTCTTCAACAGTTAAACAGAGCGCCACAGAGCACCCACAGCACCAGATTAAGGTTTCACAAAGGATACACCATTCTCACTGGAGAGACACAAATGCTTCTTTGAAGAAATAAAAGAAACAACGTCCGCAGACCAAGATGGCTGCCGATTAAGCTGCACACTTGGATACTCTCTTTGCGATTTTCTTGAAAGCTTCTTCTTTTAATTTCAATCATGCCACACACCAAAAGGAAAGCAAAATTAAAGGAAACTTTGACTTTGTCTCCTTTACCTAATCAGCAACAATTGCGAATTGAGCCATTCTTCACATCTCCCCTGCAAACAGCACCAGAGGAGAGAGCTGCTTTGGATTTCGGAGAGGAGAAAACGCTGAATCCACAGGCTGAGGAACTATCTTTAAGTCCTGGTGCAAATAATATGGAGCGAATTTCCTCCAGGACAGAATGGATCCGAGAGCTGAGTTCGGAAGACCCGAGTAGGGACGCCATTTTGATGCCGCTTTGAGAGTCCTCGCTCACAGGATTCCATGGGCCCCTTGGTCGTTCTGGATATACATGTGGCTGCAATGAGCAATGGGAACCTTACAGAAAGAGGAGTACAGGATTCCAAGGTATGCTCGTTTACTACAACTTTCTTTGATTAAACCACAGATTATAATTTTAGATTCCATATGGAATGCCTTGACCTTGTTGGAGAAAGCTATTTCTTCTCTGACAAATCTTCTGATGGAAACTAATACCAAGGCATAGACAATGGAATATGAAATTTCCTCTTTAGATATAAAATTGAGAGATTTGGATACACGCTTGACTTCTGCTGAAGCAGTTCAAAACAAATTAGTTCATTCAGATATCATCTATTCTAAGAAGGTGGAAAACTTGGAAAATTCTTTGAGAATTCTGAACTTGAGGGTTTTGAATTTTCCATATCTTAAATTGATTCCCCCTAAGGATATATTCAGAGATTACTTAATTCAGATTCTCAAGTTTCCGTCCGAAGCAGTTCCTGCAATAACAAAAATCTATTATTTATCTTCATCTATTGTGACGAACCCGGAGGATTTGCCACAAGATACCTCTTTAAATTTATCGTACATTTTGGAACTTTCTCAAGAAAACACTACTGGTAACGTTCGCTTTTCCATTAGAGAGAAACTCAGTTTTGAGATTCTTTTTTCATAATAGATCACAGTTGTTCCATGGACAGAAAGTATGGATTTTTCCAGACCTTACAAGAGCTACTCAAGAACGGCGAAGGAAATTTCTTTCTATGAGAATAGAAGTGGTATCACGGGGTGCTAGTTTTAGTTTAAGGTATCCCAAATATCAGAATTCTAAATATTTGTTTTTCAAGCTGTCTCAGTTACAAGCTTTCCTGGACTTTCACTCCTAAATTTTCTTCTGTGGGGGTCTCGGCAGTTATTTTCAATTAATGTAGGGGGGTAGTTTAGTAACTGATGTTTCTTTTTTTCCTTTAATCACTCAAATTTCTTGGTCTCCCCTATTAATTTTTCTTTTTTTTTATAATGAGATACTTGTAAAAAAAAATTTCTTTGTTATGTATGATGCTGAAACTATTTCTTGTCTAGTATCTCAAATTCTGGTACAAGCTAAATCTTATTTTTATTTTGAAAATTCAATTAAAAAATAATAATAATAAAAAAAAAAGAAACAATGTCCAGATGTGAAGCCAGGGACACACCCTGCATATTACCACAAAAACAGCCTAAGACCACTACCTGTTCTCAGAGGGAATTAGCCAGTCCTTTCTCCAGACCCCTTTGCAAAAAATACCAAAATATGTGAAACTGAAGCTTGAGTAGGCTTATTGCGCTCAAGACACCATGGGGACGATGTAATAAGACCCGAGATGAAATCCGCACTGATTTTTCTGTGTGGATTTTTTTGGCGCACGCCAAAACCAGCTGCAGTGAGGGATGTAATAACGGCCACATATGCTAATTAAATACACGCACACCAAACACACGCAACATAATGGGGCGGATTTTCAGAGCCCTGCTCGCGTAAATCCGCCCAAAACCGGGCGGATTTACGCGAGCAGGGGCCCTGCGCGCCGGGAAGCCTATTTTACATAGGCCTCCCGGCGCGCGCAGAGCCCCCGGGACTCGCGTAAGTCCCGGGGTTCTCGGAGGGGGGCGTGTCGGGGGGGCGGGCCCGGTCGTCGCGGCGTTTCGGGGGCGTGTCGGCAGCGTTTGGGGGCGGGTACGGGGGCGTGGCTACGGCCCGGGGGCGTGGCCGCGCCCTCCGTACCCGCCCCCAGGTCGCGCCCCGGCGCGCAGGAGTCCCGCTCGCGCGCGGGGATTTACGCCTCCCTCCGGGAGGCGTAAATCCCCCGACAAAGGTAGGAGGGGGGTTTAGACAGGGCCGGGCGGGTGGGTTAGGTAGGGGAAGGGAGGGGAAGGTGAGGGGAGGGCAAAGGAAAGTTCCCTTCTAGGCCGCTCCGATTTCGGAGCGGCCTAGGAGGGAACGGGGGTAGGCTGCGCGGCTCGGCGCGCGCAGGCTATACGAAATCGATAGCCTTGCGCGCGCCGATCCAGGATTTTAGCCGATACGCGCGACTACGCGCGTATCTACTAAAATCCAGCGTACTTTTGTTTGCGCCTGGAGCGCAAACAAAAGTAGGCTATTCGCGCTCGTCTGAAAATCTACCCCAATGTGTGCAGAAACGTGCGCTCATGGCCCTATATAGTGAATCGCGTGGACACCCATCGGCATGTGAACACCTATGATTGATTCTTGGGGCGAAAGCCTTTTTCCAAAAATGAATAAATTAGTGGTCTGGAAATTGATCTGAAGGTGGGTAGAGCAATATCTAACCCCTTCATGATCGAATTCTGACCGCTGGCAAGAGTGTGAAATGTAGATGGGTGATTCTGCCTCACTGAGAAGCTGCCTTCTCTCTACCAGTTCCATCCACTGCTTGGCTGACTCATAAAAGCAACAAAAAACGGTCTCCACACCAGCGCTTTCCCTTAACTCTTGTCCTGACCCAGATGCTAAAAACCCGTAATAAAAAACATGGACTAACCTGATCTCCCTGCTAACGCGGCTCCCTGCATTGCCTGTGAATAGATAGCCGCTTCCTTTGCATGCCATTAGCATGCACTCTCACAGAAAAAATTATGGGTCAGTAAGCGTGTTTGTATGCGCTTTTTTCCAACGCATAAAACCCTTATTACATACCTGTATAGGTCTTTGCACAGGAAAACAGATGTACAAAACGCACATATAGGGGTGCACAAACTCACGGCTGCTTCAGTGCAGTTTATTACATCAGCCCTTTTGTCTAAAACATTCTCCGCACCCTAATATAAGCAAAGGAAGGTAGTCTAGCTTGCAGCAAGGTGATAATGACCTCCTCGGAATATCCCTTCCATCTCAAACGATTCCTTTCAAAAGCTAGGCTGAGAGACAGAAGCACCTGCTTGATGCAAGAAGACTGGCCTTGTCAAAACAACCTTTGAAGATGCCCGAACCATAACAGTCCATCCACTGCCAAATTTACCAGATCTATAAACCACGGTTAACGTGGCAATTCCGGAGCGCCTTGCCCAAGTGTTTTCCTAGCCAAACAGTCTTCCCACCAGGGGTCTTGGAGGGAAAATGTATAGAAGGATCTCTGGCTGCCACAGCAGAACCAGAGCATCTATTCCCTCTGCTCCACTTTCCCATCTGCAAATGAAAAAGTGATATAACTTGGTGTTCTGCCTCGATACCATCAAATCCATCTGCAGAATACCCCACCTGGCACGAATGAGGAGCACTGCTTCCTCTGTTAGCTCCCATTCCCTGGAGTCCAATTCCTAGCAACTAAGAAAATCCCCCTGAATTTTGTCCACCCTGGTGATATGAGATGCTGCCAGAGCTGTCAGGTGTTGGTCCGCTTACTGCTATTGCATTATCCAAAAGGACTCTCACCGCCCACTAATGCAATAGAGGAAGCAAACACCTTAACGCCTCACGAATCGCTTGGCTTTTCTATCTAATGATAGACCCCCAAAGTTTTCTACGTTGCCCATCGGTCTTGCGCAGTCTGCCCCTGACAGATGGCTCCCAATCCTGTCAGACTGCCATTGATGGTCACTACCACCTAATTTGGAATCTCTTAATTCCTTGCCCAGCTCAAAATAGATCCAAGAAAGCCATCGGGAGAGACTGGACTGGGACTCCCCCTGCAGGGGCAGTTGAAGTATAAAAATCCTCTGACAGAGGGTTCCCCAAGGCCTTAATATAATCCCAGACTTTGGGTATGGGCAGCCATAACAACCTCCAGACTTACGTTCGCAATTTCAACATTATCTCCTCCATGAGAAATTACTTGCCTTGCGTGGTGTCGAAGCACGCTGCTAGGTATTCTCATGACTGGGTAGTGACCAAATTGCCCTTTAACAGATTCCCCACCAAGCCCAGAAAACACAGCCTCTGCAGAACCTGTTGAACCGAGCTCTGACACAGTTCCTTGGACTTCATGCAAAGGAGTCAGTTGTCCAAGAATATATGCACTCGTATGCCTTCTCTCCGACAAGCAATGGCCAACATCACTATCATTTTGGTGAATATATGTGGGGCTGTCATTAGGCCACATGGAAGCTTATGGAACTGAAACTGTTCTCCCAACACTGTGAATCTCAGAAACCTTTGATGTTTTGCCTAGAATGGTATATGAAAATTAGCGTCTGTAAGATCGAGAGACGCCAGGAATTCCCCTTTGCGGACTGTAGCCCTAACTGAGCACAGAGCCTCCATCTGGAAATGAGGCACCCGCAGGACTGCATTCACCATCTTTAGATCTAGAATGGGACAATAGGGTCTCTCCTTCTTTGGAAACAAAAAATGGATTAAGAACTGCCTGCAGCCCCACGCTACCCAGGGATCCAGGCCTATTGCTTACAGTTTTTGAGAAGGCTACGCAGGCATTGCGTATTGGTCGCATCAATTCTAAGTCTTAGCCCTCCCTTATGACTGTTAGGATCCACTGATCTATTTTTTAATATATTCTGCTTTTCGTACTTTTTTTTTTCAGCACTTCAAAGTGGATTACATTCAGGTACTGTAGGTATTTCCCTATCCCCAGATGGCTTACAATGTTGAGATTACTACCTGATAATCTTCTTTTCCTTAGTGTAGACAGCTGGACTCAGAACGAATGGGATAGTATCCGCGTGCTAGCAGTTGGAGACGGATCTGACGTCAGCACGGGGTATATATATCCCCACAGGAAGCGTAGCAACTCAGTAATCTTCCTTGCAAAAGCTGTTATGGATGTGTGTACTGACGCTCAGAGAAAGTGAAAACAGGATTCCCCTGACCGATTGATAGTAGCTGGAGACCGCCAGCATTCACAACCGGAAGGCGTTGACACCTGGTAGAGTGTACGCTCTTATGGAAATAGATGACATGGCTTACCTTGAATCGGTGAAACCCATGTATACAGGCAGCTGGGTGGGATGCTGAGTCCATCTGTCTACACTAATGAAAAGGAGATTATCAGGTAGTAATCTCAACATTTCCTGGCGTGTAGCCAGATGGACTCAGAACGAATGGGATGTACAAAAGCTTTACTCCCAGCCTGGGCGGGAGGCTGCCTGAGGACCATGTAGTACCGCCCTCGCAAATGCTGAGTCCTCCCTAGCCTGGACATCCAGACGGTAGAACCTGGAAAAGGTATGGAGGGAGGACCATGTCGCCGCTTTACATATTTCTGCAGGCGACAGCATCCTGGATTCTGCCCAGGATGCCACTTGTGCTCTGGTAGAATGAGCCTTGACCTGTAGAGGCGGAGACTTCCCAGCCTCTACGTAAGCTGCTCTGATAACTTCTTTAATCCAGCGGGCGATGGTGGGCCGCGAGGCCGCTGCACCTTGCTTCCTCCCGCTGTGCAGGACGAACAGATGGTCCGTCTTTCGTAGTTCTTGTGTCACTTCCAGATATCTGGGCAGCAATCTGCCAATGTCGAGATGGCGTAATACACGCCCATCTTCAGATTTCTTCAAACCCGCCGTAGTAGGCAAGGATATGGTTTGGTTAAGATGAAACTGTGAAACCACTTTAGGTAGAAAGGAGGGAACCGTACGAAGATGGATAGCCTCAGGAGTGATTCTGAGAAAGGGATCGCGGCAGGACAGTGCTTGTAGCTCTGAGATGCGGCGTGCCGAACATACCGCCAATAGGAACACCATCTTCAAGGTTAGAGAACGGAGAGACAGTCCCCGAAGGGGTCTGAAGGTGGATCCCACGAGGAAATCCAAAACAAGATTGAGGTTCCATAAGGGCACAGGCCACTTTAGTGGCGGATGAATATGCTTGACTCCTTGCAGGAAGCGAGAAACATCTGGATGCTTGGCGATGGTCTTGCCATCCCTCCTGGGACCATAGCAAGACAGCTCAGCCACCTGAACTTTGATGGAGCTGAGGGAGAGACCCTTCTGAAGTCCATCCTGCAGGAAATCCAACACAATAGGGATTGTGGTCGCATTGGGATTGGAGCCGTGAGTGGCGCACCATGCCTCAAATACTCTCCAGATCCTTACGTAGGTGAGGGACGTGGAAAACGTAGAGCTCGGAGGAGTGTATCTATCACGGGCTCCGAGTAACCTCTTTTCTTCAGTCTAGCCCTCTCAATGGCCAGACCGTAAGAGAGAATTGAGCTGGATCCTCGTGGAGGATGGGACCTTGACGTAGAAGGTCCCGGAGAGGAGGCAGGGGAAGAGGCTCCCCTGCCAGTAGTCTTCTCATGTCTGCGTACCAGGGTCTTCTTGGCCAGTCTGGTGCCACTAGAAGAACTAGACCCTGGTGTTTCTGAATCTTGTGGATGATGGCCCCCAGCAGAGGCCACGGAGGAAAGGCGTATAGCAGAGTCCCTGGAGGCCACGGCTGGACCAGGGCATCGATTCCTTGTGAGAACGGGTCGCGCTTGCGGCTGAAGTATCTGGGTACTTGAGCATTGGACTTGTCCGCCAGTAAATCCATGTATGGAATCCCCCAGTGATCCACAATCATCTGGAAGGCTGTGGGTGACAGCTGCCACTCTCCCGGATTTAGGCTTTCTCTGCTGAGGAAGTCTGCTGTGGTATTGTCCTTCCCGGCAATGTGGACGGCGGAGATGTCCTGAAGATTCTCCTCTGCCCAAGCCATCAGTGGGGCGATCTCCAGAGATACTTGTCGGCTTCTGGTTCCGCCCTGACGGTTGATGTATGCCACCGTGGTGGCGTTGTCGGACATCACTCTGACTGCTCTGTTCTTTAGTCTGTGAGCAAATCAAAGGCATGCCAATCGGACTGCCCAGGCCTCTAGACGGTTGATGTTCCACGCTGACTCTTCCCTGTTCCACCGCCCTTGTGCAGTGAGTTCTTCGCAGTGTGCTCCCCAGCCGCTCAGGCTGGCATCTGTGGTGAGCAAAGTCCACGTGGGTGAAGACATCTTCGACCCCCTGCTCATGTGGTTGGACTGCAACCACCACCGCAATTGGGTCCGCACTCTGGCTGGCAGATGCAGGTGCGTGGAATAGTTCCGTAGGCGGGGGCTCCAGCGAGAGAGCAGGGAGTGTTGTAGAGGTCTCATATGGGCCCTCGCCCAAGGTACCACTTCCAGGGTGGATGCAGATAATCCCAGGCTATGGGCCGACTGGCTCCCATCAAATACTGGATACGCTGCTGAAGTTTCAACTTTCTCTTGGAAGTGAGACTGACTGTGTCTGCCCGGGTGTCAAACTGTACTCCCAGGTATTCCAGTGACTGGGAAGGCTGTAGGCAGCTCTTGCTGAGGTTGATTACTCAGCCCAAGCTTTCCAGAAGGGCGATTACTCTGTCGGTTGTCCGAAGGCTCTCCTCTCGAGATTTCGCCCTGATCAACCAGTCGTCTAGGTAGGGATGGACCAGAATTCCTTTCCGCCTGAGTGCCGCTGCTACCACTACTACCACCTTGGTGAATGTCCGTGGTGACGTGGCCAACCCGAAGGGCAGAGCCTGAAACTGGAAGTGGCGTCCTAGAACCTTGAAGCGTAGGTAGCGCTGATGATCCGGATGGATCGGGATATGCAGGTATGCCTCTGACAGGTCTAATGCCGTGAGGAATTCTCCTGGCTGTACTGCGGCCTTGACGGAGCGCAGAGTCTCCATGCGAAACCTCGGTACCCGTAAGTATCGATTGACTGACTTGAGGTCCAGCACAGGCCGAAAGGTACCCCCTTTCTTGGGAACCATGAAATAAATGGAATAGTGTCCAGAATTCACTTCCCAGGCAGGTACTGGGATGATGGCTTTCAAGGACAGGAGCCTCGCCAGGGTAGCTTCCAATGCCGCCTTCTTGTGCATGGGACATGAAGATTCCACAAACTTGTCCGGAGGGAGATGATGAAAGTCCAGATAATATCCCTCCCGGATAATGGCGAGGACCCACTGGTCTGACATGATCTCGACCCATCTGGGGTAGAAGAGGGTTAACCTGCCACCTATGGCTCCGTTCCCCAGATGAATCGGCGGATTCTCATTGAGAGGGGCGGCCGGGACCCGAGCCCTGGCCTGCTCCCCTCTTGCGCTGCTTGGTCCGAAAGGACTGATTCCTGGCCTGAGGACATGGTGCCTGGTAGCGACCCCTGTAAGGAACAAAGCGCTGTGAACTCCTGCCCCTGGAGGGCCTTGGAAAGGCGCGCTGGCCCCTTCTGAACCGATCTTCCGGCAGTCTAGGCACTGGAGAGGCACCCCATGTACTGGCCAGTTTATCAAGGTCGCTGCCAAATAGGAAAGAGCCCTTAAAGGGCAATCTGGTGAGGCGTGACTTCGAAGGCGCATCAGCTGACCATCTCCGGATCCAGAGCTGCCTCCTGGCGGCTACGGAGGATGAAATCCCCTTAGCTGTTGTCCGGACCAGGTCTGATGCAGCATCTGTGAGGAACGAAAGAGCTGACTCCATGTCAGCTGCTGGAGCGTTGTTCCTAACCTGTGACAAACAGGCACGCGTCACCACTGTGCAACAGGTCGCGATCCGCAAAGATAGAGCTGCCACCTCAAAGGTCTGTTTCAGAATGGCGTCCAGTCGCCGGTCATGAGGCTCCCTGAGGGCCGTCCCCCCTTCAACTGGAATGGTAGTGCGCTTGACCACAGCGCTAATCAAGGCGTCCACCTGAGGGCATGCCAGCAGGTCCTGGATAGCCGGTGCCAATGGGTACATGCCCGTCAGCGCCCGGCCCCCTTTGAAGGAAGCCGCTGGTGCCGCCCATTCTAAATCTATCAGTTGTTGAGCTGCTTGCAAGAATGGAAAATGGCGGGCTGTAGGACGAAGCCCTTCCAGCAGAGGGTTCTGCGCAGAGGGTACCGTAGCACTGGGACCTGTAATATCCAACTCCGCCAGACACTGAGACACCAGGTCGGAGAGATCCTCCTTGGGGAAGAACCGCCTCATAGTTCTATATGGCTCAATCCCTGGGGGAAGCTCCCCCTCGTCCGGGAGTTCGGACTCGTCCGGTGAAACCTCCTGGTCCGATTGATCTGGACTGTCCAGCGGTGGGAGGTCCCGCTCACGATAAGGGCGTGAGGGTCCAGGAACAGGATCCGCAGGAGCCGCCACCGCAGCGGCTGCCGCAGCCGCAGTCGCAGCCACCGCAGGAACAACAGGAACAGCAGGAACCGCAGGGCCCGGACAGGAAGCCGTTTGCATCTGTACAAAGGCATGAATCCCCTTAAAGAGATCTACCCAGGAAATGGAAGCAGCCTCTAATCGCCAGGGTACAAGATCCCCCGGGATTCCTGATTGGTCGAGACTGCCCGCTAAATCCGGGGTAGCCCCTGGGGAACTGTCAGCAAACCGTGGCTGAGACTGGGCCTGGCTCAAGGGTCCCACGGCCTCCTCACATTGGGCACATAGGGAGTCTGGCTCTTCACTGTGCGTGGCTCTAAGCTGGCATGCAGAGCAGAGGCCAAGGGCTTTAATGCCTGAGGCAGGCGGCGCCACGGCTGAAGACGCCGATGCGTTCTGTTCCATTGAAAGAGAAGCGGCAATAATATATGTGTAATATAACAGGCGCGCAATAATAATATGCGGCAGCAATAGGCGCTTAATACAACGGGCACACAAGAATAATAATATGCGGCAGCAATAGGCGCTTAATACAGAGGGCGCACAAGAATAATAATATGCGGCAGCAATAGGCGCTTAGTATAATAGGCGCACAAGAATAATAATATGCGGCAGCAATAGGCGCTTAATACAACGGGCGCACAAGAATAATAATATGCGGCAGCAATAGGCGCTTAATACAACAGGCGCACAAGAATAATAATATGCGGCAGCAATAGGCGCTTAGTACAATAGGCGCACAAAAATAATAATAGGTTCTCAGCAATAGGCGGTCATGAAAACAGCACAATTGTATGCAATATGCTCTCAGCAATATGCCGCCAACAATACACGCTTAAAGGCTTTCAATAAGCGCTCAGCAATAAGCGATTAGCAATACACGCTCCATGGCATTCAATAGGCTGTCAGCAATAAGCGGTTAGCAATATACGCTCAATGGCATTCAATAGGCTCTCAGCAATATGTGGTTAGCAATAGACGCTCAATGGTATTCAATAGGCTCTCAGCAATAAGCGTTTAGCAATATACGCTCAATGGCATTCAATAGGCTCTCAGCAATAGGCGGTCAGCAATACACGTTGAGTGGCATACAATATGCTCTTAGCAATATGCGGTTAGCAATACACACTCAATGGCATTCCATAGGCTTTCAGCAATAAGCGTTTAGCAATACACACTCAATAGCATGCAATATGCTCTCAGCACTAGGCGGTTAGCAATACACGCTCAGTGGCATTTAATATGCTTTCATCAACAGGCGGTTAGTAATACACGCTCAGTGGCATATGCACACAGCAATAAGTCAATATACGCACAAGGAGGAATAGAGCCGCGCCTATTATGGGCGCTCAATACCTGAACAAGGCCCCAAAATGGTGTCCTCCCCGGCGTGCCACGCCGCCGATCCTCTGCTCCTCGGAGACCAGAAATAAAAGATGTACGCCTTACCTGATCCTCGGCGCTTCCCGGCTGGAACCCGGGCGGTCTCCAGCTGCGGGGGGAGAGGGCAAGTACTTTCACCGCCGCGTTTGAGGATATGCACCCGCTGCCTCGTCCACGCCGGGACCGAGGCGCCTCGAAAGCCTCACCCGAACCTCGCCCGGGGGCTGTGTCCCTGCCGCGATTCGGCCACCGGACCAAGGACTTACACCTCCGGGGTGATCACGGAAATCACCCCGGGAAACTCTACTGGGGGAGGGACCTTATGGTATCACCGCAGGAGTGTGGGGCTCGATGCTATAGAAGTTTTAGTAAGTAGAAAAAGAAAAAAAAAGTAGATTTGGAAAACACGCTCAACTAGCGTGCAGGCTCTCCAAACTGCTTTGGAGACGGAAATTACTGAGTTGCTACGCTTCCTGTGGGGATATATATATCCCGTGCTGATGTCAGATCCGTCTCCAACTGCTAGCACGCGGATACTATCCCATTCGTTCTGAGTCCATCTGGCTACACGCCAGGAAATCTAAGTTTGTATCTGCCTGCCTGATGTGTTATAATGTTGCTTCACTCCTCTTAAAAGACAGCCAACCGCCCTTCTCTTATTTCTGGAGAGGAATGGACCAGCTGCAATCCATTTGTGCCTTTACCACCTCTTGCCCCTTTGCCCAGTGCTCTCCCAGGCAGGTATACATGATGACTGAAAAGACTACAATCTGTGCGCTCTGAGTCGAGGCCTTCTACTGGGGCAGTATCGCCTTGCATTTCTGATCTTTGCCTGCTTGGAAAATTTCTCTTCCCTATGGGCTTACTCTCAGGCAACCTATTCCCTGGGCCTTTGCCCAAGTGTTTTACCAACTGTTCAAGTCCTTGCCAAGCAAGAGAATCACATGACCAAGTGCACAACCACAGGAGCCACCTTGTCGACCCCGCCGACCTCATATTCTGGGTGGACATGCGCAGTAAATCATCGAAGGCATCTGCAACAGAGGCTACCCCAGCCTCCAGTCACTCTGCCTGTCTGGCTGGAAGAAAGGTCCACCTGTATCTGTTGAACGCAAGCAAGCCCATGCTATGAAGCCACTGCACACCATTGCACGTAGGCCCAGCACTGAGACCTCTAACATCTTCTTAAAATGTATTTATCTTCCAATCTTGTGTGTACCTCAGTGTCACCAAACCTGCCACCGGAATGGTACCATTGCTCTACCAACTTTCAGCTTGGCTTCCAGAGTATCCCGAACCACTAGCTTCTTAACAATGCGATGGAAGGGAAAGGACTTTGCCAGACCCATCCAGAAAAGGATAAATTCCCACATGCTCCTGTTGCATCGGAGGTGGACCCTTCGGCCGAGGTGGGGTTGAAGCAACCCGTAGTTGAAACCTACCGGTCCCCACCGTCGGCAGGTGGAGTGGGCTGATAGACAGAGGCTGTTGGAGCTTCACCTATACCAGCCCTCATTCCCCACGAGTTGAGCCTTTGGGTGCCAGGGAAGGCAGGTGGGCATCAAGGTTGGTTAGCAAGAGAGGTTGGTTCAGCCCAGAGACAGCAGACGATAGGTGGCGTAGTCCTACTCAGGATTAGGTAAGGTACTTGAACTCGGGCGCCAATGGAACAAAGGTTGAATGAGGGCACTCGAGCAAAGGTAGGCTGAAGCCTAATAAGTCCACGTCCAGAGAGTAGGCAAGGAGAGGCATCAATGACAGGCTTGGATCAGGGCCGGCGGCAAAGCGGAGGTCGTGGCAAGCAATCCTGAGATCTGATCACGGAGAAGTCAGTACCGTTGGTCAATTGAAGCAAGGGTCAAGGTCTGGAGATAGGCTGTAGCGTAGTCAGGTGTAGCGGAGGTCTGGAGATAGGCAGAAGCGTAGTCAGGCATAGCAGAGGTCTGGGTCTGGAGATAGGCAGAAGCATAGTTAGGCGTACAGGTGGTCTGGGTCTGGAGATAGGCAGAAGCATAGTCAGGTGTAGCGGAGGTCTGTGTCTGGAGATAGGTTGAAGAGTAGTCGGGCAAAGCAAAGTTGATATCCGTAGACAGGGCAGGAACAAAGAGAACAGGAACCACGAGGGTCAGGAACGAAGAGTAGAGATGATTCTATAGTAGCAATGAGTACTCGAGTAGCGAGGAGACATGTTGCTAAGGCAACGCTATGGAGCGAGGCCTGAGCTTAAATACACTGAAGAGTTTGACGTCATCATCCGGGGCTGTGGCTAGGTTCCCACCTCGGGCCCTTCATAGGGATCAGTGATGCACGCGCTTAGGGAGGGGCGCGGCACGGGTAGTGGCATCTCTCCGCTGACCATGCGGAGAGGCCCGACGAGCAATGGCATCTTGACCTGAAACACTGGGGACCATGGCAGAGCCGGAGGCACCGGGGGCGCCTGAGGTTGGAGCTGGCGGCCCACCGCCGCTAGCAAGGAGAAACCAGAAACTGGAGTCTGTGTAAGAAGGTGAGGGGGCCGTGCCACGTGTCTGCTGTAGGCGGCACGTGTAATAATACCCCCCCCCCCCGCCTCTTTATGCCTGCCTCTTGGAGGTCGGGGTTTGCCCGGTTGGGTATGATAATTCAGGCGGAGAGTCTTATCCAGGATGTTCTGCGCTGGTTCCCACGAATTTTCTTTGGGTCCTTAACCCTCCCAGGAAAGGAGGTATTCCCACCAGCGGCCCCTACGGCGGACGTCGAGGATTTCATGTACTTTGTACGTCTTATCAGTTTCTGCCACAAGTGGAGGTGGCTCAGTAGCTTTCCAGGCAGGCCAGGATAGGACCACAGGTTTTAAGAGCGATACATGAAATGTATTATGTATTCCCAGCATAGGAGGCAGCTGAAGCTGGTATTTAACAGGTCCAATTCGTCGGGTGGTAACTGAGAAAGGACCAATATATCTAGGGGCGAATCTCTGGGACGGTATTTCAAAGTCGGATATACTAAGTACTTAACCAGACTTCTGGCCAGGGAGGAATTCAGGAGCCGAGCGACGTCGACTGTCAGCAGTTTTCTTCGAACGGAAGTGGGCCTGACGCAAGCGGAGATTTGTCTGCTCCCATAATGTCTTAAGGGCATCCGCAGTAGCCTGTGCCGCAGGGGACGGCTCTGATAGAGGTATGCGCAATGATGGTCGTGGTTGTTTCCCATAGACAACAGAGAATGGTGATGTTCCCGTAGCAGTGGCGATATGGGAGTTGTGAGAAAACTCTGCCCAGGATAGAAGTTCAGACCAATTGTCTTGGCGGTCATTGATGTAAGCATGCAGGAAGGCCTTCAAGGAGTGATTAATTTGCTCAGCTTGTCCGTTAGCTTGGGGATGATAGGCAGTTGTTAAACTGATGTTAATACCGAATTTTCGGCAAAGGGCGCGCCAATACCTGACAACAAATTTGAGGGCCTCTGTCTGAAACAATGTCCTTGGGTAGGCCATGCAGTCTAAAGATATGGTAGAAGAATAAGCGTGCTAACTCCGGAACAAGATGGTAGGCCTGAAAGAGGGACGAAATGGGCCATTTTTTAAAATCGTTCTATGGTTACCCATATTAAGGTGTGACCTTTGAAGGCGGGCAAATCCACGATGAAGTCCATAGACAGGTGAGTCCACGGTTCCTCGGGTGCTGGAAGTGGTTGTAGAAGACCCCTAGGTCGACTGACCGGGGGTTTTTGCTCTGCACAGATGTTACAGGATTTGACGTATGCTTTAGCGTCGGAGACCATAGTGGGCCACCAGAAGAACCGCTGGAGCAGTGCCAAGGTCCGTGCTTGTCCTGGGTGACCAGCGAATTTGGAATCATGTGCCCAGCGGAGAACTGTTTCTCAGAGTTGTCGGGGCACGACCGTCTTTCCAGCAGGAACTGGATGAGTGGCAGACAGGCCAGGTCTATTATACGAGTAGATTCTTCTAGAGTGTCTTCAGGCTCGAAGGATCGTGATAGGGCATCTGCCTGGAGATTCTTGTCGGCTGGGCGATAGCGAAGTTCAAAGAACCCGGAAAAGAACAAACCCCATAGAGCTTGACGGGCATTGAGACGCTGGCCTTGACTCAAATGTTCCAGATTCTTATGATCGGTGAACACAGTGAATTTGTGTTGTGTGCCCTCTATCCAAAGGCACCATTCTTCGAGAGCTAATTTTATGGCGAGCAGCTCACAATCCCCTATGCTGTAATTTTGCTCTGCAGATGAAAACTTACGAGAGTTAAAAAGAGCAAAGGAGGTGGTATGTTGACTCAGGACTGCCCCAGCCCCAATGGCGGAGGCATCAACTGCCACTCGGAGAAGGACGATTTGGGTCGGGATGATTGCAGACAGGACCCTTTCTGAAAGGCTTCTTTCAGGTGATGGAAAGCTGCGACGGCCTCCGGAGTCCAATTTTGTGTGTCTTGACCTTTACAAGTCAAGGCCGTTTATGGAGCAGCCAGGGTAGCATAATGTGGGATGAAGTGACAATAATAGTTGAGGAATCCCAGGAAGCGCTGGGAACGCCTTGAAACCCACAGGCTGTGGCCAGCTCGGATTGCTTTTAATTTGGGTGGGTCCATGGAGAACCCTTGTCAGGAGATAATATAACCGATGAAAGGTAGGCTGGATTTCTCGAACAAGCATTTGTCCAATTTCGCAAACAGATGGTTCGCATGAAGGCGTTTGAAGAACGGTTGGACATCAGTGCAATGGGTATCAAGGTCTTGGAAAAGACAAGGATATCATCCAGGTAAGCCATGACTTTGGTGTACAGTAGATCTCTAAAAATGTCGCTCATCATTCGTTGGAATACTACGGGCGCATTACAGAGGCCAAAGAGCATCACCAGGTATTCGTAGTGCTCGTCCTGTGTGTTAAAGGCAGTTTTCCAAATGTCATCAGGATGGATTCTTACCAGGTTATACGCTCCGCGTAGCTCCAGCTTTGTAAATATGGTTGCACCCTGGAGGCGATCAAATAATTCGGAAATTAATGGCAAGGGATATTTATTCTTATGGGTGATGGAGTTTAGGCCGTGATAGTCAATACATGGCCTAAGTGACCCATCTTTCTTGGTCACAAAAAAGAATCCCACCCCAGCAGGAGAAGTAGCGGGGTGGATGAATCCCTTTGCAAGATTTTCTTGATATATTCCGTCATAGCCCTCGTCTCAGGGAAAGACAGGGGGTAGGTGCGTCCTCGAGGAGGCGTGGTCCCTGGAAGGCGATCGATTGGACAATCAATCCTTCAAAGAAGCGGAAGAAGATCGGCTTTTTGCTTGGATAATACATCCTCAAAGGCTGCATAGGGAGCAGGTATGCCAGAGGACGTGGTAGCCAGAGGAACCATGGATGGAGGTATCACTTTCTGGAGGACAGGACTGGTGGCAGGAGGGACCCCACTCCACCAGTTGCAACCAACCCCAGTTTAATTGGGGAGAATGCTTTTGAAGCCAAGGGAGCCCAGGAACTACTGGATGGATGGATTTCTCCAACATGAACAATTCAAGTTCCTCAGTATGTAAGGCACCAGTGTGTAGCTGGACAGGTTCCGTAGTCAGGGAAATTCGGCCGGGTAACATGCTCTATGTAGATAGAAGCAATAGATAGGGAGTTTCAAGCGCACAGATTTTTATACCCAAAAGCTGAACAAGGTCCTTGAGCATGAAATTACCTCCTGCTCCGGAATCCACCAGAGCAAGAACCGGAAAGGACCGGGAATCCCAGATCAGGGTAATTGGTACAGATAATGAGGAGCCGGAGAGGTTGCCGCCCAAGTTCAGGACCCCTACTGAACTTGGGAAGTTTCTCGGACGGATAGGGCAAGTCTGTAGATGGTGGCTAGTGCTCCGCAATACAGACACAGACCGGTTTGTCTCTGTCTGAGGCGCTCTTCCGGTTGTCAGCTGCCCACGACCCAACTGCATAGGCTCTTCCATCTTAACCACCATAGTATCTCTATTAGGAGCAGGGTTCGTAATAGGTGGTGAATGGTGGTGAATGGGAGCGAACCCGCGAAAGCTTCTTGGGCATCTGACTCTCCCGGTGACGCTCTTGGAGATGGTGGTCGATTCGGCCTGCCAGGTCTATAAGGTCCTCAAGAGAGGAAGTGAGCTCCTGTGCAGCCAACTCATCCTTCAGCTGCAGGGAAAGTCCATCCAGGTAGATAGCTAGGAAGAAGTCTTCCTGCCAAGCGAGCTCAGAAGCCAAAGTCCGAAACTCGATGGTATAGTCGAAGAGACTTCTTTGACCTACGGCATGTCGCCCAGGATCATCGAAGATCCGTTGAAACACAGCCACAAACTGAGTCAGTTCTTTTAACAAGGAATCCGAGCGTTCCCACAGGGGGGAAGCCCAAGCCAGCGCCTTACCCTCGAGGCGGGATAAGATGAAGGTCACTTTAGTCAATTTGTCCTAAAAGACGGAGGGCTGCAGAGCAAATTGCATATAAAATTGGTTAATAAACCCTCTGCAGAGTCTGGAGTCACCATTGAAGCGTGGGGGTGCTGGGAGGGCCAACAAGGCTCGAGGCATTGATGGAGATGGCTGTGGATGAGAAGAAGCAGGAATAGAAACTGGATTATTAGTGAGGGCATCAAGCCGGGCATGAAGACGATTCATAGAGGCCGCCAATGCCTCGAGAAACTGCTGCTGTTCCTGGATGCCAGGCCTGGGATGGCCTGGAGGGCACGCGGCTTCACCGAGTCCATGGCCTTTGCAACCTGTTACGTCGGAGGTGGACCCTTGGGCCGAGGTGGGGTTGACGCAACCCGTAGGTGAGGACCTAAGGGGTCCCCACCGTCGGCAGGTGGAGTGAGCTGATAGACAGAGGCCGCTAGAGCTTCACCTATACCAGCCCTCATTCCTCGCAAGTTGAGCCTTTGAGTGCCGGGGCCAGCAGGACTTAGGTGGACCTTGTGGTTGGTTAGCAAGAGAGGTTGATTCAGCCCAGAGACAGCAGACGATAGGTGGCGTAGTCTTGTCTGAAAGTGTGTTTTAAATATGTTATAATATGTGCTTATAATCATGTATGAACAGTGTATGTAGTCAGTTATTCCAAGTTAGTATTGAGACATAAAGAATTGTTTTCCATATGCCTGGTACTATAAAAGGGCCTCTTTTGGATGCTTTCCAATTACAGACAGCTTTCTAATTAGACAACTGGACACCTGTGTCCTTGGAAGTTCAGAAGAAAAAAATAAAAAAATAAAGATCTTTTTATTTCTTATTTTGCTCTGGATTAGAAGGATGTGAGTGTGCTTCCTGACTACCTCCGGCTGGAGGATGGCAACTTTCTTGAACTGGGAAACCTTCCAGCTTCAGACCCCTTTGTTTTAGGAAGGGGGGCAAATTTGTTAATTTCTTTGAACAAGAAGGAGCAGACTAGCCCCTACCTGGCTTTTCTATAAAAACCCCAGGCAACAAAGCAAGAAAAGCCAGGCAGAACTGATATCTGACTAACCACATGAGAGACAGATAGCAGGCCTAATTGCTTTATTGATATTTGGTAAGGAATTTTAATTTTTCTGCATAATGAGAACCCTTTCTTAAGCTAAATATTATTATTTTAGCAAGTATTAGCAAGAGATGTATTAGAAATGCATTGATTTTACAAGAGAAAGGTCTTTGGTAGATGTGTATTTGATATCAATAATTTCTGTCACTCTTACAGTATTTACATTCACAGCTTTGCACTGTTTAATTAGAATAAGATTTAAACGCGATAATACCACATAAAGCTATTTAGAGCTTTTTTTTTAAAGATTATTATTATTTCTCTTTATCTGGAATAAAGAGAGATTATTTTTAAATACATCCAGTCTGGTTTATTTCATTACTCTAAAGTTAGAATCCATATCTCTATAACAATAAACTCCTATACCCTAAGGTCAGAAGGGTCAATTGAATCAGGTAAGGTTGGAGCAGAGCAGGACCCTGCCATATTCAATGACATGGCACCCCATGATGTGTGATTTCTTTAAAGAGATAGGTATTGTCTAGGGAAAAATAAAATAGGAATTTTAATTTCCAGTACAGTGATATTACCTATAATAAAAAATTCTATATTAGTAAAGAATGGCAGATCCCTATAGAATAAGGGCATACCAGGAGGCAGCTTTTCGCACATGGGTGGTGTCCAAAAATATACAGGAGAATCAGTCTTTTGTTCTCCATTTACAAATCGAAAGTGATTTCTCCCTGTGATTTCACAAAGACATATGCCGTTTGAAAGCGCTGTCTCAGCAGGGGAGACTTCAAGGGTTAGACAGAAGGGGGGAGGAGAATTTCACGCCCTTTGCTCTTCCTGATTGTCAGATGTCTTTCTCACTCACAGGTCAATACAGTAAAGTGTGGCCGTGGTTACCCTGCTTCTAACCCGCTTTCTACTCACAATTTGGCCGCGTTAGCCCAACCCGCGATTCACTATCCCTTTTAACCCATCCTTACCGCTTCTTTAAATCAACGGGTACCCCTTTCCGCCCGCGGCATGTATATGAGATGTAAACGATCGGATTAGCTATTCCCCCCCATTCAGTAATGCGTGTCCCGACTATCGCCTTTTTAACCTGCAGTTTAGCCGCGCGTTTAACCTGCTAATTTACCGCCTACCCCTACCCCTGCATTAGAGGCAGGGGTAAGGGTAGACGGCAAACTTTCCCCCAAAAGAAAACCTAAAAACCTAAAATCCCCTCCTCCCAAAGCGACTGGACATGTAAAATATGTAAAAATCTAAAATCCCCTCCTCCCGAAGCGACTGGATATATAAAATATGTAAAACCTAAAATCCCCTCCTCCTGAAGCGACTGGACATGTAAAATACGTAAAACCTAAAAATCTAAAATCCCCTCCTCCCGAAGCGACTCGACATGTAAAATATGTGAATAAGTGTAACCAACTTACTTTTTGTTTCTTTTTCAGCCCTTTCAGCCTTCTTTGCCGTCCTCCGGAGGGGGCAGCCGGTGGCGAAAGCGGCTTCCAGCGGCCCCGCCGGTGAAGACGGACGAACGCACGCCCGTAGTGCACGGGCGCTCAAGCCAACGAAAGCACATGAACGTGCGTGCGTGACGCCATGGCGTACGTCACGCACGCCCGTCCCTGTGCTTTCGTTGGCTTGAGCGCCCGTGCACTACGGGCGTGCGTTCGTCCGTCTTCACCGGCGGGGGCCGCTGGAAGCCGCTTTCGCTGCCGGCTGCCCCCTCCGGAGGACGGCAGAGAAGGCTGAAAGGGCTGAAAAAGAAACAAAAAGTAAGTTGGTTACACTTATTCACATGTTTTACATGTCGAGTCGCTTCGGGAGGAGGGGGTTTTAGGTTTTTAGGTTTTACATATTTTACATGTCGAGTTGCTTCGGGAGGAGGGGATTTTAGGTTTTTAGGTTTTCTTTGGTTAAAGTTGGGATCCACTTCCTGGTGCCTGTCATTTCAAATGTCATTTGAAATGACATTTGAAATGACAGGTACCAGCGCACCCAGGATACTGTATAGGCGCTGTATAAAGCGCCTATACAGTAAAATGGATTGCACTTCATGGACGTGCGTTGGACGCGGCTTGAATTTGCATGCAATTTTAATACAGTATTAAGCGGTAGGTGAGCCAGACTGTGCGTGCGGCAAACGCGGGTGCGCCCGGCACTAACGCAGCTCTTCCTACCGCTCCTTACTGTAACGGCCCGTCAGTAAGTGTCTGTTTGCTGACAGTCCCCATTTCAGAGAAGAGGGGGGGGGGTTTGGCATTTACAGAGGCTAGACCCCCCTATAGATGCAATATTATTGTACGATGCTCCAGCGGCGGACCAAGTTCCGGCTGGGAAGAGGAATGTGTTTTACACCGCCGTCCTAAGATGCTTCTTAACTCTTCGTGACCATTATGGAAATTCCTCATATCCGCATGGGACGCCAGCGGTTTATGGGACCCGCAGTGAGATCGATCATAAAGCAGATAGGGTGAGCGGGCATTAGGCACACTCCCTGCAGACATTAATCTGGTACCAGAGCATTTGGCTACTAGGCTTGTAGCTTTAGAGGCAGTCACAGGTCAGTGCGATGCACGCACCAGACACTATATAATTTCAACTCTAATGCCACAGAATTTAGTTCCCCCCTCTGCTTGTGACTCGAGGGGTCTTACTATGCTTGGTGTTATCGAGCAATATTTGGCAAACCCTTGATTACGAATTTAGGGGATGTATTACAGAAAATATTGCATAAGTATGGCATTTCAGCTGCTTATTCGCTAGGAATGTTGGTAACTTGAGATAATTTTGATCAGGTATGGGAAATCCTGAAAGATATTATGCCTGAAACCTCTATTCGCATTGATCTTAGTAATAGGTTAAGCACACTGGCTCCTGCTGAAAGGAATCAACGCTTTCCTTTCCTGATTCAAGAGGCTTTTGAAGCGGCAGGAAAACCTTTGATCCCAGGGAATTCATTCAAACCGGCACACCAGGGGTCGGACAAACAAAGGGAGAGAGGAAGGGACAGCCGCAGGTCTCAATCTGATAAGCACAACCGAAGGGTAAGCTTTAATTTCAGAAATCCATCCTCCCAGGAAAGAAATCTTAGAGAAAACAGGGAGTTTATGGATTCTAGACAGGAATACCCCCCACCCCCACAGAAAAATCCTTCGAGCACCAGGTAGACTCCTAGGTATCCTGTGAGGGACAATAGAGGGACTTACTCCTGCACGATATCCAGCACCAGAAAGGCCCCCAGGGGTATCTGGAGCTGCAGCTAAAGCTGATTGCCCTTCCACACCTACCCTGAGAAAGCCAGCCAAGCGTGCCACACACCATGGCAACACTGGCTCCAAAACTCAACTCCCTGTGGATCCAGAGTAAGGAGCGGGGGAAGTTACATATGGGGATGGTGGATACTGGGACTACGAATTAGTATTTTGACAAAAGAATGGGACACTATACAGTACTTAAAACACGATATAACGATTACTATTTTTGCGGGACAGCAGACCCAGGCTCCCTTTGCAACCATAGAGATTTATTCTCCTTACTACAAAGGACCTCGCACCATAAAGGTAGCTTGTTTATTTGATAAAGAAGACCCGTATGCGGTCTACTTCACACAGGCTGATGTACCGGTACTCCCCTCTATGATGAGGGAAGACCCGGCATATGGCTTAGAGGCAGTTAGAGGCAGGCTTCAGTTTCACCCCAGCTCAAAACCTTAGTTGGGGAAGCAGAATTAGATAAGAGATTTAAAGAATGGCTTACATTAGGGGTTATTCAGCTTTATCCCACACATACGGGTTTAGTTCAAATCCCTAAGCCAATAAACATAACTTTAACTAAGCCATTTAATCCACAGAAACAGTATCCTGTACACAGGAAATTCTGGGATGACCTAGATGAGATTGTTTCTCAGAAAGTAGCTCAAGGGGTTTTGAGAGAGGAATATTCTGAATATAATTCCCCTCTGCTCCCAGTGCCCAAACCAAATGGGAAAACCTGTATGGTCATTGACTATCAGGTCCTTAATGCCTCCTCTGAAACTGTGGCAGCGCAGACCCTCAATCCAGCATCCATGATTGATAACTTGCTGCGCCCTAGGTGGAAAGCCACCTTAGATTTAGCAATGGGTTCTGGAGTATTTCTTTGTGTTCTTCCCCTTTAACTGCATTTACCTTCAGGGGAAAGAAATATCAATATACCAGACTCCCCCAGGGGTTTAAAAATTCTCCTGTATTATTTTCAGCAGCAATTGAAGACTTCCTTCAACGACATCACATTGATAATGCCATTCCATATGTTGATGACATATATGTGGCTTCCGACACGCTGCAGGTGCTTTGGAAGTCTGATGTTAAACTGATACAGGTCCTGGGTGAGGAAGGATTTGTGGTAAATTTTGCCAAAGCTAGAATAGGCTTTGAGGAAGTCCCGTCAGTAAAGAATGCAGCACTGAATGTGACAAGAAACAGAGCCTTCTTGGTTATTGGCCCTATTTTATGGAATGCTCTGCCTGATCCTTTAAGGCAAATACCCAGTCGAAAGGAGTTTAAAAAAGCATTGAAAACTCACCTGTTTCAGGAAGCATTTAGGGATGGTGAACCTTTTAGTCAGAGTAAGTAGCATTAGATGAGTCGTTTTTTAGACAATTTTATTATTGACCAGTTGATATTTAAAATACTCTTATTTTACTTGTTTTAATTTCTGTTCTTAAAGTTTTTAAATGTAATTGCCAATCTCTTTATCTTTACGTTATTGATAATACAGTATATTGTATTTTTATTCCTACTTTGATAAAATTTTGTTTTATTATCTTATTTAGCTATCTTATATTTAAACCTGATTTTATTTTCAGAAGGCGTTTGACAAAGTTCCTCAGGAGAGGCTTCTAGGAAAAGTAAAAAGTCATGGGATAGGTGGCGATGTCCTTTCGTAGATTGCAAACTGGCTAAAAGACAGGAAACAGAGAGTAGGATTAAATGGACAATTTTCTAAGTGGAAGGGAGTGGACAGTGTAGTGCCTCAGGGATCTGTATTGGGACCCTTACTTTTCAATATATTTATAAATGATCTGGAAAGAAATACTATGAGTGAGATAATCACATTTGCAGATGACACAAAATTGTTCAGAGTAGTTAAATCACAAGCAGATTGTGATAAATTGCAGGAAGACCTTGTAAGACTGGAAAATTGGGCATCCAAATGGCAGATGAAATTTAATGTGGATAAGTGCAAGGTGATACATATAGGGAAAAATAACCCATGCTATAATTACACAATGTTGGGTTCCATATTAGGTGCTACAACCCAAGAAAGAGATCTAGGCGTCATAGTGGATAACACATTGAAATCATCAGTTCAGTGTGCTGTGGCAGTCAAAAAAGCAAACAGAATGTTGGGAATTATTAGAAAGGGAATGGTGAATAAAACGGAAAATGTCATAATGCCTCTAACGCTCCATGGTGAGACCGCACCTTGAATACTGTGTACAATTCGGGTCGCCGCATCTCAAAAAAGATATAATTGCGATGGAGAAGGTACAGAGAAGGGCTACCAAAATGATAAGGGGAATGGAACAGCTCCCCTATGAGGAAAGACTAAAGAGGTTAGGACTTTTCAGCTTGGAGAAGAGATGGCTGAGGGGGGATATGATAGAGATGTTTAAAATCATGAGAAGTCTAGAACGAGTAGATGTGAATCGGTTATTTACTCTTTCGGATAGTAGAAAGACTAGGGGGCACTCCATGAAGTTAGCATGGGGCACATTTAAAACTAATCGGAGAAAGTTCTTTTTTACTCAACGCACAATTAAACTCTGGAATTTGTTGCCAGAGGATGTGGTTAATGCAGTTAGTATAGCTGTGTTTAAAAAAGGATTGGATAAGTTCTTGGAGAAGTCCATTACCTGCTATTAAGTTCACTTAGAGAATAGCCACTGCCATTAGCAATGGTAACATGGAATAGACTTGGTTTTTGGGTACTTGCCAGGTTCTTGTGGCCTGGATTGGCCACTGTTGGAAACAGTATGCTGGGCTTGATAGACCCTTGGTCTGACCAAGTATGGCATTTTCTTATGTTCTTATGATTTTGTTTCATAACTATATTATTGTAAACCGCTTTGGTCAGTATCAATACTGGTAAAACGGTATATAAATATGCTAAATAAATAAATAAATAAATAAATAAATAAGTTTCTGGATTTTCTAATTGGGGTGGCAGGAGGTACACTGGCCCCCACACTCCAAGAAAAAATCATTTCCTTTCCCAAACCGCGCACTTTGCACCAGTTGCAAGTTATATTGGGTAGTCTCAGTTTTGCACATAAAACAGTACCTAATTTTGCGGCATTAGCAAAGCCCTTATATGATCTGTTAAAAGGCGATGCAGTAGTGGCTAGAGATTGGATGACTAATGTACATTCAGAATGCTGACGGGCACTTCAGGAGGCTATAAAAAATTCAGCTCCATTAGCACACAGAAATCCTGTAAAGGATCTGGATCTTCTGCTTCAGGTTTCTGACTCACATTTCTTAGCCAAAATAAGTAATCATGATGAATCCCAGCCTATTTGCTATATTACACACACTTTTTCTATGCCTGAGAAAAAGTTTAATGTAGTTGAGCGGACATTGACAGCTGTCAGATATTGCCTTTCCAAAATTTCCACTTTAGCACAAGGAAAGTGCATACACTGTTATACAGGTATTCCACAGCTGCAGGCTGTAACTAGGCATTCTTTCCCTGAGAGCAGGGCGATAGCAACATGCTGGGTTCAATGACGTGCTGATCAGTATAGAGATGATGTACAATTCCATTATCAGAATGGTTTGGCAGATTCGGGCACTGAATTAGCCGGTGAGGAAATTTTATTTGAACCTGTGAAGGACAGGCTGTTACCTCCTAGCCATAAGAAAGTACAGCTAGTGATTTTTACTGATGGTTCTGCAACGCCCTCTACTATCTTACCGCATATTTTGCTGGAGCAGCTAATGTAATTTTGACTCCTAATAGAGAGGATAGTGGAAAGTGTCAGACATACACACTTGGCAACTAGGAGATATGTCAGCCCAACAGGCTGAACTCATTGCATTTCAAAAGGCATTAACACATATTGAACACATGACCACTTTGGACACTGAAAGGTCCATAATGGTCTGTTCAGATTCTACATATGTTGTGGCTGGGTACAACACACACATGAAAGTCTGGGAAAACAATGACTTTTTAGATGTTACTGGTAAGCCAATAGCGCACAGAGCACACTGGAGATTAATATTTTCTTCTTCACAAACCTTTACAGTCCAGGTAATGGTTTTGCATGTGCCTGCTCACCAGGCTGTAGGTTGGTATGCTCGTTTCAATAATAATGTCAATGAAGCAACCAAAAGGGCAGCTTCTCAGCAAGAGACCACAGTACGGGCACGTCTCGCTCTTCATGGTTAATTACATTTAAATGCAGCAACTCTGTGCCAGCACGCAGATGGGGTTTTAACCAGAGGTCAGGCTAAGAAAATGGTTCATGAATGTTTAGAATGTCAGCGCACAAATCCCAAAAGAACTGGACCCCCTTATGTAGAAGGGACACTTCCACGGGGGATAAGACCAGGGCAGGTGGTCTATATGGATCATGTTGGACCACTTATTTCTTCACGTGGGTACAGACATATTTTGGTAGTCCTTGATTCTTTTTCAGGCTTCGTGTTCCTATTTGCGCAGAAACGCATTACAGCAACGGTAACTGTTAATCGCCTAGCCATTGTATTTGGTATTTTACCTTTTCAGTTTCTCTGCACAGATGGCGGTCCAGCCTTCAGAAATCTAGAGGTTGAAACCTTCTGTGCCGATCACTCCATTACTCATCAGTTCTCGTACCCCCACCGTCTGGAATCTAATGGAATGGTAGAACGGGTGAATGGTGAGGTTAAGCGTAGTCTCAAATTTTTGCCTTAAAAACTAGTCCCAATAATTGGTACCATAATCTCCCGGAGATACAAATCCGGCTAAACAGTACCATAACTGCCAATCGTGAAGCGCCTGCTATGTCTCTCTTTGGGTTCTCTAAGCTAGAAAACATGGGATCCTCAGATGCTATGGTTACCTCTGACGACGTCCCATGGAATCCAAATCCATTTCCGATTGGTTCCGTAGTATTGAGCAAAACGCATGTTCATGGCTCATTAGAACCATACTGGTCTAAACCCTTTATTGTTACAGAACTTCTAGGTACCTCGGGACTGTTACTTTCTGACTCTGAGGATCCAGAAAACAGAAAAGGTGTGTCTATTAGAGATGTCAAACTGGTACCCGAGACACTGGGGTTTTCCGGTGCAAGCGCCTCCATTCGAGCCCCAGCCTCTGCTGCATCCACAGTTTCCTATGATGCAGATGAGACAGGAGGGACAGACGCTGCCAAGCGCCCCCACTGCTCCAGAAATTGATGTTATTCCAAGAAGTGACATGACTGTGCCTACCCTAGAACATGAAGACCAGGTCGTTTTCAACGTAACTAGTCCCACATCTGAACGCCTTCCGTGTCTAACCCGCTTCCTGCAACAGCTTCTAAGTTCATGCTGTGCAATTTATTTCCCAATCAGTACATTTTTGCATGCGGGATTTTTTTTCTATAAACCTTACTATAAGCATATTATTGCATGTTGGGTGTTTTTGGTGATTGCATTTCCCATCTCTCTCTATTACCTCTTATCTCATACCCAGGTGCATTCCACCTCTTTTCCCGAAGCTTCCCGGGAACTCCGTTACTCTCATTCACATATAAGAAAAAGTTTGCTTTCTGAACCACTGTCACTCCTTGCTGTGCCTTTGCCATCTGGTGTAATTTTGGTTCCCTACCATGGCTGGTTGGTGCAGGATCCTGTTCTTTTGCATACTGATGTTCCTTTTAGGTATTACACTCACCAGGTCTGGCAAAGCATCTCTCCGGAATCTCAACCTAAGGGTCTTGAATCCAGGCTTATTGCTCTGTTCCAGCAACTGGAGCAATCCTCCCTGCAGCTTACTTTGAACACATCGGAATCCCCTTTGGATGGCTTCCGTGCGGAGTTCTGCTCATCCAAGTACCAGAACTTGTTCCTGGGTTTCCGGAAAGAAAGTGTCAATCTTACTGGGATCCTTAGATCACCTTCCTGGAAACTACAGCACTGTTCCCAATCAAGAAAGAGATCTAGGTGTTATAGTGGATAACACATTGAAATCGTCGGTACAGTGTGCTGCGGCAGTCAAAAAAGCAAACAGAATGTTGGGAATTATTAGAAAGGGAATGGTGAATAAAACGGAAAATGTCATAATGCCTCTGTATCGTTCCATGGTGAGACCGCACCTTGAATACTGTGTACAATTCTGGTCGCCACATCTCAAAAAAGATATAATTGCGATGGAGAAGGTACAGAGAAGGGCTACCAAAATGATAAGGGGAATGGAACAACTCCCCTATCAGGAAAGACTAAAGAGGTTAGGACTTTTCAGCTTGGAGAAGAGACGACTGAGGGGGGATATGATAGAGGTGTTTAAAATCATGAGAGGTCTATAACGGGTAGATGTGAATCGGTTATTTACTCTTTCGGATAGTAGAAAGACTAGGGGGCACTCCATGAAGTTAGCATGGGGCACATTTAAAACTAATCGGAGAAAGTTCTTTTTTACTCAATGCACAATTAAACTCTGGAATTTGTTGCCAGAGGATGTGGTTAGTGCAGTTAGTATAGCTGTGTTTAAAAAAGGATTGGATAAGTTCTTGGAGGAGAAGTCCATTACCTGCTATTAAGTTCACTTAGAGAATAGCCACTGACATTAGCAATGGTAACATAGAATAGACTTAGTTTTTGGGTACTTGCCAGGTTCTTATGGCCTGGATTGGCCACTGTTGGAAACAGGATGCTGGGCTTGATGGACCCTTGGTCTGAACCAGTATGGCATTTTCTTATGTTCTTATATATTGGTGGCTCTGGAACAGTTCAAGAAGAAATTTGCCCTTCGTCCATGCCTTAATAATGATTCCTGTGCCTGACAAAACCTCCTATCTGAAGTGCCTCTGGAGGACTCATCTGGTCCTATGTATGGATTTTCAGGTTTGCTTAAAGGTCTCGTTTTCTCCTGGATGGACATCTTTCCTGAGGTAACACTCTCTTATGACAATTATTCCACATGGGGGGGTGCGGATTAAAGATTCTCTGTCTTAAGTTTGTAGAAAACGGTATGAAATTCTGTTTTTAAATAGTACACACTATCATGTATTTTGTGACGAATTGCCTGTTTCTTTTACTCATTGGTAGGGAATCCCTTATCGTAATATAACTTTGTGGAATAATGCTTGTGGTAACAATAGATTCTTTTGTGCCCAGTCCTCATCTACTCAGACACAATGCTCATTTTGCCCTAATTGGTGTTATCAAGTCAATCTTTGTAATAAAAGATTTTCTAATAGAGTATGGGAACCTTTCTTTACTCAGGAGACACATTTTTTCTCAGACAGAGACCGGCCTAGCACTAATCTAACAGCTGCGTGCATTCGCGGCCTGGCAGAATGGAGGAATGACACTGAAGTTACTTCTGTGTTAGATTTCATTGTACAGACTAAATGGCTGAATGATTCATTTCCCCTGCCCGACTGGGTAATGAGAACAGTTAGCAGAAAACACAGAAATGTTTTGAAACATGAAATTCAGAAAATATTCCTTAATCTTAATGATAGAATCAAAACTGCTATTAAAGGCATTCAGTCTAATGAATATCAGCTAAAATCAGGTATTTTTATTATTTAGCTCAAACCTTACAGTTAGGAATTGAAGCCATAACCACGACTGATGAAAAAATACAGGTCCTAGCAAGAATAGAACAGTTAACTCATTTTATAGATGGTCTCACTTCCCCAAAACCTAAGTGGGGAGACCTTCAATTGGGAAAAATGTTAGAGGAAATAAACCTCGCAGCAGAACAAATTCAGTATGCCCATGTGGAGGCCTCACAAGTTATTTTGCAGGTCACCAAACATGAGATGGGAAAAGAACCATGGGCAACCTTGGGGTCAACTTTAGTACAAGGGGTAAGATGTATTTTTCTCCCAATCACTACACAAGTCTGGAAGAGATGCTGGGAAATTCAGAACTGGGGACAATACACTGAAAGCAGTAATGGTAGCAAAAAGTGGATTAAGACAATTAAAATCTTTGAACCAACACATTTCTGTATTAATAATGCTGGTTATCACTAGATTATAGCACAGGGTTGCCACAAAGTTCCTGTAACTGTGTGCAGTTCCCTAGTGCAGGTTTATAATATCTGCCTCACATTAGAAGGAGAGGCTGATTGCCCTCTGGAACCGAATCCCAGTCCACTAGTAGAGGTTTTCTTGAAACTTCCCAATGGATCTTATATCCTTCTATCAGATAAAGCACAGTGTGGGTTTCAACCAGGAATATTATATCTAGTTACTGCACAATCTGTCATTAAGTGTGGACCATGGGAATTTTATCCTATGCTTAGTTCCAGGTCAACTGAAACTGTAAAATATATGGAATTTAAGCCAGTACAATTCACTGAGTTGAAAATGTTATTGACTCACGTTTTAAATGTGAATGTATTATTGAGAAATTTGACTTCACTTTGGTTAATGTCCAAGGATGAGTTCCTGCAACATCTGAGAATGATAGAATTAACAGCTAGTGAATGGGAACTGATCCTGGAAAAGCTGCTGAAGCCAGAGGTATTTTCTAATGCCCTGGGTCGAGCCTTGTCTGGATTAGTGGGTGGTATAGTAAAAACAGCTGTAGGAGTAGTTACAGCTATAACTGAAGGGGCGGGTGGCCTCCTTCATGACTTTAGGGATCAATCTATTCCCATTAATCCTGGGAATCATAGTAATAATTGGCCTTCTATTCTTCTGATTTAGGAGAAATTAGAACAAAGAGCCATGAACCGGAGATGGCAGGTGCAGCTCAACGATACGGCCTCCGATTAATCCTAAGAAGGATGCACCGATTATTAGCCTGGGACCTGATCTCATAAATGAGTACGCAGCATATGGGAAATGGATGTATTCAGATAAACATCTTGTTCTATGTGAGCCTTATCTGCATAAAAAATTGCTATGCTGTATTTAACTTCCCTCAATATCCTTTCTGCTGGACATTGTCGAAAAGACTGGCATCAGTCGTCCACGGATCACTGAGAAAGGCCTTGAATGCTCACATTTGCAAGTGTGCGCCTTGGGAACTTGTGCCCTGTTACTTCAATATCTGCTCTCTGGCAGATTATCAAATAGGATGTGGATATGGCTCATTGGATGCCTCACCCAGTGTATCCGGTGGAGTCTCCAGAGCCCCCAGCCAGGCTGCAAGCTCGACAAGAAAATTATTTCTCACCTGCTAATTTTCGTTCCTGTAGTACCATGGATCAGTCCAGACGGTGGGTTATGTCCCCCGTCCAGCAAATAGAGTCAGACAAGGCTTCGGAGAGTGCTGACATATAAGCCTGTGCACCCTCTGCAGATCCTCAGTATAGAGAATATCAAAGCTAATAGAATCAACGATAAAGGATGGATCAAGTGTAACAATCATCAAACAAATCAATGATTAAAAGAAATGTCGCAACAACTTGAACTTGCAAGAAGAACTGTAGGATAGCCTCAAAGTAACGGAGGCAGAAACACAGAAACAGCGAAGGTAGAAATTAGATTGAGCAGGCAGAAAACCCCCAAACCCCAATAAACTTAGGGAGGGGCGTCTGGACTGATCCATGGTACTACAGGAATGAAAATTAGCAGGTGAGAAATAATTTTCTTTTCCCTGTACGTACCAGGATCAGTCCAGACGGTGGGATGTACCAAAGCTTCCCTACATAGGGTGGGCCCCAGAAAGCCCTGCTCGAATAACCCTGTCGCCAAAGTACCCTGAAGTTGACGACTGGAGATGTAGCCGATAATGTCTTGCAAAGGTATGCAAAGATTTCCAGGTGGCCGCCCTGCAGATCTCCTGGGAGGATTCTGCCCAGGACGCCGCCTGAGAACGGAGTGAATGAGCCTTGACCCCCAGAGGAGGTGTGCGACCCACTCCAATGTATGCAGCCACGATGGTCTCTTTGATCCATCTGGCAATCGTAGTCTTGGTAGCCCTAGAGCCCTTCTTCGGTCCGGACCAAAGGACAAACAAATAGTCCGAAATTCGAAAGTCGTTGGTCACCTCTAAGTAGCGGATCAAGGTGCGCTTGACATCCATATGACGGAGGGCCCGCGACTCATCCGCAGGAAAGGACGGGAGTTCTATCGACTGATTCAGGTGAAACGCCAAGACCACTTTGGGTAGAAATGAAGGGACTGTTCGCAAGGAGACCCCCGAATCTGTGAAACGTAGATAAGGTTCTCTGCAAGAAAGCGCTTGCAGCTCCAACACCCTGCGCGCAGACGAGATGGCCACCAGGAAGACCGCCTTAAGCGTGAGGTCAAGGGTGGCGCCCCGGATTGGTTCAAAAGGAGGCCCCGCCAGGATTTTGAGGACCAAGTTAAGGTTCCATGAAGGACAGGGATCCTGGACCGGCGGCCAAAGATGCTTTGCCCCTCTAAGGAAACGGGCAATGTCCGGGTGAGATGAAAGGGCAGAGTGTGTGGACGATGGCACTAAGGAGCTCAGAGCAGATACCTGTACACGCAAGGAGCTGTAGGCAAGTCCCTTATCGAGACCGTCTTGAAGGAACGCGAGAATCTGAGGAACCAAAGCCGTTCTGGATCGAGCGTCGTGAGAGGCGCACCAGCATTCGAACACTTTTTAAACTCTCACATAGCTGACTGAGGTTGAAGTCTTCTGTGCCTTAAGAAGAGTCGTGATTACTGCATCAGGATATCCTTTGCATTGAAGCCGTTGCCTTTCAAAAGTCAGGCCGCAAGACAGAAGCGTTCTGCCTGGTCGAAAAATACGGGTCCGTGGTGCAGGAGACACGGAAAGTGGCTGAGGCATAGAGGACCGTCTAGAGCAAGGTTGACCAAGTCTGCGAACCAAGGACATCTCGGCCATTCGGGAGCTACCAGGATGACTAGACCCTGGTGTCGTTGTATCCTCCGAAGTACCTTTCCCACTAGCGGCCACGGAGGGAAGACATATAGTAGGAGGTGCCGCGGCCAGGGGAGCACCAGAGCGTCCACGCCTTCTGCGCCGTGCTCCCTTCTGCGACTGAAGAAACGCGGAGCCTTGGAGTTGAAGAGAGTGGCCATGAGGTCCATCCGAGGTGTCCCCCAGCGATGAGTGAGAAGCTGCATCGCCTCGTCGGAGAGTTCCCAGTCCCCCGGATCGAGGTGCTGTCGACTCAAGAAGACCGCCTGAATGTTGTCCACGCCCGCAATTTGAGAGGCTGCCAGGTGGGAGAGATGTCTTTCTGCCCAAGACATCAGGCGGGCCGTCTCCAACGAGACGTGTCGGCTCTTCGTGCTGCCCTAGCGGTTGATGTAAGCCACCGTGGTTGCTTGTCTGAGAGGATCCTGACCGCCTGATTCTGCACAAGTGGCAGAAAGTGTATGAGGGCCAGCCGTACTGCCCTGGTTTCCAGGCGATTGATTGGCAACACTGCTTGGGCCCTGGTCCACTGGCCCTGCGCTGAACTCTTTTGACACACGGCCCCCCAACCTGTCAGGCTGGCATCGGTGGTGACCACTACCCAGTCCGGAATTTCCAGCGGCTTGCCCTGCGCCAGATAGAGTGGGTCCAGCCACCAGCCCAGACTGGCTTTGGCTAGCCGAGGTAGAGGGAGTACCCGCTGATAGTCCTGCGATACCGGTTTCCATTGAGAAAGTAGCGACCCTTGTAGCGGACCAAAGTGAGCAAAGGCCCATGGAACTAGGTAGATAGTAGAGGCCATGGATCCCAGGACTTGAAGGTAATCCCACGCTGTGGGAGACGGGAGATCGGCAAAGTTCTGAATCTGATCCCGTAGAGTCTGTGCCAGATCCGGTCGCAAGAAAGCCTTGCCCTGAGCTGTGTCAAAGCGGGCTCCCAGAAAATCCAGCGACTGTGAGGGTCGGAGGCTGCTCTTGGAGAAGTTGACTACCCAGCCTAGGGACTGCAAGAGCTGAACTACCCGGGCGACCGCTGTTTGACCGTGGGATAAAGTCTTCACCCGAATGAGCTTTTCAGCTTGGAGAAGAGACGGCTGAGGGGGGATATGATAGAGGTCTTTAAGATCATGAGAGGTCTTGAACGAGTAGATGTGACTCTGTTATTTTCACTTTCGAATAATAGAAGGACTAGGGGGCATTCCATGAAGTTAGCAAGTAGCACATTTAAGACTAATCGGAGAAAATTCTTTTTCACTCAACGCACAATAAAGCTCTGGAATTTGTTGCCAGAGGATGTGGTTAGTGACTGACAAAACAGCAAGGAAGGCTGCTTAATAAAGCCGTGAGAGCAGAAATACACAATAAGCAGCCAGATGTCCAATCTATGAAAATTTATTGTGTAGAATCAATATATGCAATGAGCTCGACTCCAGCCGAGTTTCGCCCACTTTCAAAAGGGCTGCATCAGGGGTATTTGCATATATGAATGCTAAATCTTCATCAAAATGTACTGCTGAGATCCGGAGCATTTTATCTGCTAAAAGTGCTGCTGAACATCGTGTCTGTTTCTAAATGTTGTACCGTTCATAGGTTACACTTACAACATTTTGATGAAGATTTAGCATTCATATATGCAAATACCCCTGATGCAGCCCTATTGAAAGAGGGTGAAACTCGGCTGGAGTCGGGCTCAAGAGGATGTGGTTAGTGCAGTTAGTGTAGCTGGGTTCAAAAAAGGTTTGGATAAATTCTTGGAGGAGAAGTCCATTAATGGCTATTAATCAATTTTACTTAGGGAATAGCCACTGCTATTAATTGCATCAGTAGCATGGGATCTTCTTAGTGCTTGGGTAATTGCCAGGTTCTTGTGGCCTGGTTTTGGCCTCTGTTGGAAACAGGATGCTGGGCTTGATGGACCCTTGGTCTGACCCAGCATGGCAATTTCTTATGTTCTTAATGAGCCAATCGTCCACATACGGATGAACAAGGATCGCCTCCCGTCGAAGAGCTGCCACCACTACCACCATCACTTTGGTGAATGTCCGAGGGCGGTCGCAAGGCCGAAGGGAAGCACTTGAAATTGAAAAAGCTGACCCAGGATCTTGAAGCGAAGAAACCCACTGATGTTCCTCGAGTCCATGAGGTCGAGCGAGGCCAGGAATTCCCCCCGATGTACTGCCGCAATCACCGAGCACAGAGTCTCCATTCGAAAATGCAGAACCTTGAGGGACTTGTTTACCTCCTTGAGATCCAGAATTGGGCGAAAGGATCCTTCCTTTTTGGGTACCACAAAATAGATGGAATAGTGCCCCAAGCCCACATCTCCGGAGGGGACAGGAAGGATAGCCCCCAGGCGCAGGAGTCGGTCCAGCGTCTGGCAGATGGCAATTTGTTTGCTCTCTGAACCGCAGGGGGAGAATAGGAACCTGTCCCTTGGAGGTCGTACAAATTCCAAAGCGTAACCATGTCTTAGGATTTCCAGGACCCACTGATTGGACGTGATGCGAGCCCACTCCTCATAGAAGAGAGATATCCGTCCCCCGATCCGGGGTGTCGAGGAGTGGGCAAGGTTGACATCATTGTGAGGATTTGGAGGGAGCCCCTTGGGTCGTTCTCTCCCAAGGTGGTCTGCGGCCACGAAAGGAGCGAGGCCACGACTGCGACCTGGAAAAAGGGGTCCTATGAGTCGCTTGTCTGGGAGTACGATAGCGGCGTTGGTTGTGGAACCGGCTCCTTGCGGGATTAAACGATCTGGAAGATCTGGGACGATCCTCTGGCAAACGATGTACCGCGTTTTCTCCCAATGATTTGATGATCTGGTCCAGATCCTCCCCGAAGAGAAACTTACCCTTGAAGGGGAGGGACCCCAGGCTGGAACTGGAGGAAGAATCAGCCGACCAGTTGCGCAGCCAGAGGAGACGCCTAGCCGCAACCACCGAGACCATGGCCCGCGCCAGGACCCGGAGCAGATCGTACTGAGCATCCGCCCCGTAGGCTATGACTGCCTCCAGACGATCCGTTTGGCTTGCTTCCTCCGGGGGAAGGTCTTGTGATGTGAGGAGCTGCTGAACCCAGCGGAGACCCGCTCTTTGAGCCAGGGAACTGCAAAATACAGGGCGTACCCCCAAAGCAGAGACCTCAAATATCCTTTTAAGGTAAACTTCCAGCTTCCTATCCTGTAGGTCATGCAAGGCCGTGCCACCTGTGACTGGAATCGTCGTCCGCTTGGTCACCGCCGACACTGCGGAGTCCACCTTCAGTACCTTAAGAAGTTCAAGGAAATCCTCAGGGAGGGGTTATAGCTTTTCCATCGCTCTGCCAACCTTGAGTGAGGCCTCAGGAGTATCCCATTCCCTGGCCAGGAGCTGTAGGAAGGTGATGTGGGTGGGAAAGGCCCTGGACAGCGGGCGCAGGCCGCAAGGACCAGATCTCCCTTTTTGCTTGTGGACGAGGCGATGGGCGTGGGCGGCCCCGGAGGACTAGGAGGGTGCTCGATGTCCAATTCATGCAAAATATGAGGTATGAGGGCGTCCAGCTCGTCCCTCTGAAAAATCCGGAGTACCCTCAGGTCATTGCCGTCCTGAGCCACGAGGAGGGGGTCGTCCTGAAGGAGAGGGGAACCGCCTCCCCCCTGGTCCGGGGCTGGATCTGATGCCGGAGTCCCTGATGGTGGAAGTAGAAAACGCACCCCGGAGGCCCCCCGAGGGGCCCCAGGTGTCCCCCCCACTGGGTCCTGGTACCCCGCTGATGGGTCCGCTGTCCTGGGGACCTTGGAAGGTGGGGGTCCCCCCGTGGGCTCCTTAGGCTGCTCCAAGCGCTGTAAATATGAATTATGCATGAGCAGAATAAATTCTGCTGAAAAGGCGGGTGGGCCCGGGGAGGAGGGGGGGGGGGGTGTCACCCGGATGTCCCCTGAGGCTTAACGGAGGTATGGGAGTGAGGATCGGTGGGGGAAACTCTGAAAAATCTTCCCCTTCATCTCCTGAGGGCTCCTGCCCGTGTAGCTCCGATTCCAAAATGGCCGCCGTTCCCGCGTGAAGCGAGAACGGGGCCGGCCCATGCTCCCGAAGGCACGCTGACTCGCGCCCAGAAGAACGGCCTGGTGGCTGAGAGGTGCCCTCCCCACAAGGGAGGCACCTCGTGCACACCCCCTTGCGGGAGAGCCGTGATCCCGGCTCCCCGCATGCCGAACACCGTGCCAATCGCGGCATGCCTGGTGGGGGCGGGAGAGGGGGGGTGGAGGCTGCGCCGCTGGTAAACGGAGTGTGATCGTGCCGCGGGGGGGGGGGGGGGGGGGGGGGAAGACGCGTCCACTAGCCCTGCCGACCCAGGAGGTAACAGCAGAGGAATATAACCTCTCTGCTGAGGCGGTCCCGTGGAATGCGCCTCACGGGACCGCTGGTCGGGCCACGGCAAGGGGGGGGGGGGGGGGGGGGGAGAGGTTGAAACCTCCAACATCCACCCCCTAATCCAGGAACGTTGAGACTCCAAGGGAATCTGAAAAAGCAAAAACGCTGAAACTGAAAGAACAAGGAATCACTTACCCTGGGAGAGAAGACAGATATAGAGGTAAGGAGACAAGACAGCACTGCCTGCAAGTGCATGTAACTCACAACCCCTTATAATCTTTGGTGGGTTTTTTTTTTTAAACTTCATCCAACTTTTTGAAAACTTGAACCAACCACTTGATCCAACCACAAGAGCCAAGAAAATAGAAAGAGGAAAGAAAGGAGTCCTCTGAACAGAGGGGAGCAAGGCTCACCTACTCCTATCTGCTGGAGTCAGGAAGATACTGAGGATCTGCAGAGGGTGCACAGGCTTATATGTCAGCACCCTCCGAAGCCTTGTCTGACTCTGCTGGACAGGGGACATAACCCACCGTCTGGACTGATCCTGGTACGTACAGGGAACTGGATTTCAGCACCTAGTCTACGGTCTCTTGCAATGGATGATGGGTCAGTGATACTAGATCCGCCACCCCTAACTCCTGCTGACTCTTCAGGGATGAAGGAAGTGACTTCAAGGCATGGCTGGATGAAGCAATCTCATTTGAGAGTGGCTACTCAGTTATCCCACGATCACGGCAACCAAATCCTGATCCGACTGACCCTGTAACTGTGTCTGAGCAAATGGGGCCCCCCACCTACTATTTTTCAGGCTGACCTCCCAGGTACATTATATTTCTTATCTGGCTGGATCCACTGAGGACTGTCAATATCTGTCAACCATTGAAAGGGCTGGTATGTGTCTTACTCATCATGCACCCCTGCCACTTCGGCTCGTTTGCTCGATCAATTGGTAAGTAGAATTGGCAAATGTTGTCCACAGATCCCTATACATGATGGAATCCGTGATGCATTCATCATCAGACCTCTGACCAACAGAGGCTGCTGTTTTGGATCCACATTTTTAAGTGAGTGGATGAACAGCATTTTATTTTAATTTCACATTTCTTGGGTACAAATGTTCTCGCACTTTCCATAAGGAAATACAGAGAAACTCCTTAGGCCTGTTTATTATTAATGACCAACTCGGATTTGTAAGCTCATACCTCTATATATCAACTTGATAATGTAACCATTTCTATAATATTGTTTCTATTTTAATCTGTATCTATGTAATGCTGAGCACTGATATAGCTCATCATACACAGCGTATTGAGTTATCACTTTTCCCTCAAGCTTCTTAGCGCTTCACTGATCTATATGAATCTAGATATGTTTAGAACTTGCTTTACTGACTCCATGGTGGGGGTGGGGGTGTCAGAAAATGTGTTTTAAATACGTTATAATATGTGCTTATAATCATGTATGAACAGTGTATGCAGTCAGTTATTCCAAGTTAGCATTGAGACATAAAGAATTGTTTTCCATATGCCCGGTACTATAAAAGGGCCTCTTTTGGATGCTTTCCAATTAGACAACTGGACACCTGTGTCCTTAGAAGTTCAGAAGAAAAAAATAAAAAAATAAAATTTTTTTATTTCTTATCTTTGCTCTGGGTTAGAAGGACGTGAGTGCTCTTCCTGACTACCTCCGTCTGGAGGATGGCAACTTTCTTGAACTGGGAAACCTTCCAGCTTCAGACCCTTTGTTTTAGGAAGGGGGGCAAATTTGTTAATTTCTTTGAACAAGAAGGAGCAGACTAGCCCCTACCTGGCTTTTCTATAAAAATCCCGGGCAACAAAGCAAGAAAAGGCAGGCAGAATTGATCTCTGACTGACCACACGAGAGACATGTTGCGTCCGTCGGTGCTAGACGGCTTTGCCCCGTTTGCCTCACATTGTTCACGGCTCCTCCTGCTTACCTTGGGAAAATGGCTACCGCCGCGTCTACAAGCCGTCCTCTCCAGCGTCCCCGGAACGGCTATGGTGCTGTATCCTGCCATGCTCCTCCTAAGGACCTACTAGGGTACGTGTGCAAACCACCCACGTCTTTATTCCAGCATTGGCGCGAACCTCGGGGGTGTTCCCCTCTACTGACAGTACAGGCTATATACCCATCCGGGTATATAGCCTGTACTGGAAGCTTTTTCTCTGCCCTTCGGGGTAATTGCTAACCTGGGTACCCGCTCCTCGGGGGCCCTCTGCTTTATTTCAGGTGCTTTAACAGGGATCAGGTACTTGCTCCTCGAGGGCCTGCTTTCCCTGCCTCGGTGCCTGTACCATCTACTTCAACCTGAGTAATCTATCTCTCAGTCCAGTGGTTCTCAACCTTTTTTCGGTCGGGACACACCTGATAGATAGTTGTCACATGCGTGACACACTGAACACATGACCGTCACGGGGCTAAATGTAAACATATACTTTGTATCTACGGGATCCACCCTGACCCCCCCAGAACTAGGCCATTCCCCTTTCAATTTACCATGCAAAAAAGATTTCTCGTGTCATCTCAGTAACAGCAACATAAACACTCTCTCCTACCAGGTGCAATAGCCCTCCTTATGAAAAAACAATAATTTACCACCAATACATGTCCTATTGAGAAAACACAACAAATAATATTGATACAAATGCCTACATGCTAGTAAAATACTTCACATCGGTCACACACATAGAATCGACCTTCACCAAGTACAGAAAGACCACAAATTAAAAAATATGGAGACAAACTGGAATGGAGATCCAAAAAAGCTACTCTGCATGCAGTGCAAAACTGAAGAAATGGAAACAGAAATATAGCACCTAATAGACTCCCAGGATCTGCAATAATGTACACAAACTAATGCGCAAAAAGTTACATCTGCATTATGGAACTCATTCGAACAGTACCAACCCTATCTATGAAAAGACAACATTACAAATATTTAACCAGGCCCTAATCACCAATACACCTCCTATGAGGAAAACCAGAACAAGCCAAGCTGTTATAGATCCCTACACAGAAACTACAAGCTTGCAGAATACCTTTACCTGGGTCACACACGCAAAACACAGATAGACCATCACCAAATACAGAATAAAGTGACCATCAATTTAATGATTTTGTTTTCCCATTGTTGCACTGCATACACTCAGTCTGGCTTCTTGATGTTTCCAATTCAGTTTTTGTCTCCACATTTCTATTTATATATTTTTCAAGTAATATAAAATAATAATTCTAAAACTAGAATAATAAATATAAAACAGCTGATAAATAGAATAATATCTGATCATTAAAAACTTACAAAATTATTAAAAAATTCCCTAAACACCAATAAAATATTTCAAACAGCAGACAAATCATATAATACCCAATAATTAAAATGGCAGTCAATCAAGAAAGATAAACTTAAAAAGCCACCTTTACTTACCCTCACTGGCAACTATCCTACTCCTTTCCCTTGTAGGCCTTAGCACACACCAGAAGCAGCAATGGCTGGTGAAGCTCTGTTCTGACGTTCCTCTTCCTTAGGGTCCATGACTTGTCTGTCTCACACACAGTGTCACATACACACATACACACACACACACACACACACACACACACACACACACCAGTCACACCCCTGACTGATCTCATTCACTCATATACACCAGTCACCTACCTTACCAATCTCTCTCTCACACACACACCAGTCACCTCCCTGAGCAGACTCTTGCTTTCACACATTTTTTTTTTCTTACACACACAGTGTCAATCACACACATTCTCTCACATACTTACACACATGCAGGCACTCTCTGTCTCTCTCACTCACCCCCACCCCACATGGCAGCTATTGCACAAGGCAGCTGGTATTCTGCGATTAAAGCAGTTGTGACAAGTTGAGAACTGCAGCAGGGGTGACTCCTCCGGCCCCACAGCAGTAAGAAGGCAGCACTCAGCTGTTTGTCTGTGCTGTGATCATCGCAGCACAGAGTAGTCAGCTGAGAATGTGGCCGCAGGGATTTCCTGCCATGTAGCTATTTGGGAAATCCGTCGAGTAGCCATGATGTGCAAGGGCTGCGGGAGTCAGTGACCGTCTCTCTATGTGGGCCATTGTTGGTTGCACGGGTGAGTGACTGGCCAAGAGCAGAAAGGCTGCGATTCTAGCTACAGGAGCCAGGGGAAGTTCACGTGGTACGGAGGGTGCCGGGAGGATGGGCTGAGAATAGCGGCTGTAGGCTGTGGATGTGCAGAGCCTCGGGAAGCCAATGACAGGCTCCCCACGGTATGAAGAGGCTGCGTTTTGATCGGCAGGAGCCAATTGATCGCAGCCTGAAGAGAGGCAGGAAGTGTTCCCGAGGGGAAGGGCTGGAGCGGACATGAGTTTCTGAGCCTAGTGCTACTACGGTGAGGGAGGAGAACTGCAGAAAGCATTGGGGGTGGGGGGGGGCTTACGATTTAGGCCCTAAACCTGCTGACATCAGCGGGACCATATTAAAAAAAAAAAAAAAGTTAAACGCCGCAGACCCGAGGCAGCTAATCGACGGATTTCTCAATCAGCTGCGCGGCAGGAAATTGCCACGACCACATTCTCAGCTGACTGTACTGCGTCGCGATGATCGCAGCACAGACAAACAGCTGATTGCTACCTTTTACCGTGGGGGGGGGGGGGGAGACTTGGGACATTAATTTGACAGCGGCAGCATGGCTCTTTCTTCTTCCCGCGTGCCTGGTAAATATCATTTCCTCTTCCGGGCCGCAGGGGCAGGACAAAGAAAAGGCCATGCTGCTGTTGTTGGCTTCCACAAACACTGCTGCCGTTCCACTCTGAGCTTGAAAGTGCCGATAGCACGGGCAGGAACAGCAGCAGTGTTAGTTGAAGAACTGTGCGCGTCTCTCCGGGGTGAGTAGAGGGAGGGAAGTGCGCAACACACCTGCCGGTGCTTGGCGACACACTGGTGTGCCGCGACACACCGGTTGAGAACCGCTGTCTCAGTCTATCTCATCCACAGTACTGCCTTGCTGGGAAACCTACACCGGAATCCCCAATACCAACGGGGTGAGAAGGGTCCCCTCTGCCGAGGGTCCTGCTACATCCAGACTACCTCACTACTGCCACCTCTGGTGGTATATTTCAAGCTGTATAATAAAAGTACTAACTCTGTGTTTCGGCATCCTGAGTCTAGTCCAGTACTGTGGCTCCCCACGGGGCTCCTCCCCATGGGCGTGGTCATCTGCCACAATACGGAAGAATCCACCCAAACACTGCTTAACCATAACAGATTGCTAACTCCATGGATTCGGCTCAGCTCACCGCATTGCAGGCCATTCCAGGCCTGGCCCAGTGATTCTCCGAACAGCAGAATGCGCTGGAGAATTTGATTGCTGCATTCAACCTGCTGCACACACAGATGAACTTACCCACCACCTCAGGTAAAGAAGCTACATCGCCAGAAGTGACGGTCAAGACTATTGTACCTCTATCTGCTCCTACATGCTTCTCGGGGGAAGTTTGGAGATGCAGAGGTTTTATTAACCAGTCTTGCATGCACCCTGCAACCTAGCCATTTCCCCACAGCTTATGCCAAGACAACCTATATAGCAAATGTTGCTTACCTGATGTAACAGGTGTTCTCACAGGACAGCAGGATGTTAGTCCTCACAAATGGGTGACATCGAGGATGGAGCCCAACCACGGAAAACATCTGTCAAAGTTTCAGGAACTTTGACTGGCCCCTACTGGGCATGCCCAGCACGGCACTAACCCTGCAGCCAGCAGGGGTCTCCCTTCAGTCTTGTTTCAAAGCTACAGGCAGTGCCGAAAAATAAAATAAAAATGAACCCAACACCGCGGGGTGGCGGGCGGGTTTCGTGAGGACTAACATCCTGCTGTCCTGTGAGAACACCTGTTACATCAGGTAAGCAACATTTGCTTTCTCACAGGACAAGCAGGATGGTTGTCCTCACAAATGGGTGAGTACCGAGCTGAGGATGTCCGAACATGCACCAAATGTACCCAACAGCGTGCAACAGGCACAACAACTGGGGTGGAATTTGGGAGAGGGCATCCGCACCCTACCGGGAAGGTGGAAGGGTGTTGGTACATCATGTTGGAAAAAGGTTACGCAAGACAGATTGGCCGAAGATGGAATCCTGTCTTCCAGCTTTGTCCAAACAATAGTGGGCTGCAAATGTATGGAGGGAACTCCAGGTTGCAGCCTTGCAGATGTCAGGAAGCGGCACCGATCGAAGGTGTGCTACTGAAGTCGGCATGGCCCTCACAGAGTGTGCTTTAACACGGTCTTGAAAAGGAATGCCAGCTTGCTGATAGCAGAAGGAGATGCAATCCGCCAACCAGGAGGAAAGAGCCTGCTTACCAACAGGTTGCCCTAACTTGTTAGGATGGAAAGAGACGAATAATTGAGTGCTCTTCCTGTGGGCAACTGTACGGTCTAGATAGAAAGCTAGAGCCCGTTTACAGTCTAGGGTATGCAGAGTCTGTTCCCCGGAGTTGGAGTGGGGCCTGGGAAAGAAGATAGTTAGTATGATGGATTGATTAATATGAAACTCCGAAACTACCTTAGGTAAAAATTTAGGGTGAGTGCGGAGTACCGCCCGGTCCTGCAGGAGTTTAGTGTAAGGCGGATAGGTAACTAGGGCCTGTAATTCACTAACCCTGCGAGCTGAAGTAATAGCCAAAAGGAATAATACTTTCCATGTGAGATATTTTAAGTCACAGGAGTAAAGAGGTTCGAAAGGTGGTTTCATAAGGCGACCAAGAACCAGGTTAAGGTCCCAAGATGGGGCCGGAGGACGTAAAGGTGGCTTCAAATGGAGCAATCCTTTAAGAAAACGTGTAACAAGGGGTTGTACTGAAATAGGGACACCCCCGATACCTTTATGGAAGGCAGCTACCGCACTGACATGCATTCTAATGGAAGAGGTCTTTAGACCTGATTCTGATAGATGCCAGAGATAGTCCAAGAATTTAGAGATTGGACAGGAAAGGGGATCAAGGGACTGAGAAGTGCACCATGATGTATACCTTTTCCATTTGTAGGAATAAGATTTCCTTGTGGAAGGCTTTCGTGAAGCGATCAGGACACGAGAAACTGAATCTGAAAGGTGAAATGGCTGAAGGACTAACCTTTCAACATCCATGCCGTCAGGGACAAGGCTTGGAGGTTGGGATGGAGGAGGCATCCGTCGTTTTGAGTGATCAGATGCGGGTCCTTTCCCAGAGGAATGTGCCTGCGGATGGAGAGATCCTGGAGTATGGGAAACCACACTTGGCGTGGCCAGTGCGGTGCTATCAGGATCATAGTTCCCCTGTCCTGACGTAGCTTCACGAGAGTCTTCGACAGAAGAGGAAGTGGAGGGAATGCATAGAGCAGACCGGTTGTCCACGTGAGGGAGAATGCATCCCTCGGCCGAGAGTGCTGGCTGCGAATGAGAGAGCAGTAATTGTCTACTTTGTGGTTCTGAGGGGACGCAAAGAGGTCTATGTGGGGATAACCCCATTTGTGAAACAGAGAAGTCGCTACCAAGGGATTGAGGGACCACTCGTGTGGTTGGAAGACACGGCTCAGCTGGTCTGCCAATACATTGTCTACTCCCGGCAGGTAGGTGGCCCTGAGGTACATGGAGTGAGAGAGGGCTTCTGCCCAAATCTGCGCGGCTTCCTGACACAGAAGGAAGGAGCCTGTGCCTCCCTGCTTGTTTATGTACCACATGGCCACCTGGTTGTCCGTCTGAATTAAGATTGCGTGGTTCGATAGGCAATCCTGAAAAGTCCTGAGAGCTTAGCGAATTGCTCGCAGCTCCAGGAAATTTATCTGGTGTTTGGCTTTCTCTAGTGACCATAATCCTTGAGTTTGTAGATTGTTTACATGGGCTCCCCAACCGATGTTGGAAGCATTGGTGGTGAGGATTACCTGAGGGTCTGGTGGAAGAAAAGGCAAGCCCTGTAGGAGGTTGAATTGATTTGTCCACCAGGCAAGAGACAGACGGAGTGCATCGGTGATGCGAACAATGGAGGACAGAGGCTGAACAGCTTGGGTCCATTGCAATCTCAGAGTTCATTGTGTGACTCTCATGGCCAGATGGGCCATGGGAGTCACATAAACTGAGGAGGCCATGTGTCCCAGTAGAATGAGGAAGTGGCGAGCTGTAGCTGTAGGTTGAGACTGCAGCTGGCGAGCTAGGGACACAAGGGTTTGAACCCGTGGATGAGGAAGGAAGGCTTTTGCCTGTAAGGTGTCCAAGTCTGCCCCAATGAAGGATAAGGTCTGAGATGGGATTAAGTAGGATTTCTCGTAATTGACAAGAAACCCTAGAGAAAGCAGAGTTTGAATTGTTAGGGTCAGGGAGGACCAAGCAATTTGCTGGGTTGGGGCCCTGATTAACCAATCGTCCAGGTAGGGGTAGACGTGGACACCTTCCTTCCTGAGAAAAGCTGCAACCACCACAAGGCATTTGGTGAAAACTCGTGGTGCGGATGCCAGGCCGAAAGGGAGCACTCGGTATTGGTAGTGATTTCGGCCTACTAAAAAACAGAGGTATTTGCGATGAGACTCAGCTATCGCAATGTGATTATACGCATCTTTTAGGTCTAGAGAGCATAGCCAGTCCCCTCTTTGCAGCAGAGGGAGAAGCGAGCCCAGGGTTACCATCTTGAACTTCTCTTTGTGAAGGTACTTGTTGAGGGCTCGTAAGTCCAGGATTGGTCGAAGTCCTCCTGACTTTTTTGGGATCAGAAAGTACCTGGAGTAGAACCCTAGTCCTTGTTGTAAGGGAGGAACGGGTTCTATAGCATTTGACTGGAGGAGAAGGGAAACCTCCTGCTCTAGAATAATAGAGTGATCAGTGAGTCTCCACGCCTGCAGGGGTGGGGAGTCCGAAGGGAGAGTCAGGAAGTTGAGGTGGTAACCCTGTGCAATTATCGCTATCACCCATTGATCTGTGGTGATATGCTGCCATTTTTCTAGAAAGTGGCTTAACCGACCTCCTACTGGTATAGTTGGAAGAGGGATTTGGCATCTGCTCTCTAATTGAAAGTCAAAAACCCGATACAGGGCCAGGTTGTGGAGCTGCTGCGGGTTTTTGTTTTCGAGACTGACGAGGCTGAGTTTTATGGTAAGGCCTCGCAGGCCTAGACTTGGCTAGTGGGGGATAATACTTCCGTGGACGGAAGAATTATTTTTTTGAGTCCTTCTTAAATGGTTGTTTAGAAGGCAAGTCAGAAGGAATAGATGAGAGCTGTTTAAGTGTCTCATGATGATCCTTCAGTTCTGCAACAATTTGCTGAATTTGCTCACCAAATAAATTATCCCCTAGGCAGGGCAAATCAGAGAGCCTGTCCTGAACTTCCGGGCGAAGGTCAGACGACTTAAGCCAAGCCCAGCGTCTGGCAGAGATGGCCGTAGCAGAAAGTCTAGTGGAAGCATCAAAGATGTCATAAGCTGTTCTTATTTCATGCTTCCCAGCTTCAAACCCTTTATTTAGTAGGGACTGAAGCTGTGGCTGGAACTGCTCTGGTAAGGCATCTCAATACTCCTGCATCTGTTTCAGGATGACCCTATTGTATTGGGTCATATACAATTGATAAGAAGCTATTCTGGAAATTAGCATAGCTCCTTGGTATACTTTCCTACCTATATTATCTAGGAATTTATTTTCCTTAGTAGGAGGTATGGAAGAATGTGGCTTTAATCTTTTAGCTTTCTTTTGAGCTGATTCTACCACAACAGAGTGATGATCTAATTGTGGTTTCTGAAAGCCAGGTGCTGACTGTACAAGATAGGTAGAGTCAGCTTTTTTGTTCACTGGAGCAACAGATCCAGGAGATTCCCAATTCTTTTTTAGAAGGTCCAGAAAAACCTGATGAATTGGAATAGAGGTGATGACTTTAGGGGCATCCAAGAATTGGAGCAACTCCATCATCTGGTGCCTGTCATCTTGTTCTGATTGAAGCTGAAAAGGGACCAACTCCGACATGTCCTTCACAAAATTTATGAAAGAGAGGTCCTCAGGGGGAGAACGCTTTCTACTCTCCGCAGGAGAGGGTGGTGAAGGCAAATCATCGGTGTCAGTAGAGGTATCATCACCCCAGGTGTCATAAGGATCAGGCTGCTGACCTGTAGGACCATGAGGGGGCTGAATACCTGAAGGCCCCGGTTGAGGCTCCAAGAGATTCGAAGGAATTACCGGGGGCATCGAGAATTTCCTCGATGGAATTGGTGCCGGCATCGGTGCCGGTGCCGGCATCGAAGGAATCAGTGCCGTCATCGAAAATCTTGGTGGAGCGGATGTGCGTATCGCCCCCGAGGAATGTATCAGTGGCGAGGGACGACAAGGCACCGATGGAACTACCCCCGAAGGGGGAATTCGGTACGGTGTTTCTCCACCTGATGAGAAGGCTGTCGGTGACCCGGGTGTTGCCGGTGGAAGGGCATTCATAAGCGCTTCCATCCAAGCAAGCAGCGGTGCGCCAGTGCTGCTGGAATCGGGTCGGTGACCGGTTCCACTCTCGGTGCCGGGATCGGTGCCGAAGGAGTCTGGAACCGTAGCATCGCCTTATCGATGGCCTCCTGGACCAGCCGGTCCAGTTCTACCCGGAGACCTGGAGTAACAAGACCCAGCTCTACGGGAGAGGGAGGCTGAGCCGGAGGGACCACCGTCACCGGTGGAATCGCGGCTCCCAAACCCCGGAGGGGTGAGGGTTGCCTCGGTGTCTGCGAGACAGGAGTGGACGGTGCCACTTCTGGTCGAGACTTCTTCGACGGAGGCTCGGACAGCACGGAGGTCGATGACTTCCGATTCCTCGACGGTCCGAGACTTATGACGTCGATGGCGATGTTTGTCTTTCCGATCCCCTCGATCTTCGGGGGAAGGGACAGGCGTCGATGGCCGTGAAGACGTCGATGGCAGACGGTCACCGGGAGGCTGTCGATGACGATGGGATTTCGACGGTGCCGGTTCTGATGACATCGATGCAATCGATAGCGTCGGAGTATGAGCATGGAAAAGGAGTCCCATCTTCTCCATTCTAGCTTTGCGACCTTTTGGTGTCATTAAGGCACATTTGGTGCAAGTGAGGACATCATGCTCACTCCCTAAACACAAAACACAGACTCTATGTGGGTCTGTGATGGACATAGTACGTGTGCAGTCCGGGCACCGACGGAACCCCGACGCCATGGCCATAGGCCAAAAATTTAGCCGCGGGACGGTCGACTGCCAACAGGCCTCGAGGGCCAAATTCGACGGTAGTCGACAAAAACGACGGCAAAAAACTTACCAAAGTACCGCGGAGTAAAAATTGAAGAAGGGAAACCCCTGAGGGGCAATTTTTTCTTCAAGAATAAGAATGAAGAGATTCCTGTCAGGAATGTGGTAAGAGCTCCTTAACCGCGTGGCAACTGCTACGCGGAAAAAAGAAGACTGAAGGGAGACCCCTGCTGGCTACAGGGTTAGTGCCGTGCTGGGCATGCCCAGTAGGGGCCAGTCAAAGTTCCTGAAACTTTGACAGAAGTTTTCCGTGGTTGGGCTCCATCCTCGATGTCACCCATTTGTGAGGACAACCATCCTGCTTGTCCTGTGAGAACTTGTCTTATCTGGACGGAAGAGCATTGACTTGGACCTCTTCGCTGTGGGAGTGCGAGGATCCTATTCTACATGAACTTCAAGAATTCCTCGAGCTGTTCAAATCAGTTTTTGATGACCCTGCCTGGTATACCACTGCAGGTTCTTCATTGGTTCACCTGAAGCAAGGTACTAAACTTTTAGCTGACTTCGCTATCGAATTCAAGACACTGGCTTCTGAATTACATTGGGACCCTAAATTCCTGAGGACCCTCTTCTTTGAAGGACTAACTCTGTGTTTGTCTAAAGGACAAGTTTGCTGCTCGTGAAATGCCTGAGACCTTGGCTGAACTAGTGAAGTTGGCAACAAGGACTGATCGCCGACTTCATGACAAGGTTCAAGAGACCAATACTCCCAGAAGACCCTTTCAAGGTGAAGCTTGAGTTAAGTCCACACCCAGGTTTGCTCCCTTGGGTCCAGTTGCTGGCGAAGAAGAACCAATGCAATTAGGCCGCAGCCATCTGACTTCAAAAGAGAGAAGAACACGGAAGAAATTGGGGCTGTGCATGTACTGTGGACAAGCTGCCCATGCTGTTCAAACATGCCCTATATGTCCGGGAAACTGGCAGACCTAAGTCCTGCGGGAGGACTCTTCTTAGGTCTTACTGCTCCCTCTCCTCTGCTCTCTCTTCCTGTATCCTTGATCTGCGGACCCTTAAGAGTATCAGACTCTTGCCCTAGTGGACTCAGGGGCAGGAGGCAATTTCATTCTTCAACCATTAGTTGAGCACTTGCGGATTCCCATTACCACTATGAAGTCTCCACTACTCCTATCTTCAATTCATGGAGAGCCCTTACCAGGCGAAGTAACCCAGCTCACCGAACCAGTGTATCTACGGTCCGGTGCTCTCCATTCTGAAACTATCTCCTTTGTTTTAGAGAAGGCCATGCACCCTATAGTACTCGGGCTATGTGGCTGCAGCAGCATATGCCTCAATTCAATTGGGCTACTCTGGAGCTTTCACGTTGGGGTCCAGACTGCCATGGTAAATGCCTGATGGAGGTCGCTCTTATACCCTGCATGCCAACTACCCCAGTGATGCTGGGGTTGCCGCCTCAATATGCATCGTTTCAAGATGTCTTTTCTAAAGAAGCTGCAGACATACTACTGCCTCACAGATCCTATGACTGTGCTATTAATCTGAAGCCTAACACTGAACCACCCAAGGGACGGGTGTACCCTCTCTCCGTGGCAGAGAATAAAGCCATGTCTGAATATATTCAGGAAAACCTCCAAAAAGGCTTCATAACACTCTTCAAGTCTCCTGCTGGTGCAGGCTTCTTCTTTGTGGGGAAGAAGGACGGAACATTGCGTCCATGTATAGATTACAGGGGTCTCAACGAGATAACTGTGAAAGATAATTACCCCCTATCTCTCATCTCAGAGCTATCTGACAGACTACAGGGAGCCAAGATATTCTCCAAGCTTGATCTTAAGGGAGCCTACAACTTACTTCGTATCCACTATGGCGATGAATGGAAGATGGCCTTCAACACCCGGGACAGTCACTTTGAATATTTAGTGATGCCCTTTGGCCTGTGCAACGCCCCGGCTGACTTCCAAAATTTAATGAACGACATTTTCCAGGACCTCCTCTATAAATGTGTCGTTATATATTTAGATGACATCTTGATATTCTCCCAAGACATGACCACTCATCTGGAGGATGTCAAAAGAGTGCTGCAAAGACTCCGTGAGAATCATCTATATGCTAAGTTGTCTAAGTGTAAATTTCACAAGGAATCAGTGCCTTTCTTGAGCTACATTGTTTCCAACCAAGGTTTCCAGATGGATCCACAGAAGCTGGAGAGCATTAAGAATTGGGCACAACCCACCGGTCTAAAGACTCTCAGACGTTTCTTAGGTTTCGCCAACTATTACAGAACTTTCATCAAGAACTACTCCTTACTCACTGTTCCGCTTACAGCTATGATGAAGAAAGGTGCCAATGTTGCTAATTGGTGTACGGAGACAATAACTGTGTTCCAGAAACTAAAAGATGCCTTATTGAACAAGCCGTGTCTCCGACACCCGGATCCCACTAAGCCCTTCATCGTTGAGGTCAATGCCTCAGACGTCGGCATAGGGGCCGTGCTAAGCCAGGCCGGTGATTCCAAGGCCTTACACCCATGCTCATTCTTCTTCCGTCGCTTCTCACCAGCAGAGAAGAATTACAGAATAGGAGATAAAGACCTCCTGGCTATAAAGATGGCATTCGAGGAGTGGCACCCTTGGCTCAAAGGAGCGCAACATCAGGTCACAGTCTTTACAGACCATAAGAATCTGGAGTAACTCCGCCACGCACAGTGCCTAAACCATAGGCAAGCAAGATGGTTTCTATTTTTCAATAGGTTCGACTTTGTGCTGAAGTACCGCCCTGGAGATAAGAACATTAGAGCAGATGCCCTATCTCGCTCATTCCTCTCTGAGGATATCCCAGAGGAACCGCAACATATCATCGACCCGAAAAGAGTTATTTTGGCAGCTACTCACGTAGTACCTGCAGGTAAAACCATCGTACCCAAAAACCTCAGAAAAAAGCTGCTAGCATGGGCTCACGATTCTAAACTGGCTGGGCACCCTGGTCAACGCAGAACTCTGTCTAACTGCAAATGTTTTACTGGTGGCCCACCATGAAGGAAGACACATTCTCTTAAGTTGCTTCCTGTGCTAATTGTGCCAGACAGAAGACGCCACCTGGTAGTCCTTGGGGCCTACTCCAACCCTTGCCAGTACCAAACGAGCCATGGACACACATTGCTACAGACTTTGTGGTAGACTTACCACTCTCAGGAGGAAACAACACAATTTGGGTAACTGTAGATCTGTTCTCAAAGATGGCTCACTTCGTGGCTCTCCCTGGCTTACATAGAGCCATGGAGCTTGCTAAGCTCTTCATCACGCACATCTTCCGCCTACATGGCATGCCTAAGCACATAGTCTCCGATCACAGAGCTCAATTCACAGCTAATTTCTAGAAGGCATTGTGCAAGAAGTTTGATATTTCTCTCAACTTCACTTCAGCATACCATCCACAATCTAACGGGCAAACAGAGAGAATGAATAGGACACTCAAGCAATTCATTCGTGCCTAGTTGCGATGGAAAAGGTACAGAGAAGGGCAACCAAAATGATAAAGGGGATGGAACAGCTCCCCTATGAGGAAAGGCTGAAGAGGTTAGGGCTGTTCAGCTTGGAGAAGAGACTGCTGAGGGGGGATATGATAGAGGTCTTTAAGATCATGAGAGGTCTTGAACGAGTAGATGTGACTCAGTTATTTACACTTTCGAATAATAGAAGGACTAGGGGGCATTCCATGAAGTTAGCAAGTAGCACATTTAAGACTAATCGGAGAAAATTCTTTTTCACTCAACGCACAATAAAGCTCTGGAATTTGTTGCCAGAAGATGTGGTTAGTGTAGCTGGGTTCAAAAAAGGTTTGGATAAGTTCTTGGAGGAGAAGTCCATTAATGGCTATTAATCAAGTTTACTTAGGGAATAGCCACTGCTATTAATTGCATCAGTAGCATGGGATCTTCTTAGTGTTTGGATAATTGCCAGGTTCTTGTAGCCTGTTTGGCCTCTGTTGGAAACAGGATGCTGGGCTTGATGGACCCTTGGTCTGACCCAGCATGGCAATTTCTTATGTTCCTATGTTCTTACGTGAACACTCGGCAGAATGATTGAAATGAACTTTTGCCCTGGGCTGAATTCGCCATCAACTCTCATCCAGCAACATCCATTGGATCAACTTCGAAGTGGTTTACGGACGACTACCATTGCCACCACTGCCACTTCCACTGTCCGTGTCGTCCCCGGCAGCTCAATCTACTGCCAAAGATATTCAACAACTTTGGATTCAGACCAAAGAGATGCTTCTCAAAGCTGGACTACGAGCTAAGAAAAGATACGATGTTCACCACTGCAAGGCTCCAGATTTCCAGTCTGGTGGTAAAGTCTGGCTATCCACTAAGCACTTAAGACTTAAAACTACCTTCAGCTCACTTCGCTGGACCCTTTCCCATTCTCCGACGATTAGGCAATCTCACTTATAGTCTGAAGCTACCACCAACATTGAAGATTCATAATGCATTCCATGTCTCACTATTGAAGCCACTGATCCTTAGTGAGTTCTCTAACAAGACACCTGAACCTACACCAATAGATGCAGAAGAAGACATCAAATACAAGGTAGACGCTATCCTTGACAGAGTATGGGAATACCTCCTGTCATGGGAAGGTTATAGACCTGAAGATAACTCTTGGACACCTTTGGCTAATATATTGGATAAAGAGATGCTTCAAGAATTCCACAGAATGCATCCTCAGAAACCAAGACCAGGTAGGAAGCATGGAGGACGTCCTTTGAAGGGGGGTTCTGTTGCATCCATCGGTGCTAGACAGCTTCGCCCTGTTTGCTTCACCTTGGTTCACGGCTCCTCCCGCTTACCTTGGGAAAATGGCTACCGTCGCGTCTACAAGCCACCCTCTCTGGCATCCACAGAAAGGCTGCATCCCGTCATGCTCCTCCTAAGGACCTACTAGGATGCACAACGCATGTGCGCCACCCACGTCTTTATTCCAGCATTGGCGCAAACCTCGGGGGCGTTCCCCATTACTGACGACACACCATCCGGGTATATAGCCTGTACTGTTTTGCTAGCTCGTTGAGTTAGCAACGGATTGGTCTCGGCCAGTCTAAGCTACTCTGCCGCTTCCGTGCTGCCGCTGGAAGCTCTTTCTCTGCCCTTTGGGGTAATTGCTAACCTGAGTACCCGCTCCTCGGGGGCCCTGTGCTTTGTTTCAGGTGACTTACAGGGATCAGGTACTCGGCTCCTCGAGGGCCTGCTCTCCCTGCCTTGGTGCCTGTACCATCTACTTCAACCTGGTGGATTCGTATACTTACTGCAACCATCTAGTGAGCAATCTAACTCTGAGTCTATCTCATCCACAGTACTGCCTTGCTGGGAAACCTACACCGGAATCCCCAATATCAAAGGGTGAGAAGGGTCCCCTCTGCCGAGGGTCCTAAGACTGCTACATCCAGACTACCTCACTACTACCACCTCTGGTGGTATACTTCAAGCTGTATAATAAAAGAACTAACTCTGTGTTTGTGCGTCCTGAGTCTAGCCCAGTACTGTAGCTCCCCACAGGGCTCCTCCCCATGGACATGGTCATCTGCCACAGTACCCAAGAATCCACCCAAACACTGCTTAACCATAACAAGACAGATAGCGGGCCTAATTGCTTCATTGATATTTGGTAAGGAATTTTAGTTTTTCTGCATAATGAGAACCCTTTCTTAAACTAAATATTATTATTTTAGCAAGTATTAGCAAGAGATGTATTCGAAATGCATTTATTTCACAAGAGAAATGTCTTTGGTAGATGTGTATTTGATATCAATAACTTCTGTCACTGTTACAGAATTTACACTCACAGCTTTGCACTGTTTAATTAGAATAAGATTTAAACATGATAATACCACATAAAGCTATTTAGAGGGTTTTTTTTTAAGATTATTATTATTTCTTTTTATCTGAAATAAAAAGAGATTATTTTTAAATACACCCAAGTTTGGTTTATTTCATTATTCTATAAAGTTAGAATCCATATCTCTATAACAATAAACTTCTACCTAAGGTCAGAAGGGTCAATTGAATCAGGTAAGGTTGGAGCAGAGCAGGACCCTGCCATATTCAATGACAGTTCTACTCTGGACTGGGTAAAGAACTTGAACTCAGGCGCCAATGGAACAAAGGTTGAATGAGGGCATTCGAGCAAAGGTAGGCCGTAGTCTAATAAGTCCACATCCAGGGAGTAGGCAAGGACAGACGTCAATGACAGGCTTGGATCAGGGCCGGCGGCAAAGCAGAGGTCGTGGCAAGCAATGCTGAGATCTGATCACGGAGAAGTCAGTAGCGTTGGTCAATCGAAGCAATGGTCAAGGTCTGGGGATAGGCTTTAGCATAGTCAGGTGTAGCAGAGGTCTGGGTCTGGAGATAGGCAGAAGCATAGTCAGGCATAGTGGAAGTCTGGGTCTGGAGATAGGCTGAAGCATAGTCAGGCAAAGCAAAGTCGATATCTGTGCAGTCAATACAAAGCATAGACAGGGCAGGAACGAAGAGAACAAGAACCAGGAACAACGAGGGTCAGGAACGAAGAGTAGAGACGATTCTCTAGCAGCAACGAGTACTCGAGTAGCGAGGAGACCTGTTCCAAAAGCAACGCATGAGCTTAAATACACCGAAGAGTTTGACGTCATCATCCAGGGTCGTGACCAGGTTCCCGCCGCGGGCCCTTTATAAGGATCAGTGAAGCGCACATGCCTAGGGAGGGGCACGGCGCGAATAGTGGCGTCTCTCCGTGGACCATGCGGAGAGGCCCGACGACAATGGCATCTTGACCTGAAATGCTGGGGACCATGGCAGAGCCGGAGGTACCAGGGCGGCCCGAGGTCGGAGCTGGCGGCCTACCGCCACTAGCGAAGAGGAACCAGAAGCTGGAGTCTGTGTGAGAAGATGAGGGGGTGTGCTGCGGGTCTGCTGCTGGCGGCACACGTAACAGCTCCCACTCCGGAACCTTATTCAACACCTGGGGAATCAGTGGAGACATCTCCTCCTCCCAGAAAGCTGAACCACTCCTGTGGAGACTCCTGCGAATGATCTCCCTCACCCCTGAGCCTATTGAATCCTCTGACTGATCCGAGTCCTGCTAATATGGTTGGCGTAATGCAAGGATACTCTGCTTCACACACACACACACACACACCAGAGGGGATTCCCTGCATGCCTTACTCGAATGCAGAAGGCTGTTAGAGTGGGCACGTTCAAATAAGCTATTTGCCTTACAAGCACAACATTTGCCGAAAAGTCTCCTTTAAATTCCTATCTTTTTCTGAATCCTTCGGAGCACTATCTACAGCAGGGAATAATGGTGGTGGAAACAAAGGCCCCTTCCCCGTCCTTTCCTGCACCACAGGAGATGGCTCTAAAATGGCAGCCGTTCCTGTGCTGCCAGGCAGAATCATCTTATTAGAGGCTACCGAATGGGTGGATTTCCTGCCCACAACCACTGTCCCAGTCAACTTTGATCTGCTTCCTTTCCATGCATGCACCTTTTGCACAGCCCCATTGTGTACTGTGTACAATTCTGGTCGCCCATTTCAAAAAAGATATAGTTGCGATGGAGAAGGTACAGAGAAGGGCAACCAGAATGATAGAGGGGATGGAACAGCTTCCCTATGAGGAAAGGCTGAAGAGGTTAGGCTGTTCAGCTTGGAGAACAGACAGCTGAGGGGGGATATGATAGAGGTCTTTAAGATCACGAGAGGTCTTGAATGAGTAAATGTGACTCGGTTATTTTCACTTCCATGAAATTAGCAAGTAGCACATTTAGGACTAATCAGAGAAAATTACTTTTCACTCAACGCACAATAAAGCTCTGGAATTTGTTGCCAGAGGATGTGGTTAGTGCAGTTAGTGTAGCTGGGTTCAAAAAAGGTTTGGATAAGTTCTTGGAGGAGAAGTCCATTAATGGCTATTAATCAATTTTACTTAGGGAATAGCCACTGCTATTAATTGCATCAGTAGCATGGGATCTTCTTAGTGTTTGGGTATTTGCCAGGTTCTTGTGGCCTGGTTTGGCCTCTGTTGGAAACAGGATGCTGGGCTTGATGGACCCTTGGTCTGACCCAGCATGGCAATTTCTTATGTTCTTATGTTTTAAGCATGCCCTTTTGGTCCGAACAGGCTCAGCAGCATTTCCTGCACTCAGCAGTCGGGCACATGCCCCTAAGATGGATGCACCTCTTGGTCTTAGAGGAATTTACCCCTGCAGAGGTAAATGCTGGCCCCCGGCCCGTGCGCCCAAAGTGGACATGCCCCAGCCTATGTGTCCAAGTCAAAAACGATACCTGGTCTCAGAGGGTTTCTTCCCGCGAAGATAAGCGCTGACCTCAGCCCATGTATTCACGTTACCTGGGCTGAGTGGGATTCCATGCATGCACCTTTTGCACAGCCCCATTAATGATTCGCTGGATAATGCAATAAAAACTTGGGATTCTGCTCTTGCAGAAATAAAAAATCTCCTCATGGAAATCTTTCTGGCAATTAACACTAACAAGACTGAACTCCTCATGATCTCGCCACACAAGAATACTGCCACCAACACTTCACCAATTATAACAGCAGCCCATCCACATCTACAGCATGTACGCAGCCTTGGAGTCATGATAGATAATCACTTCTCTTTAAAGAAGTTCATCTCGGCCACAATCAAAAACGGCTTCTTTAAATTACATACCCTGAAAAGAATTAAACCCCTTCTACATGCTCAAGACTTCTGGACAGTGTTGCAAGCAACAATTTTACCAAAAATTGACTACTGTAACGCAATACTGCTAGGGCTCCCAAAAACCTCAATTCAACCATTACAGATGCTGCAAAATGCTGCTGCTCGCCTAATCACTAATACTCGACGTCACGAACACATCACCCCAGCTCTCATGTACCTACATTGGCTCCCTGTATCTTTCAGAATCAATTTTAAAATACTCTCACTCATCCATAAAGCAATCCACAATCATGAGATGCAATGGTTCTCTGATCAGTTCATATTACGCACCTCTAATAGACCAATAAGAAATATCAACCAAGCAAAACTAACCCCCCATTCCCTCAAACACATCAAACATGTATCTACAAGAGAACGGTCTTTTACCATTGCTGGTATTAAAATCTGGAACAATATGCCGTTGGACTTGCGTCTCGACTCCTGCCACAAAACTTTCAAACAAAATCTCAAAACATGGCTGTTTGAACAAGCTTTCTATCAATGATCAAGAACTAACAGACAAATTCAGTTTTATTGTTTTAATTCTCATCTGATCCATGTTATCGTCATGTTCTTCCCACTCCCTCTGCTTATTTCACATTGATAATCCCACTGTTCCCCATCCCCCTACTTCTCATGTTTGTAAATTCTGTGAAGCAACCTAAACTTGTCTTTAATGTTCCCTCCAACAGATTAATGGCTTAAATTACATTCTGGTTTATTCCATTATGTTAAACTATTTGGTTTATTATAGTTACAGTAGTTATATTTTGGTTTATGGAAACTTGATTAATGTAAAGCTTAAAGATGCGAATTGTTTACATATTCTTTAAAACGGTTAATTGTAAAATCTGTTATTAATATATTTATGCTGTTTAATTTTGTATAAACTGTTTTATGTAAAGCCTGTTGCTAAAATTAATGTTGTCTGTAAACCGAGGTGATGTATCATTATACGTACCGCGGTATATAAGAATCTTGAAATAAATAAATAAATAAATTCCCTTGAAAAGGCTCATGGTAGTAAGAACCAGATCCCAACTTTTCTTGCAGTCAAAGCCTCAAGACTCTACCCACGGCCCTAGCCGCATACGGCCTGTGCATCCATGCTACCCAGGCTGAGCACGATTCCCCCAAAATGATTTGTGGTGTTAAGAACCGGACCCTGGCCTTCCCAGGAGCTGATGCTTTAAGCCTCAAGCTTCTCCCTGCGGTCCTAGCCACGTCGTTCTCTTCATCAGCTGCCTTTTCTTTTTTTTTTTAAAAACAAGAAGAAATAAAGCAGGAATACTTCCCTGATCTGTCATCAGCTGTTGGAGGGGTAGAGTGAGTGCAATCTCCATGGGGAAAATGAGAAAACCAGACCACTGGCTTTCAGTCTCCTCAGTGTCCAATCTCCATGGTAAAAACAAGGGAACTAGACCACTGGTTTTCAATCTCCTCACTGTCCATGGACTGAGACAAAGAGAGGGTCAGAAACCCCTCTATTCGCCCTGCTCTACTGGTGGGCTGGTCCTCCACAGCACCTAACACCTCCGGAAGCACACGTCTCTTTATTTCTTGTTTTTGTTGGTGGTTTTTTTTTGGGGTTTTTTTTTTTTAAATCTCAAGACTGCAGATTTTGCACCTCTGCCATCTACTGGAGGCAAATAAATACTGAGGGTTTGCAGGTGGCACACTAGGTTAAGTAGCAATGTCAATAAAGCTTTTCTTCTTTGTCTCCATCTGCTGGTTGGGAGGCAAAATGACTACAAATGCTCATAGTTTGGGAAATAAAATCCCAGATCTGCAGGCCCTAATGACGGAGGCAGAACTGGACATCGTTGCTATCACAGAGACATGGTTCACAGAATCTCATGATTGGGATACGGCAATACCAGGCTATAACTTGTTAAGGAAGGACAGAGTGGATAGAAAAGGGGGAGGTGTGGATCTTTATGTCAGAAATAATATCCAAGCATCTGAGCTGCAAGGAAGTTGGGGCAAGGAAGAAGCACTATGGGTCGACCTAAAAACAGATGATGGAGCATCCATTTATATTGGAGTGGTTTACAGGCCTCCAAACCAAAAGGAAGAGCTGGACAGAGATCTGGTTGAAGACATCCATAAGATAGGTAAGAAAGGGGAAGTGGTGATCGTTGGTGACTTTAATATGCCAGATGTAGACTGGAAAATCCCATCTGCAGAATCTAAAAACAGTAGAGCAATAGTGGATACCATGCAAGTATCATTGTTCAAACAAATGGTATTGGAACCCACGAGAGAAGGAACTATTCTCGACTTAGTGCTCAATAATGGAGATATCGTCTCTGATGTCAAGGTGGGCGCCCACCTCAGCACCAGTGATCATCAAACGGTATGGTTTAATATCACTAAAAGAATATGGAAAAGAAGCACAAAGACCAGAGTTTTACAGTTCAAAAACACAGACTTTGAGGAAATGGGGAAGTTACCTAGAGGAAGAACTAAATGGATGGGAAAATGAGAGAGATGTGGATCAGCAGTGGACCAATCTAAAAGGAGCAATCGCCAAGGCAACTGCTCTATATGTTAGAAATGTAAAGAAAAGCAAAAGAAAAATGAAACCTATCTGGTTCTCAAAGGAGGTGGCTGACAAAATTAAAGCTAAAAGAACTGCATACAAGAAATACAAAAGATCCCAAAGGGAGGAGCACAAAGAAGAATATCTGATTCAACTGAGGGAGACTAAGAAATTAATCAAGTTGGCAAAAAGTCAAGCGGAAGAGAGGATTGCCAAGGAGATAAAATATGGTGACAAAACATTTTTCAGATACATCAGCGAAAAGAGAAAAGTCCAAAGTGGTATAGTGAAATTGAAAGGTGGAAATGATCAATCTGTGGAGAGAGACGAAGAAATGGCAGAAATATTAAACGAATACTTCAGCTCTGTGTTCACTAAAGAAGACCCTGGAGAAGGACCATCTCTACACAACAAGAAACTGGAGGGAAGCGGAACAGAGGAAAATACATTTACAGTAGATAATGTATGGGAAGAGCTAAAGAATCTGAAAGTGGACAAAGCCATGGGGCCTGATGGGATTCATCCAAGGATACTGAGGGAGCTCAGAGATGTGCTGGCGGGACCGCTGTGCGACCTGTTCAATAGATCCCTAGAAACGGGAGTGGTGCCGAGTGATTGGAGAAGAGCGGTGGTGGTCCCGCTTCACAAGAGTGGGAACAGAGAGGAGGCTGGTAACTACAGACCGGTTAGCCTCACTTCGGTGGTGGGAAAAGTAATGGAGTCACTGTTGAAAGAGAGAATAGTGAACTATCTACAGACGAGAGAATTGATGGACCAGAGGCAGCATGGATTCACCAGAGGAAGATCCTGTCAGACAAATCTGATTGACTTTTTTGACTGGGTAACCAAGGAATTGGATCAAGGAAGAGCGCTCGATATCATATACTTGGATTTCAGCAAGCTTTTGATACGGTTCCGCACAGGAGACTGGTGAATAAAACGAGAAGCTTGGGAGTGAGTGCCGAGGTGGTGACCTGGATTGCAAATTGGTTGACGGACAGAAGACAATGTGTGATGGTAAATGGAACCTTCTCTGAAGAGAGAGCGGTTTTAAGTGGTTGTACCGCAAGGATCGGTGTTGGGACCGGTCCTGTTCAATATCTTTGTGAGCGACATTGCGGACGGGATAGAAGGTAAGGTTTGTCTTTTTGCGGATGACACTAAGATCTGCAACAGAGTGGACACGCCGGAAGGAGTGGAGAGAATGAGACGAGATCTAAGGACACTGGAAGAGTGGGTCGAAGATATGGCAGCTGAGATTCAATGCCAAGAAGTGCAAAGTCATGCATATGGGGAGTGGAAATCCGAATGAACTGTATTCGATGGGCGGGGAAAGGCTGATGTGCACGGAGCAGGAGAGGGACCTTGGGGTGATGGTGTCTAATGATCTGAAATCGGCGAAACTATGCGACCAAGGCGATAGCTAAAGCCAGAAGAATGCTGGGCTACATAGAGAGAGGAATATCGAGTAAGAAAAGGGAAGTGATTATTCCCTTGTACAGGTCCTTGGTGAGGCCTCACCTGGAGTACTGTGTTCAGTTCTGGAGACCGTATCTTCAAAAGACAAAGACAAGATGGAGGCGGTGTACAGAGAAGGGCGACCAGGAAGGTGGAGGATCTTCATCGGATGACATACGAGGAGAGATTGAAGAATCTAAATATGTACACCCTGGAGGAAAGGAGGAGCAGAGGTGATATGATACAGACTTTCAGATACTTGAAAGGTGTTAATGATCAAAGACAACGCCAAACCTTTTCCGTAGGAAAAAAATCAGCAGAACCAGGGGTCACGATTTATGAAGCTCCAGGAGGCAAGATTCAGACCAATGTCAGGAGTATTTCTTCACGGAGAGGGTGGTGGATGCCTGGAATGCCCTTCCGGAGGATGTGGTGAAGACCAGAACTGTGAAGGACTTCAAAGGGGGGGCGTGGGATAAACACTGTGGATCCATAAAGTCAAGCGGCCGCCAATGAAGAGTGGGTGACTCGCCAGAATGAGGGCTACTGCCTGGAGTCAATACCCTTATTAAATAAACATACAACATGCTTACTGTGACTCCAACATCGCTCTAAGCTTCAACAGCAGAGGAAATGTGGAAAAAAGGATTCACACTCACAAAGAGGGGAGTAGCTGGCTTGTTAACGGCGGTTACTACCCCAAAATCAAATAAGTCTGATACTTCACTTTCATGCATATACAGCATAGTTCTCCTGATTCAACGGCAGGGGAGAAGAAAAACTGATACTTCACACATCCAGCAGAGCTCTCTGCTTCAATGGCAGGGGAGAAGAAGAGGGTTCGCACTCACAAAGAGGGGAGTAGCTGGCTTGTTACGGCGGTTACTACCCCAAACCAAATGTGCCTGATACTTCGACTTTCGATGGCACATCCAGCATGGCTCTCTGCTTCAACAGCATGGGAGAAGACTGATACTTCACGCATATCCAGCATAGCTCCCTGCTTCAACGGCAGGGGAGAAGAAAAACAACCATAAGGGCTGTATATACATAGGCTGGGTAAAACAAATAAGCATGGGTGTAGCTTGCTTATTGCGCGGCTTACTACCCCTAACTAATCAAGCTAGATATTTCACTTGGATGCAGCTCCATCACTGCTCTCTACATTAAAGCGGGGTGGAAGGGAGAAATAGAACCAAGAGCTAAGAGAAACAGATAAGTATGAGAAAAAATGTGTGAAGCTTGCTGGGCAGACTGGATGGGCCATTTGGTCTTCTTCTGCCGTTCATTTCTATGTTTCTATTAAAACCCAGGAGTCTGGACTGATCCAGGGTATGACCAGAACACTGCTTATCATGGCATCTATAGTTGTGCTGACTCAAGGTGCGAGTGTGGTGTGAAGTATTTCTGCGTAGCAGATCCTGTCAGGAAGGGAGCCCACAGGAAACTGGCTTTGTTTATGTTTCAGGGCAGGGGAGACAGAGTGAGAGACAGTGAGAGAGAAAGAGTGTTGGGGTCACAGAGACAGTAAGAGAGTATCAGGGCAGTGGATATGTGTCTTACAACACCCACAGAACGAACCTGCAACAAATTTGGCACTTGTGTGCAGTCTTCCAACACACCATCTTTGCCCACTTTCCCTACACTACAGATCCTCTCTGTGCCTATACTTACGTATTTCTGAATGACAACATCTTTTATCCCAGGACAAGCAGGATGCTAGTCCTCACATCTATGGGTGACAGTCATTGATGGAGCCCCTATTGCGGAAAACTTTCTGTCAAAGTTTCTAGAAACGTCTGACTGGCACTCTGAGCCCATTGAGCATGCCCAGCATGCCATGATATTCTCTGCCACAGGGGTTTCCCTTCAGTCTTTGTTTTTCCGCACTGCTGTTGGCATTGCGGAGCAGGAGCCTGATTGAGTTTTCTCACATACTGTCTGACTAAAATCAGATTTAAAAAACATTTATTTCTCTCCCATATCGGGGTCTCTTGTGTTACCACTGGCTAGTGAGTAAATTTAGTCTCTTTTTTACTCTCTCGAGTAGAAATATTTTTTTCTCATTTTTCTCTCATTTTCATCGATGGCTGTCGACGAAAATATGGCCAGGGGATTTAAAAAATGTCCCAATTGTAATAGGACTATGTCCATTAGAGATCCACACCTCGAGTGTTGTCCTTTGTTTAGGTCAAACACACGATGTAACAGCCTGTCCCAAGTGTGTGCTGAAATGACCGTGAAGGGTCGAAAAGGCCGCCAAGAAAAGATGGAGCATTTATTCCATTTACAACTTTTGCCTTCCCCGTCGACGTCTAATCAATCGTCTCCGGCTGGAGTCTCGAAACGTTTAATCCTCAAAAAACATCATTCAGAAGGGCTCGGGGGATCGTTCATCGCTGACCCCATCCATGGCATCAACAAGGTCAGCGGCAGAACATCGACCAAAGCATCGCCATCGGCATTGTCACCCATCGATCCCGGAGGCGCTTCTCTCCCCAGAGAAATCGACTGCAAAACGGACTCGATTTAAAGAAACACCAAGGCCTTCGACGCCAAGGCCTTCACCTCCTCTCGATACACCGATCATCGAACCTCCACAGGGCCCTGTGGAAAGACCAACACCACCACCACCGCCACCATGTGTAGCTGCTCTGCCTGCACCAGCTATCACGGAGGAACTGACAGATTTTATCTGTCAAGCGGTGCTCCAAGCATTGAAGGACCAGCGACCATTGATGCCCTCGCCGCCCTCGCCGACGTTGATACTGGTGCCCGCACCGATGCCATCACAGATGCCGGTACCAATACCAAAGCCTGCACCAACACCAAAGCGGCCGTCGATGCTGATGCCTCTACCATCACCGATGCCTGGCCCAATACTGGAACCAATTCCGTCGATGCCAACACCAGGGCCCCAAGACAGCCAGAATTAACGTTGTTTCAGCTTCTGATGAACAGATTCGACGCAATCATTGGTGCTCTACCATCGATTCCAGCCAAGCCCCAGGAAGACGTCCCTGGAAGGATAACACTGGATGATCTACAGCCAGGTCCTTCAGGGATTTCTCGACCACCAAGGTCTTCTCCCACTTCTCCACATCAAGATGATCCTTACGATTCCTGGGAAGACAAACATACGGATACTTCTTCTGAGAGTTTTATGTTTGATCCTTCTCCTCCGGAAGAAAGGAAGAAATCCCCACCGGAAGATTTATCCTTTACAAATTTTGTTAAGGATATGGCAGACACCATACCATTTACTTTGGTATCAGAAGAGGTCACAAGACACAAACATTGGAAGTCCTACAGTTCGTGGACCCTCCAAAAGAAGTCTTGGCCATCCCTGTCCACGAAGTTCTGCTAGAATTACAGCACAGACTCTGGGAGCATCCATGCTCAGTACCATCCATAAACAAGAGAGTGGACACCACTTATTTGGTTCAAACTGTCCCCGGATACCAAAAATCACAACTGCCATATCAATCAGTTGTTGTGGAGTCTGCACAAAAGAAATCTAAGCGAATAAGACCTTATTCCTCCACTCCTCCTAGGAAGGATCACAGATTCCTGGACTCCTTGGGCAGGAAAGTCTATCAAGGAGCAATGCTAAATACAAGGATTGCGTCATATCAGCTATATATGATGCAATACCAGAGGAACCTGTGGAAACAGATGCAAGATCTCTCAAATTCGTTACCACAGCAGTACCAAGAAGCAGCTCAAGCCATAATACACAAAGGGCTTGAAGCTGGTAAGCACGAAGTCCGAGCCGCTTACGACAATTTTGAAACTGCTTCCAGAGTAGTGACCTCAGGAATAAGTGCACGTCGCTGGGCATGGTTGAAGGCCTCGGACCTCAGGCCTGAGGTCCACGAAAAACTGGTTGATTTGCCATGCGTAGGGGACAACCTATGCATGACAAAGTTGAAAGAACATACAGAAACCTTGCGTCAACTGTCGTCAGTTCCGCAGGATTCTGCTGCATCATCATCTTGCCGCCCTCCTAGGAAGGAATCTCAAAGACCATTCTACAGGCAGAGGCGTTATTACCCTCCAGCATCAAGGGGCAGATCTTCTCGTTTGCAGCAAAGATCTCAGCCCAGGCAACCTAGAGCTGCTAGGGCCTCAACTCCACCGCAGATGGGACCGGCTGCAGGCTTTTTGAGGCCATCACAGAGACCAAAGCCATCTCCACAACCCACAACGGATTCTACCAGTAGGAGGCCGAGTTTCCTCTTTTACAACCCACTGGGTATAAATAACAACAGATCAATGGGTACTCTCAATAATATCTCGAGGTTACCAACTCAATTTTGTCTCAATTCCAAGAGATTCTCCTCCAAAACCTCTTCCACTAAGCGAAAATCACATAATCCATCTACAAGCAGAATTATCCACCCTTCTGAGAGCCAGAGGCCAGAGCCATAGAGGCGGTTGCCGCCCCGGACTCAGAAGGCAGAGGATTCTACTCCCATTATTTACTCATTTCAAAGAAAACCAGAGGCCTATGTCCCATGCTAGACCTCAGAAATCTGAACAAATTTCTGAAAAAAAGAAAAATTCAGGATGGTTTCTCTAGGCACCATGCTTCCACTTCTTCAAACAGGAGATTGGCTTTGTTCTCTGGATCTACAAGACGCTTACGCTCACATTCCAATATTCCCTCCTCATCGCAAGTATCTGCAATTCTGGTGGGTTATCAGCATTTCCAGTACAGAGTACTACCATTCGGACTTGCCTCAGCTCCCAGAGTATTCACAAAATGCCTAGCAGTAATAGCAGCACATTTACACAAGGAAAGTGTCCACATCTTCCCTTATCTGGACGACTGGCTCATCAGAAGTCAATCTCAACATGGAGCTCTGGCTTCTCTCAGTTGACAATTGCGCTACTTACACTCCATGGGCTTTCTCATCAATTATCAAAAGTCCCATCTCATTCCGTCTCTCCTGCTTCAATTCATAGGAGCAGATTGAACACCATACTTTCGAAAGCCTTTCTACCGAGGATAGGGCAGGCGTACACTTTCCATATTGGCAAACTCGCTACACTCAAAGAAACAAGCAACAGCTCATCAGTTTCTAACTTTACTAGGGTCACATGGCCTCAACAGTCATGTTACTCCTATGGCAAGACTAGCCATGAGAATAACCCAATGGACTTTAAGATCACAATGGATCCAAGCCAATTCAACCACTATCCTCTCCAATTCCAAATAACCCACCAACTGCGTTCATCTCTACTTTGGTGGGCAAGCAAGGACAACTTGCGCAAGGGCCTGCCCTTCCAACAACCAGTCCCCACAGATAACTAACTACAGATGCGTCCACCTTGGGCTGGGGAGCCTCACATAGACAATCTCCAGACCCAAGGTACTTGGATGAAACTCGAAGCCACATTTCAAATCAATTTCCTGGAACTTCAGCTATACGTTATGCACTGCATGCGTTCAAAGACTGCCTTTTGCCCAAGACTGTTCTGATCCAAACGGACAACACTGTAGCCATGTGGTACATCAACAACAGGAGGTACGGGCTCGCATCTCCTCTGTCAAGAAGCCGCCCACAGTTTTGGGGCTGGGCCCTAACACACTCAATGTTTCTCTGGGCCACTTATCTGGCAGGCATTCACAACATAGTGGCAGATCGACTCAGTCGTCAGCTCCAACCACACGAGTGGTCCCTGGATCCCTTAGTAGCGACCAGGATATTTCTACGGTTGGGGGCAACCAACAATAGACCTCTTTGTATCACCACCTGAATCACAAAGTGGACAAGTTCTGCGCTCTGCCAGGACAGAAACACCAACCATCCAAGGACACCTTTGCTCGCCCTTGGACCTCAGACCTTCTATACGTGTATCCTCCGATACCGCTCATAACCAAAACTCTAGTGAAGCTACAACAGGACAAGGGGTCCATGATACTCATAGCCCCATACTGGCCTTGACAAGTATGGTTTCCCACACTTCTAGACCTCTCGATCAGAGAACCAATTCGCCTGGGTGTAGCTCCACTCTCTCACTCAGGATCAGGGTCGGCTGCGCCATCCCAACCTTCAATCTCTATCTCTGACGGCAATGGATGTTAAAGCTTGATTTTACAACCACCTAATCTTCAACAATGTATCTCAAGTGCTTATAGCTTCACGTAAACCTTCAACACAAAAGAATTATCTTCGAATGGAAAAGGTTACTTTGTGTGCATGCAAAGAGTAATTGACCCTTTCTCCTGCCCCACAATTTCTCTGCTGGACTATTTATGCCATCTTTCGGACTCTGGTCTCCAGACTTCATCTGTCAGAGTACACCTAAGTGCAAGATGCACCAATATCCATACAACCTCTTGTTAGTAGGTTTATGAGAGGTTTAACTCAACTTAAACCACCAATTCGGTCACCAGTCACAGAATGGGACCTGAATCTGGTCTTAACAAGACTCATGTGTTCTCCTTTTGAACCCATGACTTCCTGTGATCCTAAATTTCTCACATGGAAGACTATCTTCCTTATAGCCATTACATCAGCTGGAAGGGTTAGTGAGTTATAAGCACTTGTCACGTACTCACCCTATACAAAATTCCTACATGACAGAGTGGTTCTCCGTACACATCCAATATTCTTCCCCAAGGTAGTTACGGAATTCCACTTGAACCAATCCATAGTTTTACCCACATTCTTTCCAAGGTCTCATTCTCACCAAGGAGAACGGGCCTTACATACCTTGGACTGTAAGCGTGCGCTAGCATATTACTTAGACCGCACTGCAGTCCACAGGAAATCCACTCAACTCTTTGTATCTTTTGATCCAAACAAACCGGGTAAAGCAGTGGGCAAACATACTCTCTCCAACTGGCTAGCAGATTGCATACAATTTTGCTATGAAAAAGCAGGCTTTCCTCTCCAAGAGCGAGTAAGGCGCATTCAGTAAGAGCAATGTCAACCTCAGTAGCACACTATTGTTCAGTGCCAATTCTTGACATATGTAAAGCAGCAACATGGAGTTCTCTTCACATCTTTGCAGCTCATTACTGTTTGAACAAAGAAGGACGACAAGATTCAGCCTACCGACAATCTGTCTTAAAGAACTTGTTTCCAGTATAACCCCAACTCCTACTACATCCAACCTGCTGTGATCTTCGGCTGCCTCATTTTTACCAACAATACTGCAATGTTGCTTCACTACAAAATGACTCAGCCTATAACTTGCTAATCACCCATATGTGAGGACTAGCATCCTGCTTGTCCTGTGATAAAGCAAAATTGCTTACCTTGTAATAGGTGTTATCCCAGGACAGCAGGATGTAGTCCTCACGAAACCCACCGCCACCCCGCGGAGTTGGGTCGATACGTTTTATATTTTATTGTTGCTAAAGCTTATTGCTACATAGGAGACTGAAGGGAGACCCCTGTGGCAGAGAATATCACGGCATGCTGGGCATGCTCAGTGGGCTCAGAGTGCCAGTCAAAAGTTTCTAGAAACTTTGACAGAAAGCTTTCCGCATTAGGGCTCCATCAATGATGTCACCCATATGTGAGGACTTCATTCTGCTGTCCTGGATAACACCTATTTCAAGGTAAGCAATTTTTGCTTTCTTGCCTCTCACGGGCAGTTGTTCTATGCCTCTACTCCCCTTTTGGTGAAAAAAAAAGTTGTTTACTTCCTCTGTTCTTTTTATAGGTTGTACATAAGCTTTGTAGGTAAATACTTTCAAAGTAAGGTAAAGTGATGCAATTACATGTAAATGACAGTAGGTAGAAGACCAGCAGAAGCTTGCATCGGTCTCACTTCCATACCTGTGGCCGGAGTGTATGTGAATGGCTGTACTTCATGGGACCTTCCAGCATTGGTCACTACATATATACCCACAGAAATTGGAGAGGTGATGTGCTGGTCATGATATGGAGGAACCGTTACAATAAGATGATTCTGTATTAGAAAGAAAAACAAGGATTATAACTGAACATCCTCACTGACAATAGTTCTTCTAGTACAAAGAACACAGAAAGATAACCCTAGCAAGTAACAGAAATGCCCAGATTTCTCTTTTTTATCCTACTTACAATTAAACATAAAAGCATTTTCCTACATAAAATGAATCCCATCTTCAATTAGGCAACAATCCCCAATGGAAAAGGCATTTACTGGACAGGCAGAGAGATATTAACTGACAGTAAATGCTCTATATCTGAGAGATTATTGGTATTTTATGCTGAAATCTGCTGAACTTTTAAAAATCTTTTTCATGATGTGAGAGGATGAAAGCTCTGGGTTCCAGTAGGTCAGATTCGATTACAAAATTCTATTTATTTAGGGACAGCTCAGTGACCCAGCTGGCAAGTGCTGTGCATTTCCATACTGAAGGTCCCTAGTTTGATCCAAGCTGGGTCTTCTGCTCATCAGCTTGGCTGGTGCTGGAGCGACTCGGGGAGAAAGTCATAGTCATTGCTTAAGGGTGACACCTGGTGGCCAGATTCAGAGCCTATGATTCCAGGGATCTAGAAGGAGCACTGGTTCATTGTCCCTGGCTCAGAGTTGGTAAATTGGGGTGGGGTGACAAACAGGGAGAAAATGCCTGCATAGTTGCGAATGAAGGCTTAAGGTGCCCGATTCTAATCCTGTTTCTGACCAAACTGGAGGTACAAAGGAGCAGGAAGAAACTGCTGTGTCAAAGAATATAACCCTCAAACTATTATTTTTTTTTACAATGTTCCTGGCAGAAAAGGTAAATTGGTTCGTACCTGCTAATTTTCGTTCCTGTAGTACCACAAATCAGTCCAGACTCCTGAGTTTTGCCTCCCTTCCAGCAGATGGAGACAGCAAAATTTTCAGAACCACCAGCATATAACCTGGTGTACCACCTGCAAACCCCTCAGTACTGCTATGTACCCAAGCTGATACCAAATCAAGAACACAAAAATCCCCTGAATGAGCAGAGAAAATACAAACAGAACTATGATACAGAATTAAAGTCAGAGAAAAAACCTGTGCCAATTCTTCAGATAACTAAACACAGACAAGACAGACAGAACGAGTGGACTCTCTGGAGCTGGGCGGGTTCTGGACTGACCTGTGGTACTACAGGAACAAAAATTAGCAGGTTAGAACCAATTTTCCTTTCCCTGTACGTACCCAGATCAGTTCAGACTCCTGGGATGTACCAAAGTTTCCCTAACCTGGAAGGGACCGCGAGAGTCCCGCTCGAATGATGCCCTCTCCAAAACCAACAACTTCCAGAGCTTGAACATCCAATCTAGAATGCCTGGCAAAGGTATGCAACGACTTCCAAGTCGCTGCTCGGAATATCTCCTGAGGAGACTCAATCTCAGGCTGCCTAGGAGGCAGCCTGAGATTGAGTCAAATGACAAATATAAGCCGCACCAATAGCCTCTTTCAACCAATGAGCACTCGTAGCCTTTGAAGCTTTCTGAACCTTCTTTACACCACTCCACAGCACAAAAAGGTGATCTGACACCCTGAAACTGTTGGTTACCTCCAAATACCGTAAAAAAGTCCACCTAACATCCAAACGCCTGAACTCCGAGACACGGGGCAAATTCGACTCTAGATCCGGAAAAGTCGGAAGTTCCACCGACTGACTCAAGCAGAATGCCATTACCTTAGGGAGAAAAGATGGAACCATCCTCAAAAAAACACCTGAATTCGAGATCTGCAAGAAGGGCTCCTGGCAGGACAAGGCCTGAATTTCTGAAACCCTTCTGGCTAAACAAATAGCCACCAAGAAGACCATTTTCAGCATAAGATCCTTAACGGTAGCCCTCTTAAGAGGATCGAACGGTGTTGCACACAAGCCCCGAAGGACCAACTTAAGGTTCTATGATGGACAAATAGCTCGAGATGGAGGGCGCAAATTTTTCGCTCCCCTAAGGAACTACACTACGTCCGGATGTGCCGCTAGCGACCTGCCACGGATCTTGCCCCTAAATCCGGCTAGGGCGGATACCTGGACTCACAAAGAGGTGTACGATAAACCTTTCACCAGACCATTCTGCAAAAAGGACAGAACTTGGGACACCAGTCTGGGCAGGAGTTAACTGACTTCTCTTTTATTGGGTATGACAGGAAGCTGCTCTTGCTTCCTTCTCTTCCTGGCCAGTGGGAGGTTGTTCCCTCCTCCTTCAGTCATATCAGAGCGCGATATCACCAACTCCTGTTCATATGGGCCCGGCAAGACACCAACTTTATCTTCCTCTGCCTGGCCTGGCAGTGAGGCTGCTGATGCTCACATTCAGGCCACTATGACTCCTAGATCTCTTTCTTGGGTGGTAGCTCCTAATATGGAACCTAACATTGTGTAACTATAGCATGAGTTATTTTTCCCTATATGCATCACCTTGCACTTATCCACATTTTCCAGTCTCAGAAGGTCTTCCTGCAATTTATCACAATCTGCTTGTGATTTAACTACTCTGAACAATTTTGTATCATCTGCAAATTTGTTGACCTCACTCGTCTTATTTCTTCAAAGATCATTTATAAATATATTGAACAGTACGGGTCCCAATACAGATCCCTGAGGCACTCCACTGCCCATTCCCTTCCACTGAGAGAACTGTCCATTTAATCCTACTCTTTGTTTCCTGTCTTTTAGCCAGTTTGTAATCCATGAAAGGACATCGCCATCTATCCCATGACTTTTTACTTTTCCTAGAAGCCTCTCATGAGAACTTTGTCAACTTTGTCAATATGATATTTTACTAGTGGTGAACTGCTGCCTTTTCATGGGTAGGGCTATTGCTGTTTCATTTCTTGAAGTCAGTTAGTGCTCCTGAGGTATGGCAGGTTTGATAGACATGTACAGAGTAGGGTTTGTTTGTTTTATTTTACAATGTACCTGGTAATAGAGGGAGTTTGTGATGCTGTTATTGAGATGAGACCAGAATAAGAATATCTTTTTTGTATGGTAAGTTGTCTTAGTTCTGCTCTGCATCCATAGGAGTGAGGGACTCCTATGGATGCAGAGCATATGCTTATTTTAAGTCCCATGATGGTCATGTGTTCAGTATGTCACGCACGTGAGTGTCATCTCTCAGGTGTGTCCTGACAGAAAAAAGGTTGAGAAACACTGCTGTACACTAAGAATCTACCGGTCACCTCGTCAGCTAAGATCTATGGACAAATGTATGCTAGAGGTTTCCACAGCAAAAACAGCCAGACTGGACCTAACTTGTAGGCACGCGTTCTCAATCACTGGTCTGATATTATGGAACTCTCTCCCAGACCATATTCACCTTATTACAATATTTTCAAAAAGCCCTTAAGACGAACCTTTGCACCTATGCATATGGTAAACCCGAAGGTTCTTAGCAACAACTTTTTCTTTTAATCAGTTTTTAACCTTTACAATTTAATTCTATTCTTATCTAGCCCTATCCTTATCTATTGTAGCTTTTGACTATAATGATGTTTTAATTATTATGTATGTACTCTTTGAGTGCTTGTAAACCACTTAGATACACTACAAATTGTATAGGCGGTAAAATAAGAACTTTTAAATAAATAAACATAAATAAGCCGCTAGACAAAAGCAATCCACCTGATCGAAAAATACAGGACTTTGATGTTGCAGGTTTGGAAGATGACCCAGTCTCAACGGACTGTCCCACTGATAGATTGATCAGATCTGCAAACCACAGCCATTGGGGCCACTCCAGAGTCATCAGTATCACGCCTCCAGGGTGGATCTCTATCCTTCTGAGAAACCTGGCCACCAGAGGCCATGGCAGAAACACATAAATGAGAACATCAGTTGGCCAAGGAAGACTCCCTGCTCTCTCCTGTGACTGAAGAAGCGGGAGGCTTTGGCATTCCTCTGAGTTGCTATGAGATCCAGGTGGGGAACCCATCTGTGTATGATGAGGCTCATCGCTTCGTCTGAAAGCTCCCATTCTGCGGGGTCTAACCGCTGACGGCTGAGGAAATTGGCTTGCACATTGTTGGAGCCCACTAAATGTGAAGCTGCTATCCGAAGACATAAGCTGTTCTGCTTCCCAAGCCACTGCTCGACTCTTGGTCTCCCCTTGGCGGTTGATATAGGCTACTGTAGTCGCATTGTCGGACGGAATCCTGACAGTGCAACCGCGTTCAAGAGGTAAGAACTCCTGGACAGCCAAACGTACTGCTCATGTCTCGAGGTGGTTGATGGACCACAACGCTTCCTGCGGCGACCACTGCCCCCAGCTGAAGAGACTGGCATCCGCTGTCATGACTGTCCAGCGCAGAACCTGTAAGTTCACTCCATAGCAAAGATGACTGGACGAAAGCCACCAAGGCAGACTGGACCATGCCGAGTCAGTAATTGGAAGTGGAAGATGAAACTGTTCTGAGGTTGGATTCCAATGGGACAGTAATGATTGCTGAAGAGGCCTCATATGAGCAAATGCCCAGGGGTCGAGTTCCAAAGTAGATGACATGGAGCCAAGGACCTGTAAGTATCTAGCTTAATTGGTTAGGGGTAGTAATTGCTGCAATAAGCAAGCTACTCCCATGCTTATTTGTTTACCCAGCCTGTGCAATTCAGTGCTTGTTGGTTGTTGTCTGAATATAAATCCTCTTTTCTTTATTCCCCCCTGCCATTGAAGCAGTGAGCTGCGCTGGATTATGTATTCCAAGTGAAGTATCAGGCTTAATTGATTCGGGGTAGTAACCGCCGTAACACGCAAGCTACACCCATGCTTATTTATGATATGAAAAAGAAGAGATGCTCTAGATGCAATACAAAGAAGGGTAATTAAGAAAGCTGGAGGACTGGTCAAAGGTTTGTTAGCTGGGACTCAGAAAACCAAGGGAAAAGTTGAGGTACTGACATGAACCAAACAGAAAAGGGATCTAGAAATCGCAAAACAATGCAACAAAGAAGTGGCGAAAAACCAGAGGGACAACTCTTACAGGTAAGGAATTATCCTTTCTTCAAAACAAGTATTCTCTATAGATCTATCACATTGTAAGACAGTGACAAAATAGTCTATGCAGTCTGCCCAGTGCTATAATTGCTGCTCCAGATGGAATACCCCAGTGCACCGGAAGCACTAAGCAGGCAAACCAGTGCTGCAAGGAGCTGAACTGTGGCTCTATGCAGGTTATTCAATGCTTCATTACCATCGCATCTCCAGGAATCCTCCATGTTTATCTCACTGTTTTTTTCAATTCCATTACTATTTGTGTCTCCACCACCTCCTGCAGGACGGTATTCCACTACTCCTCTGTGATAAAAAATACTTCCTGATAATATGGTGTATACATTAATTCTGATAACTATGAACAATCTTGAGAACAAAGACCAGAACAAGCCTAATGTTCAAGTATATGAACATTCAAAGATCACCTAGTTGGTAACATATGATCAGAAAGCTTTGCAACAGGAAACTATTTCTCAGAGAAGACAAAAACTAGACTTTTTTTTTAACCTGGCAGTTTTCTCCTGCTCCTTCTGGCTTCCAACTCAAATTGGAATCTGGGCTGGGATCTGGCACTGTGAGCCTGGGGATTTATATAACCCCTTTTAACTCAGGTCAGTACTACCGTCCTTAGCTGGGCACTATGCACAGACAGCTCCTTCTAGAACCCTTCAATCACGGGCCCTAAACCTTGTGTCACTGTTCCCTCCCTCCTCAGGGCAGAGAATATTGCTTTTACAGCATCATCAACCCCTGGTTAATTTTGGGAGTAGAAGACCCAAGGCAAGAATTGAACCCAGCTCCCTCCATATGACCTTGACAATACCTACTTTAAAGACATTTTAATATAAATATTAAAAGCCTGGTGCACACCAAATTGGGAAATGCATCCACATCTAGCACATGAGCGTATTCACTCGATTTTATAAGACGCCCACATGCGCGCACAAGTCCCAATGCGCAAATATCTTGCATCAGGAAAAAAAGGGGCAAGGTGTGGGCATTTCAGGGCAGGGCCAAGATAAGTGCACACAAGTATCTGCGTGCCTGAATGCGCACCCAGGTATATATGAGCATAAAGATACTTCTGCTATGGAGGAGGTGTAAGTCTTAATAAAACTACTTCCAGGCATATTTGAAGTGTTTGAGGGGTCTGGGTTAACTTGGGGGGGGGGGGGGGGGGTTTTGGAGGACCTAGCTGTAGAGTGGACAAACTGGTGGATGAACTGGTGAAACTGGTCATGGTGTGGATGTGCACCTGTTATAAAATTTCATAACTTGCACAGCTAAAACCGGACTTTGCACAGCTGTGCGCATACACCTGTAAAACAAGGAGCACACATACGCCCACCAAAGCTATTTTATATCATACGCATGTATGTGCATGCAGGATCTAAAATTGCCACATATCTGGCCGCGCAACCACTCTAGGAGAAATCACAGAGTCTTCATCTCTTCAGACAACACGATTCTGAAAGAAGAGGTGCGAGACCAAGAAGTTCCACGAACACATTACTATTCCAAATCCTGTTACTTCTCAGAATTCAGAAACTGATTTACAGTATTTACCAAGCACCCTACCCATGAGGTCTTATAAAGAATAAAGAATTCAAGGCAAGCACAGTATAGATGGAAGTACACTGTGACAGTAAGCTGGACCACAGGGAAACTGAGGTAAATTAAAGAAATAGCGATTTGCAGCAGCAAGACAAAAGTCTCGAATGTCAAAGGGAAAGCAAATGTTGCTTACCTGTAACAGGTGTTCTCACAGGACAGCAGGATGTTAGTCCTCACATATGGGTGACATCACAGAATGGAGCCCAATCACGGAACACTTTTGTCAAAGTTTCTAGAACTTTGACTGGCCCCTACTGGGCATGCCCAGCATGGCACTAACCCTGCAGCCAGCAGGGGTCCCTCTTTAGTCTGGTTACAAAGCTACAGGCAGTGCCAAAAAATAAAATAAGAAAACGAACCCAACACTGCGGGGTGGCGGGCGGGTTTCGTGAGGACTAACATCCTGCTGTCCTGTGAGAACACCTGTTACACGTAAGCAACATTTGCTTTCTCACAGGACAAGCAGGATGGTAGTCCTCACATATGGGTGAGTACTGAGCCAAGGATGTCCGGACATGCACCAAATGTACCCAAGACGTGCAACAGGCACAACAATTGGGGTAGAATTTGGGGTAGGGCATCCTGAACCCCACCGGGCAGGGAGAAGGGTGTTGGTACGTCACGTCGTAAATAAGTTACGCAAGACAGACTGGCCGAAGATGGAATCTTGTCTTCTGGCTTTGTCTAGGCAATAGTGGCCTGTAAAAGTATGGAGAGAACTCCAGGTGGCAGTCCTGCAAATGTCAGGAAGTGGCACAGATTGTAGGTGTACTACTGAAGTCGCCATGGCCCTCACAGAGTGTGCTTTAACACGATCTTGAAGTGGAATGCCCACTTGCTGATAGCAAAAGGAAATGCACTCCGCTAGCCAGGAGGAGAGAGTCTGCTTACCTACTGGCTGCCCCAATTTGTTAGGATGGAAAGAGATAAATAATTGAGTGCTCTTTCTGTGGGCAGCTGTACGGTCTAGGTAAAACGCTAGAGCCAATTTGCAGTCAAGGGTATGCAGAGCCTGCTCTCCTGGATTGGAATGGGGCCTGGGGAAAAAGGTAGGTAGTATAATGGATTGATTGAGATGAAACTCTAATAATATCTTAGGCAAAAACTTAGGGTGAGTGCGAAGAACCGCCCGATCCTGTAGAAGTTTAGTGTAAGGCGGTTAGGTAACTAGGGCCTGTAACTCACTAACTCTGCGAGCTGCAGTGATTGCCAAAAGGAAAATCATCTTCCATGTGAGATAGCAAAGTTCACAGGATTGGGGAGGCTCAAATGGTGGTTTTATGAGCCAACCCAAAACCAGGTTAAGGTCCCAAGAAGGGGCCGGAGGATGCAGTGGAGGCTTGAGGTGAAGCAAGCCCTTCAAGAAGCATGTTACAAGGGGCTGTACTGAGATAGGGACACCCCCGATACCTTTATGGAAGGCGGCCACCGCACTGACATGCATTCTGATAGAGGACGTTTTAAGACCTGACTCTGACAAATGCCAGAGGTAGTCTAGAAACTGAGGGACTGGACAGGTAAAGGGATCAAGGGCATGAGAAGAGCACCATGACGTGAACCTGTTCCATTTGTAAGAATACGATTTTCTCGTGGAAGGCTTCCATGAAGCAATCAAGACACGGGAGACTGGATCAGAAAGGTTAAGCGGCTGAAGGATTAACCTTTCAACATCCATGCAGTCAGGGACAGGGCTTGCAGATTGGGTTGACGGAGGCACCCGTCGTTTTGAGTGATTAGAAGCGGGTCTGTTCCCAGAGGAATGTGCCTGCGAATGGAGAGATCCTGAAGTATTGGAAACCACAACTGGCGGGGCCAGTGGGGTGCTATGAGGATCATGGTACCCTTGTCCTGACATAACTTCATGAGAGTCTTCGAGAGAAGTGGAAGTGGAGGGAATGCATATAGGAGACCGGTTACCCATGAGAGAGAGAAGGATAATGTTGGTTGCGAGTGAGAGAGCAGAAATTGCCTACTGTGCGATTCTGGGGTGACGCAAAGAGGTCTATTTGAGGATAACCCCATTTTTGGAAGATGGAGTTCGCTACTAAGGGGTTTAGAGACCACTCGTGGGGTTGGAAGCTGCGACTCAACTTGTCTGCCAACACGTTGTCCACTCCCAGCAAGTAGGTGGCCCTGAGATACATCAAGTGGGAGAGGGCCTCCGCCCAAATCTGTGCAGCTTCCTGACACAGAAGGTAGGATCCTGTGCCTCACTGTTTGTTGATGTACCACATGGCCACCTGGTTGTCCATCTGGATCAGGATGACTTGATTGGACAGGCGATCCTGTCCATTCAAGTCATTGAATTGCTCGTAGTTCCAGGAAATTTATCTGGTGTTTGGCTTCCTCTGGAGACCAAGAAACTTGTGTCTGGAGATCGGCCACATGGGCTCCTCACCCGAAGTTGGAAGCATCGGTGGTTAGAGTTATGTGAGGGTTTGGCGCCTGAAAGGGCGAGCCCTGTAGATTGATTTGATTCGTCCACCAGGCAAGAGACAGACGGAGTGAGTCGGTGACGTGGACAATGATCGACAGGGGCTGAAGGGATTGAGTCCATTGTGACCTTAGGGTCCACTGCATGACTCTCATGGCCAGGCGAGCCATTGGGGTGACCTGAACTGAGGACGCCATGTGTCCTAGGAGGATGAGAAAACGATGAGCAGTCGTCAAGCGTTGAGACTGCAGCTGATGCGCCAGAGATACGAGAGTGAGGGCTCGTTGTCGAGGCAGGAAAGCCTTTGCTTGTAAGGTGTCCAAGTCTGCTCCAATGAACGATAAGGTTTGAGATGGGACTAAGCAGGATTTGTCATAGTTGACTAAAAATCCGAGTGAAATTAGAGTAGTTAAGGTGAGATGTAGGGATGACAAAGCGGCTTGCTGAGTCGGAGCCCTGATTAACCAATCGTCCAGATAGGGGTAGACGTGAACACCTTGAGTCCTGAGGAAGGCGGCAACCATGACGAGGCATTTTGTAAAGACTCATGGTGTAGACGCTAGGCCGAATGGAAGCACGCGATACTGATAGTGCTTGGGGCCTACGAGAAACCTCAGGTATTTGCGATGAGCTGGAGTTAACGCAATATGAATGTATGCATCCTGGAGGTCGAGAGAGCAGAGCCAGTCTCCTCTTTGTAGAAGAGGAAGAAGCGAGCCCAAGGTTACCATCTTGAACTTTTCTCTCTGGAGGTACTTGTTGAGGGCTCGTAGATCCAGAATTGGACGAACGCCTCCTGATCTTTTGGGTATTAGAAAGTACCGGAAATAGAACCCGAGACTTTGCTGAGGGAATGGTACTGGTTCTATTGCTCTGGACTGGAGTAGGAGGGAGACCTCCTGCTCCAGGAGCAATGAATGCTCGGATGTTTTCCACGCCATTAGAGGCGGGGAATCTGGTGGGATGGAGAGAAAATTGAGATTTATTTATTTATTTATGAACTTTTATATACCGGCATTCATAAGTCACATCACATCGGTTTACAATAAACTGAAGAGAATGGAAAATTACAATGAATGGGGAGGGGGAGAGGGGAGCAGGCAAGAAGAGGGGGAAGAAGGGAGGGGAGAGAGAAATGCTGAGGGAGAAAAATAGGAACGAAGATAAGAAGAAAGGCTGAGAGAAAACCATGTTAAGCGACTAAATAAACATCGTACATCAGAAACTATTATAACTGTAGTGACCGAAAGCAAATATACAAAATATACAAAAGATTACAAAGATGAGTTCTTGGCGAGAGTGGGGGGTGGGGCTACAGTGGGGGGTATAGGAAGGCGAGGTGGCTAGGGGCAGGCAGATAGATGTAGGTCAGGGAGACTGGCTAGGTTTGGTTGGCATCGGGGTAGGCCAGCTTGAAGAGCCATGTCTTGATTCCTTTTTTAAAATTGTGTAAGGATGGCTCTAGACGGAGATCAGTAGGAAGGGAGTTCCAGAGGGAGGTGCCAGCGATGGAAAAGGCTCTTTCTCTGGTGAGGGCAAGGTGAGCGGTTTTGAGGGACGGGGTGTGAAGGGTGCCTGCAAGGGCAGTTCTGGTGGGGCGATTAGCGGAACGGAATCGTGGCATTTCCTCAAGCCAAGGGAGATTGTGTTTGTACAAAGTATTGTGAAGGATGGTGAGAGTTTTGTATTGAATGAGGAAGGTAACAGGCAGCCAGTGCAGATCCTTTAATATGGGGGTGATGTGGTCCCTTTTACGGGTGTTGGTTATGATCCTGGCCATGGCGTTTTGCAAAATTTGGAGGGGTTTAGTAGTGGAAACAGGCAGGCCCAGAAGGAGGGAGATGCAGTGGTCCAGTTTAGTGAGAATGCTCATCTGCAGTACTGTACAGAAGTCTTGAGTGTGGAGTAGAGGTTTGAGATTTTTAAGGATGTGTAATTTGTAGAAGCACCCCTTTAAGAGAGAGTTGATGTGGGGTTTGAAGTTTAGGTGTTGATCTAGGAAGACACCTAAGTCTCTTACGGATTGCAGCGGAGTGTGGGCTGGGGCTGTATTATGAAAGGTAGAGTGGGATATACAGTCCGGATGATTGGAGATAATGAGAATTTCAGTTTTTGATGCATTTAGCGCTAGGTGGAGGTTAGATAGTAAGGAGTTGATGGAAGCAAGGCATGATTCCCAGAATTGCATGGATTCATTGAGGGATTTTTGAATGGGGATGAGGATTTGCACATCTGCATATAAGAAGAACTTCAGGCCTAGGTTGGCGAGTAGATGGCAGAGTGGCAGGAGATAAATATTGAAAAGGGTGGGAGGATCCTTGGGGGACGCCTTGTGTGAGAGGGATGTGTGAGGATTCATACTTATCAATTTTTACTAGGTACTCTCTATGGTTGAGATAGGATGAAAACCAAGATAAGGCTGTGTCTGAAATACCTATTTCTGCTAGGCGAGTGATTAGGTTTTGGTGGTTGACAGTATCGAAGGCTGCCGAGATGTCTAGGAGGGCAAGTAGGTACGATTTTCCATGATTCATACCTTTGAGGATTGTGTCTTTAATTGCTAGTAAGAGATTTTCCGTATTACGTGCTTTACGGAAACCAAATTGTGATGGATGTAGGATATTATGGTCTTCTAAGAAATCAGTAAGCTGAATGTTAACTACCTTTTCAAGGATTTTGGAAATGAAGAGCAGGTTGGAGATAGGCCGGTAGTTTGCTGGGTCTGTGGGATCGAGAGTAGGTTTTTTGAGGAGTGGCTTGACGACAGCAAGTTTAAGTGGGTCTGGGACTCTTCCAGATGTGATGGAGCAGTTAATTAAGTCAGCAATGGGTTTTGCAATGGTGGAGGGGATAGAGAGGAGGGTTTTCGAGGGGATTGCGTCTGAGATATGAGTAGCTGGTTTCATCTTTTTTAGAATGGATTCAATCTCCTTGGTTGTAGTAGGGTAGAGGGACCCAAGGTTGATCTTGTCGTTGGGGAGCGGAGAGGTGGGGGAAGGCTTAGTGGGGAAGCGAAGGAGGATATTGGCGATTTTGTTCTTGAAGTACATCGCTAATTCTTCACATTTATTACTGGCATTTTCCTCAATGGGGATAAGGGGGTGGATTTTGTAAGTTCTGCAACATATGAGAATAAAGCATTGGAATTATATTGATAGGCATGAATTTTTGAGGAATAGAAATCTCGTTTAGCTTGGAGAATGGCTTGATGGTAAGTGTGTAATGCGTTTTTGTAAGCTGCTTTGTGTGAAAGGGAAGGTTGTTTACGCCATGTACGTTCTTTGGATCTCAGGTCCTGTTTTATCTTTTTTAGATCAGCAGTGTAACATGTTTTTTTTTTCTGTTTGCATAAAGGGTATTTCTTTGTGGACAATGGGGCAGGTCTCATTGGCTACTATGGTAGTGAGATTGTTCCAAGAGAGTAGAGCAGTGTCAGGATTGGTAAGGTCAAGATTCTTGGCTACTTTATCAAACGCTAGGGTAAGGTCCTCTGTGGAGCAGGGTTTATGGAAAGAGATAATTTTACTATGATTTTGTGAAGCGGGAGGGGGGGGTGTTGGTAGTAAGGAGGACGTTGATGAGGAAGTGGTCGGACCATGGGACTGGGGTGACTGCAGGTGTATTGGGTGCTATTAAATGGGAGTTAACGAAGAGGAGGTCAAGGGTATGACCTGCTTTATGTGTAGGTGCAGTGATGAGCTGTCTAAAACCCAGGGCCTTGAAGGTGTCCAGTAAGATCTCGCAGGCGGGAGTGGCAGGGCAGACATCCAAATGGAGATTGAAGTCTCCTAGTATAACTGTGGGGATGTCTGACTTAATGTTGTCAGCAATGTATTCGATGATGGGGGAAGGATCATGTTCGAGTAGGCCTGGGGGGGATAGATGAGGCAGACCTGTAGGGATTTGGATTTAAACAGCCCAATTTCTAGTTTAGGAGGGGGATGTGTGGTATGGAGTTTGAGGCTGAGGCGTTTGTTGGCAGCCAGGAGTAGCCCTCCACCTTTCTTTTTAGGTCTTGGGATAGAAAAGATGTCGTAGGTCTGTAGAGGGAGCTGGTTTATGAAGACATGATCTGTGTTCTTTAGCCAGGACTCAGTTATAGCACAAATGTCAGGATTGGAGTCCGTGAGCAGGTCATGGAGTATGGGGTCTTTTATTAGGATGGATTGTGCATTAAATAGGGAGATGGCTAGAGTGGTTAGGCCCAGAAATTGTGTGAGGGATGATATCATGATGGGCACTAAGGATTTGCGATGGTTGGAAGGGTGTAGGTGTACAGGGAGAGGTTTATGCAGGGAGGGGCGGTGTAGACTAGGTATAGTAAGGAGACACATATCAAAAAAGGTGGGGCTGAAAGGGGTCAAAAAAGAGGGGGGGAGGGGAGGTACGGGAGATCTACTGGAGAGCGAGGCTAATGCTAAATAAGCAGAAATATATAAACTAAATAAACGGAAAGCACATTATGAAGAAGCAGAAATATATGAGCTAAATAACCAGATAGCACAAATAGCAGATAGCAATTAATCCAAGGGAGCCTTGGGATGAATTCACGGATAAAGAGTGTACAGTATCTCGCTTGCTGAAATAAGGCTGTGAGGTCAGCTGTGAAGCAGAAGGCAGGTCGACAGGACCCTGGCAGGTCAGTGTTGAGTGCGTTGCGTAGGGCAGGGTCTAGATAGGAGGTCGACCGTCTGAGATGATAGCCCTGAGCAATTATTGCTAAGACCCAGTGGTCCAAGGTGATTGATTGCCATATGTTGTTGAAATGGCATAACCGTCCTCCCACTGGTATGTGTGGTAATGGAATCTGGCTGCTGCTCTCTACGCGAGAGTCAAAAGCCAGAAGCAGGGCCCGGCTGGGATGCTGTCTGTGGCTTTTGTTTTCGGGTCTGACGAGACTGTGATTTGAGGAATGGTCTTGCAGAACGACATCTGGCTGTTGGCGGGTAGGACTTCTTTGGTGTGTAGAAAGACTTTTTAGAGTCCATTCCTCAAATCACAATCTCGTCAGACCTGAAAACAAAAGCCACAGACAGCACCCCAGCCGGGCCCTGCTTCTGGCTTTTGACTCTCGCGTAGAGAGCAGCAGCCAGATTCCATTACCACACATACCAGTGGGAGGACGGTTATGCCATTTCAACAACATATGGCAATCAATCACCTTGGACCACTGGGTCTTAGCAATAATTGCTCAGGGCTATCATCTCAGACGGTCGACCTCCTATCTAGACCCTGCCCTACGCAACGCACTCAACACTGACCTGCCAGGGTCCTGTCGACCTGCCTTCTGCTTCACAGCTGACCTCACAGCCTTATTTGGAAGGATAATCCGAAGGTAACAGAGAGAGCTGTTTGAGAGTCTCATGATGGTCCTTTAATTCAGCCACTCTTTTGAATCTGCTCACCAAAGAGATTGTCTCCTATATAGGGAAGGTCAGACAACCTATCTTGGATTTCCGGTCGAAGGTCTGAAGACTTGAGCCAAGCCCATCGTCTCGCTGAAATAGCTGCTGCAGATACTCTGGTTGCAGTGTCGAAGATGTCATAACATGATCTGAGCTCATGTTTTCCTGCCTCCAAACCCTTGTTAATTAGGGTGTGGAGTTGTTCTGGAAGTGACTGAGGCATGGAGGTTGTCAACTCCTGCATCTTCTTAAAAATGACCCTATTATATTGGGTCATATAGAGTTGGTAAGTGGAAATTCGTAGGATCAACATTGATCCTTGAACGACTTGGCGACCAATGGTATCTAAAAACTTCTGTTCCTTGCCAGAGGGAAAGAAGTGTGAGGTTTCGATCTTTTGGCTCTCTTTTGCGCAGATTCAACCACCACAGATTGGTGATCCAACTGAGGCTTTTGAAAGCTTGGAGCTGACTGCACTAAATAGGTAGAGTCAGTTTTCCTCTGGACTGGTGCAATGGAGCCAGGATGTTCCCAGTTCTTCTTGAGGAGATCTAGAAGAACTTGGTGGATAGGGATGGAGGTGATTTCCTTGGGCGCATCCAGGAATTGAAGCAACTCCATCATTTGATGTCTGTCGTCCTGTTCCGTTAGTAATTGGAAGGGGACCAATTCAGACATTTCCTTCACAAAATTTATGAAAGAAAGGTTCTCTGGAGGAGAACGCTTTCTACTCTCAGTGGGTGAAGGAGGTGATGGCAAGTCATCTGTGTCTGGTGAGGAATCATCAGTCCAGGTATCATAAGGATCAACACCTGTCCCTCTAGGAACTGGAGAGGGACAGGGGAGTTGGATACCTGAAGGTCCTGGTCTAGGCTCCGAAGGCATCGAAGGAATAACCGGAGGCACCGATGAAAGCAATGAAGGCCCCGACGCAGGCATTGAGGGCATCGGTGGATGGCGCCGATGGAGGTATCGGCATCGATCTCAATGGCTGAGGCAGAACTCCTGATGGAAGAATGCGGAACGGTGTTTCTCCTCCTGATGATAAAGTAAGCGGTGAGGGCACCGGAGCCATCGGTGACCCGGGGTCCATCGGTGGAAAAGCGGCTATAAGCGCTTCCATTCTGGATAGCAGCGGTGCCAAAGCTGCTGGAATCGGGTCAGTAGCCGGTTCCACTATCGGTACCGATGTCGGTGCCGGGGGAACCTGGAGTCGGTGCATCGCCTTGTCGATGGCCTCCTGAACCATCCGGTCCAGTTCTTCTCAGAGACCTGGAGCAAGCAGCCCCGGCTCCAGAACAGAAGAAGGAGGCGGAGGGACCACCGTTAAAGGCAGAGTAGCGGCTCCCGATGCCCTGTCTGGCGAGGAGTGCCTCGGTGACCCGGTCGCCGAAAAGGTCGGTGCCTTTTCTGGACGGGGTTTCTTCGACGGCAGCTCGGACAATGGCGAGGTCGATGGTTTCGCTCCCTCGATGGTCTGAGATTTTCGATGCCAGTGGCGATGTTTCTCTTTACGATCCCCTCGGTCCTGAGGGGGAGAAGAGGGTGTCGAAGGCCGAGAAGTTGTCGATGCTGGACGTTCACCGGTCGGTGGTCGATGCTGGCGCGACGTTGACGGTGCCGGTTCAGAAGACGTCGATGCAATGGACGGAGTCGGGGTTTGAGCATGGAAGAGAAGTCCCATCTTTTCCATTCTGGCCTTGCGACCTTTTGGTGTCATTAGGGCACATTTGGTGCAGGTCAAGACATCATGCTCTTGTCCAAGACACATTACACAGACTTTATGAGGGTCTGTAATGGACATGGTACGAGTACAGTCCGGGCACCGATGGAACCCCGACGCCATGGCCATAGAAAAATATCGAGCCGTGGTATGGTCAACAGCCAGTAGGCCGCGAGGGCTAAACTCGACAGCATTCGATGGAAAACGGGTAAAAACTTACCGGAGTACCGCAGACTGAAAAAGTTAACGGAGGGACCCCTGTGGGGCAATTTAACTTTTAATAATTCCGTGAGGAAAATTCCTGTCAGGAATCCTTGCAAAGCTCCTTAACCACGTGGCTACTGCTGTGCGGAAAAAAGAAGACTAAAGAGGGACCCCTGCTGGCTGCAGGGTTAGTGCCATGCTGGGCATGCCCCAGTAGGGGCCAGTCAAAGTTCTAGAAACTTTGACAAAAGTGTTCCGTGACTGGGCTCCATTCTGTGATGTCACCCACATGTGTTATGTTGATGGAGGAGAATGTGGACCCCTTGCCCGAGGAGGAGTTGGCGCTACCTGTGAGGGTAAACCCCCACAGGTCCCTACCGTCGGGAGGCGAAGCTGAACTAATGCAGGGGCCGGCTGGAGCTTCACCAATACCAACCCTGTTCCCCGCGGGTTGAGCCTTTGGTGCGTGGGACCGGCTGGTCTTAGGTGGACCCCTGTGACAACGGTGGAAACACAGCTGGAAGCAGTGACGATGATCAGCCCACGGTCGGAAGCCAGAGAGTCGCCGATAGCCAGTCTGAGGTCAGAAGCCATAAGAGTTACCGAAGCCAGTCCGAGGTCAGAAGCCAGAAGATCCATCCGAAGGAACTGGAGGATGGGAACTGGAGCAGGAGCAGGACTCGGAAGGTAGGAACAGGACTCAGAAGGCAGGAACAGGACTCAGAAGGCAGGAACAGGAACCACGAAGCACAGCAGGCCTCACTAAAGTGAGCAGACGGCCCTTTAAGGATCGGCAGGAGGTGCAGCCGAGCGGCTATGGAGGCCCTGACCGGGAGCAGGCTGCTGATGGCGTCAGGCCGCTGCCTGATGCTGCTATGGAGGAACTGGAATTCTTCCCCACGGCCACGGAGCGCGGTGCAAGACTGGCGGCAGGAGCCACGAACACGGAGGAGGCAGGACGCTTGTGGAGAGAGCATCTCCCTGCTGCCGCGCGGCCTCAGACAATTGCTCCAGCACCGGAAACGGAGGTGAGGAGATGGAAATGGATATGGTGTTGGTAAATATGCATGTGGTGGTGGCACTGGTGCTGGTGCATATGCATGTGGTGATAGCACTGGTATACCTTTATTTTCATGGTGACATAATACTTTATATAGTGCAATGTTAAATACCTGATGAAATAACTCCATGTCTATTTCAGCTTCTGCCTTCCAAGAATTTTCATCTGAAAAGGGAAAAAAGAAATGGCACTGTTTAAAAAATGCATTTTTATGCGTCTACAAGAGCAGGCTGCTCCTTGGACTCATGTGCTATCATACTGACCAGAAACATTCTCCTGGAAGAACACTTTTGCTCCCTTGAGGAAATTCTTGCCAATAAGGAAGACCTCGTCCTCCCCCTTTGCTGAGCAGCTGTGCAGGCTTTTCTTCAGGATCTCTGGTACACCTGCAGGCTGAGCTACAGGGAGACGGAGAATGCAAAATTTAATACAGAGAAACAGACGTTTGGCCCAAGAATTTTTTTTTTCTTGAATTTAGTCCTGGCTGTAAGTACAGTCCAATATATTATAATTCAAAAGTAATCACCACCAGTTTTGAAAGAGCTGAAGAGCTCGTAACCTGACCTTACGAAAAACCATATACACTGAATTTCCATAATCAACACTCATCAAAATGAATGTTTGTACAATTGTTTGAAAATCACTTTGTTCTAGAAACAGTCTCAATTGGCGCAGTTGTCTCAGTTTAAAATATCCCCCTGATAAAACAGAGTGTAATCCCATATTCCGGACCTTTGCCTGAATTCAATATTTATTCCATTAATAACAGAGATCCTGGAGAATCACAGAGTTTCTGTCTTACCCAAATTGAGAGTCAGAGCATTATTCTTCAGCCATATACCTTCTTATTTATCTACCCTTTAAGAATCAGATATCTTCCCTTCCTGTACCTCCAAGTATAACTTTACTTTAATTAAATATGCCTACTCTTGCATTTTTATTGATGTCATGATTGGCAACAAAAGATTTTTGCAAAGATTTTCTATCACTAATTAACTTCTCATTTCTCTGTTTTAAGTAGGATTCCTGAATAAAACCAATATACAATTTTAGTCTTGTAAAGTTTTTAAATAAAAGCTTCTTTATGGGGACAATTAAACCTCTCACAACGATCTGACCTTGAGCAAGGTACAAAGTTAGACTGTAAAACTTCTGGAGACAGCGAAAATATCCTCTGAATCTGAAAGTAATCCGCTTTACCTGTTCATACCAAGATCAGTCCAGACTGCTGGGTTATGCCTCCCTTCCAGCAGATGGAGTCAGAGAAAAGCTGAAAGGCACCCCCTATATAACCTGGTGTGCCACCTGCGATCCCTCAGTATTTCTCTGACTTCAGCAGATCTTATCTAAATTGGGAAGGGTTCTTCTAACAGTTTTGATTAAAACTAAGGGGAGAATCCTTTGACTAGATCAATTTCAAAAGGATAAAAACCCCCCCAAAAAACAGCTTGTTGAAAGGACACAGGCAGGTGAGGCAGGGAATTGCCCTACAGCCTTTTCCCGGAGATTTTTTTCCCTGACCCGGTGAGCTACAGGGGAGGATTTACCGGTAGGCCGGTCACTCTCTCCCTTTCTTGCCAATTAAGAGAAGTAACATTCCTCTGAGGCAACGCTTTCACAGAGAAGTAAAATTCCTCTGGCGGACGATTGGTCTGGTGGCTCAGGGAGGTTGTTCCCCTGTTTTTGGAGGGCTGATTAAAACTAGTAAAAAAAAAAAATTATATATATATATATATATATATATATATATATATATATATATATATATATATATTTATAGGAAGAGAGTGCGAGCAATACATAAAAGCAGTTTCTGTAATTTTAAAGCGCACCTTTTCTTCGGCCCTAGCCTGCCTCGATCTCCTGGGCCTCCGGAGCGGGTGGCATGTCACCCAGCTAATTTGCGCGCTTTCTGTATGTCGCGGGGGACTGTTTGTGTTGCATGTGGAGAGCCGGGGTACCGGCTCTCCCGTGAAAGCCTCTGCTCCCGGTGTATTTCCAGGGGCGAGGGGCCTTCGCAGCGGGAAATTTCTGGCTGGGGATCAGCCCCGCCGTGCCCAAGGGGACATCGGAGCGAGCAGTCTGCTCGGAGGCAGAGGCCCGGCACGAGAGCGGCGGCCATCTTGCCTCCCTCGGACCCCGATGCGGATTCAGTGGGGCATTAAGCCCTCAAAGTCGGAGCAATTCGCAGCCAGTCTCGACCCCTCCCCCAAATTTGCCAACCGGGGGGGGGGGGGGCCTTAAAGAGGCAACACCCATTTTCCTCTCAGTTTGTTTTGCTTCTACATAAGGCTTATGTAGAAGCTGAAGCTGACTGGGAAAGCCAGTCTCCTGCCCAGACTAAGTTTTTTAAGGCCTCGGCAGACGAGGAGAGACCTGGACCGCGGACATCCCGCGCTATCCTGGGGGATGGGCTATCCATTCCTCTTCCAACTGCGGATCCGATAACTCAGGACCCCTCCACTCCTGATGTGAGCGATGATGTGGACAGTGCCGCTCCGGTGGAGGGGGATGATCCGCAGGTGCTCCGTTTGTTCCGCAAGGAGGAACTGGACCCGTTGAATTCCCATGTGCTTCAGGAGCTAGAGATCCTAGTACCACAGGCGATACCGGACTTTCACTGGGAGACTCGGTATTATCGGGGCTTCGAGCTCCGCCTCAAACCTTTCCTTTCCATCCCAAGCTTTTCCAGCTCGTGTCCCAGGAATGGGATACCCCTGAAGCCACCCTGCAGGTCAGCAGAGCCATGGAAAAGCTTTATCCGCTCCCTAATGAGTCTCTGGATCTTCTTAAAATTCCTAAAGTGGACTCGGCAGTCACGGCTATTGCCAAACATACTACTATTCCTGTTACAGGAGGCACAGCATTCAAGGACCTCCAGGATAGGAAGCTGGAAGTTTTGCTTAAGCGGAGTTTTGAAGTGTCAGCTTTGGGAGTACAGGCCGCTGCCTGCAGCAGCCTTATGCAGAGGGCTACTCTCCGTTGGGTTCAACAGATGCTTACGGCCCAGGACCTTCCTCCGGGGGAAGCTGAGCAAGCGAACCGCATGGAATCTGCGGTGGCCTATATGGCAGATGCTTTGTATGATCTCCTCCGCACCTTTGCCCGCACTATGTCTTTGGCGGTTTCCGCAAGGCGGCTGCTATGGCTCTGTAACTGGTCGGCGGATGCCTCCTCTAAGTCACAGCTAGGTTCCTTTCCTTTCCGGGGCAAGCTTCTATTTGGAGATGAGCTCGAGCAGCGTATTTGGGCATTGGGAGACAACAAGGTTTACAAGCTTCCGGAAGACAAGCCCAGAGCAATTCGCTCACCCGGCACATTTAGGGGTCGTTTTCGAGGGCAACGCTGTTTCCGCTCCAGCAGGGGTTCTTCCTCCTACGTCCCTCGGCAGACGTCCATAAGGTCTCAGGCATGGGTGCATTCCTTTCGTGGCAGGCGGCCTCAGCACTCTGGAGCCTCTCATGCCTTCGCCAACAACAAAGCTCCCCAATGAAGGGGTACCGGCCCATTCCTCAGTTCCGGAGATCGGGGGGGCGACTCTTCCGGTTTCGCGAGGAATGGTTCAAGATAACCTCAGACCAGTGGGTTCTAAACATTATAAATCACGGTTACGCTTTGGATTTTGCACGACCCCTTCGCGATCTGTTTCTAGTATCTCCCAGTGGGTCTCAGACGAAGCAGCAAGTGGTTCTTCAAACACTGTCTCGGTTGGAGGCTCTGGGATCCATTGTTTCGGTTCCCTCAGCCGAGCGTCGGACCGGTCGCTACTCCATTTACTTCGTAGTTCCCAAGGAGGGCTCGTTCCGACCAATATTGGATTTGAAGCAGGTCAACAGGGCGTTGCGAATCCCTCGGTTTTGTATGGAGACATTGGGATCCGTCATTGCGGCTGTCCACAAAGGCGAATTTTTTGTTTCTTTGGATCTGACAGAGGCTTACCTCCACATAGGAATCCAGGAATACAATCAGAGGTTCCTACGGTTCATGATCCTGGGGCAGCATTACCAGTTTCGTGCCCTACCCTTTGGGCTGGCGACGGCTCCGAGGGTTTTCACCAAGGTGATGGTTGGTGGTAGTAGCGAGCCTTCGGCGAGAAGGGATATTGGTGCATCCCTACTTGGACGAATGGCTCATCCGAGTGAAGTCGGAAGAGCTCTGCGAGAACGCAGTACAATCAGTTTTGGGTCAGCTGCATTCCCTAGACTGGGTTGTCAATTATGCCAAGAGCCAGCTGGTTTATTTATTTATTTATTTTATACCATACTGGGTCAGACCAAGGGTCCATCAAGCTCAGCATCCTGTTTCCAACAATGGCCAATCCAGGCCATAAGAACCTGGCAAGTACCCAAAAACTAAGCCTATTCCATGTTATCGCTGCTAGTAATAGCAGTGGCTATATTGTAAGTCAGCTTAATTAATAGCAGGTAATGGACTTCTCTCCAAGAACTTATCCAATCCTTTTTTTTAAACACAGCTATACTAACTGCACTAACCACATCCTCTGGCGACAAATTCCAGAGTTTAATTGTGCGCTGAGTAAAAAAGAACTTTCTCTGATTAGATTTAAATGTGCCACATGCTAACTTCATGGAGTGCCCCCTAGTCTTTCTATTATCCAAAAGAGTAAATAACCGATTCACATCTACCCGTTCTAGACCTCTCATGATTTTAAACACCTCTATCATATCCCCCCTCAGCCGTCTCTTCTCCAAGCTGAAAAGTTCTAACCTCTTTAGTCTTTCCTCATAGGGGAACTGTTCCATTACCCTTATCATTTTGGTTGCCCTTCTCTGTACCTTCTCCATCGCAATTATATCTTTTTTGAGATGCGGCGACCAGAATTGTACACAGTATTCAAGGTGTGGTCTAACCATGGAGCGATACAGAGGCATTATGACATTTTCCGTTTTATTCACCATTCCCTTTCTAATAATTCCCAACATTGTTTGCTTTTTTGACTGCCACAGGAGTCCCGCAGCAGTCCCAGGTGTTAGAATTTCTGGTAGCACGTTTCGACACCAGTATGGGCAAGGTTCCCTGCCTCTGATGAGGATGGAGTGGCTAATGTCTCAGGTGCGGCGCCTGTTGGCTCTTCCCATACCCATGGTGAGGGACTACTTGCAGGTTCTTGGTTTTATGGCATCTACCCTGGAGTTGGTTCCTTGGGCTTTTGCTCATATGAGACCTTTGCAGAGGGCGCTACTTTCTTGTTGGGACCCCAAGTCGGAAGAGTTCCAACTGCCGTTACCACTCCTCAAACCGGCCAGGTCCAGTCTAGATTGGTGGTTGATCCCGGATCACTTGCTTCGAGGCATGGATCTGGAGCCTCCTCAATGGATAATCGTGATGACGGATGCCAGCCTGACAGGTTGGGTGGCAGTCTGTCAGTAGCGATCGGCACAGGGCTTTTGGACGCTGGCGCAGACCAAGTTGTCCATCAATCGCTTGGAAACCAGGGCGGTACGCTTGGCGCAGTGCCATTTCTTCCACTGGTTCACCACTGTGTCTCGCCCCAAGAGATTTGCCGGGCAGCCACTTGGAAATCTTTGCACACATTTGCTAAGCATTACCGCTTGGATGTTCGGGATCCGAAGGTGGATTCTTTTGGCAGCAGTGTGCTTCGAGCAGGACTCTCCAGGTCCCACCCCTTTTAGGGCAGCTTGGGTACATCCCAGCAGTCTGGACTGATCCTGGTACGTACAGGGAAAGGAAAATTAGTTTTTACTTGTTAATTTTCATTCCTGTAGTACCAAGGATCAGTCCAGACGCCCACCCATAGGCAGGAGAGTCCGCTCGGCTACTTGCATTTTCTCTTTGCAGATTTTTTCAGAACCTACACACCTATGCGACATAGTTCTTTTTGTCACAAGTTTATAGTTTTTTCAGAGGTTACTGTTTGACTTGATCTAGTCATTGGTTGTTTACCATATTTTACATTCATTCTGCTTTGATATTGATTATACTGAGGGATCACAGGTGGCACGCCAGGTTATATGGGGGGTGCCTTTCAGCTTTTCTCTGACTCCATCTGCTGGAAGGGAGGCATAACCCAGCAGTCTGGACTGATCCTTGGTACTACAGGAATGAAAATTAACAGGTAAGAACTAATTTTCCTTTGCTGTCCTGAAAGGCAGACTATAAATACACAAATCTGCTCTCCTAATTCCCCACTCAAGATTCTACAGCTACAGTTTTTCAAAACTGCAGTAATCTTCATGGAGCAATTGAGTCATCCACATGATAGAAAAACTTATATACGGTATTTGTGATGTTCCCACTTCCCTATCTATAAAAAAAAATGTCGGCAGAAAAAAAACATACAGCCTAGCTAGTTTGTTCATCTGCCCAATTAATCTGGTTTTACAATTCCCATCACTCCCTCTGAGATACCCTGTGTTTATCCCATGATTTCTTGAATTCAGATACTGTTTTTATCTCCACCACTTCCACTGGGAGGCTGTTCCGTGCATCCACCACCCTTTCCATAAAGAAATATTTCCTCATCCCATAAGCCCTTGTTCTAGAGCTTCCTTTCCTTTGAAAGAGGCTCACCTGTTGGGCTTGGAAACCTTGGAAGTTTTAATTGTCTCTGTCATATCTTCCCTTTCCTTTAGAGTATATGTCCTCATATGCTTTAGAACAAAGACCACTGATCATTTTAGTAACCACCCTCTGGACTGATTCCAACCAGTTTATATCCTTTGGAAGGTGCAGTCTCCAGAACTGTACACAGTATTCTAAATGAGGTCTCACCAGGAACCTATACAGGAGTGATATCACCTTTCTTTTTCTGTTGACCATTCTTTTCCCCATACAGACAAGCATCTTTCTTATTTTTGCCGTCGCTTTATCCACCTGTTTGGCCAACTTAAGATCAGATACAATCCCCCCAGATCCCATTCTTTTGTGCTTAGAAGAATTTCACCCCCAATATTGTACCTCTTCCTTGGGTTTTTGCAATCTAAATGCATAACTCTGCATTTTTTTTTTTTATCAATAAAGCTCAGCTGCCAGACCTTAAACCTTTCCTTGAGCTTTACTAGATCCCTCCATTCATTTTCCATGCTCCCCTCCTCTGGTCATCAGGAAGGAAAAAAAAGTATCTAAAATTCAGAAAGTGTCTAAAAAACATGCTTTTTCTCCCAAGCATCTGACCTTTAGTTTTACTTTTATTATTTTTGTTTTATCACCTGGTTCACTTTGTTTTATTTGCTTAAAGTTTTAAGTTATTTTTTTATCTTGGTTTTTTAATATTGTTTGTAATGTTTGCCTTAATTTTGAAAAGAAAATTGGTTCTTACCTGCTAATTTTCGTTCCTGTAGTATCACAGATCAGACTAGACTCCTGGGTTTTGCATCCCTGCTGGCAGATGGTGACGAGAAAGTTTTACTGACACTGCAGGTGGTACTCAGGATTGTGTACCACCTGACGGACTGGAGGTGGTACAAAATCCTGAGTACCACCTGCAGTCCCTCAGTATTGACCTGTACCCAAGCCAGAATACTATATTTCTAAATAACCACTTAATTGTCAACTAATTCTTAACTTCCTCCAAGAACTGGAGGATGGTAATCTCTTTAAGAAGTCTAATGCAAAACCAATAGCTTGAACCCAACTGACAACTCTGCATTCCACGCCAAGAACAGAATGAGTGGATGAGTCTCCTTCTCCATAGACTGGGTGGGTTCTGGACTGATCTGTGGTACTAAAGGAATAAAAATTAACAGGTAAGAAACAATTTTCCTTTCCCTGTTCATACCCAAATCAGTCCAGACTCCTGGGATGTACCTAAGCTCCCTAACCAGGGTGGGACCTGGAGAGTCCTGCTCGCAGAACACGCTCATCAAAGGTCTTGGAAGCTAGATCCCTGACATGCAAATGACAGTGCCTGGTGAAAATGTGCCACTTCCAAGTCACTGCCCTACAAATCTCCTGTGGAGAAACCTGCTGAGCTTCGGCCCACTAGGCTGCCTGAGATCACATCGAGTGGGCTCTCAAACCTTCAGGGACCAGTTGATCCTTAGTTATATAAGTCGAACCAATCGCCTCCTTAAGCCAACACGCAATAGAGGCTTTAAGAGGCTTGACAACCTCTCTTCAATCCACTCCACAAAACAAACAGGTGATCCGACCTTCTAAAGTCATTAGTCACCTTCAGATACTTCAACAAGGCTCGCCGCACATCCAAGAGCCTAAGTTTCCTTGTGTGAGGTATAGAGGAGTCCAACTCAGGAAAAGCTGGGAACTCCACCATCTGATTCACATGAAACGCTGATACTACCTTAGGCAAAAAGGAAGAAAAGGATCCCGGCAAGACAAAGCCTGTTTCTCTTAGCTGAACACATAGCCACCAGGAAAACTACCTTAAGGTTTAAGTCCTTAAGAGTTGCTCTCCTTAGCAGCTCGAAGGGAACCTCACACAAATCTCTGAGCACGAGATTAAAGTTCCAGGATGGGCAAACTCTCCTTACCAGCAGACGCAAATTCTTTGCCCACCAGAGAAAACGTATGACATCTGGATATGTGGACAGAGGATAACTGTCAACCTACCTGCTTTTAAACCCTAAAAGAGTTAAAAGCCAGACCCTTGAATAAACCCTCCTGAAGAAAAGCAAAATATGAGACACCATAGCTTTGAGAATTTGTACAGCATTAGTGATACACCAGGCCTCAAAAACCTTCCAGACTCGCACATACGACAGAGATATGGACTTTCACCTAGCCTGTAAAGAGTGGCAGTTACTGCTTCCAGATATCCCCTGCATTTTATGTATTTTTGATGTATTTATTGCACCCCTGTTTATTTGTAAACCAGCATGTTGTGATCATTTCATGAATGCTGGTATATAAAAACCTTAAATAAATAAATAAATAAATAAATAAATAAATAAAATAACATAACATTTTAAACGTCGCCTCTCAAAAGCCAGGCTGCTAGACAAAAGTGTGCCAACTGATCTGAAATTACTGGGCCCTGACGAAGAAGATTCACTAGATGGCCGAAGTACAGTGTGTTGCGTCGGAGGTGGGTACTTGGGCCGAGCTGGGGTTGACGCAACCCGTAGGTGAGGACCTACGGGTCCCCACCGTCGACAGGTGGAGTGGGCTGAAGGTAGAGGCCGCTGGAGCTTCACCTATACCAACCCTCGTTCCCCGCGGGTTGAGCATTTGGGTACTGGGGCCGGCAGGACTTAGGTGAGCCTCAAGGTTGGTTACAAGAGAAGTTGGTTCAGCCCAGAGGCAGCAGACGATAGGTGACGTAGTCCTACCCTGGACTGGGTACGGTACTGGAACTCTGGCACCAATGGAACGGAGATTTGCTGGAGGCACTTGAGCAAAGGTAGGTCGAAGCCTAATAAGTCAACGTCCAGGGAGTAGGCTAGGAGAGACGTCAATGACAGGCTTGGATCAGGGCCGGCGGCAAAACAGAGGTCGTGGCAAGCAATGCTGAGTTCTGATCATGGAGAAATCAATAGCGTAGTCAATCAAGGCAATGGTCTGATCACGAAGAAATCAATAGCGTAGTCAATCAAGGCAATGATCTGATCACGGAGAAGTCAATAGCGTAGTCAGGCATAGCAGAGGTCTAGGTCTAGGTCTGGGTCTGGAGGTAGGCATTGGCATAGTCAGGAGTAGCGAAGGTCTGGGTCTGGAGATAGGTGAAGTGTAGTCAAACAAAGCAAGGTCGATATCCGTACAGTCAGTCCAAAACATAGGGCAGGAACGAGGAAGACAGGAACCGGGAACGATGAAGATCTGTAACAGGCATAGAGAGGATTCTCTAATAGCAACGAGTACTCGAATAGCGAGGAGACCTATTGCAAAGGCAACGCTAGGAAGCGGAGCATGAGCTTAAATACACTTGAGGGTTTGACGTCATCATCCAGCGCCGCGGCCAAGTTTCTGCCGCAGGCCCTTCATGAGGATCAGTGGTGCGCAAGCGTGCACCTAAGGAGGGGCACGGCATGCGTAGTGGCGCCTCTCCATGGGCCACACGGAGAGGCCCAACGAGCAATGGCATCTTGGCCTGCAACACTGGAGACCATGGCACAGCCGGAGGCACCGGAGGCGGCCTAAGGTCGGAACTGGTAGCCCACCATCACTAGCAAGGAGGAACCAGGAGCTGGAGTCTGTGTAAGAAGGTGAGAGGGCCGCGCCGCAGGTCTGCCGCGGATGGCACGCGTAACATAGTGGTCTGTCTACGGCCATGTTGACAAGATCAGCAAACCAAGGTCAGCGTAGCCACTCCAGCGCCACCAGAATTACATTGCCTGGGTGTCTCTCTATCTGTCGCAACACCTTGCTTACCATGGAGGAAAGATGTAAAGTAGAATGTTCTGAGGCTAAGGGACAACCAAAGCATCGACACCCTCCGCTCTGTGCTCTCTTCACTTACTGAAAATCCAGAAAGCCTTGGCATTCCAATGAGTTGCCATGAGATCCACTTGAGGATGGCCTGACACTTGCAGATGAGCTGCACTGCCGACTTCAATAGCTCCTACTTTCCAGGGTCCAATACCCCACAACTCAGAAAATCCGCTTGCACGTTGTCGACAGACACCTGCGATGTGTGACACTGCTATCCTCTCCAAGTGTTGCTCTGCCCAGAGAATCAACTCCTGAGCCTCCTGGGCTACTGTTGCGTTCGTGCCTGTTCTCGCCCTCGCTCCATCCTCTCTACCTTTGTGGCGACTTCCTTCGGGTCTGATGGACAGATGCTGCCGTGGCTTCTCCTCGCCACTTCTCCCTGGAATCCCCGGGCTGGCCTGACACTGCGGATCCACCATGTTCCTGATGATGTAAAGGTGCGCACTCCAGAGTTTGTACCGGCAAGGGTGCGAACCTTGGGGGCATCCCCCCGTAGTGACGTCATCCGTTTCCAACTTAAAAGGTTTTTGCTTGCAACTACAAATCGAGTTAGCGAGGGGGATAACTCTCTCACTGCTGCTCTGCCTCCTCAACTTACCTAGGGGTACCCGCTCCTCTTGGGCCCCACTCTCAGATTGCTAAGATGGGATCTGGTACTAGCTACTTGAGGGCCTACGTCCCTGAATGCTCAGAAGACTCCTTACTGCCTGGAAGCGATCGCAGATGTGAACACTGAGTTCTATTACAGATAGGAACCGGTACTCGCTTCACTAGGGCCTGTGTTCCTAATCTCCGAAGACTCTCTTCTGTCTAAGACGTTATCGCAGGTACGGAGATCGTGAGTTATTATTGCAGATAGGAACTGGTACTCGCTCCATGAGGGCCCATGTTCCTAAAACCCTTCATAGACTCTCTTCTATTCCAGAAGCCATCACATACACAGATATTGTGAGTTCTCATTCCAGACTGCATATAGGAACCAGTACTCGCCTATGGCTCCTGTTCCTGAATATACTGAAGACTCTCTGTTGCATAGAAGCCATTACAGATATCTACAATTGTGAGCGTATCATCTGCTACTGGTTATGTATCCAGCATACCCTGTCTACTCGCTACCTATAGTCTCTCTCTACAGCTCAGCAACACAGAGATCGCAATTCCAGTATTTGAGGGGCTTCAGCCCTGCTGGGCACATCAGCTCACTACTGCTACCTCTGGTGGTTCTACTTCCTGTCCAATAAAGAATTATCTGTGTTTGTCTCCATACTCCAGCCTAGCCAGTGGTCCCTCTCAGGATATCCTCCTGAGGGCGCTGTCATCTGCCATCGGCCCAAGGGTTCACCAATTTCCGTTAGGTGTTTATTCCTTACACTACTAGAGTGGTATCATACAGACTGCCACTCTGTGGGAAGCCAACCCACAACAGATCATTAATTCCGCCTACGGAGTATTACAAATTGCTAGCTCCTCCCCTGTGGCGAGGTGACTCATAACAGATTGCTAAACTCCCTAGTGGATTATACAAGTTGCTAACTCCGCCCCTCTGAGGGAGTAGATCTATAACAAACTGCTAACTCCGCCCATCTGGGGGAGCGGATTTATAACAGATTGCTAACTCCCAAGCGGATTTATAATAGCTACTGCCCGACTCTTGGTTCCTTCTTGCTGGTTGATATAGGCCACCATCGTCGCATTATCTGACAGGACTCTTACTGACCATCCTCTCAATAATGGCAGAAAGGCAAGTAAAGTGAAACATACCACTCTGGTCTCTAAATGATTGATAGACCAAGAAGCCTCCTCCTTGAAACACCAGCCCTGCGCTGACTGACGCTGACACATCACCCTCCCAACTGGACAAGCTGGCATCGATGGTAAGAATCACCCAATCTAGAACTTCTAGTTCCATACCACGCTCCAGATTGTTCAAAGGAGCCACCATGATAGACTGTCCCTGCTGACCCCCTCAAGCAGAAGGGGAAGATGAAACTCCTCCGACAGCAGATTACACCGGGAGAGAAGACCTCTCTGAAGAGGTCGCATTTGCACGCTCTTCCTAGTCACCAACTCAAACTTTGAAGCCATAGAGCCCAGGACCTGAAAATAAACAGACTCTGGGCCCCACCAGTTCCAACAACCGATGAATCTGCCCCGCAGGTTCAGCATCCTCTCCTCTCCTCCATGAGGAACACTCTGCAACCCTGTGTATCAAAGCGAGCCCCCAGATACTCCAGGGACTGCGAGGGAACAAGGTGGCTCTTTGCCAGGTTCACCACCCAGCTGAGAGATTCTAGGCACAAAGGAAAATTAGTTTCTTACCTGATAATTTTCGTTCCTGTAGTACCAAGGATCAGTCCAGGACACCTGGGTTGTGACCCCGCACCAGTAGATGGAGACAGATTAAAATTTGTGGGCGGAGCCATATATGCTCCTGTGCCAGTCACAGCCCCTCAGTCATACGTAATGTCAAAGTAGACAAAAAACAGAACAACCAAACTAAATAACTAACCTTAACAGGGAGCCATTCAAGGACCCCAAACCGGAACAGAACCCCAAAACGAGGGAGCAAAGCAATAACCGGAATAGTTAACAAAAGAGATGAGCGGACTCTCCGATTCTTCACAACAGCACGGGCGGGATCCTGGACTGATCCTTGGTACTACAGGAACGAAAATTATCAGGTAAGAAACTAATTTTCCTTTCCCTGTACGTACCAGGATCAGTCCAGGACACCTGGGATGTACCAGAGCTAAATTACCGAGGGTGGGAAGCAGAGAGTCCCGCTCGGAGTACCCCTCTCTCCAAAACCCCCGGAATCCGCAGCCTGAACATCCAACCGATAGTGTCTAATGAAGGTATGTAAGGACTTCCAGGTAGCTGCCCTACAAATCTCTTGAGGCGAAACCTGAGAAGATTCCGCCCAAGACGCAGCATGAGCTCTTGTCGAATGAGCCCTAAGACCGTTCGGAATAGGCTTTCCTCGTAACACGTACGCTGAGCCGATGGCCTCTTTAAGCCACCGTGCGATTGTCGTCCTGGAAGCCGGACCTCCTTTCTTTGGGCCCGAGAATAGAACAAAGAGATGATCCGACACCCGGAAAGGGTTAGTGACTTCTAGATAACGGAGGAGAACCCTCCGCACATCCAACTTCCGCAATTCTTTCCATTGCGGGTCCGAATATTCAGCACCTGTGAAAGCAGGAAGCTCAATAGACTGGTTCAAATGAAACGGTGACACCACTTTTGGCAAAAAAGACGGAACCGTCCGCAGGGAAACTCCCGTATCTGAAATCCGCAGGAATGGCTCCCGACAAGACAAAGCCTGTAATTCCGAGACTCTCCGAGCCGAGGTAATCGCAACCAGGAAAACGGTCTTTAAAGTAAGATCCTTAATAGTAGACCGTTTTAAGGGTTCGAACGGAGCCGTAGACAAAGAAGAAAGGACCCAATTAAGATTCCAGGAGGAACATGGATGATGTAGTGGTGGACGAAGATGTTTAGCCCCCCGAAGAAAACGAGAGACATCGGATGCAGGGCCAGAAAGGAACCGCGAACCTTACCCCGCAGACAACCAATCGCCGCCACTTGTACACGAAGGGTACTACAAGAAAGCCCTTTGGCTAGACCGGCCTGAAGAAAAGCCAGAATATCAGAGACGGAAGCGGAAATGGGATCTAGCCCTCGGCTGATACACCACTCCTCAAAAAACTACCCAGACACGTACATAAGCCAAGGACGTAGACTGCTTTCTGGACCGCAGTAACGTGGCTACCACCGCATCTGAATAGCCTTTTTTCTTTAGACGTTGCATCTCAAAAGCCATGCCGCGAGACAGAAGTGATCCGCATCCTCCAAACAAACGGGGCACCTGACGAAGAAGCCCCGGAAACCCCTGTAGCCGAAGGGGAGCATCCACCGACAGCTGAACGAGATCCGCCAAACCAAGGGCGCCGTGGCCACTCCAGCGCTACCATGATCACGTTGGACGGGTGCAACTCTATGCGCCTTAAGATCTTGCCTATCATTGGCCACGGAGGGAATACGTACAACAACACGTTGGTTGGCCAAGGAAGAACCAGCGCATCGACGCCCTCGGCACCTCGCTCCCGACGTCGACTGTAAAACAGAGGAGCCTTCGCGTTGTGCCACGTGGCCATCAGGTCCATGTGGGGCAGCCCCCACCGATCGCAAATGAGATGAAAGGCATCTTCCATCAGCTCCCATTCTCCGGGGTCGAGGTGGTGTCGACTGAGGAAGTCCGCCTGAACATTGTCGACCCCGGCTATGTGAGATGCTGCTATGGAGTTGAGATGGCACTCTGCCCAACTCATCAGAAGCTTTGCCTCTTCCGCCACAAGTGGACTTCTTGTCCCTCCTTGGCGATTGATGTATGATACTGTTGTTGCATTGTCCGACAACACACGGACCGCCTTCCCTTGGACCAACGGGAGGAAGGCTTGCAGAGCCAGGCGCACCGCTCTGGTTTCCAGACGGTTGATGGACCACTGCGACTGGACGGAGGACCATCGGCCCTGTACCGACTTGTCTAGGCAGACCGCTCCCCAACCGGAGAGACTGGCATCCGTCGTCACCACTGTCCAGTCGGGGACCAACAGAGACACTCCGCAAAAGAGATGGCCCGGATCGAGCCACCAGTGAAGACTCTCCCGCGCCTGAGTCGTGAGTGGAAGTGGTAGGTGGAACTCTTCTGATACCGGCTTCCATCGGGAGAGCAACGCAAATTGTAAGGGTCGCAGATGAGCAAAAGCCCAAGGAACCAACGCCAGTGTGGACGCCATAGATCCCAGAACCGTCAGATAATCGCGAACCAGCGGCAGCTGAAGACTTAATAATCGACGCACTTGACACTGAAGCTTGCGTGCACGATCCGCGGACAGAAAAACCTTGCCCTGCTTCGTGTCGAAAAGAGCTCCCAGGTATTCCAAGGACTGGGTAGGAACAAGCTGACTCTTGTTGAGATTGACAACCCAACCTAAGGTCTGCAACAACTGGAGGACTCTGGCCACCGCCTGACGGCAACGGGTCTCGGACTTGGCCCGAATCAGCCAATCGTCCAAGTAGGAGGGTGTACCAGGAACCCCTCTCGTCGAAGATGAGCCGCCACTACTACCATTACCTTTGTAAATGTTCGCGGAGCTGTGGCGAGGGCCGAAGGGAAGAGCCCGAAATTGGTAGTGTCTGCCCAAGATGCAAAATCTGAGGAACCTCTGGAAAGACGGCTGAATTCCGACGTGGAGGTACGCCTCCGTGAGATCTAAAGAGGCCATGAATTCGCCTGGACGAACTGAGGCAATCACTGACCGAATTGTTTCCATCTTGAAGTGTGGAATGCGCAGACATTTGTTTACCCCTTTGAGATCCAAAATTGGCCGGAACGTGCCGTCCTTCTTTGGCACGATGAAGTAGATGGAATAACGACCTGCGCCTTGCTGATCGGGAGGTACGGGGACGATTGCTCCTAAGTCCTCCAGACGCCTGAGAGTGCTTAGCACTGCCATGGTCTTTTTTGGGCACTTGCAGGGCGACATCAGGAACTTGTCCGTTGGAGTCCGTACAAAATCTAACGCGTAACCGTGCCTTATTACATTGAGGACCCACTGATCGGATGTTATTTTGGTCCATTCCTCGAAAAATAAAGTCAACCTCGCCCCTACGTTGGAACGGAGGTTCTTGGTTGCCTTAAGGAATGGACCCGCCGTATCTCATTGAGAGGCTTTGGGACCCGTGCCGGACGGGGTGCCTCCCTGTCTGCCGTAACGTTTCCCACGAAAGGACTGTGGCCCACGAAGAGGCCCGGGAAGAAGTCGAGCGATAAGAAGGAGCCGAGGACCTCTGAGGACGAGATCTCTTATTACCTCGAAACCGGGACCCTGGACGGATAGGAGGATCGGGCTCTGGACCTGTCTTCTGGGAGTTTAAAAGCTCTGTTCTCTCCAAGAGAAAGCATGAGATCATCCAACTCTTTGCCGAATAACAACTTCCCCCTTGAAGGGCAGGGCTCCAAGGTGAGCCTTGGAGGATCCATCCGCCGACCAATTGCGAAGCCAAAGTAAGCGACGCGCCGAGACTGCAGAGACCATGGATCTTGCTGAAGTACGTAGTAGGTCATAGAGAGCATCCGCACTATAAGCAATGGCAGCCTCTAGGCGATCCGCCTGCGTGGCCTCTTCAGGAGAAAGACCTGCATTCGCCTGTAGAACTTGGGCCCAGCGCAAACTAGCCCGCATGGCATAGTTGCTACAAATGGCAGCCCGGACTCCCAACGCTGAGACCTCGAAGATCTTTTTGAGCTGCACCTCAAGCTTCCTGTCCTGTATGTCTCTAAGGGCTGTGGCCCCAGTGACCGGAATCGTGGAACGTTTAGTTACCGCCGACACCGCTGAATCCACCTTTGGAAGCCGAAGAAGTTCCAGTGCGTCTTCTGGCAAAGGGTAGAGCTTATCCATTGCCTTAGATACCTTCAGACCTAGTTCAGGAGTATCCCACTCCCGAAACAAAATGTCAGACGCCGAGAAATGGAATGGGAAGGCTACCGCTGGACCAGTGAGTCCTAGCAGGACCGGGTCCATAGTTGCTCCGGGGCGCGAGACTGTCGGTGGGGCTTCAACCCCATACTCGCTGAGGATTGCCGGGATAAGCGGGGACAGCTCGTCCCTTCGGAAAAAGTGTACCACCTTTGGGTCGTCCCCATCACCGGCTTGCGAAGGTTTGCTCAGTCCTGTTTGGGCAGAATTGTCCCCTGACGCGCCATCGGCCCCCATCAGGGGCTCGTCGGGCGGATCTACCTCATCTTGTGAGGTGGACTCTGATTCTGTATCCTGTGGGATACCTCTTGGTGTCCGAGTTCCTGTCGCAGAGTCATCCCGAGATTTTTTCTTCCTTGGAGTATCCTTTTTAGAGTGTCCATGAAGTTCCTTCCGCCTGCGGCCCTTATATTTTAAAACTTTTCGCAGCAGGAGGGCAAAATCTGCCGAAAAAGACGACCCCAAATCTGAGGAGTCCGATTCCTCGCCAGCCTCATCCGGGGACTCAGCCCCCCCAGCGGAAGCCCCCCCCGAAGGCCGTTGTTGAGGAGATAACTCGGGAGGCGCGGCAGAAACCCCTGCAGGTTCCTGCACAACTTCGTGAACTGATGCCAAGATGGCCGCCGCTCCTGCACTAAGCGGGAAGGAGTCAGCTGGCGCGATAGAAGCGCGGGAGTGCACGACGGCGACCGCACCGACCGGGAACGGACCCCCCTTACCTGACTTAGACGGTCCCCTCCCCGCCCGGGACGCATGCAGAACAAATTCCCTCACGAGAGAGCCGCGCGCGCGCAGAGCCGCAAGCGCGGCAAGTTGTGCCTCTAGGCATTCTCGCGGCCCGCGGCGGGAAAACGTTGAAGAAAAATGAAAATGAAAATTAAAGAATTGAATGCCGAAAAAAACTCCCCTCCCCTTGCCGAACCGAGGACCTTTTCTCCCCTCCCGGCGAAGAAGAAACGGAGAGCCGGCACAAACAAAAGAATTTAAAAACACTTTTTTTTTTTTTTTTTTTAAATCAAACCTGCCGCTGTCCAAGGTCCTGGGGTTCCTGCTCCTGTTGGGGGTGAGTGAACCGGGCTCCCCGGTGTCACCCCCGACGCTGCTGCTTTAGTAGTTCGGGTCCTCGACCCTCAGCAGCGGCCTCAACCAGGGGGGGATGGTCCTCTCAGAACTTTCCCACCCCCCTGGGAGGCAGGACGGACAGCTTTTTTAAACTACTCTAAGCAGAAGTAGAATCAAAAATACAAACTGAGCTTAAAATAAACAAAATAAGTAAAATAACCCTGACTAAAACTAAGTATCAGTCCTCAGGGCACCCAGAGGCTGTGACTACACCTGCACCACCTACTGGAGACAGAGTAAGACTGAGGGGCTGTGACTGGCACAGGAGCATATATGGCTCCGCCCACAAGTTTTAATCTGTCTCCATCTACTGGTGCGGGGTCACAACCCAGGTGTCCTGGACTGATCCTGGTACGTACAGGGAACAGCACTTTCTGTTCTGATTGACGACAAAGGTCCTCCAACTTTGCCTGAATAAGCCAGTCGTCCAGACAGAGGTGTAACAGAACTCCTTCCCGACGTAAATCTGCCGCCACCACCACCATAAGCTTAATGAAAATATGTGGCGCAGCCAACAGACCATACAGGAGAGCTCAAAACTAAAAATACTGCCCCAGAACTATAAACCACAGATGCTTAGGCTGGATGGCTATGTGCACAACAGCGTTAGGCAACCACCTACAGCTGGAATGAAGGAATGGACCAACCTCGCTTCACTGCAAGAATTTTGCACCAGCTGTGTTTCCCTCTGCGGTGTCCCGGATAGGTCTCCGACCTCCTTGATAGGACTGACCCTAGAAATGACCTCTGGGGGCGGATTACTTCTGAGGCCCTGAAGAACCCCTTGCCAGGCGAAACCTTCTATTATCCCGAAATCGGAATAGAGCCTGAAAGAATCTTCTGCCCTTACGCTTATCCTCCGGCAACCTGTGCACTTTGATGCCAATGACTAGAAGTGCTCTAAGAATATACCAGCCAACAACAACATTAAACATACTTCCCTGGGTTAGGCTGGAACACAGAGCTGCAAGTGGGAACAAGCTGCTTCCAAGCTGCTTCTCACTGCCTGAAGCAATCTCAAAAGCCTTGTGAAGGGGAGGGATCTGGACCACTAGATTTGCACCCCATGCAGTTAAGGAGTGTATTAAAGGGTCACCAATCCCCAGTTCGTCCGCCTCAGACCAGGGTGGATGGCCCCACCAGGACCTAGCAACCCCCTGGGAGGAAGGCTATTTCTCTTCTTTTTTTCTCCAGCTGCAGAACTGCAGATTTTGCACCATCTATCATCTACTGGAAACAGAAATACTGAGGGACTGCAGGTGGCGCTCAAGATTATGTAGCAGTGTCAGTAAAACTTTCTCTGTCTCCATCTGCTGGTAGGCATGCAAAACCCAGGAGTCTGGACTGATCTGGGTATGGTACAGGGAACATGTTTTATTTAACCTTTGGATATTGTAAACCACTTTGATCAATAAGTGGTCAATTAAATAGATTCCTCATCAGCTGTATGGATGAATGTTTTTAAAGCTTCACAATCTTCTTCCATACGTTGTCCCTTGGTTAATATCTTGTTGAGATACGTTAAGAAGTTTTCTTGGTGCAAAGGAATCGAAGCCTTTAAATGTCATATTGACAGAGTTAAGATTGCAAAAGAATTCATCTCCTTATTGGCAATTCCAAATAGTTTCATTTGTACAAATAACCTTAACAATGGCGATGATCAGCACCATGAGATGACAATTTTCAAAGCCAGCTAGGAGGGTAAATAGTGACCCTGGTTGAAGAACTCTGAGGCATAAAACTCAGTGTCACTCATCACAATACCGCAGGAGACAAGAGGGAGAGAGACTTCCTATCCTGAAAAGAAAATTGGTTCTTACCTGATCATTTTCATTCCTGTAGTACCAACGGATCAGTCCAGACTCCTGGGTTTATTCTTCCCTGCCAGCAGATGGAGACAGAGAAAAGCCTCACTGACACTGCTTGAAAACCCTGGTGCCACCTGCAGAAGCTCAATATTGATCTGTACCCAAGCTGAAAAAACACACTATGTGCAATAAACTGACATAAAAAACAGTGTCAAACAACTTTGAAAAAAAACATGTAAATTCATAACAAAACAGAGGTTTGCTGAAAAGAATATGGCTGAGCGGACCACTCTCCCCTCTAACCTGGGCACGCTCTGGACTGATCCGTTGGTACTACAGGAACGAAAATTATCAGGTAAGAACCAATTTTCTTTTCCCTGTACATACCTGGATCAGTCCAGACTCCTGGGATGTATCAAAGCTTCCTATAGAGGGTGGGACCTGGAGAGTCCCGCTCGCAAGACACCTCACCAAAAGACCTGGAATCCAAAAATCCCAAATCCAAATGGTAATGGCATTGCAAATGTATGCAGCAACTTCCAAGTCGCCACTCTGCAAATCTCCTGCAGAGACACCAACTGAGCCTCCGCCCATGTAGCGGCCTGTGCCCGCGTTGAATGAGCTCGCAAACTGGCAAGCACCGGACGGCCCTTGAGTATATACGCTGACCCAATAGCCTCCTTAAGCCACCTAGCAATCGTTGCCTTGGAGGCCTTGGTACCCTTCTTTGGACCGTTCCATAACACAAAAAGATGATCCGACCTTCGAAACTCATTAGTAACCTTGAGATAGGGAAGCAAGATTCTACGGACATCCAACAGTTTAAGTTCCGTAGCATGCTGCGTGGAAGAATCCAAATCTACAAATGCCGGAAGCTCGATAGTCTGATTAACATGAAAGGCAGGGACCACCTTTGGGACAAAGGAAGGAACCGTTCGTAACGTAATACCCGAATCAGATATTTGAAGAAACGGATCCCTACAAGACAAAGCTTGTAATTCGGAAATTCTCCTGGCGGAACAAATGGCCACCAGGAATACCACCTTGAGAGTCAAATCCTTAAGGGTCGCCCTTCGAATCGGTTCAAATGGAGCGTCACACAATGCCCGCAGAACCAGATTAAGGTTCCAAGGAGGACATACTTTCTGCACTGGAGGACGCAAATTCTTAACTCCCCAAAGAAACCTTTGGACGTCCGGATGAGACAACAAGGAATACCCCTCAAGCTTGCCTTGTAAGCAGGCTAAAGCCGCCACTTGCACTTTAAGGGAATTAAAGGCAAGACCATTAGATAACCCATCCTGTAAAAAGGACAAGACTTGAGAAATTGATGCCTGAACCGCCAGTATCCCTCGGTCGGTACACCAAGCTTCAAATACTTTCCAAACTCGAACATATGAGAGGGAAGTAGGTTGCCGCCTAGCCTGCAAAAGCGTGGTGATCACAGATTCTGGATAACTTTTCCGCCTCAAGCGACACCTCTCAAAAGCCAAGCCGCTAGTCACAAGTGATCGGCCTGGTCGGAAAATATGGGACCTTGACGAAGAAGATCCGGGAGATGACTCAGACGCAATGGACCGTCCACTGTTAGATTGACTAGATCTGTGAACCACGGTCTACGGGGCCATTCCGGAGCCACTAAGATCACCTCCCCGGGGTGTTTCTCTATTCTGCGCAATACTTTGCCCACTAGAGGCCACGGCGGAAACACATACAGCAAGACTTCCGGGGGCCAAGGCAATTCTAGAGCATCGACTCCCTCGGCCCCATACTCTCTCCTGCGACTGAAGAACCGAGGAGCTTTCGCATTGAGCTGAGTGGCCATCAAATCAACGTGGGGACGGCCCCACCTTCTCCAGAAGAGCCGCATCGCGGACTCCGCCAACTCCCACTCGCCTGGATCTAAGCTTTGACAACTGAGGAAATCGGCTTGAACGTTGTCGACCCCTGCGATATGAGAAGCCGCTAGGTGAACCAGGTACTGTTCTGCCCAGTGAAACAACTCCTGTGCTTCAATTGCCACCTCCTGGCTCTTGGTCCCGCCCTGCCGACTGATGTTAGCAACCGTGGTGGTGTTGTCCGACAGAACCCTGACCGAACGACCCTGAACGAGGGGAAGAAAGGTGTGAAGGGCCAGTCGTACCGCTCTGGTCTCCAACCGATTGATTGGCCATGAGGCCTCTACCAGCGACCAAGTTTCCTGGGCCGACTGTAGCTTGCAGACCGCACCCCAACCAGAGAGACTGGCATCGGTAGTGAGAACCACCCACTCCGGAACCTCTAGGCTGACTCCATGTTGTAGATTGGAAGACTGTAGCCACCATGACAGGCTGTTTCGTGCCGACATAGCCAGCAAAACTGGTAAATGAAAGGCCTGTGACAGGGGAATCCATTGGTCCAACAGAGCCCTCTGAAGTGGCCACATATACACAAAGGCCCACGGTACCAATTCCAGGGTCGAAGCCATCGACCCCAGAACCTGTAGAAAATCCCAAGCTCGTGGTATCTTCAATGCCAACAGGCGTCGAACCTGCGACTGTAGTTTGAGTAACCTCTCCTGAGTGAGAAACACATTGCCTTGGCTTGTGTCGAAGCGAGCTCAGACATATTCTAGCACCTGGGACAGCTTCAAATGACTCTTCGCCCGGTTGACCACCCAGCCGAGAGACTCCAACAGGTGAACAACCTTCCGAACTGACGAACGGCAGCCTTCCAACGATTTTTCCCGAATTAACCAATCGTCGAGATAAGTGTGTACCAACACCCCTTTGCGTCGGAGAGCCGCCGCCAGCACCACCATCACACCTTGGTGAACGTGCGAGGAGCCGTCGCTAGGCCGAACAGCAACGCCTGGAATTGGAAATGTTGACCCAGTACTGCAAAACGTAGAAACCGCTGATGCTCTGGATGGATTGGGATATGCAAGTATGCTTCCGTCAGATCCAGGGAGGCCAAAAACTCCCCAGAGCGGACTGCTGCAATGACCGACCATAGCGTTTCCATTCGAAACTGTGGAATCAGCAAGGACCTGTTGACCGATTTGAGATCCAAAATGGGTTGAAACATTCCCTCCTTTTTCGGGACCACGAAATAGATGGAATATCGACCCTTGGCCCGTTCTCGAGACGGTACTAGGACCACTGCCCCCAAACCTCGCAACCTGCGCAAAGTCTCCCGAACCGCTCGACGTTTTGCTGAGAACCCGCAAGGGGAGACTAAGAAGAGGTCTTGAACGGGTTGTACAAACTCTAAAGTGCAGCCGTCTCTTATCACGGAGAAGACCCACTGATCCTGCGTGATTTTGGCCCACTCCCCGTAAAAGTCTGCCAGCCGGCCCCCTATAAAGGGAACGGCGGAGTGGACCGGCTTCGCTTCATTAGGGGGGCTTTGTCGTCACTGCTCCCTCCGCCGAGGGAACTTGGAAAGGTTGTCACCCGCCGCGAAAGGACTGACCCCCAATTTGTTCCCCGCGGCTCCTGAATAGTCCTTTGAGGCTGCGTCCCTACCAGACCTCTGGGAGGGCGAGACCGTCTGGTGTCCCAGAAGCGGGACCTGGACTGAAAAGCCTGGCGATTCCTTGGTCTGTCCTCTGGCAGTTTGTGAACCTTTGTCTCACTGAGCTGCTTGATGAGCTGTTCCAGTTGCTCCCCAAACAAGAGACGACCCTTGAAAGGCAAAGAACCTAACCGGGCCTTGGAAGAAACATCCGCCGACCAGTGACAGAGCCAAAGTAAACGTCTGGCCGCTACCGCCGAACTCTTAACCCAGGACTGCGAACGCACCAAGTCATACAGCACACCCGCTACATACGCGATTGACACCTCCATGCGATCTTCCTCGGGCGAATCAGGACCAGGAGGTGCAACATGACAATCCTGCACCCACCTTAGACATGCCCTCTGCATAAAACCAGAGCACACAGCAGCTCAGAGCCCCAAGGCAGCACTCTCAAAAACCCTTTTAAGGTGAAGCTCTAATTTCAGATCCTGCACATCCTTGAGGGCCGCGGACCCCTCCACCGGGATCGTAATCTTTTTTGTAACCGCTGAAACCGCAGCATCTACCTGCGGCAGCGCAAACAGCTCCAAGGTCCGTTCTGGCAATGGATAGAGTTTGGCCATAGCCCTACCTAACCTCAAACCGGAGTCCGGGGAATCCCACTCATGCTCAATCAACTGCTGCACCGACCTATGATATGGAAACGCAGAAGGAGGAGCCCGAAGACTGTCCAGAATGGGATCCGCCCCATCCACTTGTGGAGCTTCCTGTGGAGACTTTAAACCCAGCTCCTCAAGGACTTGCTGAAGCAAAAAAGTCAACTCCTCCCTCTGGAATAAACGTAGAATTTTGGGATCATCCCCTCCTACCACAGGGGTCTTGATCTGGGTCCGGAGAAAACAGATCGTGCACTCCAGAACCCGGTGCTGCCCCTGCCGGAGGGATCAGACCCTGCAAAGCTCCCGGTGCCCCCTGGAGCTAAGCCCTTTCGACCCTGGATCAGACCCCCACAGGCTGCAGACCCGGGCCCTGAGGAGCGAGAGGCAAAATGGGACCCCCTAAACCCTCCTGCTACGCCAGATAAGCTTGGTGCATCAGGAGAATAAAATCAGCAGAAAAGGGATGGGAAACAAGGGACAAAATGGGGACGGGTCATCCCCAGGCCCCTGGGGTAAAGGACCTGGCTGATCTGCCCCCTGGATAACCCCTGTGCATTGGGGGGACTAGGATGAACCGGAGACAACCGCGGTGGGAGATCCCCTTCCCCCTCCGAAAATGGTGGCACACTCAAATCTAGCGCCAAAATGGCCGCCGCTCCCACGTCAGGGGAGCCAGCAGCACCGGGGACCTTGGGAGGCTGTAAATATGGGCCAAGCGCAGCAGCTGCGCGTTTGCACAGGCGACAGCGTTTTGAGCCCCCCAGGAGAAGGGAGGGCCCTTCCCCTCCTGAAACGCAGCCCAAACACAGACCCGACCGGCTGAGTCGCGCTGGAACTGCTCCACACGCGCGGCATGCCGAGCCACGAACCATGCCGACAGAAAATAAAAAAAAAAAAACCAGCTGACACTAAAAATAAAACAAAATAAAATTGGGCGCGACCCACAGGATGGGGCGGGGAGAAATCGCCCGGAGCCTTACCCTTCAGCCGACTTCCGTCTGAGGAAAAAAAAACAAACTTTGGTTTTTATTTAATGAATTTAAACAATTGAAAAACAGAAACAGTGAGATTCCCTTCTAAGCTGAAAGGAGCTGTCCAGGGAATCTCCTGCCAGAAAAGTAGAAGGGCTGTAAGCCGCACAGCCGGCCTCGTGATGGGAGGGATCGGACCACCAGATGTACACCCCATGGTACCAAATCGGACCTTAAATGGTCCCCCGCAACCAAACAAGACAGGTTCCTTTAAAAGGAACCCCGTCCCTGGGAGGAAGGCTCCCTCAAAAAGAGAAAAAATCTAATGCAAGGGTAAAGAAAAAAAGGAACTTCAGGTTTATGCACCTGCCATCTGCGGAGACAGAGAAATACTGAGCTACTGCAGGTGGCACCAGGGTTTTCAAGCAGTGTCATCAAGGCTTTTCTCTGTCTCCATCTGCTGGCAGGGATGAATAAACCCAGGAGTCTGGACTGATCTGGGTACATACAGGGAACCCAACAGATGCAACGTGGATAGTGCTGAGAAGATAGCTTCAGCGTGCTAGACCTGTGTTGGTGTTTATAGGAAGACAAGCCGTTAAGCCCGTTAAAACGGGCTACATCCCTCTGTCTCTCACCTCCCCCTCTTTCTCTCTCCCCTCACTCTTCACCACCCCCTCCCTCACCCACTCCTCCCCACCCTCCCTCTCCTATCACTCAGTCCCTCCCTCCCACTCAGTCTCACTCACTCCCTCCCCCCCTCTCTCCCTCCCTCTCACTCAGTCCCACTCTCACTCAGTCCCCACTCCCTCCGTCCTCTCCCTCAGTCCCACTCCCTCCCTCAGTCCCTCCCCTCACTCAATCCCTCCCTCCCACTCAGTCCCTCCCTCCCTCCCCCCTCCCTCTCACTCACTCAGTCCCACTCACTCTCCCTCAGTCCCACTCCCTCCCTCTCCTCTCCCAGTCCCCCTCCCTCCCTCATGCCCCCACTCTCCCTCTCCACTCAGTCCCACTCCATCCCTCTCACTCAGTCCCTCCCCCTCACTCAATCACTCACCTCTCACTCAGTCACTCCCTCCACTCTTCGCTCTCCGTCCCTCCCTCCCACTTCAGTCCGTCCTCCCCTCTCTCTCTCTTCTCCCTCCCTCGCTACCGCCCGCTACCGCCGTTTCGCGCCCGCTACCGCCGTCGCCACCCGCTTCGCTACCACCGTCGCCGCTACAGACACCGCCGTCGTCAGCTACCGCCGTCGCCGACCGCTGCCGGGTACCGCCGCTGCTGCCACTGGACGCCGCCATTTTTTTTTCTTTCTGAAGCTGCCTCAGAGCGACGTGCTCGCCCGCACATGCGCGGTAGAGCTGGTCTCTACTGCGCATTTGCGGGCCGTCGGTCACAGGCCATTTATAAGGTAGATTGCTCAACTTACCAAAAGGAGATGAGGTGTTTGATGCAGAGACCTCAATGCTCTTAGCATGCTGAGTGTACTTTGACAATTCTCCTATTTAACTTCACTTCAAAGGGTGTCAATGATAACAACTGAGGAGTGGACATCTTCCACAGTTCTCTGGGAGTTGCTAAGGCTGCTAACAGGACTGCTGGAGACTCATGCAACACTGTCTGTGCATGACAGACCAAATTCACCTCCAGATGTGGCTGCTCTGGAAGGGCAGAACCTCCTACTCCTCCCAGATCTTGGCGCCGTGAGCAGAGAAATGAACTAAGGGAAGTTACCATAGGAACTTTTATACATAGGCAATGAAAGGCTTTTTGCCTTCTCCAGAAAGCTCTATCTGGGGCCAACTATGATCACATGACCATGTAGAAGTCTCTGTGAACTACTTGTCTTCATTTTAAATCATTTTTTTCTTTAAAAAAATAGATTTGAAAGATTAAAATATTATTTTAGATGAGCTTTAAGGATATAAACAGCACCTCGCTGAGAAAAGTGAGGATTCTACAGCTTTCAAGATTTTGTTTGTAGCACTTAGTAAAATGCATTAAGACTCACTGGCTTAACGTGCCATATAAATGGCCAAATAATAACTCTGCTGTTGCTTATGAAGGAAACATTATAGGATAACCTGAAAATCAGTCAAACAAGAATATACAATTGTTATAATCTGTGCAGTACTTTGTTTTGGTTTTTTTTTGTTTTCAATTAAAGATAAGCCTTACTGCAGAGGATCGGAGAGGAAGATGTCTGTAGTGTTAACAATGATCCGTCTTTTCGAGGTATGTTAACACGAAACACCAGTCTGGCCCGGGTGCTTTTCTTCTTAGAACCAGCAATCCCTATGCGAGTCTCCACATCTGCATTCCTCAGCTTCAGGATTCCTACACAATCGACCCTAAGAACATAACACAAAAATAAATTACAGCTGAAAGAGAGAAAAAAGCACAAAATTCAAAAACAGCTCTGCCATCACTAGTATGTAATTTTGAAAATGTATAGTTTAGATCAAATATATTACAAGATATTCTGTTGTAAATCTGGAGTAACCAACTGCTATAATCCAAATATGCATATAACTCCATTACTAGCAAACCTCACCACCCCTGGTGTCAAATTCCAGTTTAAACATTTTTCATAAGAACATAAGATGTGCCATGCTGGGTCAGACCAAGGGTCCATCAAGCCCAGTATCCTGTTTCCAACAGTGGCCAATCCAAGTAACAATTACCTGGCAAGTAAGCAAACATTAGACAGATCACAAGCTACTATAGCTTATTAATTTCCATCATAGCAGTTTATGGATTTATCCTCTAGGAACTTATCCAAACCTTTTTTAAACCCAGTTACACTAACTGCTGTAACCACATCCTCTGGCAATGAATTCCAGAGCTGAGTGAAAAATAATTTTCTCCTAGGACAAGCAGGATCGTAGTCCTCACATGTGGGTGACATTATCCGATAGAGCCCGGCACGGAAAAGTTTTGTCAAAGTTTCTAGAAGCTTTGATCAGCACACTGAGCATGCCCAGAATGCAGCTATCCGCGCGTCCACGCAAGGTCCCTCTTCAGTCTCTTCTTTTCCGCAGTGCAGTAGCCTCGCGGTTTGTGGAGCTCTTCCTTTTTTCTTGTTTTCTCTATAAATATCGGGTCTTTGGGTTTTTCCTCGTCAGGTCCCCCTTCGCGGATGGTGTTTCCTCAGTGTGGTAGGTTTGTTACCATTTTTCCAATTTTGTGATTGATTCCCAACTACTCACCGCGCGGTGGCCGCCAGTCATCGACCGCATACCAGGGTTTTTTCATGGCATCGTCCGGTTTTCGGTGGGCCCCCAGCACCCACGAATCTCCTTAAAAACTCTCCCACCACACACAACCAAACACAATGTAACACCTTCACCTTCAGAAAACCCACCTCCACAGAGGATCTGATTTCCGCTCTTGATGGCTCTCTCAATGATCTTCTGCTCCACCCCCAATGCAGCCTTCGCTACTTGGAACAACCTCACTATCAAAATTGCTAATGGTTATATGTCCCCTCATTAGCAAAGATCCTCACCAAGCACAAAAAAACCCCAAAAAACCATGGTATACCCCCGAGCTAAAAAGAATGAAAAATGACCTCAGACTGAAAGAGAGAACATGGTGCAAAGACCCTTCCCCACAACACACCTCAACATACAAAACCTCCCTCCACAACTACAGACTCTCCACCCTTAATACAAAACGAGACGACTATGCCACTAAATTCCATGAATACAAATTCAATGCCAAAGCGCTATTTTCCTATATTGCAAACCTTACTAAATCTGTCCCGCACCTCACCTCCGACGAAGATACCAAAAGTAAAAGTGAAGAACTCACCCTCTTCTTTAACAAAAAAATAAATAACATCCTTAGCAGTTTCCCCCACTACCCCCACCTCCTGTGATCCCACTCCCTAACGCAGCTAATGCCTCCATAGTCTCCCTGGATCTCACATCATCCACTGAAGTTAATTCTATTCTGAAAAAAATGAAACCAGCAACCCACCCCTCTGACACTATCCCTACGAAAGCACTATTAACCATTCCACATATCATTGCCAAACCCTTAGCCAACATTATTAACTGCTCCCTCTCCCATGGCAAAGTCCCTGACACACTAAAACACGCTGTGGTCAAACCCCTCCTCAAAAAACCCACCCTTGACCCTAAGGATCCCTCCTTCTACCGCCCCATCTCCAACCTTCCCGTCATAGCTAAAATCATGGAAAAGGTGGTTAATGCCCAACTCACAGATTACCTGGACACCCACAACATTCTTCATCCATCCCAATTTGGTTTCCGTAAGCATTTTAACACAGAAACTCTATTACTCGCCCTCTTAGACACCCTCCTCAAAGGCACAGACCGAGGTCAATGTTATATTCTTGCCCTCCTTGACATCTCCTCTGCTTTTGACACTATCAGCCACAATCTCCTCCTCTCTCGGCTATCAGACATAGGCATATCAGGTACTGCCCACCTTTGGTTCAAATCCTACCTTGCCAATAGACACTGTAAAAATAAGAAACTGAATCCTTCCAAATCCCTCTCTCCCAAGGCGTCCCACAAGGCTCTTCTCTCTCATCCACCCTCCTCAATATATACCTGTTACCTCTCTGGCATCTTCTCTCTGACCTAGGACTCAAATTTTTCATATACGCCGATGATGTGCAAATCCTTATACCCATTCAAGAATCCATTACCAATTCCTTAAAACACTGGGAGAAATGCCTCTCCTCTATAACCACCCTCCTCACAAACCTCCACTTATCACTCAACACAACCAAAACAGAGCTGCTCAGCATATAAAATCCACAGAATCCAAGGATTGCCCTCTCAAGCAATCCCTCTCTCAAGACCTCTTCACAGCCATTTGTACGTGACCTTGGTGTCATGATTGACCAACAACTTAATTTCAAAAAACACATCAGTACAGTCCTAAAAGAAGGTTTCTTCAAGCTCCATGTTATGAAGAAACTCAAACCCCTACTCCGTGCTCAGGATCTCCGCACAGTCATACAAGTGACCACCTGCCCCAAAATGAACTATTGCAACTCCTTTCTTCTGGGCCTTCCGTACACCACCATCAAACCAGTTCAAATGCTACAGAATGCTATAGCCAGAACCCTTACTAATACCTGTAAATCTGACCATATAACCCCTGTCCTCAAAGATCTTCACTGGCTCCCCATACCCTCACGTATCCTCTTCAAAACTCTCACCATTATCCATAAAACACTATACATGCACAACTCCAACTGGCTTGAAGAGCCACTACGTTTCATCCTCCACAATCGCCCCACTAGAACATCTCACAAAGCTACCCTCCACACCTCCTCCCTCAAGAATGCTCATCTCACCTCCACGAGGGAGCGAGCCCTCTCAGTTGCTGGACCCACCTGTTGGAATGCTCTTCCCACTGATCTCTGCACAGAGTCCTGCCAGTACAAATTTATAAAAAAGCTAAAGACCTGGCTCTTTAAGCAGGCATTCCCAGCATAGGTCTTCTAGCTTCTCTTAATTACCCTTGTTATTAATTATCAAACTAATTTATTTTATGTCATCTCGTTGTTATTTTCCATGTGATTATCGTTATGCTATTTCAAGTTTCTTTTACATTATCCTATGTTTATTACACCCCTGTTCCCCCCCCCCCCCCATTCTCTGTATTTCTCTTAGTTCCATGGAAACCGATATGATGTACCCACGAATGTCGGTATAAAGTTGTTAAATAAAATAAATAAATAAAAATGTGCATCACAGATCCGCATGAGGTCTGTATCCTCTGCCTGGGGGCTTCGCACACTGTCCGTGGGTATCCTCTGTGTGACCAAATGACCCCCAAGGGCCGTCGGGCGCGCCTCGATAAGACGGAAAAACTTTAGAGGTGGCCAAGTCTGCTCCTTCTACTCTTGCTTCGAATCCCTCGACTCAGAAACGTCATTGGGTGCCTCTCGCCATGCTTCCTCTCGTTATCCCTCTCCCTGGGCCTTCAAAGGATCGTAGGCATGGTGAGAGAACCTTGATGATCTCAACATTCTCCCGCACTTCGGGATCCTCTGCTTCCTCGGCTCCAGGGAACGACTGGTTCGAGCACTGAGGGAGATCACATAAGCATTGTTATCAGTCGCAGTCAACACACGGTTCTGGTTCCAGTGTGGCAACTGTGGTTGCCGGGCCGCCACTGAAGTGACACCGGCCATCAGAGGCCCCATCCTCTGGTGTCCCCGGTAGTCCTAGGTGTTCCCCACCGATATTGGTGCCGGGCACCGCGCGTCCTCGATCTGAGGAAGAGCCGGTGACACTTCATCCCCCTCCCTCAGTCCTGGCTGTATCGGACTTTCAGGAGGAGTTGCACCACAGGGTGCAGTCTGCATTGCTCAAGGCGCTTCAGAGCATTGAGCTGCCGGTGCCATGGCCCCCATACCAGTGCCCGAGCCCCTGTTTTAGCATCCCTGCTTGAGAGTCTGGACGGCCTTTTAGATGCTACAGATGGAACCGGTGCCCGAGGGACCCTCAATTCCTCAACAGCCACCGATGCCCTCCACTGGAGCAATCCCGGTCCTCTGAGGAGGGAGAGACAGGCAATGCCGTGGTTCCAAGACCACGATTTCCCGAGCCTCTGCCGGGCCCATCCTGTCTTCTGTGGCCGGTCCCCTCGATGCCAGGGGAACCATCAATGCCCACAGATCCTGTGCAGCCTCCGATGCCATCGGAGCCCAGAGCTGATGCCCCCTCACAAGCATCTGCATGAGGTCTGTCCACGTCACATGGGCCCTCGTCCACGTCACATGGGCCCTAGTGAGGAAGAAGGACCTTACGACTCCTGGGGAGACGATTCTATGGAGTTGTCCTCTGAATATTCGGATGACCCCTTCTCAGAGCCCTCCCCGCCGGAAGAGCATCGGTCACACCCTGAGGAGCTGTCCTTCGTGGGGTTTGTAAGGGTCATGGCTGAAGCCATTCCTTTTCCATTACTCACAGGGAGGATGCGTGGCACAAAATGCTGGAAGTGCTCCAGTTTGTTGACGCTCTGAAGGAAATCATGGTGGTTCCCATCCACGATATCTTCAAGGACCTCCTTCACCGCATGTGGGAGCACCCATTTCTATCTCCCTCATCAACAGAAAGGCTGATGCCACTTATTTGGTGCAGCAGACCATGGGGTTTGAGAAGCGGCACCTCCCCCACCAATCGGTGGTCATGGAGTCCGCCTTGAAGAAGGCCCGGCGATCCCGCACCCATGCCTCTGCCCCTCCGAGGAGAGAGAACAGAGAGCTTGACGCCTTTGGCAGGAAGGTCTTCCAGGGCACTATGCTAGTGGCCTGCATCGCTGCCTATCAGCTCTACATGACCCAGTACAACCACAACCTCTGGAAGCGGGTCCAGGACTTTGCAGAGGGCCTGCCTCAACAAAAGCATTGTTCTACTGGGTCTAAATGCTGGCAAGCATGAGGCGTGATCCACCTATAATGTCTCAAAGCCGCTGTAGGCATCGGTGCCTGGAGGATGGTGTGGCTTGGAGCCTCTGACCTCCAACCAGAGGTCCAGGCATGACTAGCAGACCTCCCCTACACAGGTGAAAATCTCTTCAGGGACAAAGTCCGGGATGCGGGAGCACAATTGAAGGATCATCATGACACCCTTCAACAGCCCGAAGGAGCGCGACCTAAGGGGCTTGCCCCTTAGCGCGCCCCTTGGAGCGTCCCAGAGCAAGAGCCATTACCCACCCTTATCCATCCATCCAGCGATCACACATCCACCCATCCAGTCTCCAGAAGCATTCATCCAGTCTCCAGCGGCACTCATCCAGTCTCCTGCGGCACTCAACCAATCTCCTGCAGCACTCATCCAGTCCCCAGAGGCACTCATCCAGCAGCACTCATCCAGTCTCCTGCAGCACTCATCCAGTCTCCTGCAGCACTCAAACAATCTCCTGCAGCACTCATCCAGTCCCCAGAGGCACTCATCCAGCAGCACTCATCCAGTCTCCAGCGGCACTCAACCAGTCTCCTGCAGCACTCATCCAGTCCCCAGAGGCACTCATCCAGCAGCACTCATCCAGTCTCCTGCAGCACTCATCCAATCTCCTGCAGCACTCATCCAGTCTCCAGCGGCACTCATCCAGTCTCCTGCGGCACTCAACCAGTCTCCTGCAGCACTCATCCAATCTCCTGCAGCACTCATCCAGTCCCCAGAGGCACTCATCCAGCAGCACTCATCCAGTCTCCTGCAGCACTCATCCAGTCTCCTGCAACACTCATCCAGTCTCCAGAGGCACGCATCCAATCTCTAGCAGCACTCATCCAGGCTACAGAAGTACACATCCAGTCTCTAGCAGCACATCCAAGCTCCAGTAGCACTCATCCAGCACCGATCCAACCTGAACAATAATGTACTACCGACCACGCACCTACAAATCACTCATCCCAATCATGATTTCCCCCACTACACAGTTACTAGGCCTCACCCTATTCACCATAATCCTATTCAACGCCCAATCTCTCACCAACAAAACTCTTATACTCAACGACATACTGCAGGACACAACCCCAGACGTTTGCGCCATAACAGAAACATGGCTCAAATCCACGGACATCACACTCATTAACCAATTACCAACGCAGACTTACGATTTCTTCTCCATCCCAAGACAAAAAAAAAGAGGAGGGGGTATCTTCCTAGCTGCAAAAAAATCCTTAAGGTTCTCACACCACCCCATCAGTACAGTAACTAAACTAGAACTAGGATTGTTCAAATCAGAACAACTCCAAATCCTGCTAGTCTACGCCCCTCCAGTCTTACTAGAGTCAGACTCCTCTCCTATCATCGAAACCATAACTCTGCATCTCAATCTTGACTCCCCTGCTATAATCCTGGGTGACTTCAATTTACATGTTGACAAAGTTCCCCTCTCTACAAACTGTGAAGCCCTCCTCACCGCACTGTCAGCGATGGGATTCAGACAACAAATCAATAAACCCACCCACAAAGCAGGCCACACGCTCGATCTACTCTTTACAAACACTGGTATTTCTCTTACAAAACAACCAAATTGCAAAAAAGTCCCATGGTCAGATCACTCTCTAATCTCCACCAGCTATTCCTTACCTCGATCAGACTCCAAACCCAACTCAAGACCCTCTTTCCTATACAGAAAACCTTGCAACTCGGAACATCTAAGTAAAGCTCTAACCTCGGATCTACCACTCATTGAAGTATCTACCCCTAACGCTGCCCTCCAATCCTGGTCCAAAATAACAAAATCTATAGCAAACACTCTCTGCCCACTGACAACCAAAACAAGGTCTGCTAATACATCCAAACGACATCCCTGGTATAATGATGAACTACGAAAACTCAAACAATTACTTCGGCAAAAAGAAAGAAAATGGCGCAAAGCCCCTTCACCAGCCTCACTCTCCGATTACAAAAGTACCACGTTGAAAATCAAAAGAGACTACTATGCCCGAAAGGTTCATCATCTCAGCTTTGACTCAAAAGCTCTATTCGCCTTCGTTTCCAGCCTCACTAAACCTATCACTCCAGATATACCACCCGAACAAGCCCAGACTAAAGCAGACGAATTGGCTCTTCATTTTAACAAAAAAATATCGGATCTCCTTAATCAGCTGATTCCAAACACTACGTCTCCAGATAACACATATCTTCCCCAAAATAAAGACATCCAGCTTAATGCCTTTGAACCCATCACAATCACAGAGATACAAAATGTATTAAAAAGAATGAAACCGTCATCACACCCATTTGATCAAATCCCTACCAAAATGCTTCTTCTTATCCCGGACACAATAGCAAAAACCCTAGCAGATATTATAAACTGCTCCTTATCACATGGCATCTACCCAGATGACCTAAAAACTGCCTCAATCAAGCCACTGCTAAAAAAACCAAATCTAAATGCATGTGATCCCAACAACTTTCGCCCTATTTCCAACCTACCATTTATAGCTAAAATCATGGAAAAACTGGTAAACACCCAACTATCCAACTACCTAGAGGACCACAGTATTCTGTCCCCAAACCAATATGGTTTTCGCAAAGCCGCAAGCACCGAAACGCTACTAATTTCACTCATGGACTACCTACTCTCTGGTATTGATAAAGGCCAAGCATATTTACTAATCCTCCTTGACTTCTCGGCGGCCTTTGACACCGTCAACCACGCCCTTCTTCTAAAACAGCTGGCAAACATTGGTTTAACAGGTGCCACACTAAACTGGTTCAAAACATTTCTAGAAAACAGAGGATACAGAGTCAAAATTCATAATAAAGAATCCCAATACCACCCTTCTAATAGAGGAGTGCCACAAGGATCATCACTTTCACCCACCCTTTTCAATGTCTACCTGCTACCACTCTGCCAACTACTTACAACAAAATTAAGCCTGAAACATTTCCTTTTTGCAGACGACGTACAGATCGTAATCCCTATAAAAGAATCAATCTCAAAAACAATGGAATACTGGGACAGTTGCCTATTAGAAATTAAACTTCTCCTCAACAGTCTAAACCTTGTACTCAATGCTTCGAAAACAGAATTCCTGCTCATATCACCGGAAAACAATAACACACTTCCTAAACCACCCACACTCCTTCAAACAACCCACGTAAGAGACTTAGGAGCCATCCTAGACAATCGTCTCAACCTCAAAACATTCATTAACCAAACCACCAAAGATTGCTTCTACAAATTACATATCCTGAAAAGAATAAAACCGCTGTTTCACACTCAGGACTTCAGAACAATCTTGCAAGCAATAATCTTTTCCAAACTAGATTATTGCAACTCATTACTATTAGGCCTCCCAGCTTCTTACACCAAACCTTTACAAATGGTTCAGAACTCTGCAGCCAGAGTCCTTACAAATTCCAGGAAAATTGACCACATTTCACCTATTCTCAAAAACCTCCATTGGCTTCCGATCCACTATAGAATCATGTACAAAACCATTAACATCATTTACAAAACTATCAACCAACACACGCAACTCGACCTACAAATACCACTTAAAAAATTCACCTCCGCCAGGCCTATCAGGGAACACTACAAAGAGTCACTCCAAATTCCAAAGGCCAAAACCTACCAACATAAATCCTTGAGTCTCAGAGCCTTCTCATCAGCAGGTCCAGCTCTCTGGAACTCGATCCCACCTGATTTGAGACAAGAGCCATGCTCTTTAACATTTAGGAAAAGATTAAAAACTTGGCTTTTCAAAAAAGCATTTCCAAGCCTTGAATAAAACCTCCTCTCACTAGCACTAACTCGTATGCAATAATGGAATGTAAACACGAATCAACCAACCTCAAACCCTCTCTCACTAATTCCTGCTGAATATTTATCATACTATTACCATTCACAACTGTGTCATATTTATTCATTTGATTACCTATGTACCGTTTCATAGTCTTATTTTTTCACTTGCTATTCTAATGTATCAATAGGCTGAAATGTAAATATTGTGCTGTTCAATTTCTCCCCTTCCATCCCAAGTTTATTTTCCTTGTTTTTTGTAACTTTCCCTCTCCCTTTTTCTGATTCACTGTATTTAAAGTTCAAGGTTCTTATTGAAAATATTGTTTTTTACGTTACGTTATGCTTTACACTCCTTGTTATTTGTAAACCGGGTTGATGTGATGCCTATCATGAAACTCGGTATAACAAAAACAATAAATAAATAAACAGTTGTCTGCTAGCACCTCCGAAGGCCCATTCCTCGGCCAGGAAGTCCTCCAGGCCGGGAGCCTGGAAGCCCTTTTACCGGCAAAGGAAATATTATCCTCTGGCCTCCTGGGCTCATATGCCATGCACCAGCTCCAGGGGCCGTTCTCGTCTGTAGCGAGCGCCTAGACCCCAGCAGGCACCCTGCCAAGCTCCGGCCACGGGCTTTTGACTGGCAGTGAGGGAGCAGAAGTCAGTCGACTGTACCCCTGAAAATGGATCCCCCAATAGAGGGTAGACTTCTTGGCTTCACCCATCACTGGAAAGAGATCACTTCAGACCGATGGGTCTTTTCTATCATCCGTCAGGGGTATTGTCTCAACTTCAGCCATCTCCCAGGGACCTCTCCTCCATGTCCATCGTGGGGTTTGTCTGCCCAGAAGGTCATACTTCAGAGCTCTCTGCCCATCTCAAAGCAGGTGCAGAGGAGCCGGTCCCTCGCTCCCAGCAGGGTCGAGGGTTCTATTCAAGGTATTTCCTCATCTCGAAAAGGAATGGTAGCTTGCGCTCCATCCTCGATCTCTGGGCGTTGTACAAATTTCTCGCAAAAGAAAAGTTTAAGATGGTCTCTCTGAGCACACTAATCTCCCTCCTCAGGAGGAGACTGGCTTTGCTCCCTCGACCTCAAGGAAGCACATGCTCACATAACCATTCTCCCCAGCCACAGGAAATACCTCTGCTTTGTGTGGGGAAGGCTCATTACCAATACAAAATGCTGCCCTTCGGGTTGGCTTCCACCCCCCATGTTTTCACCAAATGCTTGGCAGTGATGGCGGCCTATCTCAGACGTTGATCAGTACACATCTTTCCATACCTCGACAACTGGCTGATCAAGAGCGAATCCCAGGCAGGGACCGTGAATGCGTTGGCTCTGACAGTGCAGGCAGTACAGACGTTGGGGTTCGTTATCAACTACCCCAAGTCTCATCTCTGTCCATCTCCTCAGCTGGACTTCATAGGGGCCAGGCTGGACACGGAGCAGGAAAAAGTGTTTCTGCCCAGACATCAGGCTGTCGCCCTCGCCTCGCTAGCCACCTTTGTTCGGAACAGTCAGCAGGTATCTGACTGCCTTCTGCTCCACCTGCTACGCCACATGACAGCTTCCATCCAAGTGACCCCTCTCGCCCGCCTACGCAAGTGGAGGATTCAATGGACTTTGCAGTCCCAGTGGCGACAGGCCTCCCAGGACCTCTAGAATCCCGTCGTAGTCATGGACCCTCTGCGAGCATCTCTGTCTTGGTGGGAGAACCTCTCCAATTTGGAGAGGGGGCTTCCCTTCCAAGTTGCTCCATCTCAGGTGATCCTTACCACTGATGCCTCTCCTCAGGGCTGGAAAGCCCATGTGGACAGGATCCACAAGCAGGGTCTCTGGACTGCCAACAAAGCCCGCTGTCAAATAAACTTCCTGGAGCTTCAAGCAATCTGATATGCTTTGTGGGCATTCAGAGACCGGTTGTCACACAAGGCTGTCCTGATCCGGACGGACAACTAGGTTGTGATGTGGTATATCAACAAGCAGGGTTGCATGGGCTCGTTCCTCCTCTGCCAGGAGGCGGTGCACGTGTGGAGCAGGGCCCTTTCACAAGGGATATCTCTCTGAGCGAGATACCTACCATGTCATCTCAATGTGTTGGCGGACCACTTAAACCGCTCCTTTCAGCCACACGAGTGGTCCCTCAACCCGGAGGTAGCGGCCAAACTATTTCGCCGGTGGGGTATGCCGGATATGGACCACTTTGCCTCCCCTCACAATCACATGGTGAGCAGGTTGTGATCCCTAGTGCGGGGGGGGTGGGGGGGGAAGACGTCCAGCTTGCAATGCCTTCTCCCTCCACTGGGGGAAGGGCCCGCTATATGCGTACCCTGCTCTACTACTCCTGAGGACACCGCTGAAGCTTCAGCAGGACAGAGGACCATGATCCTCATGTCCCCCTCTTGGCCCCGACAAGTTTGGTTTCCACTTCTGCAGGACCCGTTGGTGCAGGCACCCATCCAGCTGCGGACGGCGTCCAATGTTGAGATTACTTACCTGATAATCTCCTTTTCCTTAGTGTAGACAGATGGACTCAGAATGAATGGGATACTATCCACGTGCTAGCAGTTGGAGACGGATCTGACGTCAGCACGGGGTATATATATCCCCACAGGAAGCGTAGCAACTTAGTAATCTTCCTTGCAAAACCTGTTATGGATGTGTGTACCGACGCTCAGTGAAAAGTGAAACAGGATTCCCTGATCGATTGAAAGTAGCTGGAGACCGCCAGCATTCACAACCGGAAGGCGTTGACACCTGGTATAGTGTACGCTCTTATGTAAACAAATGACATGGCTTACCTTGAATCGGTGAAACCCATGTACACAGGCAGCTGGGCGGGATGCTGAGTCCATCTGTCTACACTAAGGAAAAGGAGATTTTCAGGTAAGTAATCTCAACATTTCCTGGCGTGTAGCCAGATGGACTCAGAACGAATGGGATGTACAAAAGCTTTACTCCCAGCCTGGGCGGGAGGCTGCCTGAGGACCATGTAGGACTGCCCTCGCAAATGCTGAGTCCTCCCTGGCCTGGACATCCAGACGGTAGAACCTGGAGAAGGTATGGAGGGAGGACCACGTCGCCGCTTTACAGATTTCTGTAGGCGACAGCATCCTGGATTCTGCCCAAGATGCCGCTTGTGCTCTGGTAGAATGAGCCTTGTCTTGTAGAGGCGGAGACTTCCCGGCCTCCACGTAAGCCGCTCTGATAACTTCTTTAATCCAGCGGGCGATGGAGGGCTGCGAGGCCGCTTCACCTTGCTTCCTCCCGCTGTGCAGGACGAACAGATGGTCCATCTTTCGTAGTTCTTGTGTCACTTCCAGATATCTGGGCAGCAATCTGCCAATGTCGAGATGGCGTAATAAACGCCCTTCTTCAGATTTCTTCCAACCCGCCGTGGTAGGCAAGGATATGGTTTGGTTAAGATGAAACTGTGAAACCACTTTAGGTAGAAAGGAGGGAACCGTACGAAGATGGATAGCCTCAGGAGTGATTCTGAGAAAGGGATCACGGCAGGACAGTGCTTGTAGCTCTGAGATGCGGTGTGCCAAACATACCGCCAATAGGAACACCATCTTCAAGGTTAGAGAACGGAGAGACAGTCCCCGAAGGGGTCTGAAGGTGGATCCCACGAGGAAATCCAAAACAAGATTGAGGTTCCATAAGGGAACAGGCCACTTTAGTGGTGGACGAATATGCTTGACTCCTTGCAGGAAGCGAGAAACATTTGGGTGCTTGGCGATGGTCTTACCATCTCTCCTGGGACCATAGCAAGACAGCGCAGCCACCTGAACTTTGATGGAGCTGAGGGAGAGACCCTTCTGAAGTCCATCCTGCAGAAAATCCAACACAATAGGGATTGTGGTCGAATGTGGATTGGTGCCATGAGTGTCGCACCATGCTTCAAATACTCTCCAGATCCTTACGTAGGTGAGGGACGTGGAAAACTTACGAGCTCGGAGGAGTGTATCTATCACGGGCTCCGAGTAACCTCTTTTCTTCAGTCTAGCCCTCTCAATGGCCAGACCGTAAGAGAGAATTGAGCTGGATCCTCGGGGAGGATGGGACCCTGACGTAGCAGGTCCCGGAGAGGAGGCAGGGGAAGAGGCTCCCCTGCCAGTAGTCTTCTCATGTCTGCGTACCAGGGTCTTCTTGGCCAGTCTGGTGCCACTAGAAGAACTAGGCCCCGGTGTCTCTGAATCTTGTGGATGATGGCGCCCAGCAGAGGCCACGGAGGAAAGGCGTATAGCAGAGTCCCTGGAGGCCACGGCTGGACCAGGGCATCGATTCCGTGTGAGAACGGGTCGCGCTTGCGGCTGAAGTATCTGGGTACTTGAGCATTGGACTTGTCCGCCAGTAAGTCCATGTCCGGAATCCCCCAGTGATCCACAATCATCTGGAAGGCTGTGGGTGACAGCTGCCACTCTCCCGGATTTAGGCTTTCTCTGCTGAGGAAGTCTGCTGTGGTATTGTCCTTCCCGGCAATGTGGACGGCGGAGATGTCCTGAAGATTCGCCTCTGCCCAAGCCATCAGTGGGGCGATCTCCAGAGATACTTGTCGGCTTCTGGTTCCGCCCTGACGGTTGATATATGCCACCGTGGTGGCGTTGTCGGACATCACTCTGACTGCTCTGTTCTTCAGTCTGTGAGCAAATCGAAGGCATGCCAATCGGACTGCCCGGGCCTCTAGACGGTTGATGTTCCACGCTGACTCTTCCCTGTTCCACCGCCCTTGTGCGGTGAGTTCTTCGCAGTGTGCTCCCCAGCCGCTCAGGCTGGCATCTGTGGTGAGCAAGGTCCACGTGGGTGATGACATCTTCGACCCCCTGCTCATGTGGTTGGACTGCAACCACCACCAGAACTGGGTCCGCACTCTGGCTGGCAGATGAAGGTGCATGGAATAGTTCCGTAGACGGGGGCTCCAGCGAGAGAGCAGGGAGTGTTGTAGAGGTCTCATATGGGCCCTCGCCCAAGGCACCACTTCCAGGGTGGATGCCATGAGACCAAGAACCTGCAGATAATCCCAGGCTATGGGCCGACTGGCTCCCGTCAAATACTGGATACGCTGCTGAAGTTTCAACTTTCTCTTGGAAGTGAGACTGACTGCGTCTGCCCGGGTGTCGAACTGTACTCCCAGGTATTCCAGCGACTGGGAAGGCTGTAGGCAGCTCTTGCTGAGGTTGATTACCCAGCCCAAGCTTTCCAGAAGGGCGATCACTCTGTCGGTTGTCTGAAGGCTCTCCTCTCGAGATTTCGCCCTGATCAGCCAGTCATCTAGGTAGGGATGGACCAGAATTCCTTCCCTCCTGAGTGCCGCTGCTAACACTACGACCACCTTGGTGAATGTCCGCGGTGACGTGGCCAACCCGAAGGGCAGAGCCCGGAATTGGAAGTGGCGTCCCAGAACCTTGAAGCGTAGGTAGCGCTGATGATCCGGATGGATCGGGATATGCAGGAATGCTTCTGACAGGTCTAATGCCATGAGGAATTCTCCTGGCTGTACCGCAGCCTTGACGGAGCGCAGAGTCTCCATGCGAAACCTCGGTACCCGCAAGTATCAATTGACTGACTTGAGGTCCAGCACAGGCCAAAAGGTGCCCCCTTTCTTGGGTACCATGAAATAAATGGAATAGTGTCCAGAATTCACTTCCCAGGCAGGTACTGGGATGATGGCTTTCAAGGACAGGAGCCTCGCCAGGGTAGCTTCCAACGCTGCCTTCTTGTGTATGGGACAGGAAGATTCCACAAACTTGTCCGGAGGGAGATGATGAAAGTCCAGATAATATCCCTCCTGGATAACGGCGAGGACCCACTGGTCCGACGTAATCGCGACCCATCTGGGGTAGAAGAGGGTTAACCTGCCCCCTATGGCTCCGTCCCCCAGATGAATCGGCGGACTCTCATTGGGAGGCGCGGCCGGGACCCGAGCCCGGGCCCGCTCCCCTCTTGCGCTGCTTGGTCCGAAAGGACTGATTCCTGGCCTGAGGGCGCGGTGCCTGATAGCGACCCCTGTAAGGAGCAAAGCGCTGGGAACTCCTGCCCCTGGAGGGCCTTGGAAAGGCGCGTTGGCCCCTTCTGAACCGATCTTCCGGTAGCCTGGGCACTGGAGAGGCACCCCATGTACTGGCCAGTTTATCAAGGTCGCTGCCAAAGAGGAAAGAGCCCTTAAAGGGTAATCTGGTGAGGCGTGTCTTGGAAGGCGCATCAGCTGATCATTTCCGGATCCAGAGCTGCCTCCTGGCAGCTACGGAGGATGAAATCCCCTTGGCTGTTGTCCGGACCAGGTCAGATGCAGCATCCGTGAGGAACGAAAGAGCTGACTCCATGTCTGTCGCCGGAGCGTTGTTTCTAACCTGCGACAAAAACAGGCACGCGTCACCACTGTGCAGCAAGTTGCGATCCGCAAAGATAGAGCTGCCACCTCAAAGGTCTGTTTCAGAATGGCGTCCAGTCGCCGGTCATGAGGCTCCCTGAGGGCCGTCCCCCCTTCAACTGGAATGGTAGTGCGCTTGATCACAGCGCTAATCAAGGCGTCCACCTGAGGGCACGCCAGCAGGTCCTGGATAGCCGGTGCCAAGGGTACATGCTCGTCAGAGCCCGGCCCCCTTTGAAGGAAGCCGCTGGGGCCGTCCATTCTAAATCTATCAGTTGTTGTGCCGCTTGTAAGAATGGAAAATGGCGGGCTGTAGGACGAAGACCTTCCAACAGGGAGTTCTGCGCGGAGGGCACCGAAGCACTGGGACCGGTAATATCCAATTCTGCCCGACACTGAGACACCAGGTCGCAGAGATCCTCTTTAGGGAAGAACTGCCTCATGGTTCTATATGGCTCAATCCCTGGGGGAAGGTCCCCCTCGTCCGGGAGTTCAGACTCATCCGGTGAGACCTCCTGGTCTGACTGATCCGGACTGTCCAGCGGCGGGAGGTCCCGCTCGCGATAAGGGCGTGAGGGTCCAGGAACGGGATCCGCAGGGGCCGCCACCGCAGCAGCCGCCACAGCAGCCACCGCAGTCGCAGCCACTGCAGGAACAGCAGGAGCCACAGGGCCTGGACGGGAAGCCGTTTGCATCTGTACGAAGGCATGAATCCCCTTAAATAGATCCACCCAGGAAATTGAAGCAGCCTCTAAGCGCCGGGGTACAAGATCCCCCGGGATTCCAGATTGGTTGAGACTGCCCCCTAAATCCGGGGTAGCCCCTGGGGAACTGTCCACAAATCGTGGCTGAGACCGGTCCTGGCCTAAGGGTCCCACGGCCTCCTCACATTGGGCACATAGGGAGACTGGTTCTTCACTGCGTGTGGCCCTAAGCTGGCATGCAGAGCAGAGGCCAAGGGCTTTAATGCCTGAAGCAGGTGGCGCCGTCGCTGAAGACGCTGCTGCGTTCTGATCCACGAAGAAATATGCGCCGAATGCTTAATACAACAGGCGCGCAATAATAACAATATGCGGCAGCAATAGGCACTTAATACAACAGGCGCACAATAATAAGAATATGCGGCAGCAATAGGTGCTTAATACAACAGGCGCACAATAATAATAATAATATGCGGCAGCAATGGGCGCTTAATACAACAGGCACACAATAATAAGAATATGCGGCAGCAATGGGCGCTTAATACAACAGGCACACAATAATAATAATATGCGGCCGCTAATAATAATAATGTCGTCAGCAATAGGCGGGCAAGAACATAGCCCAAATGCATGCAACATGCAATCACAGTATGCAGTTAGCAATATACGCTCAATAGCATTCAATAGGCGGTCAGCAATAGGCAGTTAGCAATATACGCTCAATAGCATTCAATAGGCGTTCAGCAATATGTAGTTAGCAATATACGCTCAATAGCTTTCAATAGGCATTCAGCAACATGCAGTCAGCAATGTACGCACAATAGCATTCAATAGGCTTTCAGCAATATGCGGTAGCCATACACGCTCAATAGCTTTCAATAGGCCATCAGCACTATGTGGTTAGCAATATACGCACAATAGCATTCAATAGGTTTTCAGCAATACCTTTCAGGAACCGGCGGTTAGCAATACACACTCAGTGGAAATGCTCACAACAATAAGGCCATATACGCACAAGGAGGAATAAACCTGCGCCGATTATCGGCGCCCTACTTGAACGAGGCACACAAAATGGCGCCCTCCTTGGCGTGCCACGCCGCCAATCCTCTGTTCCTTCGGAGACCCGAAACAAGAGATGTACGCCTCACCTGAATCTCGGCGCTTCTCGGCTGGAACCCAGGCGGTCTCCGGCTGCGGGGAGAGCGGGCAACTACCTTCACCACCGCGTTTGAGGATATGCACCCGCTGCCTCGTCCACGCCGGGATGAGGCGCCTCGTGAGCCTCACCCGAACCTCGCCCGGGGGCTGTGTCCCTGCCGCGCTTCGGCCGGACCGAGGACTTCACCTCCGGGGTGATCACGGGAATCACCCCGGGCAGCTCAACTGGGGGAGTGACCTTCGGGTATCACCGCAGGAGCGCGGGGCTCGAGATTTTCACAGAAAGTAGAAAGTAGAATCTAGAATTATAAGAAAAGAGAAAAAGATTAAAGTAGTCTTGGAAAGCACGCTCGACTAGCGTGCAGGCACTCCAAACTGCTTTGGAGACGGAAATTACTAAGTTGCTACGCTTCCTGTGGGGATATATATATACCCCGTGCTGACGTCAGATCCGTCTCCAACTGCTAGCACGCGGATACTATCCCATTCGTTCTGAGTCCATCTGGCTACACGCCAGGAAATCTCATTTCGCAGAATCAGGGCACTCTGCGCCATCCAAACCTCCGGGCATTGGTCCTGACGGCTTGGATGTTGATAGCATAGTCCTCCAGCCCTTGGCGCTCTCGGATTGTGTCTCCCAGGTTCTGGTGGCGTCTCGAAAGCCCTCCATCAGAAAGTCCTACAGCTTGAAGTGGAAAAGATTTTCCATCTGGTGCGCGGGACAGGATTTAGATCCTTTCTTGTGTCCCCTTCCCCGGTTGTTGGACTACCTGTTGCATCTATCTGAGTCTGGGCTTCAGACCAACTCAGTCTGGGTGCACCTTTAGCGCTATTAGAGCGTACCATCGGGGTGTTGCTGGCGCACCAGTTTCAGTCTAGCCTTTAGTAGGCAGTTTCACATGGGGCCTCCTCCAGCTGAAGGCCCCTTTTTGGTCCCCGGTTGCTTCCTGGGATCTTAACATTGTCCTGGGGCAGTTCATGCGCCCTCTCTTTGAGCCACTGCAATCATGCAACCTGAAGTTCCTCACCTGGAAGGTCATTTTCCTGGTGGCTATCCCTTTGGCTCGTAGGGTCAATGAGCTTCAGGCCCATGTCACATACCCTTACAAGAGGTTTTTCCATGATTGTGTAGTCCTGCGTACGCATCCTAAGTTTCTGCCCAAAGTTGTCACTGTTTTTCACATCAATCAGTCTATTGTTTTACCCACCTTCTTTCCAAGGCCTCAATCCCACTCGGGGGAATGGGATCTTCATATTTTGACTGTAAAAGGGGCTTTCTAGATCGCATCGCCGACCACAGGCAGTCCATTCAGCTCTTTGTGTCCTTTGATTCCAACAGGCTGGGAGTTGAGGTGGGTAAACAAATCTTGTCGAATTGGCTTGTAGATTGCATTGCCTTCTGCTTTGCGCAGGCGGACCATCTGCTAGCCGGCAGAGTAAAGGCTCACTCTGTGTGGGCTATGGCGACGTTGGTGGCTCATTTACGTGCAGTCCCTGTCTTCGAAATCTGCCGAGCCGCAACCTGGAGTTCTATTCACATGTTTGCGGCTCATTATTACTTGGATAAAGATGGGCGCCAGGACAGTGCTTTCGGTCAATCTGACCTGCGCAACCTGTTCCAGGCCTCAACCCAATTCTTCGTGCTTCTGTGGGAACCAGACAGTCCCCTACTGACCTACAGCGCCGCAAATGCGTTGTGCCCGTTGGCACCTTATTTGGTCGCTGTTGGCCTCTCCTGTTCTCAGGGACAGTCTGGAGCTTGGTATTCACTCACATGTAAGGACTACCATTCTGCTTGTCCTAGGAGAAAACACAGTTGCTTATCTGTAACAGGTGTTCTCCTAGGACAGCAGGATGTTAGTCCTCAAGACTCCTGCCTGCCTCCCCACAGAGTTGGGTTCTCCTTCTGGGTTGTTGTTTTATTTTTCGCTCGTATTTTCATCTATGTTACCAGACTGAAGGGGGTCCTTGTGTGGACGTGCGGATAGTGGCAAGCTGGGCATACTCAGTGTGCTGGTCAAAGCTTCTAGAAACTTTGACAAAAGTTTTCCGTGCCGGGCTCTATCGGATAATGTCACCCACATGAGGACTAACATCCTGCTTGTTCAAGTCCTTCCATGATTTTGTAGACTTCTATCATATCCCCCCTCAGTCAACTCTTCTCCACATTGAAAAGCCCTAACTTCTTTAGCCTTTCCTCATAGGGCAGCCATTCTATGCCCCTTATCATTTTGGTCGCCCTTCTCTGCACTTTCTCCAGTGCAGCTATATCCTTTTGAGATGCGGTGACCAGAACTGCACACAGTATTCAAGGTGTGGTCTGACCATGGAGCGATACAGAGGCATTATGACATCCTCCATTTTATTTTACATTCCCTTTTTAATAATTCCTAAGATTCTGTTTGCTTTTTTGACTGCCACAGCATACTGGGCTGACGATTTCAAGGCATTATCCACTATGACGCCTAGATCTCTTTCCTGGGTGGTAACTCCTAAGAAAGAACCTAACATTGTGTAACTACAGCAAGGGTTATTTTCCCCTATATGCATCACTTTGCACTTGCCCACGTTAAATTTCATCTGCTATTTGGCAGCCCAATCTTTTAGTTTCGCAAGAACCTCCTGCAATTCATCACAATCTGCTTGAGATTTAACTACTCGGCATAATTTTGTGTCATCCGCAAAACTGATCAGCTCACTCGTTGTACCCCTTTCCAGATCATTTATAAATATATTTTAAAAAAGCACCGGTCCAAGTACAGATCCCTGAGGCACTCCACTGTTTACCTTTTTCCACTGTGAGAACTGACCATTTAATCCTACTCTCTGTTTCCTGTCTTTTAACCAACTTGCAATCCACAAAAGGACATCACCTCCTATCCCATGACTTTTTAGTTTTCTTAGAAGCTTCTCATACGGGACATAAGAACATAAGAAATTGCCATGCTGGGTCAGACCAAGGGTCCATCAAGCCCAGCATCCTGTTTCCAACAGAGGCCAAACCAGGCCACAAGAACCTGGCAATTACCCAAACACTAAGAAGATCCCATGCTACTGATGCAATTAATAACAGTGGCTATTCCCTAAGTAAATTTGATTAATAGCCGTTAATGGACTTCTCCTCCAAGAACTTATCCAAACTTTTTTTGAACCCAGCTACACTAACTGCACTAACCACATCCTCTGGCAACAAATTCCAGAGCTTTATTGTGCCTTGAGTGAAAAAGAATTTTCTCCAATTAGTCTTAAATGTGCTACTTGCTAACTTCATGGAATGCCCCCTAGTCCGTCTATTATTCGAAAGTGTAAATAACCGAGTCATATCTACTCGTTCAAGACCTCTCATGATCTTAAAGACCTCTATCATATCCCCCCTTCAGCCGTCTCTTCTCCAAGCTAAACAGCCCTAACCTCTTCAGGCTTTCTCCATAAGGGAGCTGTTCCATCCCCTTTATAATTTTGGTTGCCCTTCTCTGTACCTTCTCCATCGCAAGTATATCTTTTTTGAGATGTGGCGACCAGAATTGTACACAGTATTCAAAGTGCGATCTCACCATGGAGTCATACAGAGGCATAATGGCATTTTCTCTTTTATTAACCATTCCCTTCCTAAAAATTCCTAACATTCTGTTTGCTTTTTTGACTGCTGCAGCACACTGAGCCGACGATTTTAAAGTATTATCCACTATGATGCCTAGATCTTTTTCCTAGGTGGTAGCTCCTAATATGGAACCCAACATCGTGTAACTACAGTAAGGGTTATTTTTCCCTATATGCAACACCTTGCACTTGTCCACATTAAATTTCATCTGCCATTTGGATGCCCAATCTTCCAGTCTTGCAAGTTACTCCTGTAATGTATCACAATCCGCTTGTGATTTAACTACTCTGAATAATTTTGTATCATCCGCAAATTTGATAATCTCACTCATCGTATTCCTTTCCAGATCATTTATATATATATTGAAAAGCACCGGTCCAAGTACAGCTCCCTGAGGCACTCCACTGTTTACCCTTTTCCACTGAGAAAATTGACCATTTAATCCTACTCTCTTGGTTCCTGTCTTTTAACCAGTTTGTAATCCACGAAAGGACATCGCCTCCTATCCCAAAACTTTTTAGTTTTCTTAGAAGCCTCTCATGAGGGACTTTGTCAAACACCTTCTGAAAATCCAAATACACTACATCTACCGGTTCACCTTTATCCACATGTTTATTAACCCCTTCAAAAAAAATGAAGCAGATTTGTTAGGCAAGACTTCCCTTGGGTAAATCCATGTTGACTGTGTTCCATTAAACCATGTTTTTCTATATGCTCTACGATTTTGATCTTGAGAATAGTTTCCACTATTTTTCCCGGCACTGAAGTCAGACTCACTGGTCTATAGTTACCCGGATTGCCCCCAGAGCTTTTTTTTTTAAATATTGGGGTTACATTACCCACCCTCGTCTTCGGGTACAATGGATGATTTTAATGATAGGTTACAAATTTTAACTAATAGATCAGAAATTTCATTTTTAGTTCCTTCAGTACCCTAGGATGCATACCATCCGGTCGAGGAGATTTGCTACTCTTTAGTTTGTCAATCTGGCCTACTACATCTTCCAGGTTCACAGTGATTTCATTCAGTTCGTCTGACTCATCACCCCTGAAAACCATCTCTGGAACTGGTATCTCCCCAACATCCTCATTAGTAAACATGGAAGCAAAGAATTCATTTAGTCTTTCTGCAATGGCCTTATCTTCCCTAAGAGCCCCTTTAACACCTCGGTCATCTAATGGTCCAACCAACTCCCTCACAGGTTTCTTGCTTTGGATATATTTAAAAAGTTTTTATTATGAGTTTTTGCCTCTATGGCCAACTTCATTTCAAATTCTCTCTTCGCCTGTCTTATCAATGTTTTACACTTAACTTGAAAATGCTTATGTTTTATCCTATTTTCTTCAGATGGATCCTTCTTCCAATTTTTGAAGGATTTTTTTTTGGCTAAAATAGCCTCTTTCACCTCACCTTTTAACCATGATGGTAATCGTTTTGCCTTCCTTCCACCTTTCTTAATGTGTGGAATACATATGGACTGCGCCTCTAGGATTGTATTTTTAAACAATGTCCATGCCTGTTGAACACTTTTTACCTTTGCAGCTGCACCTTTCATTTTTGTTCTAACTATTTTCCTCATTTTATCAAAGTTTCCCTTTTGAAAGTTTAGTGTTAGAGCTGCAGATTTACTCATTTTCCCCCTTCCAGTTATTAGTTTAAATTTGATCACTGTTGCCAAGTGGCCCCACCACCGTTACCTCTCTCACCAAATCCTGTGTTCCACTAAGAATTAAATCTAAAATTGCTCCCTCTCTTGTTGGTTCCTGAACCAATTGCTCCATGAAGCATTCATTTATTACATCCAGGAACTTTATGTCTCTAGCATGTCCTGAGGTTACATTTACCCAGTCAATATTGGGGTAATTGAAATCTATTGTCATAGAGAGTCAATACAGTAACCCAAACAAAACTATTAGCAAAGAGGGAAACCAAAAATATACATCTATAGAAAAGCCTATGTGATGGTGTCAGCAAGCCTGACATTGTGATTTTTTTTAAAAAGAACCCAACCGGTCTTCTAATCATTCATCATCACTATCAAAAACGAAAAACTTTTATTTAACTCAAAAATATTATTTTTTATATATATATTTTTCGTTTTAGTCTTTTTTATAAAAATCAACTCTAATCAAATCTAATCTAATCTAATCAACTCAAATTTAGGATCTCCTTCAAAGTTCTCATGATGATCCACAAGGACATCCACAATATCGCCCCTCTCAAGCTCAGTAATCAATTCCGTCCACACACTTCAGACAGACCAGTCAGGAGAGCGTACAAATGCTCCCTGTATGCACCCCCTGCCAAATCCTCGCTAAGAAAATGAGCATTATCAACAGCAGGGCCTACTCTATGGAATACTCTTCCACCAGATCTACGGCAAGAACCTAGTTACCAAACCTTCAAGAAATACCTAAAGACGTGGCTCTTCATGCAAGCTTTCCCGGAAACTCAAGCTCATTCTGACGCCTTTCGAACGACATGGACTAAGGCGCAAGGATAAATTGGTCACACCTCACTCTCGACACAGTCCCCTAGGCCTCATCGGGGGGCCTTTTTCCTCTGCTACTGCCACCCGCTCATTCCCACCTTTTTGATCCTTTCCACCCGACTTATCCCTCCCTCTACTTTCACTTCCCTTTACTTCCCCCTTACTCCCCTGAATCCAATCATCAAGTCTTATGTCTTATACACTATTTTACGACATTGATGGGAGTAGCTGGCTTGTTACGGCGGTTACTACCCCAAACCAAATGTGCCTGATACTTCACTTTCGATGCACATCCAGCATAGCTCTCTGCTCCAACGGCAGGGGAAAAGAAAAACTGATACTTCACGCATACCCAGCATAGCTTCAACGGCAGGGGAGAAGAAAAAAGGATTCACACTCACAAAGCGGGGAGTAGCTGGCTTGTTACGGCGGTTACTACCCCAAACCAAATGTGCCTGATACTTCACTTTAGATGCATATCCAGCATAGCTCTCTGCTTCAACGGCAGGGGAGAAGAAAAACAACCAATAAGGGCTGTATAACATAGTCTGGGTTAAAACAAATAAGCATGGGTGTAGCTTGCTTATTGCGGCGGTTACTACCCCTACTACCCCCTAACTAATCAAGCTTGATATTTCACTTGGATGCAGCTCCATCACTGCTCTCTATATTAATGGTGGGGGAGGAAGGGAAATAGAACCAAGAGCTAAAAGAAACAGATAAGTATGAGAGAAAAAATGTGTGAAGCTTGCTGGGCAGACTGGATGGGCCGTTTGGTCTTCTTCTGCCGTCATTTCTATGTTTCTATGTTTCTATGTTTCTATGATGTGTTACAGTTATCCCGCATTCAATTTATAATGTTTTCATGTGCTCCAAATGTTTCAAATGTTCCTAATGTTCTGATGCTCTAATGTTCTACGTTCAATGTGTTCCGATGTTCTAATTGTTTCATGTTCTATGTAATCGCTCCCCGCGACAGTTCTGTTACACTGTAAACCGGTATGATCTGTATACTTTACAGGAATGTCGGTATATAAGAATTCAAAATAAATAAATAAATAAATAATCCTTAGGAGAAGTATGACCAGCAATCTCTCTGTAGAATGATAAACGCAGCCCTACACTTTTCGCAAAACATGCTTCCTCAGGGGTGTATGAGATTGTTATCACAAGAGTCCTTGCCTAAAAATATATCAAACATAAATATATTTGATAAAGTATTATACGCTGAAAAAGCAGAGAAAATATCACTTATCTTAGACACCGAAGGCTACCATTTCAAGATGGACACAGCGTCTCAACAGTCTTCTTCATCGGAAAGAGGAAATGAGGCTGACCTGAGCGTCTTGTTAAATACCAAAGGGTATGATGTCACATGATGATGTCACTAAAATGCAAATTATTTTTCAGGTGATATCGCCAAAATCAACAAAGCATGTCAGAAAATCATCATCTAAGGAAAACATGTAGATCAAGATCTGTGTTAAGACCCCTTGGACTGACAATGTCCAATTTGTAGATCCAACGTTGTTCAGATTTTAAAAGCTGTAATTCGCGATCACCACCGCGCCAGTTTTCTGGTACGTGGTCAATCGCACAAAAGGACAAATCCTCAATGGAGTTTACAAGAATTACAATGAGCTACCAGCAGTTCATCAACCCTGGAGTTTTTAATGTTTGATCGATGTTCGATCATTCATGTCTTCAACTGCCATTTTGTCTTTCCAATGTACAGTAAATCACATGGACACCGAATTAAACAAATGATCATCGTAGACAGACAAGATGTTATGTATTTTAGATAAATCGTATATCCTGTATTTAGAACAATTTTTTTCTTTTATTGACATCGATACCACACACACAGAGCAATTGTTGCAGGGTTGGTGAGACCCTTTTATGTCATTGTCCGGCATTGAAGAATTAAAGAAATCAGAATGAACCAAGAGTTGCTTCAAATTAGATGCCCGCGAGAAAGTGATTCGAGGAGGAGACTGAAACACCTCTTGCATTTGGAGAACATGCCAATTGTTGAGAATAGACTGACGAATAATGTAAACTTCTGATGAAAATGGAATGATACAAGTATATGCTAGAGGGTCTTCAACAGACCGTGGATGAAACAGCCACTCTCGGTGGGCAAACTTGGCTCCTAAATAAGCTTTTTCGAAAGCAAGAGTGAGGATATTCTCGCTGTAAGAAACGTTCAGACAAATCCTTTACTTGCATTTCAAATCCTTTGCTTGCATTTCAATGCAGGTCAATGCACCTCGATCTCCTTTTTGGATATCCAGATTACCATGACAGATGAAAGTTTTATGACCTGCATTTTTCGAAAATCTGTTTGCTCAAATACATATTTGCATTTTGAGAGTGCTCATCCACAGCCCTTTAAATCCAACCTGCCGGTGAGCCAATTTATCCGTCTGAGACGTCTTTGCACTACCCTTGCGGATTTTGAAACGCTTCTTACAGCGAGAATATCCTCGCTCTTGCATTCGAAAAGCTTATTTACGAGCCAAGTTTGCCCACCGAGAGTGGCTGTTTCATCCACGGTCTGTTGAAGACCCTCTAGCATATACTTGTATCCTTCCGTTTTCATCAGAAGCTTACATTATTCGTCAGTCTATTCTCAACAATTGGCATGTGCTCCAAATGCAAGAGGTGTTTCAGTCTCCTCCTCGAATCACTTTCTCGCGGGCATCTAATTTGAAGCAACTCTTGGTTCATTCTGATTTCTTTAATTCTTCAATGCCGGACAATGACATAAAAGGGTCTCACCAACCCTGCAACAATTGCTCTGTGTGTGCGGTATCGATGTCAATAAAAGAAAAAATTGTTCTAAATACAGGATATATGATTTCTCTAAAATACATAATATCTTGTCTGTCTACGATGATCATTTATTTAATTCGGTGTCCATGTGATTTACTGTACATCGGAAAGACAAAATGCCTGTTGAAGACACGAATGATCGAACATCGATCAAACATTAAAAAATCCAGGGTTGATGAACCGCTGGTACCTCATTGTATTTCTTGTAAACACCAGTTTGAGGATTTGTCCTTTTGTGCGATTGACCACGTACCAGAACAATGGCGCGGTGGTGATCGCGAATTACAGCTTTTAAAATCTGAACAACGTTGGATCTAGAAATTGGACACTGTCAGTCCAAGGGGTCTTAACACAGATCTTGATCAACATGTTTTCCTTAGATGATGATTTTCTGACATTAATGCTTTATTGATTTTGGCGATATCACCTGAAAAATCATTTGCATTTTAGTGACATCATACCCTTTGGTATTTAACAAGACGCTCACGTCAGCCTCGTTTCCTCTTTCCGATGAATAAGACTGTTGAGACGCTGTGTCCATCTTGAAACGGTAGCCTTCAGTGTCTAAGATAAGTGATATTTTCTCTGCTTTTTCACCGTATAATACTTTATCAAATATATTTATGTTTGATATATTTTTAGCCACACCAGAAGGGAGTGCTCAATAAAGGTTCCACAGTCCCAAGGATTCAAACAATTTGTAAATCCAAAAATCCAAAAATTAGTTTTATTTTTTATGGCGGCAACTCCACTGTATAAAAATGTGTTCTTTACTCCCTTCTGGTGTGGTTATTATTTAGAGTGCTCTCTAGTGCTTGGTGGTTTGTGGACTCATATTCCTGATATATTTTTAGGCAAGGACTCTTGTGATAACAATTTCACACACCCCTGAGGAAGCATGTTTTGCGAAACACCGGCCGTGTAGGGCTGCGTTTATCATTCTACAGAGAGATTGCTGGTCATACTTCTCCTAAGGATTAGAGTTGATTTTTATAAAAAAGATTAAAACGAAAAATATATATAAAAAAAAATATTTTTGAGTTAAATAAAAGTATTTCCTTTTTGACAGTGATGGTGAATGATTAGAAGACCGGTTGGGTTCTTTTTTTTTAAAAATCACAACATCAGGCTTGCTGACACCGTCACTTAGGCTTTTCTATAGATGTATATTTTTGGTTTCCCTCTTTGCTAATGGTAATTGAAATCTCCCATTATTATTGCACTGCCAAATTGGTTAGCTTCCCTGATTTCTCTTAGCATTTAATCATCTGTCTGACCATTTTGTCCAGGTGGATGGTAGTATACTCCTATCACTATACTCTTACCCAACACACATGGGATTTCTACCCATATAGATTCTACTGAGCATTTAGTCTTTTGTAAGATCTTTATCCTGTTGGACTCTATACCCTCCCAGACATAAAGTGCCACACCCCCACCAAGTTGATCCTATCATTGCGATATAATTTGTACCCTGATATAGCACTGTCCCATTGGTTATCCTCCTTCCACCAAGTCTCTGTGATGCCAATTATGTCAATCTCATCATTTACTGCTATACACTCTAACTCTCCCATCTTACTTCTTAAATTTCTGGCATTGGCATACAGACATTTCAAAGTGTGTTTTTTGTTTGTAATAACCTGCTTTTCAGTTGTTAGGGATAATTCAGAAATCATTAGATTCGGTGATTTTTTACATATAGGCACATGGACTATGTTTGCTTTTAATGGAACCTCTCTGTTAGGATGCCCTAACAGAGAGGTTCCATTAGTATCCTTCAAGGATACATTTCTCCAAACCATGCACTGCTGAGTGACTGTCGGCTTTCCCCCTTGTTCTAGTTTAAAAGCTGCTCTATCTCCTTTTTGAAAGTTTGTGCCAGCAGCTTGGTTCCACTCTGGTTAAGGTGGAGCCCATCCTTTCGGAAAAGTCTCCCCTTTCCCCAAAAGTTTCCCCAGTTCCTTACAAAGCTGAATCCCTCTTCCCTGCACCATCGTCTCATCCACGCATTGAAACTCTGGAGCTCTGCCTGCCTCTGGGGATCTGCACGTGGAACAGGAAGCATTTCAGAGATTGCCACCCTGGAGGTTCTGGATTTCAGCTTCCTACCTAAAATCCTAAATTTGGCTTCCAGAACCTCTCTCCCACATTTTCCTATGTCGTTGGTGCCCACATGTACCACGACAGCCGGTTCCTCCCCAGCACTGTCTATAATCCTATCTAGGTGACGCGTGAGGTCTGCCACCTTTGCACCAGGCAGGCAAGTTACCAGGCGGTCCTCACGTCCACCAGCCACCCTGCTATCTACATTTCTAATATTCGAATCTACCAACTATGATGGCCGGCCTAACCCTTCCCTCCTTGGCAGCAGCCCTGGGAGACTTGTCCTCAGTGCGAGAGGACAATACATCACCTGGAGAGCAGGTCCTTGCTACAGGATCACTTCCTGATATACCAGGGTAATGTTCTCCTACTGGGAGACCTTTCTGATCCAAGGCAGCACTGGGGCTGCCAGACTGGATTTGGGACTTGGCTGCTATGTCCCTGAAGGTCTCATCAATGTACCTCTCTATCTGCCTCAGCTCCTCCAAGTCTGCTACACTAGCCTCCAGAGATTGGATTTTGTCGAATGCCTTCTGAAAATCCAAATATACCACATCTACCGGTTCACCTTTGTCCACATGTTTATTCACCCCTTCAAAAAAATGTAGGAGATTTGTGAGGCAAGTCTTCCCTTGGGTATTAAATGTTTTGTGATTTTATTCTTTATAACAGTTTCCATGATTTTTCCTGGCACTGAAGTCAGGCTCAACTGGCCTATAATTTCCTGGATCACCCCTGGATCCCTTTTTAAATATAGGGGTTACACTGGCCATCTTCCAATCTTCAGGTATATTGGATGATTTTAATGACTAATAGGTCTGAAATTTCATTTTTTAATTTTTTCAGAACCCTGGGGTGTAATACCATCTGGTCCAGATGATTTACTACTCTTCAGTTTGTCAATCAGGCCTACCACATCTTCCAGGTTCACCGTGATTTGGTTCAGTTGATCTGAAACATCACCCATGAAAACCTTCTCCGGAACGGGTATCTCTCCAATATCCTCTTCAGTAAACACTGAAACAAAGAAATTGTTTAATCTTTCTGGGATGGCCTTATCTTCTCTAAGTACCCCTTTAACCCCTTGATCACCTAACAGTCCAACTGACTCCCTGCAGGCTTTCTGCTTCGGATATATTTAAAAAAGGTTTTACTGTGAGTTTTTGCCTCTATGGCCAACTTCTTTTCAAATTTTCTCTTGGTCTGTCTTATCGATGACTTACATTTAACTTGCCAATGTATATGCTTTATCCTATTTTCTTCTAATGGATCCTTCTTCCAATCTTTTGGCTAAAACAGCCTCTTTCACCTCACCTTTTAACCATGCTGGTAATCGTTTTGCCTTCCTTCCACCTTTCTTAATGCATGGAATACATCTGGTCTGTGCTTCTAGGATAGTATTCTTTTTTTTTTTTTTTTTTTTAACAATGGCCATGCCTGTTGCACACTTTTTACCTCTGTAGCTGCACCTTTCAGTTTTTTTCTATTTTTCTCATTTTGTCAAAGTTTCCCTTTTAACTTTTTGGCAATTTGGAAAAGCTCTGATACTTTATGATATTATTTAATTGCTTTTTTAGAATTCCATAACCGTATCTCATTGTACAGCGAATATTCGGAGGTCAATACTGAAAGGGAGAGTCCAGCTATTAGCTGGACAAAGGCCAAGTTTTTAACTTTCTGCCCTGAACACATAGGAGGTCATTTTCAAAGGAGTTATGTATGTAAATGTAATATACTATTGAATCAATTTTCAAAAGCCATTTATTCAAGTAAAGTACACATATGCGAGTAAATCCTATATCGTGGCAATTTTCAAAATCCCACTTACTTGAGTAAACCCAATTTTAAGAATATAAATACTTTTTAAAATCAGGTCCATAAGTTTTAGCTGGGCAAGTCACTACCAACCTAAACTCGCCCAGATTTTAAAAAAACAAAAACCAGTGTAGAGAAGTTCAGGGGGTGGGGCTTAAACTTAGCCAGTATTAAACCAGGGTAAAAAATATATTGCAATGATAGGGTGGATCAACTTGGTCGGGGGGGGTGAGAGATTTCTGAGAAAATTAAAAAGTCACAGGATAGGATGCAATGTCCTATTATGGATTGCAAACTGGTTAAGAGATAGGAAACAGAGAGTAGGACTAAATGGTCAGATTTCTCAGTGAAGAAGGGTAAATAGTGGAGTGCCTCAGGGATCTGTACTGTGTTTTTTTAAATATAAGAACATAAAGATATGCCATACTGGATTAAACCAAGGGTCCCATCAAGCCCAGTATCCTGTGTCCAACAGTGGCCAACCAAGTCCCAAGTACCTGACAAGTACCCAAACATTAAATGAATAGATCCCAAGCTACTAATCCTTATTGATTAATAGCAGTTTATGGATTTCTGCTCTAGAAATATATCCAAACCTTTTTAAACCCAGTTACACTAACTGTCATAACCATATCCTCTGGCAATGAATACCAGAGCTTAATTATGCATTGAGTGAAAACAAATTCTCTGATTTGTTTTAAATAAGCTACTTTCTAACTTCATGGATTGCCTCCTAGTCCATGTATTATCCAAAAGAGTAAATAACCGATTCACATTTACCCTTTCATGAACAGGTAAATGTATATTTATAAATGAACTGGAAAGGGGAGCAATAAATGAGATGATCAAATCTGCGGATAACAAAATTATTTTGAGTGAAACATTGCAGGAGGACATTGAGAGAGTGGAAGACTGGGAATAAAAATGGTAGATGACATTTAATGTGGACAAGTGCAAAACCGATGCACAAAGGGAAAAGTAATCCAAACTGTAATTACACAATGTTAGGTTCCATATTAGAAGTTATTTATATATATATTTATTTATTTATTGAATTTGTATACCACTGTTCTGTTTGACAATCATAACGGATTACAAATATAAACAATTAAAAAACATCTAACATTATTATAGCAAGTAAAATAATAAATTAAAAAGCATAAAGTGAGAAATACAGGATAATACAGTTACATAATAAAATTTATCAAAAGTAAAATTATAAAAATAAGAAATAAAATATAATAAAATAATAAAAAAAAGTCTCAACCAATTTACTTTCAAAAATATTTCTTCTTACCAGAATGTTATATAACCATTGAACTCTCTTATGCTTGCTTGAATAGCCACGTTTTAAGGTCTTTTTTAAAAGCTGCAAAGTTTCTTTGTAATCTTAATTCCATTGGCAAGAGTGTTCCATAGTTTTGGGCCAGCAACAAAAAATGCTCTATCCCTAACCTCGCTCAGATGTGCTGATCTAATTGATGGAATATTCAATAAACCTTTGTTTGCCGATCTCAAATTTCGTTGCGGAATATAAAGATGAAGGGAAGCATTTAACCATTCAGAATTGTCCTTATTAATAGATTTATGTTTTAAACTGAATCTGGAATTTCACAGGTAACCAATGTAAGGAAATTAACATTGGTGTGATATGGTCAAATTTACTGCCCCCCCCATCAGTACCCTAGCAGTGGCATTTTGTAATAACTGTAGAGGCCTAATAAAATTTAGAGGTAACCCAAGAAGCAAAGCATTACAGTAATCCAAGTCTGAAAAAAATCAGTTTGAAGAACAGTACGAAAATAGTCAAGACTGGAGTAATGGCTTTAAACATTTAAGGATGTGAAGCTTATTGTTGCGTTGGAGGTGGACCCTTGGGCCGAGGTGGGGTTGACGCAACCTGTAGGTGAGGACCTACGGGTCCCCACCGTCGGCAGGTGGAGTGGGCTGAAGACAGAGGCCGCTGGAGCTTCAACTTTACTAGCCCTTGTTCCCCGCAGGTTGAGCTTTTGGGTGCCAGGGCCGGCAGGTGGGCCTCGAGGTTGGTTAGCAAGAGAGGTTGGTTCAGCCCAGAGGCAGCAGACAATAGGTGGCGTAGTCCTACCCTGGACTGGGTGAGGTACTGGAACTTGGGCGCCAATGGAATTGAGGTTAGCTGAGGGTGCTCGAGCAAAGGTAGGCCGAAGTCTAATAAGTCCACATCCAGGGAGTAGGCTAGGAGAGGCATCAATGACAGGTATGGATCAGGGCCGGCGGCAAAGCGGGGGTCGTGGCAAGCAATGCTGAGATTTGATCATGGAGAAGTCAGTAGCATTAGTCAATCAAAGCAATGGTCAAGGTCTGGAGATAGGCTGTAGCGTAGTCAGGCGTAGTAGAGGTCTGGGTCTGGACATGGGCAGTAGTGTATCAGGCGTAGCAGAGGTCTGGGTCTGGACATGGGCAGTAGTGTATCAGGCGTAGCAGAGGTCTGGGTCTGGACATGGGCAGTAGTGTATCAGGAGTAGCAGAGGTCTGGGTCTGGAGATAGGCAATAGCATAGTCAGGCGTAGCAGAGGTCTGGGTCTGGAGATAGGCAGTAGGGTAGTCAGGCATAGCAGAGGTCTGAGTCTGGAGATAGGCTGAAGCGTAGTCAGGCAAAGCAAAGTCGATATCCGTGTAGTCAATCCAAAACATAGACAAGGCAGGAACGAAGAGAACAGGAATCAGGAACAATGAGGGTCAGGAACGAAGAGTAGAGACAATTCTCTAACAGCAATGAGTACTCGAGTAGCAAGGAGACCTGTTGCAAAAGCAACGCTATGGAGCGAGGCCTGAGCTTAAATACACTGAAGAGTTTGACATCATCCGGGCTGCAGCAAGGTTCCCGCCGCGGGCCCATTATAAGGATCAGTGATGTGCGCGCGTGCCTAGGGAGGGGCGCACCGCGGGTAGTGGCGTCTTACCACGGACCACGCGGAAAGGCCGACAAGCAATGGCATCTTGACCTAAGAAGCTGGGGACTGTGGTGGAGCTGGAAGCACCAGGGGCAGCCTAAGGTCGGAGCTGGCGGCCTACCACTGCTAGTGAGGAGAAACCAGAAGCTGGAGTCTGTACAAGAAGGCGACAGCACCGTGCCGCGGGTCTGCTGCTGACGGCACGCATAACAATTATTGTAACCATCTCTGATTTTAGTAATAATGTGTTTCTTCATATTCAATTCCCCGTCAATAATTACTCCTAGGTCACAAGCATGGGTAGTCAATTCAATATTCATGTTATCAGTTACTAAAGAAATAGGTGTACTGAGAGATAGTTTGCAATTCAGCAGTATGATTTCAGTTTTTTGACTATTAAGAACTAGTTTCATAGAACATAAGAACATGCCATACTGGGTCAGACCAAGGGTCCATCAAGCTCAGCATCCTGTTTCCAACAGTGGCCAATCCAGGCCATAAGAACCTGGCAAGTACCCAGAAACTAAGTCTATTCCATATTACCGTTGCTAGTAATAGCAGTGGCTATTTTCTAAGTCAACTTAATTAATAGCAGGTAATGGACTTCTCTCCAAGAACTTATCCAATCCTTTTTTAAACACAGCTACACTAACTGCACTAACCACATCCTCTGGCAACAAATTCCAGAGTTTAATTGTTTATTTATTTATTTATTTAAGGGGTTTTTTTTTATACCGGCATTCAAGAACTCGTTCTCATCATATCGGTTTACAGAAAACAGGGGTGCAAAAATATAACCAAAAACATAAATAAACGTGGAGAAGAGAAGCAGTTACAATTAACAAGGGCTAATGAACTGGGATTGTAAGAAATAAAAGAGATAGAGGAGGATAATTATATAAAAAAGAACTTTCTTCGATTAGATTTAAATGTGCCCCATGCTAACTTCATAGAGTGCCCCCTAGTCTTTCTATTATCCGAAAGAGTAAATAACCGATTCACATCTACCCGTTCTAGACCTCTCATGATTTTAAACACCTCTATCATATCTCCCCTCAGCTGTCTCTTCAAGCTGAAAAGTCCTAACCTCTTTAGTCTTTCCTCATAGGGGAACTGTTCCATTCCCCTTATCATCTTGGTCGCCCTTCTCTGTACCTTCTCCATTGCAATTATATCTTTTTTTGAGATGCGGCAACCAGAATTGTATACAGTATTCAAGGTGCGGTCTCACCATGGAGAAATACAGAGGCATTATGACAAGCTTTTTTGACTGCTGCAGCACACTGAACTGACGATTTCACTATGATGCCTAGATCTCTTTCTTGGGTTGTAGCACCTAATATGGACCCTAACATTGTGTAACTATAGCATAGGTTATTTTTCCCTATATGCATCACCTTGCACTTATCCACATTAAATTTCATCTGCCATTTTGATGCCCAATTTTCCAGTCTCACAAGATCATCCTGCAATTTATCACAATCTGCTTGTAATTTAACTACTCTGAACAATTTTGTATCATCTGCAAACTTGATTATCTCACTTGTCGTATTTCTTTCCAGATCATTTATAAATATATTGAAAAATAAGGGTCCCAAAACAGATCCCTGAGGCACTCCACTACCCATTCCCTTCCACTGACAAAATTGTCCATTTAATCCTACTCTGTTTTCCTGTCTTTTAGCCAGTTTGCAATCCACGAAAGGACATCACCACCTATCGAATGACTTTTTACTTTTCCTAGAAGCCTCTCATGAGGAACTTTGTCAAACGCCTTCTGAAAATCCAAGTATACTACATCTACCGGTTCACCTTTGTCCACATGTTTATTACCTCCTTCAAAAAAGTGAAGCAGATTTGTGAGGCAAGACTTGCCTTGGGTAAAGCCATGCTGACTTTCAGGTCGATTCAGTAAAGTCCGCGGGAGAGCGGACGAACGCCTGCTCTCCCGGCGCACGCACAGGCCACTTGCCTGTGCGCGCGATTCTCTATTTAAAAGAGGCCCGGCGGTAGAAACGGGCAAAAAGAGGCGCTAGGGACACTAGCGCATCCCTAGCACCTCCTTTTAGCCCGGAGCAACGGCTGTCAGCGGGTTTGACAGCCGACGCTCAATTTTGCCGGCGTCTGTTCTCAAGCCCGCTGACAGCCTCGGGCTCGGAAACCGGACGCTGGCAAAATTGAGCGTCCGGTTTTCGACCTGACAGCCGCCGGCCCATTTTAAAATTTTTTTTTTTTTTTAACTTTTTTTACCCTTCGGACCTCCGACTTAATATCGCCATGATATTAAGTTGGAGGGTGCACAGAAAAACAGTTTTTACTGCTTTTCTGTGCACTTTCCCGGTGCCGGCAGAAACTAGCGCCTACCTTTGGGTAGGCGCTAATTTCTTAAAGTAAAATGTGCAGCTTGGCTGTACATTTTACTTTCTGTATCGCGCAGGAATACCTAATAGGGCCATCAACATGCATTTGCATGTTGAGGGTGCTATTAGGTTCCGCGGGTTGGACGCGTGTTTTCCGCCCCTTACTGAATAAGGGGTAAGGAAAAACGCGCGTCCAAGGGCAGGTTAACAGTGTGCCCGGCCTCTTAGAGGGCCAAAGGCGGCTCCCAGCTCCATGGCGTGCCCTGATTGATTCTCGGATATAAGGAAGTGGTCAGACACCACTTCCTTGCCTTGGAAATCGGGTCGTACACTCCGGTGTCTCTAGTTTGCCTGTTCCAGCGTCTCCTGTTCCTTCGTCTCTCCATCCCTGGTAGTACCCTTTGGACTGATCTCACGGTACTGACCTCTGCCTGTTCTCTGACTACTCCTGATCGCTGCCTGGAACCGACCTCTGTCTGTCCACTGACTACTCCTGATTACTGCCTGGAACTTGACCTCTGCCTGGCCTGACTACTCCCGGACTGACTACAGGTACTGACCCTGCTTCGGCTGACCATTCTAGACTGATACTCTGGCCTTGATCCTCGCTATCCACTCGGACACTCTCTTCTGGCCTCCTGCGACCTCTGGACACTTGTGCCTGAACACCGACCTCGCACCCTTGTTCGTGGTGGGCTCTCCCCTGCACTTCCTCTCTAGGAGACCCTGCGAGGCCCACCTAAGATCAGGCGGCCCGGGTAACCAAGGGTTCAACCTGAGGGAACCCCGGGGTGCTATTGGCGAAGCTCCAGCTAGCCTCTGTCTCCTCCTGTACTCCACCTCCTGGTGGCAGGCGTTCTCCAGGTCCGACCAGAGGGCCGTACCAATCCTGCATCAGGCCAAGGGTCCACCTCCAGCGCAACAGATTGCTAAGGCCATCCCTGGCCTATCTGCTCATGTCCGAGAACAATGAACTTTGGAAGCATTGACTTCATCTGTAGAGAGACTACGGTCTCAACTAGAGGATTCTTTTATGGCCAGTTCAGGGGGTTGGGCTCACATCCCGCCTCCACGGGCATCATTGGCCCTCCCAGCTCCACCCCGCTTCAACGGGGATCCATGCTTCTGTCAAGGCTTCCTAAACCAATGCTTTATGCAATTCGCACTACAGCCTTCACTGTTTCCCAGTGAGACCACCAAGATCACCTTCATCCTCTCTCGCCTGGAATGGGCTTCCCCACTTTGGGCGCGTTCTGATGACATTCTCCGTCACCTCTTCCACTTCATTTCCGTTTTCAAGCGGACATTCGTGGATCCCGGTCGACAGGTAGTTGCGGGTCACCAGCTTCTCCACCTCTGTCAAGGCTCGGATTCGCTCACCAAATTCAAGGTAGAATTCAGGACTCTAGCCACTGAACTGGGGTGGCAAGACGACTGCCTACAGGCAATCTGGACGGCTTGTCTCCTGCCCTCATGGATGAGCTGGCTGCTCGTGAGATTCCCACATCTCTGGATGACCTGATTTTCCTGGCTGGCAAGATTGATCACCGCCTATGTCAGCGACACCAGGAGGTAAAGGTCTCCCGGCCTTCTGCCCTACGCCCAGTCCATGCTACAAGTCCCCAGTTGAAGGCCTTACCAGCACCTCCTCCATCACCAGAGGAGCCGATGCAGATCAATCGCGGGCGCTTGTCTCCTGAAGAGCGCTTTCGACGTAAGAAGCAAGTCCAATGTTTATACTGTGGCGGTTCCGGACATCTTCTGCAATCCCGCCCTGTACGTCCGGAAAACTGCAGAGCCTGAGCCCGGCCGGGGTCCTGAGCTTGGGCGCCACTGTTACTGGTCCCCAATTATTACTTCCTGTGGCCCTCTCTAGGGAATCACGCTCCTTTGTCACTACCTCTCTTGTGGACACTGGGGCAAGTGGTAACTTTATTCTGGACGTCATCATCACACTGCTCCAGATCCCGCTTCAACCTCTGGAAATACCTCTCTGCATCGCATCAATCCAGGGAGGGCATCTCCCCGGACACATTACACATTGCACTGTGGCCTTCCGCCTCTCCGTGGGAATCCTCCATGAAGAAGAGATCTCCCTTTACGTCTTAAAGCGTTCTACGCACCCAGTAATCCTAGGACTTCCATGGCTCCAGGTACACAGCCCCCACTTTGACTGGCAATCCCTGCAATTAACTCAGTGGGGACCCCAGTGCCAGAACCGCTGTCTGCGACAGGTGTCTCCAGCGGTCACCGTTCTGAACTTTACAACCCTTACTGGGTTACCTGTTCCGTATTCTGACTTCAACGATGTGTTCTCCAAACAAAATGCTGATATCCCGCCTCCACTCCGAGAATTCAATTGTCCCATTGAGCTCCTACCAGGTACCATGCCTCCCAAGGGCAGAACCTACCCGCTCTCGCTGCCAGAAACCCAAGCAATGTCTGAGTACATTAAGGAGAATCTGAATAAAGGATTCACAAGACCCTCCAATTCCCCAGCAGGAGCCGGATTCTTCTTTGTGAAGAAGGATGGCAGTTTACGTCCTTGCACTGATTACCGTGGGCTAAATGCCGTGACTCACAAGGATCGTTACCCTCTGCCGCTCATTAGCGAACTATTTGATCACCTACAGGAAGCCCAGATATTCACAAAGTTAGATCTCCGAAGGGCATACAATCTGGTAAGGATCCAGCCAGAGGATATCTGGAAGACTGCTTTCAATACAAGGGATGGCCACTACGAGTACATACTAATGCCTTTCAGACTTTGTAACGCACCTGCGGTCTTTCAACGTTTGATGAATGAGATCTTCCGGGACTCATTTGTCGTGGTCTATCTAAATGATATACTGATCTTTTCCAAAGACCTGAAGTCCCACCGCTCACATGTTCAAACAGTCCTCCAATGCCTCAGAGACAATCGTCTCTACGCAAAATTAGATAAATGTATCTTCGAACAGACTTGCCTTCCATTTCCGGGTTACATTATCTCCAATCGTGGTTTCACCATGGACCCTGAAAAACTCCATGGAATTCGAGATTGGCCCCAGCCAGTAGGCCTCCGCGCCATACAAAGATTCCTTGGATTTACAAATTATTACAGGAACTTCATCGCTAACTACTCCACGCTAGCTGCTCCACTCACAGCCATGACTAAGAAAGGTTCAAGTTTGGAGGACCAAGGCTCAATCTGCTTTCCATGCCTTGAAAGATGCCTTCTGCACTGGACCCTGTCTACGTCACCCAGATCCTTCCCGCCCCTTCGAAGTGGACGCATCTGCCATTGGAGCAGGGGCGGTCCTGAGCCAATATTCCTCAAGGGGGTCTTAGTACCCTGCTCCTTCTACTCACACAAGTTTTCTCCCGTAGAGCAAAACTACACGATCGGGGATCGTGAATTCTTAGCTGTGAAATTGGCCCTTCAAGAATGGCGCCCCTGATTAGGAGGAGCACAGCATAAATTCACGATCTTTACAGACCACAAGAATCTCGAACACTTAAAGGAAGCCCAGCTATTGAACCCCAGACAGGCCCGCTGGGCGCTGTTCTTTGAACGTTTTAACTTTGAACTCCACTACCGTCCGCAGCGAAGAACACCAGAGCGGATGCTCTCTCTCGCTCTCTCAAGCTGGTGGATACGCCAGAGACTCCTAGGCACCTCATTGACCCAACTTGCATAACTCTCGCTGTTACCAACACAGTGCCAGCTGGGAAGATGGTGGTCCCATGCCGTCTCCGGGAACGCGTCCTCCATTGGGCCCACGACTCGAAGTTGGCCGGCCATCCTGGTCGGGCTCGGACCCTTGAGATGTTAAGACGACATTACTGGTGGCCCAGCATTGTTAAGGACTCCCGCAGTTATGCAGACTCCTGCCCCATCTGTGCACAGCAAAAGCCTCCAACTGGTCGCCCTTGGAGCCTCCTCCAACCTCTTCCGGCCCCCACCAAACCCTGGTCAAGCATTTCTACTGACTTCATCGTCCATCTACCCCCGTCAAAGGGCAACATGGTCATCTGGTTCATCATCGACTGCTTTTCGAAAATGGGCCACTTCGTTCCACTGCAGAGCCTCCCCTCGGCTCGTGAGTTGGCAAAACTCTTCTTAAATAATGTATTCCGCTTACATGGCTAACCCAGAGAGATCATCTCTGATTGTGGACCACAATTCGCTGCCAAATACTGGAAATCCTTGTGTAAAAAGTTTGATATTACCCTGAACCTGACGTCGGCCTATCACCCTCAAGCGAACGGCCAAGCCAAATGAACATTTTTGAGATCCTATGTCAATGATCAACAGAATAACTGGGCCGAGTTATCCCACAATACCCATGTCGCATCTGCCACTGACGTCTCACCTTTCTCAGTGGTCTTTGGCCACCAGCCACGCCTGTCTCTCCCAGTGCCACTTTTAGTACCCTCGCCCGCGGCCCAGTCCACAGCACAGACAATATGTTGCTTGTGGAATCAAGTCAAAGAGAGGCTAACTCATGCAGCTGAAAGCACCAAACGATCCACGGATGCTCATCGTCACACCGCACCTTTGTTCCGACCTGGTCAAAAGTTTTGGTTAAGCACCAAACATACCAAGTTACGCCTTCCATCCCAAAGACTAGCCCCCAAATACATCAGACAATTCCCGATCATCAGACGCATAGGGGCAGTAACTTATCAACTACAGCTATCTTGTAGCATGGGCATCCACAACACATTTCATGTGTCCCTCCTTAAACCTCTGGTACTGTCGTGGCCCACCAGACATTCACCTGCTCCATCACAAGTCTCTGCTGAACCTGACGCCATTCTTCAGGTAAGAGAGATCCTCGACGTCCGTCGGTGTCAAGGCTGTTGGGAATACCTCCTTGCCTGGGAGGGATTTGGAGCCAAGGAAAACTCTTGGGAACCCTCACATAACATACTTGACAAGAACTTGTTGCGGGACTTCCATCAGGCTCATCCAGACAAGCCACTACCGAGGAGGAGGAGGCCTAGAAGGGGGGGTACTGTTGCGAGTCCCAACCGCACTCGGCCCGCGACTGCTCATCTCGTCCCTGCTTCGGCGGGTCTCGGGTCGTCCTCCCCCGCTGCTGCTGCCAGCTCTGCTCCGCTTCGGTGTCCCGTGGTGGCCTTCCACTTCTCACCAGGCCTTCCACTTCTCACCAGGCCTCACGGCGGGGCTCGGCGTCCTCCGTGGCGTCTGCCCCGCCTCTAGGCGCACGCGGACCACCCAGCCTCTTAAAGGGCCAAGGGTGGCTCCCAGCTCCGCGGCACGCCCTGATTGATTCCTGGATATAAGGAAGTGGTCAGACACCACTTCCTTGCCTTGGCAATCGGGTCGTACACTCTGGTGTGTCTGGTTTACCTGTTCCAGCACCTCCTGTTCCAGCGCTTCCTGTCTCCTGTTCCAGCATTTCCTGTTCCTTCGACTCTCCATCCCTGGTAGTATCCTTCGGACTGATCTCACAGTACTGAACTCTGCCTGTTCTCTGACTACTCCTGATCGCTGCCTGGAACCGACCTCTGCCTGTCCACTGACTACTCCTGATTCCTGCCTGGAACCTGACCTCTGCCTGGCCTGACTACTCCTGAACTGACTGCAGGTACTGACCCCTGCTTCGGCTGACCATTCTGGACTGATACTTTGGCCTTGATCCTCGCTATCCACTCGAACACTCTTCTGGCCTCCTGCGACCTCTGGACACTCGTGCCTGAACACCGACTGCGCTTCTTACGTCAAAGGCGCTCTTCAGGGCACTCCCCTGTGCTTCCACTCTAAGAGATCCTGCGAGGCCCACCTAAGACCAGGCGGCCCGAGTAACCAAGGGCTCAACCTGAGGGAACCCCGGGTTGCTATTGGCGAAGCTCCAGCTAGCCTCTGTCTCCTCCTATGCTCCGCCTCCTGGTGGCAGGCACTCTCCGGGTAGGGCCATGCCAATCCTGCACCAGGCCAAGGGTCCACCTCCAGCTCAACAATTGGGACACATACATGAGATAGCATTTCAATCACAAAAGACGACTAAGCTGGACTTTAAAGATAGACCGACAAAAACTCAACAGACATGCCACATTACTCTCAGCAATCGCTCCAACATCTTCCAGAGCCAGTATTTATTACTGGATAATGTATGCAGATTCTGGTGACTTTTCATATCTGTATCACACTTTGTAATCTTTTGCTTTAAGTGTGTAATGAATGTTTCCATAATTGCACCCAATGGAACTCATCAGCAAAGCAACTCCCACCATTCTCTTGCTCTCTAGATGTTATCACTATTCCCAGTCCCCTCACTAGAGGTCTCTCTTCCAACACATAAGACACAATAAAGAAGGGGAAAATATAAAATCTGGACTATATCAAAAGAAGACTTTTTCTTACCTGTTAACTTCCTTTCCATTAGTTCTGCTACAACAGTCCAGTCTCATACAGGTGGGTTGTTTCCCCAACCAGCAGATGGAGGCAGAGAACACAGATTTCCTTCTGCGACATCATCCCCACTACTTAGGGGTGGTGCAGTACAGCAGGAATTTAGTATACCCATGTCAAAGCCATGGATCAGACCCTTCAATAATTGAACCACATAATAAATCTTCAAATTGAACTAGAGAAGACTCCCTGCGACCCAACCTAACTGGAAAGTAAAAGGAAAGAAGAAAAAAACACAAAGAAACCATTTACAGCTAGGCAGCAGACAGAAGAAAACCTAGCCCCAGAAATGAGATGGCTCCACTTCCTGGGAGGATTCTGGACTGGTGTAGCAGGACTAATGCAAAGGAAATTAACAGATAAGAAAATATCTCCTTCCACTTCATCCTGTTACACTAGTCCAGTCCCATATAGGTGGGAAGTACCACAGCTCGACCTATTAGGTAGGAAGAAGCGAGGGCCACCTTAAGAACCCCAGCTCTGAATGCAGAGTCCTCTCTGGCCACAACATCCAGTCGGTAATGCTATATAAAAGTATGCGAAGAGGATGAAGTGGCCACCTTATAAATGTCCACAGGTGAAAGCACCTGTACCTCCTCCCAAGAGGATGACTGCACTCTGGTAGAGTGTGCTGGAAACAACTCTAAAGGTGTTTTATCCTGCAGGATGTACGCTGAGACAATAGTCTCTTTTTGTCAGTGAGCCAAAGTAGCCTTAGACACTGCCTCGCCTTTATACGGACCCTCAAAAAAGACAGTCTATCTGACTTGCGAAAGGCATTCTTACCTCCAGATACCTGATGATTAATCTCTGAACATCCAAACACTGAAGGGACTGATATTCGCCAATACACTCCTCATGAGAAAAAGCTGGCAGAGACACTGCCTGATTAATATGGAAGGCAGAGTTGACCTTCAGAGGAAAGGAAGGTACTGGACAAAAAGGTGACTGCATCTGCAGAAATGAGCAAAAAGGGGTCATGACAAGACAATGCCTGTAGCTCCAAAATACGCTTAGCAGAACAGATGGCAACCAAAAAGGCTACCTTCAAAGACAGATCGTTCCAGGACACCTGTTTTAATAGCTTAAAAGGAAACCTCGACAAGGCCCTCAACACCAAATTAAGGTCCCAGGAAGGCACAAGTAGGTGAAAAGGAGGCCGCAATCTTTTGATCCCCCCCCCCCCCCCCCCCCAAAGAAACATCCGGGTGAGTTGCTATAGCTACTCCGCCCAGCTTTCCCCAGGAAACAGCTGCCACCGGAGCCTTCAGAGAGTTCAAGACCAGGCCCTTATCCAGTCTCCTTGAAGAAAAGCTAGAATAGAAAGAACTGTCGCCCGCCAGGGGGGCTCCTACTTGCAAAAGGCCTTAAACATATAGCAGACACGAACGTAGGCCAAAGAAGTGGAAGATTTTCTCGCCTTTAACAGGGTGGAAATTATTGAGGAAGAACATTTTTTCCTGTGCAAGCGCTTCCGCTCAAGAGCCAGGCAGTAAGACAAAATGGAGCCAGGTTGATATGATCACTAGTCTTTGAATCAGCAGCCCTGGAGTCCCTGAAAGATGCAAGGGATGGTCTACATGAAGATGCATCAAGTCAGCATAAAAGGATCTTTGTGGCCAATCTGGTGCAATCAAGATTACTCAACTGCATAACACTTCCACCCATCAAAGCATCTTCCTATGAATGGTCATGGGGGAAATATATAAAAGAACTCCCCCATGGGCCAAGGCTGCACTAGAGCATTAATACCAAGGAATATGGCTCTTTCATCCAACTGAAGTACTGACATACTGTCGTGTCGCCATCAGATCCTTTTGCGGTCTATCTCACTGGTGACAAACTGGAAGGCTGCTGGACTTAGCTCCCACTCTTCGGAGTCCAGAAGAGACCTGCTAAGAAACTCTGCATGCACATTCTCCTCACTAGCAATGTGTGATTCTGAAAGCAGGGAAAAAGAAATTTGTTTCCTCTGACACTCCCCGGCTTCTGATACCCCTTGCCGACTGACATACACCACTGCTGAGGCGTTGTCTGAGAGAACCTGGACAGCTTTGCCCTGCAGAACAGGGAGGAAATGAAGCAAGGCCAAATGGATGGCCCTGGTCTCCAACCTGTTGATGGAGCGCAAAGCTTCCTCCAGAGGCCAACAGACCTGAACCACGTGACACAGAGAAGTTTTTGAAAGACAAATTTAGGCTTTTACGTGGAAAGCTGAAATCCAGAACCTCCAGGGTAGCATTCTCTGAAATGCTCCCTATTCCACGCACAGGTTCCCAGATGCAGGCAGAACTCAGGAGTCTCAATTCCTGGATGACACAATGGTGCAGAGAAGAGGGGATTCAGTTTTGTAAGGAACTGGGAAACCTTCTGGGGAAGGGGGAGTCTTTTCTGAAGGACAGGCTCCACCTTAACCAGGGTAGAATCAGGCTGCTGGCGCTAACCTTTAAAAAGGAAATAGAGCAGCTTTTAAAATAGAACAAGGAGGAAAGTTGACAGTCGCTCAGAAGCGCATGGTTCAGAAGAGGTATCTTCGGGAGATACTAATGAAACAGGAAAGTCAGGGCATACCAACAGAGAGGTTTCAATAAAAGCACAGTCCATGTGCCTATAAGTAAAGAACCACCTAAGCTAAAAGATTCTAAATTATACCTGTCAACTGAAAAGCAGGTTCTTAATACAAACAAAAAACTTATTTTGAAATGTCTGTATGCCAATGGCAGAAGTCTAATTAAGATGGGAAAGTTACAGTGTATAGCACTGAATGAAGAGGTAGACAAACTGGCATCTTAGAGTCCTGGTGGAAGAAAGATGACCAATGGGTCAGTGCTATACCAAGGTACAAATTACATTGTAATTATAGGGTGGACCAATTTGGTGGAGGGGGGGTTGACACTTTATGTTCAAGATGACAGAGTCCAACAGGATAAAGATCCTACAAGAAACTAAATGCACAGTAGAATCTTTATGGGTAGAAATCACATGTATGCTGGGGAAGACTATAGTGATAGGAGTATACTACCGTCCACCTGGACAAAATGGTCAGACAAATGATGACATGCTTAGAGAAATCAGGGAAGCTAACCAATTTGGCAGTGCAATAATAATGGAAGATTTCAATTACCCCAATATTGACTGGGTAAATGTAACATCAGGACATGCTAGGGAGACAAAGGTTCCTGGATGGAATAAATGACTTCTTTATGGATCAATTGGTTCAGGAACAGACAAGAGAGGGATCTATTTAATGTTGTGAAGATGAACCAATGAGCCGAGAGAAGGTTGATGCTACCTGCAGGGAGGAGCCCTGCAAGTCCTTGTTGTAGGTAGACAGAACTGGTCGAAGCCGAGACCCAACACGACCTTCACCAATACCAGCCCTCATTCCCCGCAGGATAAGCCCTTGGGTGCCGGGGCCACCTGGACTTAGGTGCAGGTCTCCAATAGACTCCCATGAAGAAAGAGACCAGGCTGCCGAGATGGATCCACAATGTCCGGCAAGCAACAAGCAGTGTGGAGGTTTCCCAAGGATCGAGGCAGGTGGCAATCAGGTGATGACCAGGAGTCATACCGGGGTCAGGCAGGCAGCGATCAGGCGAAGTCCAGAAGTCATACTGGGGTCGAGGCAGGCGGCGATCAGGCGAAGTCCAGAAGTTGTACTGGGGTCAAGACAGGCGGCGATCAAGCGAAGTCCAGAAGTTGCATCGTACCGGGGTAGAGCAGACAGCGATCAGGTGAAGTCCAGAAGTCGTACCAGGGTTGAAGCAGGAAGCAATCCAAAGGGATGACAAGACAAGGGAGCGGAGATGGAGTCAGGAACACGCAACCAACTACTCCAAGGAACTCGACCTGTTGCTGACGCGTCCAATGCAGGTCAGGCAGGACCTTAAGTAGTAAGGCCTAGGTGATGCCACCATTGGGCGCCACAGGAGGTTTCCCGCCGCGGGCCCTTTAAATAGCAGAGAGATGCGCACGTGTCTAGGGACACGTGCACAGCGGAGTGGTGCTCCCGGCGTGGCGTGTCCCATTGTGTGCGGCGATCTGCCACACCTAGAGCCTGAAGGTCGTTGTGGCGGTGGCAGTTTCCCTGCCGCCTGATGCCCTTGGTGAGAGCGGCCGGTCATGACCCTACTCCATGGTCGGCCGAGCATAACATTTTAAATCTAATTTTTAGTGGAAAGCAGGATTAGCTGAGAGGTGACGGTGGGGGGCCACTTGGCTATAGTGTTCATAACATGATCAAATTTGAATTAATGATTGGAAGGGGGACAATAAGTAAATCAACAGCTCTAGCACTAAATGTTCAAAAGTAAGACTCTGATAAAATGAGGACAAAAGAAAAAACTGAAAGGTGTAGCTACAACGGTTAAGAGTGTATAACAGATGTGGACATTGTTAAAAAATACCATTTTAGAAGTGCAGTCCAGATGTATTCCACACATTAAGAAAGATGGAAAGAAGGCTAAACGATTGCCAGAGGATGTGGTTAGTGCAGTTAGTGTAGCTGGGTTAAAAAAGGTTTGGATAAGTTCTTGGAGGAGAAGTCCATTAAAGGCTATTAATCAAGTTTACTTAGGGAACAGCCACTGCTATTAATTGCATCAGTAGCATGGGATCTTCTTTGGTTAATTGCCAGGTTCTTGTGGCCTGGTTTGGCCTCTGTTGGAAACAGGATGCTGGGCTTGATGGACCCAGCATGGCAATTTCTTATGTTCTTATGTTCTTATTGCTGACAAAGTTAAAAGGTGAAGTGAAAGAGGCTATTTTAGTCAAAAGATCTTCCTTCAAAATTAGAAGGATCCATCTGAAGAAAATAAGAAAAAACATAAGCACTGGCAAACTAAATGTAAAACATTGATAAGACAGGCTAAGAGAAAATTTGAAAAGAAGTTGGCCATAGACGCAAAAACTCATAATAAAAACGTTTTTAAATATATCCGAACAGGAAGCCTGCGAGGGAGTTGGTTGGACTGTTAAATGATTGAGGAGTTAAAGGGGCACATTGCGGAAAAACTAAATTAATTCTTTGCTTCAGTCTTTACAGATGAGAATGTTGGGGAGATATCCATTTCAGAGACAGTTTTCAATGGTGATAAGTCAGATGAACTGAACCAAATCATGGTGAATCTCGAAAATGTAGTAGGCCAGACTGACAAACTGAAGAGTAGCAAATCACCTGGACCAGATAGTCTATACCCCTGAGTTCTAAAAGAATACAAAAATGAAATTTCAGACCTATTACAAGTAATTTGTAACCTGACATTAAAACCATCTGTTTTACCTGAAGATTGGAAGGTGGCCAATATAACCCTGATATTTAAAAAGGGTTCCAGGGGTGATCTGGGAAACTATAGTCTGGTAAGCCGGACTTCAGTGCCAAGAAAAAATCATGGAAACTATTCTAAATATATTAAAGAAAATCTGGCCAGAGAGTCTATCCGGCCCTCCTCGTCTCCCGCAGGAGCGAGTTTCTTCTTTGTAGCCAAAAAAAGATGGGCCTCTCAGGCCTTGCATTGACTACAGAAGCTTTAATGGCATTACCAAAAATATTTGTTACCCATTGCCACACATCTCAGAACTGTTCATTTGCTTGCAGGGCGCTAGAATCTTTACCAAGTTAGACCTAAGAGGAGCCTATAACTTCATTCGCATCAAACAAGAGGATGAGTGGAAAACAGTCTTCAATACCTGTGATGGACACCACAAATACCGCGGTATGCCCTTTGGGCTTTGCAACACATCAGCCATGTTTCAAAACATGGTCAACAAAATTTTCCGGGACTTCCTCTATTCCTACGTTGTGGTTTAATAGATAATATCCTCATCTACTCCCAGTCCTTGGCTTCTCACCGAGAAAATGTGAAACAGGTACTTCAGCATCTACGGGAGCACTACCTCTATGCAAAACTTGAGAAGTACCTCTTTGAAAGTAGCAAATTACTTTCCTGGGCTACATTATTTCTCACACCTATATCCTGATGGACCCAGCAAAACAGCAAGCCATCTTGCCCCAGCTGGCTGTCCTCCGGGCCCTACAGCGCTTCTTAGGATTTGCCTATTACTACCACCAGTTAATTCCTGGAAATTCCACCCTAGCAGTCCCACTTATGGCCTTGACCAGAAAAGAGGCTGACACTCGGAGCTGGTCTCAGGAAACCATCTATGCTTTTCAGGTGCTAAAGCACACCTTCACTCAAGGTCTCTGCCTGCAACATTCAAATCCTGAATGTCCCTTCATTGTGGAGGTAGATGCCTCTAACCTCGTTATATAAGCTGTCCTCAGTCAACTCAGTACTGAAGGGACTCTTCTACCATGTTCCTTCATCTCCAGGAAACTTTCCCCGGAGTGAACTACTGGCAGTAAAATTGGCATTGGAGGAATGGTGACACCTCTTAAGAGGGTGCCAAGTACAGGAACACCATCTACATGGACCATAAGAACTTGAAGTACCTTCAGCAAGCCCAAATACTCAATCCCAGGCAAGCTTGCTGGTCCCTCTTCTTCTTCCGGTTTGAATTTGAACTCTGCTACTGACCAGCTGCAAAAAAAAAAAAAAAACAACTAATGGGCAGATGTGCTCCCCCATTCCTTTTTAACAGAAGATGTAATGGAGACCCCCTGACATCATTAATCCTGCAAGAATCATCCTCACTTTTTATACTTCTGTCCCTGCTGGGAAGATGGTTGTGCCCAAGAGGCTCTGGGAAAGATTATTAAAATGGATGCACAACTTTTGCGTGCAGGACATCCAGGATATCCCACATCACATGTAAGCAGGTTAGAGATCTTGGGGTGATTCTAGATAATCGACTAAACCTAAGGAAAATGGTCAATTCAACAACGAAAGATTGCTTTTACAGATTACAGGTCTTAAAACAACTTAAACCTCTCTTATTCTTCCACGACTTCAGGACAGTCCTCCAAGCGCTACTGTTCGCCAAAATAGACTACTGCAGCGCCCTTCTACTAGGACTCCCCAAATCCACTACCAAACCTCTTCAGATGATTCAAAATGCGGCAGCAAGATTGTTGACCAGTACCAGCCGCTACGAACACATATCACCAATTCTCAGGAACCTACACTGGTTACCAGTAAATTACAGAATTCTATACAAATCAATCACCTTAATCCATAAAACCATCCATCATCAACTTCAACTTGACCTAGAAATACCTTTCAAACTTTACTCCTCTAACAGACCAACTAGAGACATTTACAAAGGCACTCTTAATGTTCCACCCACTAAAGCTACACGCCTCGCTACGACCAAAGACAGAGCCTTTTCAACAGCAGGCCCTTCCATCTGGAACAGTATCCCATCAAACATCAGACTGGAGCCATGCCTATTAACTTTCAGGAAAAGACTTAAAACCTGGCTCTTTCTCCAAGCCTTCCCTGAACCACCAGACAATCACTAGCTGGCCTTCCTTCTTACCCAGCCTGTCACTCCGTTTCTCAAAGAAAAAAAATAAATGGACTCTTAGACTTCAGATTAAAGCACCGTTCTTAAGTTTTTAACTTGTACTCTACGGTAAAATTACTTTACTGGCCTTTTCTTCTTTCCAGCTTGTTGCAAGCTTCCAAGTTCCCGCCCCCTGTTGATTGTAACTTTGACTTATTCCTGCTTTGGTTATCTTTCGTTTACGTGAATTTGTTACTCTAGTTTTTTCCCTCTGTTAAACTGTAAACCGATCCGATATGGTAATCTACTATGAAGGTCGGTATATAAAATTGTTAAATAAATAAATAAATAAAATCTCGAATTCTCAACCTCCTTCAACATCAATTCACAGCTCGTTACTGGAGGGCTCTCAGTCAAACATTTGGCATCACCTCAGATATCACCATAACCTACCATCCTCAGGGCAATAGACAGACCAAGAGGATCAACCAGATTCTCAAAACTTTCCATAGATTGTAAATTAACAAAGGACAAGATGACTGGGTCACTCTGCTACTCTGGACGGAGTTTTCGCACAACAACCATGTGAGTAGCACCATCAACCTGCCTCATCTCTCCAAGCCCAGCCTGCCTTTTCTCCCCTACCCAGCTGGCCTCATCCTTCCAGCCATCTTGTCTTTGTCCCTCCCAGTACCTTCCTCGCTTGCCCTCGGACTGACTGCCGGATTCAACCTGAACCTGAACTCTGATGATTCTTGCCAGCCACCTGCCTCTGATCACAGCCTGGCCCTTGACCATCCTCGATTGCCATTTGCCTCTAACCCTAGACACGTCCAGGACCTATGTCAATACCAACTCCCAGGAGACTCATGTCTATGTCCTGCTGGCCCCTGGAACCTAAAGGCTCAAACCAAGGGAGAAATGGCTGATAGAGGTGAAGCTTCAGAACAATCTCTGCCCAGTTTTTATTTTATTTTTCCTGGGAATTTCAATTTTATAACAAAATAAGAATCAGTGGAAAAATGACTGTTATAACACAGAAGAAAAATAAGTGGAAAGGTAATTTTTCCACTGATTTTTTTGTCAAAACATTGAAATTCCCAGAAAAAATGAAAACAAAAGTCCTTAAATGACTGCTGAAAGAAAGGATAGTACAGTTTCCAGAATACAATGGAATATAGGATTCAAAGCAACATGACTTTGCCAGAAGTAGGTCTTGTCAGACAAATCTAATCTTCTTTGATTGGGTGATCAGAGAACTGGATCAGAGATGAGCACTTGTACTTGGATTTCAGTAAGGTCTTTGACAAAGTTCGACATTGGCAGCTTATAAACCAACTGAGCACCCTAGGAATGGGCCCTAAAATAACTGATTGGTTAGAAACTGGTTAAGAGAGAGGCAACAAAGGATAGTGGTAAATGGAGTTCATGCTGAGGAAAGGGGTATTACCAGACGTGTGATGCAGAGAAAGCAAATGTTGCTTACCTGATGTAACAGGTGTTCTCACAGGACAGCAGGATGTTAGTCCTCACAAATGGGTGACATCGAGGATGGAGCCCAACCACGGAAAACTTCTGTCAAAGTTTCAGGAACTTTGACTGGCCCCTACTGGGCATGCCCAGCACGGCACTAACCCTGCAGCCAGCAGGGGTCTCCCTTCAGTCTTGTTTCAAAGCTACAGGCAGTGCCGAAAAATAAAAGAAAAACGAACCCAACACCGCGGGGTGGCGGGCGGGTTTCGTGAGGACTAACATCCTGCTGTCCTGTGAGAACACCTGTTACATCAGGTAAGCAACATTTGCTTTCTCACAGGACAAGCAGGATGGTTGTCCTCACAAATGGGTGAGTACCGAGCTGAGGATGTCCTGACTTATACCAAATGTACCCAACGGTGTGCAACAGGCACAACAACTGGGGTGGAATTTGGGGAAGGGCATCCGCACCCTACCGGGAAGGTGGAAGGGTGTTGGTACATCATGTTGGAAAAAGGTTACGCAAGACAGATTGGCCGAAGATGGAATCCTGTCTTCCAGCTTTGTCCAAACAATAGTGGGCTGCAAATGTATGGAGTGAACTCCAGGTAGCAGCCTTGCAGATGTCAGGAAGCGGCACCGATCGAAGGTGTGCTACTGAAGTCGCCATGGCCCTCAAAGAGTGTGCTTTGACACGGTCTTGGAAAGGAATGCCAGCTTGCTGATAGCAAAAGGAAATGCAGTCCGCCAACCAGGAGGAAAGAGCCTGCTTACCCACAGGTTGTCCCAACTTGTTAGGATGGAAAGAGACGAATAATTGAGTGCTCTTCCTGTGAGAAAACTGTACGGTCTAGGTAAAGGGCTAGAGCCCGTTTACAGTCTAGGGTATGCAGAGTCTGTTCCCCGGAGTTAGAGTGGGGCCTGGGAAAAAAGATAGGTAGTATGATGGATTGATTGATGTGAAACTCCGAAACTACCTTAGGTAAAAATTTAGGGTGAGTGCGGAGTACCGCCCGGTCCTGCAGGAGTTTAGTGTAAGGCAGATAGGTGACTAGGGCCTGTAATTCACTAACCCTGCGAGCTGAAGTGATAGCCAAAAGGAATAACACTTTCCATGTGAGATATTTAAGGTCACAGGAGTGCAGAGGTTCGAAAGGTGGCTTCATAAGGCGACCAAGAACCAGATTAAGGTCCCAAGATGGGGCCGGAGGACGTAAAGGTGGCTTCAAATGGAGCAAGCCTTTAAGAAAGCGTGTTACAAGGGGTTGTACTGATATAGGAACACCCCCTATACCTTTATGGAAGGCGGCTACCGCACTGACATGCATTCTTATGGAAGAGGTCTTTAGGCCTGATTCCGATAGATGCCATAAATAGTCCAAGAAGCTAGAGATTGGACAGGAAAGGGGATCAAGGGACTGAGAAGTGCACCATGATGTGTACCGTTTCCATTTGTAGGAGTACGATTTTCTCGTGGAAGGCTTTCGTGAAGCTATCAGGACACGAGAAACTGAATCCGAAAGGTCAAACGGTTGAAGGACTAACCTTTCAACATCCATGCCGTCAGGGACAAGGCTTGGAGGTTGGGATGGAGGAGGCATCCGTCGTTTTGAGTGATCAGATGCGGGTCCTTTCCCAGAGGAATGTGCCTGCGGATGGAGAGATCCTGGAGTATGGGAAACCACACTTGGCGTGGCCAGTGCGGTGCTATCAGGATCATGGTTCCCCTGTCCTGACGCAGCTTCACGAGAGTCTTCGACAGAAGAGGAAGTGGAGGGAATGCATAGAGCAGACCGGTTGTCCACTTGAGGGAGAATGCATCTCTCGGGCGAGAGTGCTGGCTCCGAATGAGAGAGCAATAATTGTCCACTTTGTGGTTCTGAGGGGACGCAAAGAGGTCTATGTGGGGAGAACCCCACTTGTGAAACAGAGAGGTCGCTACCAGAGGATTGAGTGACCACTCGTGCGGTTGGAAGACACGGCTCAGCTGGTCTGCCAATACATTGTCTACTCCCGGCAGGTAGGTGGCCCTGAGGTACATGGAGTGGGAGAGGGCTTCTGCCCAAATCTGCGCAGCTTCCTGACACAAAAGGAAGGAGCCTGTGCCTCCCTGCTTGTTTATGTACCACATGGCCACCTGATTGTCTGTCTGAATTAAGATTGCATGGTTTGACAGGCAAGTTTGAAAAGTCCTGAGAGCATAGCGAATGGCTCGCAGCTCCAGGAAATTGATCTGGTGTTTGGCTTCCTCTAGTGACCAGAGTCCTTGAGTTTGTAGGTTGTTTACATGGGCTCCCCAACCGATGTTGGAAGCGTCGGTGGTGAGAATTATTTGAGGATCTGGTGGGTGAAAAGGCAAGCCCTGTAGGAGGTTGCACTGATTCGCCCACCAGGCAAGAGATAGACGAAGCATGTTTGTGATGCGAACAATGGAGGACAAAGGCTGAACAGCTTGTGTCCATTGCTGTCTCAGAGTCCATTGTGTGACTCTCATGGCCAGGCGAGCCATGGGAGTCACATGAACTGAGGAAGCCATGTGTCCCAGTAGAACAAGGAATTGACGAGCTGTTGCTGTGTGTTGAGACTGCAGCTGGCAAGCTAGGGACACAAGGGCTTGAGCTCGTTGATGAGGAAGGAAGGCTTTTGCCTGTAAGGTGTCCAAGTCTGCCCCAATGAAGGATAAGATTTGAGATGGGACTAAGTAGGATTTCTCGTAATTGACAAGAAACCCTAGAGATAGCAAAGTTTGAATGGTTAGGGTCAGGGAGGACCGAGCAATCTGCTGGGTTGGGGCCCTGAGTAACCAATCGTCCAGGTAGGGGTAGACGTGGACTCCTTCCTTCCTGAGGAACGCTGCAACCACCACGAGGCATTTGGTGAAGACTCGTGGCGCGGAAGCCAGGCCGAAAGGTAGCACTCGATATTGGTAGTGATTTCGGCCTACTAGAAAACGCAGGTATTTGCGATGAGATTGCGTGATTGCAATATGGGTATATGCGTCTTTGAGGTCTAGAGAGCAGAGCCAATCCCCTCTCTGCAGCAGAGGAAGAAGCGAGCCTAGGGTTACCATCTTGAATTTCTCCTTGCAAAGGTACTTGTTGAGGGCCCGGAGGTCGAGGATCGGACGAAGTCCCCTTGACTTTTTTGGGATCAGGAAGTACCTGGAGTAGAACCCCAGTCCTTGTTGTAAGGGAGGAACGGGTTCTATAGCGTGTGACTGTAGGAGAAGAGAAACTTCCTGTTCTAAAAGAACAGAATGATCTGTGTGACTCCACGCCTGTAGAGGTGGGGAGTCGGAAGGAAGAGTCAGGAAGTTGAGATGGTAACCCCGTGCAATTATTGCTAACACCCACTGATCGGTGGTGATGTAATGCCACCTTTCCAGAAAGTGGCACAAACGACCTCCCACTGGAATGGCTGGAAGAGGGGTTTGGCAAGTGCTCTCCAGGCAAAAGTCAAAAACCAGCAGCAGGGCCAGGTTGTGGAGCTGCTGTGGGCTTTGGTTTACGAGTCTGGCGAGGTTGAGTCTTATGATAAGATCTCGCTGGCCTAGCCTTAGCTGATGGGGGATAATACTTTCGTTGCCTGAAGAAAGACTTTTTGGAGTCTTTCCTAGATGGCTGTTTAGGAGGCAAGTCAGGAGGGATAGATGAGAGCTGTCTTAGTGTCTCATGATGATCCTTTAGTTCAGCAACGATTTGCTGAATCTGCTCACCAAACAGATTATCCCCTAGACAGGGTAAGTCAGAAAGTCTGTCTTGAACCCTCTGGTCGTAGGTCAGATGACTTAAGCCAAGCCCAGCGTCTGGCGGAGATGGCTGTAGCAGAAAGTCTAGTGGAAGCATCAAAGACGTCATAAGCGGTTCTTATTTCGTGCTTCCCAGCTTCAAATCCCTTATTTAGGAGAGACTGGAGCTGCGGCTGGAACTGTTCTGGTAAAGCATCTGAGTAGTCTTGCATCTGCTTTAGAATGACCCTATTGTATTGAGTCATATATAGCTGATAAGAAGCTATTCTAGAAATCAGCATAGCTCCTTGGTACACTTTCCGTCCTATACTATCGAGGAATTTATTTTCCTTGGTAGGAGGTATGGAAGAATGTGGCTTTAAGCGTTTAGCTTTCTTTTGGGCTGATTCTACCACAACAGAGTGATGATCTAATTGTGGTTTTTGAAAGCCTGGTGCTGACTGTACAAGATAGGTAGAGTCAGCTTTCTTGTTTACTGGAGGAACAGATCCAGGAGATTCCCAATTCTTTTTCAACAGGTCTAGAAAAACCTGATGAATGGGAATAGAGGTTAAGATTTTTAGGGCATCCAGGAATTGGAGCAATTCCATCATCTGGTGCCTGTCATCTTGTTCAGATTGAAGTTGAAAAGGGACTAATTCTGACATTTCCTTCACGAAGTTTATGAAAGAGAGGTCCTCAGGGGGAGAACGCTTTCTACTCTCTGTTGGAGAGGGTGGTGAAGGCAAATCATCGGTGTCAGTAGAGGTATCATCACCCCAAGTGTCATAAGGATCACGAGGAGGCTGAATACCTGAAGGCCCCGGTTGAGGCTCCGAAAACCCGGAGGGAATCACCGGGGGTATCGAGAAAACCTCGATGGAATCGATTGCCGGTGCCGGCAGTCGAAGGAATCGGTGTCGGCATCGGCATTCTCGGTGGGAGCTGATGTGCGTATCGCCCCCGAGGAATGTAATCGGTGGCGAGGGACGACAAGGCATCGATGGACAACTACCCCCCGAAGGGGGAATCCGATATTGGTGTTTCTCCCACCGATGACATCGGTGACCCGGGTAGCACCTGTTGGAAGGGCTTTAGTAAGCGTCTTCCATACGGGCGAGCAGCGGTGCCAGCGCTGCTGGAATCGGGTCGGTGACCGGTTCCACCGTCGGGTGGCCAGGAGTCGGGGGTGCCGAAAAGAGGCTGGAACCGTAGCATCGCCATTGTCGATGGCCTCCGTGGACCAGCCGGTCCAGTTCTGTTGCCCGGAGAACCCTGTGGTAACAATACACCGTCTCGACTGGAGAGGGAGGCTGTAGGCTGAGCCGGAGGGAACCACCGTCACCGGTGGAATCGCGGCTCCCAAACCCCGAGGGGGTGAGGGTTGCCTCGGTGTCTGCGAGACAGGAGTGGACGGTGCCGCTTCTGCTCTAGACTTTTTAGGCGGTGGCTCGGCCGGTGCGGAGGTCGATGACGTCGATTCCTCGACGGGCCGAGACTTATGACGTCGATGGCGATGTTTCTCCTTCCGATCCCCTCGAGCATCAGGGGAAGGGACGGGAGTCGATGGCCGTGAAGACATCGATGGCGGACGGTCACCGGAGGGCTGTCGATGATGATGAGACCTCGACGGTGCCGGTTCCAATGACGTCGATGCAATCGATGGTGTTGGGGTGCGGGCATGGAAGAGGAGCCCCATCTTCTCCATCCTGGCTTTGCGACCTTTTGGTGTCATGAGGGCACATTTGGTGCAAGTCAGGACATCATGCTCACTTCCTAAACACAAAACACAGACTCTGTGGCGGGTCCGTGATTGACATAGTTTTGGGTACAGTCCGGACACCGACGGAACCCCGACGCCATGGCCCATGGGCCAAAAATTTAGCCGCGGGGAATGTCGACTGCCAACAGGGCCTCGAGGGGCCAAACTCGATGTAAGTCGACTAAAACGACGGCAAAAACTCACCGAAGTTCCGCGGACTGAAAATTTGAAGAAGGGAAACCCCTGAGGGGCAAATTTTCTTCAGAATAACGAATTCCAAAATTCCTGTCAGGAACGTGGTTAAGAGTCTTCTAACCGCGTGACTACTGCTGCGCGGAAAAGAAGACTGAAGGGAGACCCCTGCTGGCTGCAGGGTTAGTGCCATGCTGGGCATGCCCAGTAGGGGCCAGTCAAAGTTCCTGAAACTTTGACAGAAGTTTTCCATGGTTGGGCTCCATCCTTGATGTCACCCATTTGTGAGGACAACCATCCTGCTTGTCCTGTGAGAACAACTGGTCTATAGCATTGCAAAAAGAAGTAAACTGAGCAGACCAGATGAACCTCACTGTCCTTTTCTGCTGTTATGTTACTGTGAGGCCTCCACCTGAGGCTCTGCATGTTCACTTTGATTTGTGACTGTTTAAGGTGTGTGAGTAGGATGGATTCTTGCTATTGGCCCTAGCCATGTATCAAGGTGTCAAAGCTGATTAGGATTGCTTTGATGTGGCCTGACCACCCAAGGAACTGTGTGTAGGGCTCCGTGTATCTATGTAGTATTTAGTGGCAACATGGATATATCTTTGCAGTGTTGTAGGGACAATTGGTCTTTTTCTGCAATCACACTTTATGTTATTGTGTTACCTTCAAGCTCAATTTATCTGATTAATGAGGTAAACCCAGAGTCTCCTCCCAGGCCTGAACTACTTGAGGCAACATCCTAGAGCAGATGTCACTAGTTGGAGATATTATAATCTTTCCTGAAGCAACAGTGAAACATTTCTTATAACAGTCCATGATGGATATCTTGTAAGAGAATCATGAATCTCTCTAAAAGTTGCTTGTCTCCTTCATGTGCAACTTTGTTCACAAATATGCAAAGCAATATTAAAATAAATAAATAAATAAATAAAAAAATTTTAATTATATATATATATATACCACAAAAAACCCTTAAAAAAGGGGGAAAGGAAAAAAGCACCTGAATTCACTTATAATACTTGATACCATCACTTATTGAAGATAAAAATTCATATTTTATGAAAAAATTATTTTATAAAATTTTCTTTACATACAATTCAAGATACTCATACATACCGTATTTTTCGCTCCATAAGACGCACTTTTTTCCCCCCAAAAGTGGGGGGAAAATGTATGTGCGTCTTATGGAGCGAATATTAAAAAAAAAAAAAAAAATCTAACAAACCCCCCCACCCTCCTGACTCCCCCAAGACCTGCCGACTTAATTTACTGCAAACCCCCACCCTCCTGACCCCCCCAAGACCTGCCGACTTAATTTACTGCAACCCCCCACCCTCCTGACCCCCCCAAGACCTGCCAAACGTCCCTGGTGGTCCAGCTGGGGTCCAGGAGCGGTCCGGAAACGATCTCCTGGGCGTGGGCCGTCGGCTGCCAGTAAACAAAATGGCGCCGACGGCCCTTTGCCCTCACTATGTCACTGGGACCGACCGCTGCTATTGGTCGGTCCCAGTATATATATATATATATATATATATATATATATATATATATATATATATATATATACATACACATACATACACATATATACAGTATATATATATATATATTTAATATATATTAAATAATATATATATTAAATAAATAAAGATAATAAATAAATAAATAAATATATATATATATATATTTGTTTATACTTAACCCCCTCTATTTCTCTTTACTCTTACAATCCCAGTTCATTAGCCCTTGTTAATTGTAACTGCTTCTTTTCATCACGTTTTATTATGTTTTTTTGGTTGTATTCTTCGCACCCCTGTTTTCTGTAAACCGACATGATGTGAACGAGTTCATGAATGCCGGTATAAAAAAACCTTAAATAAATAAATAAATAAATAAATAAAAATATGTAAATCAATACCCCCTCCAGTGTATTGCTTCCCTGGTTTTGTTAAGGGCTATGCCCTAAAGTTAACTGTATTTATCTGTTCTTTGTAAGGGCTTCGCCCATAAAGTTCATGTTTACTGTGAACCGATGCGATGTGCAAACGGACATCGGTATATAAGAGACATTAAATAAATAAATAAATAAGTATGAATTTTTATCTTCAATAAGTGATGGTATCAAGTATTATAAGTGAATTCAGGTGCTTTTTTCCTTTCTCCCTTTTTTAAGGGGTTTTTGTGGCTCATATCAAGCATTAGTTAGGTAGACATTGCCAAATTTTTGGTTTTATATATATATATATATATATATATAATATATAGATAGATAGATAGATTTTTTTTTTTTTTTTTTAGATAGAAGAATTTGAAGAAGGGAATAAAATTCATAGAGATGCAGCCTAGTTTGATATGGATAACTGAAGCAGAGCCGGCTGTGACCAACACTGAGTAACAGATGTGGCAATGAATGACAAATATTAATACCTGCATAATGCTTAAAAAGCCCGACTAGGGACCCCAGAAGAAGAAAGTAAGAAAAAAAACTGTAAAAATCATGATGAAGAAAGCACCGAAAGACAGAAATCTATACAAACACTCCTTCCTTTGCAGATGTCGGACAAAATCAAAACAGAGTAGCATTTATCTTTGTTAACATTCAGGTTTCTGACTTTTTCTCAAAAGTTCTTTAGATGTTACAACACCTGTAACATGACCTGTTTCCTGTTGGTCCTTTTTATCATCAGAGAACAGAGTTAAAATCAC